>NW_027490090.1:3669432-4363913 GCF_050948175.1 Xylocopa sonorina
ATTGATTCTTGATCGTTTTTTCTGGTATTTCAACACTTATTATATTAGTAAACATAAACATACACACTGTCAACATATAAATCTATATAAATACACTGATCAGGTTAATTAATCATTATTAAAAGAAGTGCATTCGTAGAAAAAGTTTGAAATGCCATCACAATTCTTACGTGCAACTTTGTAGCTTTAAATTTGAAATTTCAAGTTTGAAGCTTCAAATCTCGAGTTTCAAGTATTAAAGCTTCAAATCTCAAGCTTGAAAGTTGAAGCTTCAAATCTCAAGTTTCATAGTTAAAGCTTCAGGTCTCAAGTTCGAATATTCAAGCTTCAAGTTTAAAATTTCAAGTTTGAAGCTTCTAATCTCAAGATTCAAGTTTCAAGCTTCAAGTCTCAATCTCGAAAGTTGAAGCTTCAAAGACTCAAGCTTGAATATTGAATCCTCAAGTTTCTCAAGCTTTTTAGATTTAAAGTTTGAACGCTTAAATGTCAAGTTTCAAATTTAGAGCTTTGAGTATCAAGCTTGAAAATTCAAGCTTCAGGTTAGAAATTTCAATTTTAAAGCTTCATCCTTCATTGAACTAACAAACGAATAACACACAATATGTTTTAATTTCGTTATGAAGATTTTTCCAACATTCAAATATATGAAAAACAAAAGAAAAAAGTACCCTTATAACAACGAAAAAATTGCATACATTAAGCCTACAAATAGGGAAAATAACATATGTAATATTAATGTACAGAGTAGCTCAATGGTTAGAGCAGTTGACTGCCACTCAGTAGATCCACGTTCGAATCTTCTCTGAACAGAGATCAATTTGTAATCGTGTTTTTTCTGATATTTCAACACTTATATAACTACATATATATACATACTGTCAAAATATAATAAAATATACACACTAAACATAATAATCAATCAATATTTAAATGTATAAATAATTATACTATTAGTAAAAAAAGCTCTTGGAAAATTCCATCTAAATTCTCATCATACGCGTGTATAACTTAATAAAAGATTGTTGTATATCTCAGAATAATGATGAATGTCTCTAAGACCTAAAATACGTGTAATAAAATAATCAATCAATATTTAAATTTAAATAACAGTACTAAAAAAAAAAGCTTTAAAAATTCTATCTAAACAAATTACACGTAACTAACTTGAAAGATATATAATTTAGAAAAATGAATGTCTCTAAGACGAGAACTATTACAATAAAAAACACACACTGCAATAACCATAATCGATTTCTTCGAATTCAAATCTTTCCTCTATTTGATACTTTAAAAAAATGATATTATAAATAAATAATTTCTCTTCTCTGACTGGCATTTGAATGTCCACAAAGGCGTTCCAGAGCTGTAAAGGCGCTTTAGCTGAAAATCTAATTTGATTCGATGAAACTCGCGGCTCGTACGCGGACGTCGCGCGAGTTGAATGGCATTTTTATGCATATCGCAGATTGCACAGGCTGAAAAGTCAACGCGAAGCGGAAACCTCGCGTTCGAGCAGCCTGGATATTTAACCAGGATTATGGCAGCTCGTTTGGTAAAACATTCGCAGGAGTTAAGCACTGCTGGCCTGTTATAGATAGCCGCTGGGCTCGCCAGGATAAGAATTATCCGGCTGTCTGGCTGTTTCAACGCGGCTAAGCGGTAGCCAATTTCTAGTTTCGAGGATGCTCGCTTAAGTTCCGTTCAAATCGACGATCGTGCCAGAAACTAACATTCTCTTCCTCTTTTCTTTTTTTTTTTTATAATAAAAGAACAATTAAGTTACTGAATAGTGTTAGAAATTAACATTCTCTTTCTCTCTTTTCTTTTTTTTTTTAATGATAAAAGAACAATTGAATTATTGAATAGTGTCAGAAACTAACATTCTCTCTCTTTTTCTCTTTTTTCTTCTAACAATAAATGAACAATTTCCCCCATTTTCATTGAAAATTTTCAACATAAACTCTACTCAGCCTCGAATTCCAAGCTTCAAAACTCATGTTTCAACTTGAAAGTTTCTAGACTGAAGCTTGAAAGTTGAAGCTTCAAGTTTGAAATTTCAAATTTAAAGCTTCAAATCTCAAGCTTCAAGTTTAACGCTTCAATTCTCAAGCATGAAAGTTGAAGCTTCAAATCTCAATCTTAAAGTTTAAAGCCTCAAGTCTCAAGATTGAAAGGTGAAGCATTAAATCTCAATTTTCAAATTTAAAGCTTCAATTTTCAAGCTTGAAAGTTGAAGCTTCAAGTTTGAAAATTCAAATTTAGAGCTTCAATTCTCAAGCTTGAAAGTTGAAGCTTCAAGTTTGAAACTTCAAATTTAGAGCTTCAATTCTCAAGCTTGAAAGTTGAAGCTTCAAGTTTGAAAATTCAAATTTAGAGCTTCAATTCTCAAGCTTGAAAGTTGAAGCTTCAAGTTTGAAAATTCAAATTTAGAGCTTCAATTCTCAAGCTTGAAAGTTGAAGTTACAAACCTCAAGCTTAAAGTTTAAAGCTTCAAGTCTCAAGCTTGACAGTTGAAGCGTTACATCCCAATCTTCAAATTTAAGGCTTCAATTCTCAAGCTTGAAAGTTGAAGCTTCAAGTTTGAAATTTCAAATTTAAGTCTTCAAACCTCAAGCTTCAAGTTTAAAGTTTCAAATCTCAAGCTTGAAAGTTGAGGCCTCAAATGTCAAGCTTCAAATCCCAAACTTCAAATCCCAAGCTTCAAATCTGAAGCTTTAAGTATAAAGCTTGAAAGTTGAAGCTTCAAATTTAAGGCTTCAAATTTCAAGCTTTGAAGTTGAAGCTTCCAATTTGAAATTTAAATTTTAGACCTTCAAGTCTCAAGCTTGAAAGTTGAAGCTTCAAATCTCAAGCCTAAGAATTGATGTTCTAAATTCGAAATTTCAAATTTAAAGCATCAAATCGCAAGCTTCAAGTCTCAAGCTAACCATTAATACTAAAGAGACCAAATTGTCATAAATTCAGCAGAAAAATCAGATTTCTGACGCTAATACACATTTAAATGAGCGACAGAGATCAGATATACTTATTAAGTTCCCTAAATCACATCTGTATCGCGGCGTTTGGCAACATTTCATCGATGAAATATTAATGTTTGAAAGTTGACGCTTCAAAGTTTTGAAATTTCAAGTTTGGAGCTTCAAATCTAAAACTTCGAGTAACAAAGCTTCAAATCTCAAGTTTCAGTTCGAAAGCTTCAAGTCTTAAGCTTGAAAATTGAAACCCCACGTTTTGAAATTTCATGTTTGAAGTTTCAAATCCATAGCTTCAAGCCTCAAGATTGAAATTCTAAATTTCAAATCCAATGCTTCACATCTCAAGCTTCAAGTCTCAAGATTGAAATTTTAAGTTTCAAATCCAAAGCTTCAAGTCTCAAGCTTGAAAATTAAAGCCTCAAGTTTCAAGCTTAAGAGTTGAAGTTTTAAATTCGAAATTTCAAGTTTAAAGCTTTAAGTCTCAAGCTTGAAAGTTGAAGCGTTAAATCTCAACCTTCAAATTTAAGGCTTCAAGTCTCAAGCTTAAAAGTTGAAGCTTCAAGCTTGAAAGTTAAAGCTTCAAGCTTGAAAGTTGAAGCTTCAAGTCTCAAACCAGTACAATAAATAATTTTCGTCTAAACATCAATATTAAAGGGACAAATTTTCAGCATCATAAATTCAGCAGAAAAATCAGATTTCTGACGCTAATACACATTTAAATGAGAGACAGAGATCAGATATACTTATTAAGTTCCCTAAATCACATCTGTATCGCTACGTTTGCCAACATTTCATCGATGGAATATTAATAATTTCAAATTTGATGCTTCGAATCTCAAGTTTCATCTTGAAACCTTCAAGTCTCAAGCTTGAAAGTTGAAGCTTCAAATCTCAAGCTTAAGAGTTGATGTTTTAAGTTCGAAATTTGAAATTTCAGGTTTCAAGTTTAAAGCTTCAATTCTCAAGCATGAAAGTTGAAATTTTAAATGTCAAGTTTCAAGTTTAAAGCTTCAATTCTCAAGCTTCATAGTTGAAACTTCCAGTTTGAAATTTAAAATTTAAAGCTTCAACTCTCAAGCTTGAAGATTGAACCTTCAAATCTCAAGCTTGGAGTCTGAAATTTCAAGTTTGAAGCTTTAAATCTAAAGCTTCAAGTCTCTCAAGCTTGAAAGTTGAAGCTTCAAATCTCAAACTTCAAGTTTAGAGCTTCCAGTTTGAAATTTCAAATTTGAAGCTTCGAATCTCAAGTTTCATCTTGAAACCTTCAAGTCTCAAGCTTGAAAGTTGAAGCTTCAAATCTCAAGCTTAAGAGTTGATGTTTTAAGTTCGAAATTTGAAATTTCAGGTTTCAAGTTTAAAGCTTCAATTCTCAAGCATGAAAGTTGAAATTTTAAATCTCACGTTTCAAGTTTAAAGCTTCAATTCTCAAGCTTGATAGTTGAAACTTCCAGTTTGAAATTTAAAATTTAAAGCTTCAACTCTCAAGCTTGAAGATTGAACCTTCAAATCTCAAGCTTGGAGTCTGAAATTTCAAGTTTGAAGCTTCAAATCTAAAGCTTCAAGTCTCTCAAGCTTGAAAGTTGAAGCTTCAAATCTCAAACTTCAAGTTTAGAGCTTCCAGTTTGAAATTTCAAATTTGAAGCTTCGAATCTCAAGTTTCATCTTGAAACCTTCAAGTCTCAAGCTTGAAAGTTGAAGCTTCAAATCTCAAGCTTAAGAGTTGATGTTTTAAGTTCGAAATTTGAAATTTCAGGTTTCAAGTTTAAAGCTTCAATTCTCAAGCATGAAAGTTGAAATTTTAAATGTCAAGTTTCAAGTTTAAAGCTTCAATTCTCAAGCTTCATAGTTGAAACTTCCAGTTTGAAATTTAAAATTTAAAGCTTCAACTCTCAAGCTTGAAGATTGAACCTTCAAATCTCAAGCTTGGAGTCTGAAATTTCAAGTTTGAAGCTTTAAATCTAAAGCTTCAAGTCTCTCAAGCTTGAAAGTTGAAGCTTCAAATCTCAAACTTCAAGTTTAGAGCTTCCAGTTTGAAATTTCAAATTTGAAGCTTCGAATCTCAAGTTTCATCTTGAAACCTTCAAGTCTCAAGCTTGAAAGTTGAAGCTTCAAATCTCAAGCCTAAGAGTTGATGTTTTAAGTTCGAAATTTCAAATTTCAGGTTTCAAGTTTAAAGCTTCAATTCTCAAGCATGAAAGTTGAAATTTTAAATCTCACGTTTCAAGTTTAAAGCTTCAATTCTCAAGCTTGATAGTTGAAACTCCCAGTTTGAAATTTAAAATTTAAAGCTTCAACTCTCAAGCTTGAAGATTGAACCTTCAAATCTCAAGCTTGGAGTCTGAAATTTCAAGTTTGAAGCTTCAAATCTAAAGCTTCAAGTCTCTCAAGCTTGAAAGTTGAAGCTTCAAATCTCAAACTTCAAGTTTAGAGCTTCCAGTTTGAAATTTCAAATTTGAAGCTTCGAATCTCAAGTTTCATCTTGAAACCTTCAAGTCTCAAGCTTGAAAGTTGAAGCTTCAAATCTCAAGCTTAAGAGTTGATGTTTTAAGTTCGAAATTTGAAATTTCAGGTTTCAAGTTTAAAGCTTCAATTCTCAAGCATGAAAGTTGAAATTTTAAATCTCACGTTTCAAGTTTAAAGCTTCAATTCTCAAGCTTGATAGTTGAAACTTCCAGTTTGAAATTTAAAATTTAAAGCTTCAACTCTCAAGCTTGAAGATTGAACCTTCAAATCTCAAGCTTGGAGTCTGAAATTTCAAGTTTGAAGCTTCAAATCTAAAGCTTCAAGTCTCTCAAGCTTGAAAGTTGAAGCTTCAAATCTCAAACTTCAAGTTTAGAGCTTCCAGTTTGAAATTTCAAATTTGAAGCTTCGAATCTCAAGTTTCATCTTGAAACCTTCAAGTCTCAAGCTTGAAAGTTGAAGCTTCAAATCTCAAGCTTAAGAGTTGATGTTTTAAGTTCGAAATTTCAAATTTCAGGTTTCAAGTTTAAAGCTTCACTTCTCAAGCATGAAAGTTGAAATTTTAAATCTCACGTTTCAAGTTTAAAACTTCAATTCTCAAGCTTGATAGTTGAAACTCCCAGCTTGAAATTTAAAATTTAAAGCTTCAACTCTCAAGCTTGAAGATTGAACCTTCAAATCTCAAGCTTGGAGTCTGAAATTTCAAGTTTGAAGCTTCAAATCTAAAGCTTCAAGTCTCTCAAGCTTGAAAGTTGAAGCTTCAAATCTCAAACTTCAAGTTTAGAGCTTCCAGTTTGAAATTTCAAATTTGAAGCTTCGAATCTCAAGTTTCATCTTGAAACCTTCAAGTCTCAAGCTTGAAAGTTGAAGCTTCAAATCTCAAGCTTAAGAGTTGATGTTTTAAGTTCGAAATTTGAAATTTCAGGTTTCAAGTTTAAAGCTTCAATTCTCAAGCATGAAAGTTGAAATTTTAAATCTCACGTTTCAAGTTTAAAGCTTCAATTCTCAAGCTTGATAGTTGAAACTCCCAGCTTGAAATTTAAAATTTAAAGCTTCAACTCTCAAGCTTGAAGATTGAACCTTCAAATCTCAAGCTTGGAGTCTGAAATTTCAAGTTTGAAGCTTCAAATCTAAAGCTTCAAGTCTCTCAAGCTTGAAAGTTGAAGCTTCAAATCTCAAACTTCAAGTTTAGAGCTTCCAGTTTGAAATTTCAAATTTGAAGCCTCAAATCTCAAGCTTCAAGCTTAAATCTTCCAGTTCGGAATTTCAAATTTGAAGCCTCAAATCTCAAGCTACTACAATAAACAATTTTTTAAATCAATATTAAAGGGACCAAATTGTCATAAATTCAGGGGAAAAATGATATTTCTGACGCTAATACACATTTAAATGAGCGACAGAGATCAGATATACTTATTAAGTTCCCTAAATCACATCTGTATCTCTGCGTTTGCCAACATTTCATCGATGGAATATTAATGTTTGAACATTATCTGTTTTCTCTGCGGTCGTAGACTAATCTCTATAGTAGCCTCTATTTACTTATGCCGTTGTTTACCAGCAGCACACAATACAGACGCGATACAGGCGAACCTATATTAAATCGGAATATTCGTTACCAAATGACGCGGAATCAATAGAAACGACCCTATTAATATTAGTTAATATTAGTCGACGCGTTTAATAGAAAATACAGAGTTATCGATAACGTTTCGTCTGTTCGAAAACGGACATTTTTACGGCTTTCTTTCATCGTTAGATATTTTTCAAATTAGCCAAAGTAGAAAATTGGTTTGTTTGATGACGAGTGAGAAGAAGCAGCTATTTTTTCTTTTAGACCAAGTAGTGAAAAAACAAAAAACAAAATCAGTTTATTGAACGACGAGTGAGAAGAGGAAGCTATTTTTTTTTTTTTTTTTTTTAATATATCTAATACATATTTTAAAAAGTGAAAGAGTTTCTTCATCTTCTGTTCTTTTTTTGCCAATTATGAATTCTAGCTTCCAAATTTTTCAGAAGAAATTTGCAAGTAAACGAATTTGATTTGCAAAAGCAGTAATACTTAGATAAAAGCATCGTTCATCTTATTTTTTGTAAATTATGAATTCTAACTTTGAAATTTTGCAAAAGAAATTGCAAATGAATGAATTTGATTTACAAAAGAAATGTGCAATAATTGAACCTGATTTGCAAAACTTAGATAAAAGTTTGCTCAGTTTCTTTTTCTCTAAATTCTAACCTCGAAATTTCTCAAAATTCTTTTAAATTTGCAATAAACGAATTTCATTTGCAAAACCTAAATAAAAGGTTCGTTCATTTTATGTTTCTTTTATTTATGAATATTAAGTTTTAAACTTTTTAGATTATTCAAAATTTCCAATCAGTGAAAGAAATTTACAATAAATGAATCAAGTTTGCAAAACTTAAATAAAAAGTTCCTTCATCTCCTTTTCTTTTTACTTATGAAGTCTAATTTTCTTCAAACTTTTAATATTTCTTTAAATTTTCTATAAACGAAATTCATTTGCGAAAGCAATAATACTTTTTGCAATAACCAAATTTGAATTACAAAACCTTCATAATCTTCTACCTTTTAATTACAAATTCAAACCAGCAAATTTTCAAAATTCGAACACCAATAACCAAGTCCACAGTTTAAAAGCCAAAAAAGGTAACTCGAGCAAATAAACTGAAATAAAATCCAGATTAAGATCAACGACGATACAAATCGATCCAATCGCGCAATTCTCAGAATCTCCCCCTCAAACTCTTAAAACGCCATCCGCAATAGAACGCGAGGAGAATAATGGCTGGCAGCCGCCATTCTGGTCGCGCTAAGACCGAAAGAGAGGACGGATATTTCGCTGACAGAACGGCTGAACAATCTCTGATCACTTTGCTACCCGTTCGTTATACAACGTGGCACAAAAACGCGGCTAAACGCGATGAAATTAATAACTGTTTGCAGCAGCAGCCTCTGCTTTATTAATTCCTGCTGGCTGTTACGTAACAGCCAAATCTGAGTTGCGTGCAAATTGCGTTTGATTGGTCTTTTTGGTCTCCTTTTTTTTTTTTTTTTTTTTGTTTATTTGTGTTCTGAGCTTTTAATTTTTTTTTTTTTAGTGTATTCTGGATTTTTTTAATTAGGGAATGAAATTTGTGAAAGAAATTTGCTGTTCTATTTATGTTATTTAATTTTATTTATGAATTCTAAGCTCTATTAAATTTTTTAAGATTTCTTCAAATTCGTTTCAATTTTCTTTTGTTTATGAATTCTAAGCTTTTAATTTTTTTTTTTTTTTTTTGTTATGCAGGATTTCTTAACGAGGGAATAAAATTTGTGAAAGAAATTTGCTTTTCTATTTGTATTATATATTATATATTATTTAATTTTATTTATGAATTCTAAGCTTGAAATTTGTCAAGATTTCTTTAAATTTGCAGTAAATGAATTTGATTTGCAAAAGAAATTTTGCGATAATTGAATCTGATTTGCGATCATGAAATAAATGAATTTCATTTGCATTGTTTATCCGTATTTAACACTACAGTCAAATTAATTTTATTTTACTCATTTTCTTGCGATAAATTTACTAAATATATATTTGTTATTTATTTTGCAGATGTCAATATGGTGGCTGAACCGAAACCTCATCAGACTGGACGCAAGAGGCAGAATGTGACCAAAACTGGCAACGATTGGTAAGTGAACCTTCCCTAATTATTACTTTCTAATTACTGCCTAATGTTGTCGCAGGGTTGTATAAGTTTGCGTTGTGTTTAATTAATTTTTATTATTCTTAAACACTTTTTAAACGAATTTAATTCGCCACTTAAATCTACTTCTACTACTTTAATTCTCAATTATTCTTAACAAATTGTTTAATTTATTTTTACTATTCCTAAGCATTTTTAAACGAGTCTATCGACTGTCTATGTTCGAGAATGGTTGGCAATAATTAAGTTTGAAATTTCAAGTTTCAAGCTTCAAGTCTCAAGCTTGAGAGTTCAAGGTTTAAGTTTGAAATTTCAAGTTTGATGCTTTGTGTTTGAAGCTTCGAGTCTCAAGCTTGAAAGTTGAAATTTCAAGTCTGAAGGTTGAAAATTGATACTTCAAGTTTAAAGCCTCAAGTCCCAAGCTTGAAGGTTGAAATTTCAAGTTTCGAGCTTCAAGTCTCAAGCTTGAGAGTTCAAAGTTTAAGTTTGAAATTTCAAGTTTGATGCTTTGTGTTTAAAGCTTCGAGTCTCAAGCTTGAAAGTTGAAATTTCATGTCTGAAGGTTGAAAATTGATACTTCAAGTTTGAAGCCTCAAGTCCCAAGCTTGAAGGTTGAAATTTCAAGTTTCGAGCTTCAAGTCTCAAGCTTGAGAGTTCAAAGTTTAAGTTTGAAATTTCAAGTTTGATGCTTTGTGTTTAAAGCTTCGAATCTCAAGCTTGAAAGTTGAAATTTCAAGACCAAAGCTTGAATGTTGAAATTTCAAGTTTGAAGCCTCAACTCTGAAGCTTTAGAGTTCAAGCTTTAAGTTTGAAATTTCAAGTTTGAAGCTCTAAGTTTAAAGCCTCGGATCTCAAGCTTGGAGGTTGAAATTTCAGCTTTGAACCTTCAAGTTCGAAGCTTCGAATCTCAAATTTCAAATCTCAAGCTCGAAACTTCAAGCATTAAGTTAGAAATTTCAAGTTTGAAGCTTCGAATTACACTACTACCAGAAAAATAACAAAATCTGTAGAATCAAAATAATCCATATATAAAATCCATAAATAATAAAAATCCATATAATAAAAAAATAAAATTTAATTTTCATACAAATTTATTCAAAAAAAAAAAAAGAAATTTCTCTGCAAACAACTCAATAATTAATTAATTAATTGAAACGAGAGAAAGAGACGAAGAAGTAGGAAGTTTCGATGGTATTCGATGGTCTTAGTCACCTGATAAACACGTTTCTGAAGCTCTGAGGCTTGGCAAGGGTCCCAAATCTGTGGCTCGCGTCTCTCGCGAGGGAGTATCGCGAATAAATCATCCGAGTAGTCGCGTCTCAGTCGAAGAGGCTGTTGATCTTGTCGACGCGGTGATCGCCATAAGAACCGCGCGAAACAAACGCTGAACTCGAGGCTAAGTGGCTGATTCTTGGCTCTTCGTGACGCCACTGGATAAAAATATGCTTTACGCGACGTACGTGACCGTGAAATTTACGAAACTCTCGAGAAAATGGTCAGCTGATCTTATTTTCTTCGCGTTTAACACTCTGACGCAAATGACGGTTATAGCCGTCAGATCCTTTTGTAAACAAATGATGGTTATAGACGTCAAATCCTTGAATACACAAATAACGGTTATAGTCGTCAGATCTTTGTTTACGCAAATGACGGATATAGACGTCAACTCCTTCTGTACGCAAATGACGGTTATAGCCGTCAGATCCTTGTATACGCAAATGACGGTTATAACCGTCGTACGTATTTTAATTAGTAAAAAAAGAAGCTTGAAATTTGAGGCTTCGATATTGAAACTTGAGACATGAAGCTTCAACTTTAAAGCTTGTGATTTGAAGCTTGAAATTTTATGCTTGAGATTTGAAGCTTCAAACTTGAAATTTCAAACTTAATGCTTCAACTCTCAAGCTTGAAACTTGAGGCTCCAATATTCAAGCTTGAGAGATTTGGAGCTTCAACTTTCAAGCTTGAAGGCTTGAAGCTTCAAACTTGAAATTTCGAACTTAAAGCTTCAACTTTCAAGTTTGAAACTTGATGCTTCGATATTGAAACTTGAGAGATTTGGAGCTTCAACTTTCAAGCTTGAGATTTGAAGCTTTCAACTTGAAATTTCAAATTTAAAGCTTCAACTCTCAAGCTTGAAATTTAAGGCTTCAATATTGAAACTCGAGACTTGTAGCTTCAACTTTCAAGCTCGAAACTGTAACAGTTTGACGTAAAAAAAAAATTTTTTAATTAAAAATTTGCTTCGTTGGGTATTTTGTAAGTCTTTAGAATTTTGTGCTCGAGAAAATAATCAGCTGATCTCATCTCTTTTGCAATTTATTTGCGTTCAAATTTAATTGTTCAACTAATATTCTTTTTCACAATAATGAAATAAAAAATTTACTTTGCTGGGTATTTAAATTTGAATTTAATTTAAACTCTGTAGAATTTGGTACTCGAGAAAATAATGAGCTGATCTCAATGTCTTTTGCAATTTATTTGCATTTTAACTTAATCATTTAACCAATATTCTTTTTCACAATAATAAAATAAAAAATTTACTTTGCTGGGTATTTAAATTTGAATTTAATTTAAACTCTGTAGAATTTGGTACTCGAGAAAATAATGAGCTGATCTCAATGTCTTTTGCAATTTATTTGCATTTTAACTTAATCATTTAACCAATATTCTTTTTCACAATAATAAAATAAAAAATTTTCCTCGTTGGGTATTTAAATTTGAACTTAAGAGATATGTTAGAAAATCAGCTGATCTTATCTTCTTTGCATTCAAACCGATTCATTCAAGCAATAATATTTTTCACAATAATGAAATTAAAAAATCTACTTCGTTGGGTATTTAAATTTGAGACTCTCAAGAATTTGGTATTCGAGAAAATAATCAGCTGATCTTATTTTCTTTGCACTGAAGCTGATTCATCGAACCAGTAATATTTTTCACAATAATAAAATAAAAAAATGTACTTTGCTGGCTATTTAAATTCGAATGTACTGAAGACATGTTAAAAATGAAAAAATAATATCAATTGAGAGGAGTTTGACCAACTTCACAATTGTTAAAAGAAGCATTTAAATTATTCTTTTATCAGAATGCGAGCGCAAATTGCAAGATACGCGTCAGGAGACGAAAGAAATCGTGGATTCCAACTTTTCGTCGACGCGCACGGCTAGCAAGTATTACTTTCGCGACGTTTTCCTCGGCTTTTCCATAGCGGAGAGATAAAACGCATTGTTCGTTTCTCGACGTGAACGCGGAATTCCGGCAGAGCTGCTCTCTCCGAGGAGGAGGGGCAACCGAGATATCTCTTATCGCGTTATTTGGCTTCGCGATTTGCCGGTCGAAGAAAACGAGCCCAGCAACTCGCGCAACAGTTAAAGTCCACAGACGGAGTGGACGCGAGACGCGATTGTTTAGAGTTTAGACGAGGAACTTTCAGTGGAACCAGCGAACGTTTCGGTTGGTTCGTCGAACTGGGTAACCAGTGGCGGATTAAGACGAGTTGAGGACCCAAATTGTGGTCATTTCTGGACCACACGAGAAAAATAATACGGTAAAACCTACTTTTGTGCGGTCATTTTTTATGCGATTTTGTTTTTGCGCGAACATTTTTTATGCGATTTTGTTTTTGCGCGATTTTTTTCGTGCGATTTTATTTTTATGCAAAAAGCAAAACAATCGAAATTCTATCTTCAAGCGACGTAAGCGATTTTGGAAGAAATGTCGTAATAAATTCGCATTTTTTTGGAAGTCACGGTTATGACGACGTTTACGACGACAGCTGACGAGCGAAAATCGTTTTCGTGGATCGACGTAGAAAAAGCAGAAAATTTTGAGAAACGATCGCGTGCTTAACCTGCACATCGAATGTATATGTATTAACTTAAAAATCGTTACCGATCTTTACCGATCTCAGCTGATTTTAACAGATTTTAGTAGGTTTTGATAGATTGTAATAGATTTTGATCGATTTCTTACCGATCGTTACCGATCTTTACCGATCTCAGCTGATTTTAACAGATATTAATGGGTTTTGGTAGATTGTAACAGATTTTGATCGATTTCTTACCGATCGTTACCGATCTTTACCGATCTCAGCTGATTTTAACAGATTTTAGTAGGTTTTGATAGATTGTAATAGATTTTGATCGATTTCTTAGCGATCGTTACCGATCTTTACCGATCTCAGCTGATTTTAACAGATATGAATGGGTTTTGGTAAATTGTAACAGATTTTGATCGATTTCTTACCGATCTCGACTGATTTTAACAGGTTTTAGTAGGTTTTGGTAGATTATAACAGATTTTGATCGATTTCTTACCGATCTCAACTGATTTTAACAGGTTTTAGTAGGTTTTGATAGATTGTAATAGATTTTGATCGATTTCTTACCGATCGTTACCGATCTTTACCGATCTCAGCTGATTTTAACAGATATGAATGGGTTTTGGTAAATTGTAACAGATTTTGATCGATTTCTTACCGATCTCGACTGATTTTAACAGGTTTTAGTAGGTTTTGGTAGATTATAACAGATTTTGATCGATTTCTTACCGATCTCAACTGATTTTAACAGGTTTTAGTAGGTTTTGATAGATTGTAATAGATTTTGATCGATTTCTTACCGATCGTTACCGATCTTTACCGATCTCAGCTGATTTTAACAGATATGAATGGGTTTTGATAGATTATAACAGATTTTGATCGATTTCTTACCGATCGTTACCGATCTTTACCGATCTCAGCTGATTTTAACAGATTTGAGTAGGTTTTGATAGATTGTAATAGATTTTGATCGATTTCTTACCGATCGTTACCGATCTCAGCTGATTTTAACAGATATTAATGGGTTTTGATATTAATAAATATTTAATATTAATGTATCTAAAAAATATTTTAAAAATCTAGAAGCTCTATGCACCCGTTTGGTTCGTTCACCCCTTTATTCGCCCCTGAAAATGACTTGATGGTATATATGATGATATCTGTTAATGGTAGGATTTTCTGCGCTTTCAATGGTCACTTTTGATATCCAGAATTATCCTTGGCATCTTTACGATATTAATGCAACAATGTCGATATAAATAATGTTAGAACACTATTGTAATACATAATATTAATATTTCTAGTTTATCTTAAAAATAAAGTAATTATTTATAAAAGCAGTGAAGACTAATTTCAATAGCAAGGAAATTGTTAATGGCAGAGTTCTCTGCGCGTCCACTCTTCAGTGGACACTTCTGATATCCAGGATAATCCTTGTCATCTTTACGATTTAATTGTAATAATATTGATATGTATAATGTTAGACTACCATTGTAACAAGTAATATTAATATTTAGAGTTTATTTTGCAAAATAAAGTATTTATTTACATAAATATTGAACAACAATTTGAACGAATAGTAGTAGTATTTTTTGGACTTCGAGTGAACACTTCTGACATCTAAAATAATCCTTATCATCTCTACGATATTATTGAAATATTGTTGATATATATAATGTTGGAACACTATTGTAACAAATAATATTAATATTTACAGTTCATTTTACGGAATAAACTAATTATTTGCATAAATGTTGTGGACCAATTTAGAGGGTTAATGGTAGAATTTTCTGCGCTTTCAGTGGACACTTTTGATGTCCAGAATAATGCCTGGCATCCTAACAACATCATCCTAACGTTATCGATACGACTAATATCAGGTTATTCGCAAAACGCGAATTTCAACTGCAAACAAAGCGCAGCAAATTTCAGTCTCAGCGTCATGAATCGATAACAGAGCGTGCGAGCGAAATTTAAATAAAATCGCGGCACATTTCTCGAGCGTACGTGGATGAATATTTTCCGAAAAGCTATCGTTGAAAAATGATCGGTGTTATTCCGTTCAATTTGCTGTAAAACTAAAAACAACAGCGCGAAAACTCGATGCCAGCGAAATCCTGTGTTTTGTCGCGCGCGCACGGCGCACGACGGTGGATGTTAACAGCTAGAAAATTTATTCCCCATCGATGGAGCCACTTCCGGTTGGAGAACGATCGTTTCGACCGTCGAGCTTTGCGCAGCCGTTTTGTAACATGTTGTTTCAGTTTTTTAAACAACTGGCGCGCGAACAAGTAAGCGACAAGTCATTTTCAGGAGTAAACGGACGCGAGATTTTTAAAATATTTTTCAGATACATTAATATTAAATATTTATTAATATATTAATATCAATGTAATGAAAATATATATTTAGTAAATTAATAAAATTCTACTATTAACCATTTAAATTGGTCTTCAATGTTTATGCAAATAAATACTTTGTTTCTTCAGATAATCTATAAATATTAATATTATTTGTTAGAATAGTGTTCTAGCTTTAAATATATTAATAATATTGCAACAATATCGTAAAGATGACAAGGATTATTTTAGATATCAAAAGAGTCCACTAAAAGCACAGAGAATTCTACTATTAATCCTTTAAATTAGTCTTCAATGTTTATATCACAAGATTAACTATAAATATTAATATTATTTGTTACAATGGTAGTCTAACATTATACATATCAATATTATTACAATAAAGTCGTAAAGATGACAAGGATTATCCTGGATATCAGAAGTGTCCACTGAAGAGTGGACGCGCAGAGAATTCTGCCATTAACAATTTCCTTGCTACTGAAATTAGTCTTCACTGCTTTTATAAATGATCACCTTATTTATTAAGATAAACTAGAAATATTAATATTATGTATTACAATAGTGTTCTAGCATTATTTATATCGATATTGTTGCATTAATATCGTAAAGATGACAAGGATTTTCCTGGATATCAAAAGTGACCACTGAAAGCGCAGAAAATCCTACCATTAACCATTTAAATTAGTCTTCAATGTTTATACAAATAATTACTTTATTTCTTAAGATACACTGTAAATATTAATGTTATTTGTTACAATAGTGTTCTAGCTTTATATATATCAATAATATTTCAATAATATCGTAAAGATGACAAGGATTATCCTGGATATCAGAAGTGTCCACTGAAGAGTGGACGCGCAGAGAATTCTGCCATTAACAATTTCCTTGCTATTGAAATTAGTCTTCACTGCTTTTATAAATAACCACCTTATTTATTAAGATAAACTAGAAATATTAATATTATGTATTACAATAGTGTTCTAGCATTATTTATATCGATATTGTTGCATTAATATCGTAAAGATGCCAAGGATAATCCTGGATATCAAAAGTGACCATTGAAAGCGCAGAAAATCCTACCATTAACCATTTAAATTAGTCTTCAATGTTTATACAAATAATTACTTTATTTCTTAAGATACACTGTAAATATTAATATTATTTGTTACAATAGTGTTCTAACATTATATATATTAATAATATTGTAACAATATTGTAAAGATGACAATGATTATTCTGGATATCAGAAGCACCCACTGAAAGCAGAAATTTCGTTCCCCTTTCTCCATTTATAAAACGTACCATTTACACGGGAGGGAATAAAGTAGAAATTCCAATGTCCAAACGATATGCGTAAAAACGAAGATGGATTGCGATTGGCGTCGACTTTCAGCCGCGTTAAAAACGGAATATTTGTGGATCCCTTTTGTGGATCATACGCGATCGCGCGTGTAAGCAAAGTACACGAACTACGCGAATAAGGATATTAATTATGTAGCAGTTTTATCGATACCGTCGCAGTTCCACGTTCGAAATACGCGAAACGTGTATTTTAAACGGTTATTTCCGGTCTGCATTTCATCGAAATGTAAAAACGTACGCTCATATTATCGACAAAGGTCGCGTTCGGTGTTCGAAACGTTTAAACGCTGGTAAAAACCGTCGTTATATGTATCCGCTCCACTTGAAAATGATTCTGGATTATTTTAAAACGTCCACGGCTCGACATTACCGACGGATTTTACTAAATTTCGCGATGGCAAATATTGAAAAAAACTTTGTGCTCCGCTCGAGTGTCGCGCGTTTCGCGTTAACGCGTGTAAAACTCGATCCCGTCTTTCTCGCGCATCGAGTTACGTTTAAATTTCGAACGCTCGTGCGCTTTCGACTTACGTCGCCTCGTTTCGAACGCATCCCCGTGTTTCGTGTTTAATTTTATGGATCGCAGAAACGAAGAGAAGTTCGAATTGGAGACAATTGGATTTGTACAGTTGTAGAATGAATTTTCTGTGCTTTTAGTGGACACTTCTGATATCCAGGATAATCCTTGTCATCTTTACGATATTAATGCAACAATATCGATATAAATAATGTTAGAACACTATTGTAACAAATAACATCTATATTTATAGTTTATCTTAATAAATAAAGTAATTATTTATAAGAGCAGTGAAGACTAATTTCAATAGCAGGGATATTGTTAATGGCAGAGTTTTCTGCACTTTCAGTGGACACTTCTGATATCCAGGATAATCCTTGTCATCTTTACGATTTTATTGTAATAATATTGATATGTATAATGTTAAACTACTATTGTAACAAATAATATTAATATTTATAGTTAATCTTGTGATATAAACATTGAAGACTAATTTAAAGGATTAATAGTAGAATTTTCTGTGCTTTTAGTGGACTCTTTTGATATCTAAAATAATCCTTGTCATCTTTACGATATTGTTGCAATATTGTTGATACATATAAAGCCAGAACACTATTGTAACAAATAACATTAATATTTATAGTTTATTTTGCAGAATAAAGTATTTATTTATATAAATATTGGAGACACCAATTTGAAGGATTAGTAGCAGAATTTTTTGGCCTTTGAGCGGACACTTCTGATATCTAAAATAATCCTTGTCATCCTTACGATATTGTTGTAGCAATGTTAATTGATAGAATGTTAGAATACTGTTGTAACAAATAATATTAATATTTATGGTTTATTTCGCGGAATAAAGTAACTATTCGTGAAAATGTCGAAGAGTAATTCAAATAGCAACGAAGTGGTTAATAGAACAGTTTCTAAATTAAAAAATATTTACCTGAAAAAACTCACCTAAATTCGCTTAAAAAAAGGGAGACTTTCATTTAGAACTGAGAGAGAGAGAGACACACACACATTTGCGAAAGGCACGAGAAGGCGGAAGAAGAAACGCGCGCTTCGACGGTTGGCGAACGGAAGTGGAGGCGCGAGAATAGGACTTGATTCGCGGAAAGGGCTATCGACGTTTTCCCACGACACTATCTGTTGCAGACATCTCACGGATAATGCATCAGCCGGCGCGAAATATGTTCTCGCGCTTTGTCCCACCATTTCTGGCTGGCTCTCTCTCACTTTCAGTTGTTATGGCCTCTTTTTACGTCCACGGAAACTGTCAGCAATGGCGTGCAACTATCCGTTGGTGGTTATCTGCGCCGCCACGAGGCGTTTCTAGCTTCGTCTTAGAAATGTCTCGAGCGAGAGGAAATTTCGAACGAGCTGCGCGGTTGCTGAACGGCCATTCGTGCCTCTGTCGAAGACAATAGACGGTGTGGAACGTTATTTTGGTACAGAAAGCAGATTTCGTTTGGATATGTTAAATAAAAAAACGATAAAAATCGTGCTTTTTGATTCGCACAACAAGAGTCGAAGCCCACGAGACGTCAGTAAAAGTCGAACGACGAACGTGGACGGCTGGTGGGGGGATGAATAGATGAATCTCTGAGTGAAAAAGGATGACATGCGGGTCTTGTGGAGAACCGTGGAGGATCTCGTTCACGCACCTCCCCTTTTACTGACGGAGATAATTGCTTGTCCACGCAGCAGCTGTCCCCTTCATCAGACGTATATACCCTGCCATTGTCCGTCAGACGTTTCCCGCGGAATTGTTGGCTTTATATCGTCACGTCATTTACCGTCCAGGCATCTTCGAGCCGTTGCCTCGCAGACAGAAGCACCAGCCGCCCAGCTGTTGCGTTAATCGCGAGCAAAAATTCCTCTCGACAGATATCGTTCGTTAATTCTATCTCCTCTTATTTTTTTTATAGAACATCGAAGATAACTACGTAAACGATCAGACAACTTAAACTATTCACTTTCTGGTAATTGACAATTATTTGAGTTGAGCTTTAGAAGAAATTTGTCTCGCAGCTACTGCTTTTGTGAATGCATTAAATTGAGAATCAGAGTTTATTTCGTAAGGTAGACTGTAAATATTAATATTATTTGTTAGAATAGTGTTCTAGCTTTAAATATATTAATAATATTGCAACAATATTGTAAAGATGACAAGGATTATTTTAGATATCAAAAGAGTCCACTAAAAGCACAGAGAATTCTACTATTAATCCTTTAAATTAGTCTTCAATGTTTATATCACAAGATTAACTATAAATATTAATATTATTTGTTACAATAGTGTTCCAACATTATATATATCAACAATATTGCAACAATATTGTAAAGATGACAAGGATTATTTTAGATATCAAAAGAGTCCACTAAAAGCACAGAGAATTCTACTATTAATCCTTTAAATTAGTCTTCAATGTTTATATCACAAGATTAACTATAAATATTAATATTATTTGTTACAATAGTGTTCCAACATTATATGTATCAACAATATTGCAACAATATCGTAAAGATGACAAGGATTATCCTGGATATCAGAAGTGTCCACTGAAAAGTGGACGCGCAGAGAACTCTGCCATTAACAATTTCCTTGCTATTGAAATTAGTCTTCACTGCTTTCACAAATAAATATTTTATTTCTTGAGATATAATATATACATATTAATATTAATTGTTGCAATAGTATTCTAACATTGTATATATCAATAATATTACAGTAATATTGCAAAGATGACAAAAATTAGCCTGGATATTCTACGCGTCTCCTCAAAGCTCAGCCTTTACCATTAACCACTTAAATTAGACTCCAACATTCATCCAAATAATTACTATATTCCCCAACATAACTTGTAAATATTAATATTACTTGTTTAAATACTATTTTAACACTGTATATTTCAATAATATTACAGTAATAGCGTAAAGATGACAAGGATTATTTTAGATATTAGAAGTGTCCACTGAAAGCACACAAAATTCTACTGTTAACCCTTTAAATTGGTCTCCAACATTTATGCAAGTAATTACTTTATTTCTTAGTATAAACTATAAATATTAATATTATTTGTTGAAATAGTGTTCTAGCACTATATATATCAATAATATTGCAATAATATCGCAAAGATGGTAAAGATTATCTTGGATATCCTAAGCGTACCCTCAAAGCACAGCCTTTACCATTAACCACTTAAATTACTCTCCAATATTTATCCAAATAACTACTATATTCCAGAACATAACTTGTAAATATTAATATTAAATGTTTAAATAGTATTTTAACATTGTATATTTCAATAATATTACAGTAATATCGCAAAGATGACAAGGATTATTCTAGATATCAGAAATGTCTACTGAAAGCACAGAAAGTTCAACTGTTACTCTTTTAAATTGGTGTCCAACATTTGTCCAATTAAATACTTTATTTCGTAAAGTAAACTATAAATATTAATATTACTTGTTTAAATAGTATTTTAACATTGTATATTTCAATAATATTACAATAATATCGAAAGGATGACAAAGATTATCCTGGCCATCCTGCGCGTCCACTCAAAGCGCAATCTTTACCATCAACCACTTAACATTCATCAAAGTAATTACTATATTCCTCAAAATATCTTACAAATATTAACATTCCTCGTTCAAATACCCTTCAAACACAATATCCATCAACTCAATCGCAACGATACTACAAGGATGTCACGGATAATTACGGATATCCGTCGCGTCCATTGAATCTCGTCCCAGCCAGCTGCTCCACTCGCGAAACGTTTACAATCCACGCTTACGAATATTATAAAAATTCGCGCAACACTCGACGATCGTCCATAAAACCGTAAATGGATTTCAGCCGCGTTAAAACGTCGATAGCCCCTTCCGACGAATCAAGAAGTCCATTCTCGCGCACTCACTTCCGTTCTCCAGCGTCTGCGACACTTCCCCCGCCTTTTCTCTCGTCCTCAGCCGCGTTTTTCCGCGTTCTCGCGACGATTCTCGCGCTTTTTCGTCTCATGACTCCCTCGACGACGTAATTTTCCATCATCCAGCGAATGACGAGCCACGAGCACGCGGAGAGCCTCCCAGGAAGTGACTATAATAGTTTCCACGACGAACAATGCGCGGACTTCGAGAGTTTCGAGATAAATGCGCGCACCACCAGCGTTTGAAAGAAATTGTTCGCGAAGTAGGGAAAGATTCTTGCGAGATGCTCCTTTCTTCATCCTCGACCAAGTCTTCCGCCTCTTTTCTTCGAGCAATCCTTTTTTTTCTCTGCTTTTGTCTACCACTGCTGCGTCAGTGGCGGAAGTAATATGCCCCAATGGCGGTTAGCGAAGGATGATCGCGGATGATTGGCAAATTCTGCGAACGTGGACATCGATTGGCTGTTGATGAACGATTTTGAAAGGACTGCAAAAGGATCGTCTTTGATTTCGAATGGCTGATTTTGTTTATTGGGCGAGAGATGGAGTTGGACTTGGGTTTTGTGTGGATTAAAGATGGATGTTAGGGGTGGTTTAAGTAATTTGGAGATGAGTTTGGGGGATTTTCGGACGATGAGTGTGATTGTGGGTTTTTGTAAAGTTTTTTTTGTTTTTTTTAGGGGAAATGAAGGTTTTGTTGAGTTTGGTTGTTGGTAATTTTTAGATTTAATTGGGAGTTTTATTGTTGTGTGTTTGTTTTTTTTTTTTAGTTTTCTTATTTCTGTTTCTTGTTTTTTTTTTAGCTTTTTAATTTCTATTTCTAATTTCCTAATTTCTATTTTCAATTCTTTTTCTAGCTTCTTTCTAATTTCTATTTCCAATTTTCACTTCCAATTTACTAATTTCCATTTCAAAATTTCCAACTTTCTAACTTCTATTTCTAACTTTCCAATTTTCTACCTTCAATTTCTAACTTTAGAAATTTTAGAAATTTTTTCATTTCCATCTTTAACTTTTCAATTTTCTATTTCCTATCCGCAATTCTTTCTCCAATAACCAATAATAACCAAAATAATCGACCAAGATGGCGAACAAAAATATAACAACAATAATGACTGAAAATAATAACCAAAATAATCAATGATAGTCAATAATAACCAAAATAATCGATGATAACCAATAATAACCAAAATAGTCAATAATAACCAATAACAACCATAATAATGATAATAACCAAATCGAATGATAATAACCAGTAATAACCAAAATAATCGATAATAACCACTAATAACCAAAAGTAATCGACGAAAATAGCAAACGAACAAAAATGTAACAACAAGAGGAAAAAGAAAAACAAAAACAGGTGAAGCTGTCGAGGCACGACAGCCTCTTACAAATAACTCGTAAGAGAAACAGGTGGAGAACGCGATACGTCGAAGACACGTCGCTTAACGTCCCCGTTTCCGGTGTTCCTCGCGCTGTCAAGCTTTTAATGTACCCGTCAATCTAGCCTGCTTCTCGCGGCTACTGCCACACCATTTTCCATGTCGTTCCACGATCGATCCTAATCGTCTCTTTTTTTCTTTTTTTTTATTCTTCTCTCTCTCTCTCTCTCTCTCTCTCTCTCTCTCTCTCTCTCTCTCTCTCTCACGCTCTCTCCAGCTTTCTTCCAGCTTTCTAGTTTCTATATATAACTTTCCAATTTTTCTAGTTTCTACTTCTTATCTTTCAACTCTCTCTCAAAATTCTCTCCTTCTCGTATAACTCTCTCTCAAAATTCT
Source organism: Xylocopa sonorina (assembly GCF_050948175.1). Lineage (NCBI taxonomy): Eukaryota > Metazoa > Arthropoda > Insecta > Hymenoptera > Apidae > Xylocopa > Xylocopa sonorina. The sequence continues at coordinate 3,692,372 of NW_027490090.1, forward strand.
CTCTCTCTCATAACTCTCTCTCATAACACTCTCAAAATTCTCTCTCCCTTAAAATTCTCCCTCTCTCATAACTCTCTCTTAAAACTTTCTCTCTCTCTCTCTCTCTCTCATAACTCTCTCCCAAATTCTCTCTATCTCTCTCTCATAACTCTCTCTCAAAATTCTCTCTCTCCCATAACACTCTCTCAAAATTTTCTCTCTCTCTCTCTCATAACTCTCTCCCAAATTCTCTCTATCTCCCTCTCATAACTCTCTCCCAAATTCTATCTCTCATAACACTCTCTCAAAATTCTCTCTCTCTTAAAATTCTCCCTCTCTCAAAACTCTCTCTTAAAATTTTCTCTCTCTCTCTCTCATAACTCTCTCTCTCTCTCTCTCATAACTCTCTCTCTCTATCTCTCTTATAACTCTCTCACCTCTCTCTTTCTCCTCTCTCTCTTTTCTCTCTCGTAACTCTCTCTTTCTCTCAAAATTCTTTCTCTCTCTTATAGCTCTCTCTCTCTCTCTCGTAACTCTCTCGATATTCTCTTTTTCTCTTATAACACTCTCTCTTTCTCTCTCATAACTCTACCAAAATTCTCTCTCTTTCTCTCTCTCATAACTCTCTCTCATAATTCTCTTTCAAAATTCTCTCTCTCTCTCTTTCATAACTCTCTCTCTCTCTTTCTCTCTCTCTTATAGCTCTCTCTGTCTCATAACTCTCTCTCTCTCTCTCTCTCTCTTATAGCTCTCTCTGTCTCATAACTCTCTCTCTCTCTCTCTCTTATAGCTCTCTCTGTCTCATAACTCTCTCTCTCTTCCAAAAGTCTCTCTCTCTCAGTCTCTCTCTTTCTCTCATAACACTCTCTTTTGAAATTCATCTCTCTCTCTCTCTCTATCTCTCTCTCTCATAACTCTCTCTTTCTCAAAACTCTCTTTCTTGAAATTCTCTTTCTCTCTCATAACTCTCTCTCTCTCTCTCATAACTCTCTCTCTCTCTCTCTCTCTCTCTCATAACTCTCTCTTTTTCAAAACTCTCTTTCTTGACATTCTCTTTCTCTCTCGTAACTCTCTCTTTCTCTCAAAATTCTTTCTCTCTCTTATAGCTCTCTCTCATAATTCTCTTTCAAAATTCTCTCTCTCTCTCTCTCTCTCTCTGTCTCTCATAACTCTCTCTCAAAATTCTCTCTCTCTCTCATAACTCTCTCTCAAAATTCTCTCTCCCTCTCTCTCTCTCATAACTCTCTCTCAAAATTCTCTCTCCCTTTCTCTATCTCTCTCATAACTCTCTCTCAAAATTCTCTCTCTCTCTCATAACTCTCTCTCAAAATTCTCTCTCTCTCTCTCTCTATCTCTCAACATTCTCTCTCTCTCTCTCCTTCTCTCTCTCATAACTCTCTCATAACTCTCTCTCAAAAAAAAAATTCTCTCTCTCTCTCTCTCAACATTCTCTCTCTCTCTCTTTCCCATAACTCTCTCTGTCTGTCTCTGTCTCTCTCATAACTCTCTCTCTCTCTGTCCCTGGACACAAGTGGATGCAAATGGTCGTCCGGCGGGCGATCAAATGAATTTGCATATTAAGCTATATTTTAATACACGTGCGTGTCCGCGGTAACAGCGGGACATTTAAAAATTATACTTGCAAACAGGGGAACATAATTAACGTCACTGGCACGCACCATTATCAAACGGTGGCTGCCGCGAGCCCCCTCGACGGTTCCGCTTACCTGCTACAGCCTCGTTCAAAACGATCTTTCTCTGCGATTTATGGGATATGGGTGATAGCAATAAGTAAAATATGAGTGATAAAAAATTTCTTGGTAATGGCTGACAGAAATAAATAAATAATAAAGTCTGCTTACGATGTATTTGTAAAATTAGAAATGTTTGTTGTATATGGGTGATAAAAAAATCGTGGAATATGAACCAATTAATTTGTACACCACACCCCATATATTTGATAACATAAAGGATTAAATAGTAAAAGAATTTAACTGGTGTCTGCAATTGACATCTAATGATTAATCATTATTATTATTAGAATAATAAAAAAAAATCGCGAAATCTGAACCAATAAATTTCCACAGCACACCCTGTACATCTGATAACACAAAGGGTGCAAAGGAATCCAACTGGTGTCTCCAATTGGCCTCCAAATTACTCCTTATTTAAATAAAAAAAAAATTGCGAAATCCAAACCAATAAATTTTCACAGCACACCCAGTAAATCTGATAACACAAAGGGTGGAAAAAAAGAATCCAACTGGTGTCTCCAATTGGCCTCCAAATTACTCCTTATTTAAATAAAAAAAAAATTGCGAATTCCAAACCAACAAATTTTCACAGCACACCCAGTAAATCTGATAACACAAAGGGTGGAAAAAAAGAATCCAACTGGTGTCTCCAATTGGCCTCCAAATTACTCCTTATTTAAATAAAAAAAAAATTGCGAAATCCAAACCAATAAATTTTCACAGCACACCCTGTAAATCTGATAACACAAAGGGTGGAAAAAAAGAATCCAACTGGTGTCTCCAATTGGCCTCCAAATTACTGATTATTTAAATAAAAAAAAAATTGCGAAATCCAAACCAATAAATTTTCACAGCACACCCTGTAAATCTGATAACACAAAGGGTGGAAAAAAAGAATCCAACTGGTGTCTCCAATTGGCCTCCAAATTACTCATTATTTAAATAAAAGAAAAATTGCGAAATCTAAACCAATAAATTTTCACAGCACGCCCAGTAAATCTGATAACACAAAGGGTGGAAAAAAAGAATCCAACTGGTGTCTCCAGTTAGCATCCAGCGTAGCTGGCCCTGAATGACCCAAACCAGAGAAGCACATTAATATGGCTAATGGTATTTCGAAACTTAGTTTCCTCCCCAGGGACAAAATTTGCTTAATTGGTCCACATTCCTCTCGAGCACGAATCGAGAGGGGGGATGGGGGGGATGGGTAACCACGTTTGTTACCAGTTCGCAACACTCGCCTGTATCGTTATTGTTGTTCGACGATACTTCTCAATTAAACGCGCCATTTCGCGCCATTTTTATCGTTCGACCAATCGAACGACGCGAGGTCACAATTTAAATTCAAAACGATTCGTTCGATTTTTATTCAAATATTCATTAATGGATGGTGAAATGACGTTAAACGATGGATATTTCAGGTTAACTGAGCATTAATTATCAAATGGATACTTAATATCACTGATTTAGATACTTTTCTTGAGGTTATGTTTGCTTTCTATTCGCTTTTCATTCAAATATCATTAATAGATGGGGTTTTGGTATTAAATGGTGGATATTTGAGGTTAACTGAGCATTAATTATCAAATGGATACTTAATATCACTGATTTAGATACTTTTTTTGAGGTTATGTTTGCTTTCTATTCGCTTTTTATTCAAATATTCATCAATAGATGGGGTTTTGGTATTAAATGGTGGCTATTTGAGGTTAAATGAGCATTAATTATCAAATTTTTATCGTCGATTAATCGAACGATGCGAGGTTAATTCAAATTCAAAACGATTAATTCGATTTTTATTCAAATATTCATCGATAGGTGGTGAAATAACGTTAAACGATGGATATTTGAGGTTAACTGAGCATTAATTATCAAAATGGCGGACGATATGGAATAAATTTACCAAAATGGCCACCAATTAAAAACCAAATTAAATGCCCACCAATAGAAAAAAGAAAGAAATGGAGGACGATTTAAAATAATTAACAAAATATAAATTTGCCAAAGAATTGATTTAAATGGTCGTCGTTTTGAGGTTAGCTCAATTTAAGTCTCTGTTTTCTCTGTATTTGAAATTAAATCCCCATCGATAATAAAAAAAAAAAAAAATAGAGGAGAATTTAGAATAAATAACGAAAAATAAATTTTCCAAAAAGCTTATCATTAAATATTATTCATTTAAATGCTCGTAATTTTGAGGTTAGGTCAAATTTAAGTCTCTGTTTTCTCTTTATTTGAAATTAAATGCCCACCAATAAAAAAAAAAAATAAAAATAGAGGAGAATTTATAATAAATAATCAAATAGAAATTTGCCAGGAAGCTCATCATTGAATATTATTGATTTAAATGCTCGTAATTTTGAGGTTAGGTCAAATTTAAGTCTCTGTTCGCTGTTTATTTGAAATTAAATGTCCATCAATAAAAAAAAAAAAAAAAATAGAGGAGAATTTATAATAAATAATCAAATAGAAAATTGCCAGGAAGCTCATCATTGAATATTATTGATTTAAATGCTCGTAATTTTGAGGTTAGGTCAAATTTAAGTCTCTGTTTTCTCTTTATTTGAAATTAAATGCCCACCAATAATAAAAAAAAAAAAAAATAGAGGAGAATTTATAATAAATAATCAAATATAAATTTGCCAAGAAGCTCATCATTAAATATTATTCATTTAAATGCTCCTAATTTTGAGGTTAGGTCAAATTTAAGTCTCTGTTTTCTCTGTATTTGAATTTAAATGTCCACCAATAATAAAAAAAAAAAAAATAGAGGAGAATTTAGAATAAATAACGAAAAATAAATTTTCCAAAAAGCTCATCATTGAATATTATTGATTTAAATGCTCGTAATTTTGAGGTTAGGTCAAATTTAAGTCTCTGTTTTCTCTGTATTTGAAATTAAATGCCCATCGATAATAAAAAAAAAAAAAAATAGAGGAGAATTTAGAATAAATAACCAAAAATAAATTTGCCAAGAAGCTCATCATTAAATATTATTCATTTAAATGCTCCTAATTTTGAGGTTAGGTCAAATTTAAGTCTCTGTTTTCTCTTTATTTGAAATTAAATGCCCACCAATAATAAAAAAAAAAAAAATAGAGGAGAATTTAGAATAAATAGCCAAATATAAATTTTCCAAGAAGCTCATCATTGAATAATATTAATTTAAATGGTCGTCGTTTTGAGGTTATGGTAGTTTAAGTCTTTGTTTTCTCTTCATTTGAAATTAAATGCCCACCACCAATAATAAAAAAAAAAATAAATAAATAAATAAATAAAGGACGATTTAGAATAAATAACCAACTATAAATTAGCCAAAAAATTGATAGAAATGCTCATAATTTTGAGGTCAGGTTACTTTAAATTTCTGCTCGCTCTTTATTTGAAATTAAATGCCCACCAATAATAAAAAAAAAAAATAGAGGAGAATTTAAAATAAATAACGAAAAATAAATTTTCCAAAAAGCTCATCATTGAATATTATTGATTTAAATGCTCGTAATTTTGAGGTTAGGTAAAATTTAAGTCTCTGTTCTCTGTTTATTTCGAAATACGAGCATTTTTACGGGCTTTTTATCAGCGAATCAATCGAACGACGCCTGTTTCTCGCTTCGAGGGATTCGTGACAATATTCCATTATGGTTATCGTCGTGTACGGTTGGAATTTTCCGTGTAATACTCAGCGCGTGTAATATTCAATTATGTATACATTGTATTATAATTATAACTGGCTGGCTGGAATTTATGGGGACCCGTCACGGTCGATTTCACCAAAATTCCGAGGGACAGCACCCGTTTTGCATAAAATCGACGCGCCAGCGAAGAATTTTCGACTCTGTCAAGAGAAATCCGATGATTTCGCGAAATTTCCAAGATCTCTTCGACTAGAGTTGAGCGTTTTCACAGAGTGGCTGATTTGAAATAATTAAAAAAAGATGAAACAGCAATAGAAATTTAATTTGTAAGGCGTGACGTAAATTAAAAATGCAAAAAAGAGAAAGAGATTTAATTTGTTATGCATAAAAAGGTGAAAAAAGAATAAAGAGAAATAGAAATTTAATTTGTAAAGCGTAACAAGATTAAAAAAAGAAAAAAGAGAAACAAATAAAATTTTAATCTGTAAGTCATAACAAGATTAAAAAAAGAAAAAAAAGAAACAGATTTAATTAAAGAAACTCAAAAAGGTGAAAATAGAGCCATAGAAATTTAATCTATAAGACATAAAAAGGTTTTAAAAAAGAAATAAAGAGAAGCAAATGTAATTTATGAGACATAAAATGATTAAAAAAAGAAACAAGGAAAAAGAGAAACAGATTTAATTTTTAATAAATAAATAATATATATAAAATAATTAATAAATTTAATTTTTAAGACATTACAGAGGATGGATCTATTAAATTTTGCTTTATTTTTGAACAAGACTAAAAAATTCTCCTTCCAAATTTTGGTTTTGTGTAAAATTAAATTATTGCAAAATTAGAAGCAAAGTAAACGTGAGAAAATTCGTTGCAATGCAGAATAAAATTTTATAGAATTCTATGGAATTCAAATTTGAACGACATTTAATTTACCACACCCTCAATTTTTCATTACTATTATTATTATTATAATCAGTCGTTTGTCGTAGCTTGCTGAAACATTTTATTCCAAATTTTGTTTTCGTCTAGAATTTAATTATAAATAGGCTTCTGTAGAATTCAAATTTGAACGCCATTTAATTTACCATGACCACAATTTTTCGTTATTATTATTATTATTATTATTGTTATCAATCGCGTTAAATAACAGTTCGACGATGGAACGAATGAAATAAAAGCAAAAATCCTTTTTCTAAATTTTGTTTTCATGTAAAACTAAATTAGAACCAATTTATTAACTATATTAGCTATTTTAGAAGGAATATTAAAATTTATCGTTACTATTATTATTATCATTAATTGTCTGTCGTAGCTTTGAGATTAAATGAGCATTAATTATCAAAATGACAGACGATACAGCAGATAATAAATTTATCTGTAACTTTTTACTGTGCCACGAACGTGTTAAATAATTAATATTATTATTATTATTATCATAATTATCAATCGTCTGTGGTAACTGACTGAAACTTTTTACTGTGCCACGGTAGAATTCAATTTTTATACAGGAACAAACATACTTCTTCCAAATTTAGTTTTCGTGGAAAATTAAATTAGCAAATAATTAAACTAAGAAGCAAATCAGATATTAGAAAATTCGTTGCGATGTAGAATAAAATTTTATAGAATTGTGTAGAATTCAAATTTGAACTACATTTAATTTCCCATAACTTCAACTTTTCATTACTATTATTATTATTATTATTATTATTATGATTATCAATCGTTTATCGTAACTCAGTGAAACTTTTTACTGTGCCACGAACACGTTGCGATGCGCAATAAAGTTTTATAGAATTCTATAGAATTCAAATTTGAACGCCATTTAGTTTACCACAACTTTAATTTTTTATTACTATTATTGTTATTATTATCAATCGTCTGTCACAGCTTGCATTAGATGTGAGAAAATCGATGTAGAATAAAATTTCATAGAATTCTATAGAATTCAAATTTGAACGCCATTTAGTTTACCACAACTTTAATTTTTTATTACTATTATTGTTATTATTATCAATCGTCTGTCACAGCTTGCATTAGATGTGAGAAAATCGATGTAGAATAAAATTTCATAGAATTCTATAGAATTCAAATTTGAACGCCATTTAGTTTACCACAACTTTAATTTTTTATTACTATTATTGTTATTATTATCAATCGTCTGTCACAGCTTGCATTAGATGTGAGAAAATCGATGTAGAATAAAATTTCATAGAATTCTATAGAATTCAAATTTGAACGCCATTTAATTTACCACAACTTTAATTTTTTATTACTATTATTGTTATTATTATCAATCGTCTGTCACAGCTTGCATTAGATGTGAGAAAATCGATGTAGAATAAAATTTCATAGAATTCTATAGAATTCAAATTTGAACGCCATTTAGTTTACCACAACTTTAATTTTTTATTACTATTATTGTTATTATTATCAATCGTCTGTCACAGCTTGCATTAGATGTGAGAAAATCGATGTAGAATAAAATTTCATAGAATTCTATAGAATTCAAATTTGAACGCCATTTAGTTTACCACAACTTTAATTTTTTATTACTATTATTGTTATTATTATCAATCGTCTGTCACAGCTTGCATTAGATGTGAGAAAATCGATGTAGAATAAAATTTCATAGAATTCTATAGAATTCAAATTTGAACGCCATTTAATTTACCGTAACCTCCATTTTTCGTTCTTCTTCTTCTCCTTCCTCTTCTTGTATTTCTTCTTCTCCCTCTCCTTCTTCTTCTTCTTCCTCTTCTTCTTCTTCTTCTTCTTATTATTATTATTATTATCATCAATCGTCTGTCACATCCATCTGTAACTCTGTACTCCTCCACAAACACGTTAAATACCACAGTTCCTGGACTAAATAAATCAATTACCTTCAACGAAAAGACACAAATCCCATGGATGGTCAAAACAGCCACTGCCCACAGTTTTGCGCCAGCCTGTACAACACTCTTGACGAGGCGAGGAGGAGGGCAGGGGAGGCCCTCCAACCCTTAACTCTGCACATAAATATTAATAAGCAAGCGGTGAAATTCACGCTTATCGCGGTACCGTGAAGATTTACATGAGATAACACGACTTTCCTTTTGCTGCACGCCCGTTTCTGCGGCCCGTGCACGTGTACCCGGCAGAAAACACGCGGCCATTTACATACCACGTCGGATAAAGGAGTCACGGGGATCGTTTCGCAGCCCCAACTTTTATCGCCGCTGATATCTCACCACCGTCGCATTCGTTGCATTCCTTTTCGAATAAATAACCGAGCTGAGGAGGATGATGAGGCAGGAATTGTAGCTTAGACGCGTCGATTTATGTTGCTGTTGTTGGTGTTGATGTTCTTCGTCTGACAAGATGGCGTACAATGATTTTAAACGTGGATTTGTTGGTCTGTGATGCTATTGGTCGATTCTTATTCAAATGTGCCGCGATAATTTCGAACGATGAATATTTAAATGGTTAAACAAGTGTACTAAGAGTCAAGGTGGTAACACTTTTTCGACAACTGGATTTAAAACACTGCTTTGCTGGTCTGTGATCTTATTGGTCGATTCTTATTCAAATGTTCTTTAGTAGATGGCGCGATAATTTCGAACGATGAATATTTAAACGTTTAAACGAGTGTGTTAAGAGTCAAGGTGGTAACACTTTTAGAAAAGTGATTTAAAATATGGCTTCGCTGTTCTGTCACGTTATTGGTCGATTCTTATTCAAATGTGCCGCGATAATTTCGAACGATGAATACTTAAACGTTCAAATGGGTTGTTAAGCTAGTAACACTTTTCAAAAAATGATTTAAACTAGCCTGTACATGTGGAGTTATTATCGTTATTATTGCTTTTAAACGTAGCTTCGTTGTTCTGTGATATTATTGGTTGATTTTTATTCAAATGTTTTTTTAATAGATGACGCGATAATTTCGAACAATGAATATTTAAACGATTAAATATCAGATATGTTAAGAGTCAAGGTGGTAACACTTTTCGAATAATGCTTTCAAACACTGCTTTGCTGTTCTGTGACTTTATTGGTCGATTCTTATTCAAATGTGCCGCGATAATTTCGAACGATGAATATTTAAACGGTTAAATGGAAGTGTTAAGGGTCAAGGTGGACCTTGGCGGCGAATAAATAACGAAATGGTAATTTTAGGGAAGCAGTTTAGTGGTACTGGTTTAGATCCTTCGTGTTGTGAGGTTAGACTAGGTTTCTGTTCACTTTTAATTGAAATTTTCTTTGATAAAATTATTAAGTTCCTATTTGCTTCTTTATTTGAGCTTGAACGTTCATCAAAACTGAAAATGGGCAAACAACGCGATGGCACAAGGAAAAAAATAGCAATTTAACCATTTTTGATTTAAGTATTCATTGCTTTGTCACTTCGAGGTTAGGCTAGATTAAATCAAGCTCCAATTTTCTTCTTTATTCGAGGTTCTCAAAAGTCAATTGACGCCATCGAAACTCAAAATGGCGAACGCAATGGTAAAAAGAGAAAAATAGCAATTTAACCATCTTTGATTTAAGTATTCGTCGTTTTGAGGTTAGGCTACATCAAATTCCAATTTGCTTCTTAATTCGAGATTCTCAAAACTCAGTCGAGTCCATCGAAACTCAAAATGGCGAACGCAATGGTAAAAAGAGAAAAATAGCAATTTAACCATCTTTGATTTAAGTATTCGTCGTTTTGAGGTTAGGTTACATCAAATTCCAATTTGCTTCTTAATTCGAGATTCTCAAAACTCAGTCGAGTCCATCGAAACTCAAAATGGCGAACGCAATGGTAAAAAGAGAAAAATAGCAATTTAACCATCTTTTATTTAAGTATTCGTCGTTTTGAGGTTAGGCTACATCAAATTCCAATTTGCTTCTTAATTCGAGATTCTCAAAACTCAGTCGAGTCCATCGAAACTGAAAATAGCGAACAACGCAATGCTACAAAGAACGAATTAGTAACAATTGAGACGTTCTCCGGTTCGAGGCGAGGTTTTCCATCGAAACGCGAACGGGCAATTAATTAGGGGTGGGTGGATTATTGGCGAGGCGGGTGTATCGCGTATTAGCGCGTTAACGTTGGTGATTACGCGCCTGTACTCCTTCAGCGCAATTCGTATCTGAATGCCGTTGCTCGATAACGTTCGGTTCACCGCAAAACCGCTGCATAACTCGGCGACCCCCCCACTATGGCGTTAAACAACATTGATTAGTGACATCTGTAGAGTTGATATTCCGATAAATTTCATTGCGAGCTACGCGTCCAGTTTAATGCGAACGATCATCGCGTTATTAAACGTCGTTCTGCAATCTCTGATGTTTCTATGGAGAAAAGAATTATGTAATACATTTAAGTAAAAAAAAGAAATATTAATAACAATAATAATTTAGAGTTGCAAAATGATCGCAACTTGTTCCGTAACAATTGAAGAATTATCTCACACATTAAAGTAAAAGAAAAAAATATAAATTAAAAAATAATGTTCCATAACAATTAAAAAATTATCTAACACATTTAAGTAAAAAATTTATTAAGAATTATTTAATATGTGTAAGTAAAAAATTTATTAAGAATTACGTAATTAATTTGCAAAGAATTATGTAATACATTTAAGTAATTTAAGTAAAAAAAGACAATAACTTCCAGTTATCTAATGATTGTGATTTAAATTTGCAAAAGTGTGAATTCCATTTGCAAAAGGGTGATTTTAATTTGCAAAAGAGTAATTTAAATTTGCAGAGGGGTGATTTTAATTTGCAAAAGTGTGACTTGAATTTGCAAAAGGGTGATTTAAATTTGCAAAATTCTATAACAAATACTATGCTATATCGTAGCAACCATCACAACAAAATACCACATACAATACTACAACAAAACAGTCAACTCAAATTCGCAACAAATCGACTACACATCACAACCAAATCGTTCACCTCCAGCAATCATCGCCACAACTTTCTTATCACACCACTTCCAAACCAAAAATAAAAAAAAGCAGAAGAAAATACAAGCCAATTTACGTTCCAACTTCCGTCTAACGTTAATTCTCCGACCAGTTCCATCGTGAGTCAGTTCGCACCCCCCTCGCACCTCCTCCATTAACCTATCAGACATGGCTGGGCCGTAATTGCTCTCAGCCGCACTTCGTTTATCAGGGTTAATTTCAAGTATGCCCTGGTCATCGGATCTACAAGGAAGATTGTTCGTTCGTCGTGTGTTCGATAAGCTTCGTCTGGGTGGTTGCAACCCTCTCTCTGTATCCACTGGCGTGCTGCGGTATCGGTACACAGGCCGCACGAGCACAAACAACGTCTCCCTGGCCGCGGTGAAACGCCGACGAGTATATTTGCAGATCAGTCGAGCGAGTTCCGCCAACATTTCAGCATCGTTAGCATTCAATTACGCGATTATCGGGAGAGGGGGAGTTGGGGGGGACGGTTGAGAGAGACAATTGAGAGAGGGAGAAAGAGTTGAGAGAAAGAGAGAGAGACAGAGTTATGAGAGAGAGTTCGAAAGGTTAAAAGAGAAAGTTTAAAAATTAAAAGAGAGAGAGAGAGAGAGAGAGTTTTCAAAGAGAGAGAGAGAGAATTTTGAGAGAGAGTTATGAAAGAGGGAGAGAGAGAGAGAGTTATGAGAGAGAGAGAGAGAGTTACGAAAGAAAGAGAGAGAGAGAGAGAGTTCAAAATGTTGAGAGAGAGAGAAAGAGAGTTATGAGAGAGAGAGAGAATGTTTTGAGAGAGAGAGAATTTTGAGAGAGAGTTATGAGAGAGAGAGAGAATGTTTTGAGAGACAGAGAGAGAGAGAGAGAGAATGTTTTCAGAGAGAGAGAGAGAGAGAGAGAGAGAGAGAATGTTCTGAGAGAGAGAGAGAGAGAGAATGTTCTGAGAGAGAGAGAGAGAGAATGTTCTGAGAGAGAGAGAGAGAGAGAGAGAGAATTTTGAGAGAGAGAGAGAGAGAGAGAGAGAGAATTTTGAGAGAGAGTTATGAGAGAGAGAGAGAATTTTGAGAGAGAGTTATGAGAGAGAGAGAGAATTTTGAGAGAGAGTTATGAGAGAGAGAGAGAGAGAGGGAGAGAGTTTTCAAAGAGAGAGAGAGAGTTATGAGAGAGAGAGAGAGAGAGAATTTTGAGAGAGAGTTATGAGAGAGAGAAAGAGAGAATTTTGAGAGAGAGTTATGAGAGAGAGAGTTATGAGAGAGAGAGAGAGAGAGAGAGAGAGAGTTTTCAATGAGAGAGAGAGAGAATTTTGAGAGAGAGAGAGAGAGAGAGAGTTCAAAAATTTGTGAGAGAGAGAGAGAATTCAAAAAGTTGAGAGAGAGAGAGAGAGAGAGAAAGAGAGAGTTCAAAAATTTGTGAGAGTGAGAGAAAGAGTTCAAAAATTTGTGAGAGAGAGAGAGAGAGAATTCAAAAAGTTGAGAGAGAGAGAGAGAGAGAGAGTTCAAAAAATTAAGAGAGAGAGAGAGAGAGAGAGAATTCAAAAAGTTGAGAGAGAGAGAGGGAGAGTTCAAAAAGTTAAGAGAGAGAGAGAGAGAGAGAGAGAATTCGAAAAGTTGAGAGAGAGAGAGGGAGAGAGTTCACAGCATTGAAAGAAAAATTGTGGAGAGAGGGAATTAAAGGATAGAGTTGAGAGAGAGGGAGAGAGGAAGTTGAGAGGGAGAGTGAGTCATAGAGAGAGAGAATTGCAAAAGTTGAGAGATAGAGAGAGAGAGAGTTGAAATTTTGAGAAAGAGGGAGAGTTAAAAGAATATAAAAGAGAGAGTGTTGAAAGAGAGAGAGAGAGAGAGAGAGAGAGAGCCACCCCATAAGTCTTATTTATTCGTACAACCCTATTTCATTCAACGAGTCATATCCGTTTCCGTTCAGAACCCACTCAAAACCAAATGTATATTCTATTCTTCAATTCTATTTTGTTATCCTAATTATTATACTATTTGCTACTATATAGTATACTACAATCATCCATACCAATTACATCAATACACAATAATCATCAAACACAATATAAAACAATTACATCAAACACAACTCTCAAACTCCAAAAACAAGTTTGCAATTCTTGCATTTCCACTCTTTTCATTTACTCTGTTACAAATCAACAGAACATCGACTAGAATTAAATAAAGAATAAAAAAAACAGGATTAAAAAACGTTCGAACAATATACAAAATAATTATCATAAATAATATAAAATAATTACATCATTTCTCACCCTCAATGACTCAGCATTTCTCTCATCGCAAACACAACTCTCAAACTCCAATAAAAAAATTTACAACTCTTGCATTTCGACCGTTTTTATATTTATTTTTTATTTTCTTGGTTGCGAATCAACAAAACATCGACTAGAATTAAATAAAGAATATAAAAAACAGGATTAAAAAACGTTCGAACAATATACAAAATAATTATCATAAATAATATAAAATAACTACATCATTTCTCACCCTCAATGACTCAGCATTTCTCTCATCGCAAACACAACTGTGAAACTCCAATGAAAAAGTGTACAACTTTAAAAAAAAATGTACAATTTTTTATTTGCTCTGTTGCGAATCAACAGAATTAAAGAAGGGATAAAAAATGAGATTAAAAAAGGTTGGAAAGAGAGGCAGTTCCGGTTAGTTGGTTAAAGATCGAGCGTGACGCAGCCACGAAGAGAATCACGATAAGTGGCGGTTGTATAGGAGTCTCGCGTTAAACCTGGCTAAAATGAGCAGAAGCGTAAATCCAATTTCGCTGAGCACTGTCCCGCTCGCGCTGGTTCGTCAGACGAAAAGATGAACGAGCGAGATTACCAAATTATTCCACTCTACTTTGCCACCAGATAATGCTGCGAATTTTAGTACCAATTGGGCTCAGCAAAGAGCAACAAACAGCTTTCTTCCTGGCTCTGACAAAAATTCTTTAGCACTTTAAGTTTGCTTTTTTAAAAAATTTTTAATAAATTATATTTATTATTTTTGCAAATTAAATGCTTCCTTCCTGTCTCTAACAAAAATTCTTTAGCAATTTAAGTTTGTTTTTTTTTAAATTATTAATAAATTTTATTTATTATTTTTGCAAGTTAAAAGCTTCCTTTCTGTCTCTAATAAAAATTCTTTAGCAAATTAAGTTTGCTTCCCTAAAAAATTCTTAATAAATTTTATTTATTATTTTTGCAAATTAAAATTAGAAATTTTGTAAATCGAATTCACTGTTTTTTCGAATGAAATTAGCTCAAACAGCTTCCTTTCTTTAAATTTTTTAAATTAATTTTTTAAAAAATTCTTAATAAATTATATTTATTATTTTTGCAAATTAAAATTAGAAATTTTGTAAATCGAATTCACTGTTTTTTTGAATGAAATTGGCTCTTTGGTGATTCGAATTTCAAACTATTGTTGACCTCGCGTTGAGAATTTTCTTTTTTTTTCTTTTTTTTTATTAAGGAATTGGAATAAATTAATTCGAAATAATTGCGAGTAATTTAGAAATAGAAATTAGAATGTTGAAAGTGGAAATTGGAAACTGAAATTAGAAAACTAGAAAAAGAATTAGAAATAGAAATTAGGAAATTAGGAAATTAGGAAATAGAAAGTAGAAAGTTAAAAATAGAAACTAAAAAATTAGAAATTGAAATTACAAAATTGATAAATTACAAATAGAAATTAGGAAATTAGAGATGGAAATGAAGAAATTAGAAATGGAAATTAGAAAATTGGAAAGCCAGGAATAGAAATTAGAGGATTGGAAAGCTAGAAATTGCAATTA
This sequence comes from Xylocopa sonorina, assembly GCF_050948175.1. Lineage (NCBI taxonomy): Eukaryota > Metazoa > Arthropoda > Insecta > Hymenoptera > Apidae > Xylocopa > Xylocopa sonorina. The sequence goes on from NW_027490090.1 coordinate 3,707,489, forward strand.
GAAAATTAAGTGATTAGAAATGGAAATTAGAAGATTGGAAAGCCAGAAACAGAAATTAGAAAATTAAAAAGTTAAAAATAGAAATTAGAAATTTGTTTTTTTTTCATTAACGGATCGAAATAAATTAATTCTGTTTAAATAGCGAAAGTATCAAATTCATTTGCAAAGGTGTGAATTTTTCTCTGAAAGAGAATGAATTTGATTTCGTGATTTGCGTAATCATTGGATAATTTTAATTCGTGAGAGGGTGAATTTGATTTGAAGAAGGGCGAGTTTAACTTGGAAGAGGGTGAATTCGATTTGAAAGAGAATTAATTTAATTTGGAAAAGGGATAAACGCGATTTGCTAAAGGATTACTTAATTTCAATTACTGAGAGGGTGAATTTGATTTATAAAGGGGAAAACTTAACTTTGAAAAGGATGAACTTGATTAACCAAAAAGATTAATTAAATATTATATATTAAATTATAGCGACTACTAAATCTAATACTAGCAAAAATATAACATTAAATGGCAAAATATTATTAATTTTTATGCAAGCTTTCTCTAAAATACCAAATAAAAATTGAATATTTTTTAAAATTATAACAAAATTTATTTTTTTTCGTGAAAATACGCCTTTTTGAAAATTGGAAAAATATTAACCAAATTCTTTGGTTCTTTAAAATACCAAATAAAAATAGAATATTTCTTAAAATTGTAACATAAGATGGTAGAATTACCATCGAACGAGGTGAAACTTAGCCAACAGCAGGTATAAACTATTCGTTTGTGGCACAGCAATGGCCAATATTGGCTGTCCAGTGTTAGTCCCTCTAAATTCCCGTAGAATGCACTCGCGGGATTTCTATATGGTCGCAGCTGATTCATGGCTGCTCTGCGTTAATTATGGTTGCTGTGCACGTGTATGATTGGAAGGGGAAAGTTGCTGCAAGATATTATATTCTATTTATAATATTTAATTACATATTTAATTATATATTTCACACACTTTGCATCAGACTACTCGCAAATAAAAAATTATTAAGGACGATGGAAAAAGATTAGAAAAGGAATGTTGTTGTCAAATATATTCGACACACTTTGGCTCACCCAATTTGCAAATAAAAAATTATTAAAGAGAAGAGAAAAAGATTAAAAGAGGACATTTGTTGCGAGATACATTTGACACACTTTGGGTCACTCTATTTGCAAATAAAAAATTATTAAAAGAGACAAAAAATAATTAGAAATGCATCGAAGAACGAAAGTTGTTGCAAGATATATTTGACACACTTTGGGACACCAAATTTGCAAATAAAAAATTATTAAAGAAAAGAAAAAAGGGATTAGAGGAGACGCACTTTGGGTCACCCAATTTGCAAATAAAAAATTATTAAAGAGAAGAGAAAAAGATTAAAAGAGGACATTTGTTGCGAGATACATTTGGCACACTTTGGGACACCAAATTTGCAAATAAAAAATTATTAAAGAAAAGAAAAAAGGGATCAGAGGAGACGCACTTTGGGTCATCCAATTTGCAAATAAAAAATTATTAAAAAAGAAAGAAAAAAATTAGAAATTCGTGCAAGAAGGAAAATAGTTGCAAGATAGCAACCAAAGGCACAGAAGTCGTTTCTGATCTGGAAAAAGGAAATATAGTAAGGTTTGATCACTTTTTAAGGACAGCCCCATTCTCGCACGTTCTATACTGGCCTTCGAAATTACGTTATAAGGGATATCCCCCCCCCAACGTTGAACTCATTCCACAGGCGTGACTTTCCAGATGAGTCGACTGGATAGAGGAAGGAATTCTTTTCAAGATCGCCTCGAAGAATTTCAATAAAACCCTCGTAAAGGTGATAGTTCACTATCCAATACATTTTTATATCACTCGTCCAACTATTATTTCCCCTCCAACTTACAATCTCACGTTTGTCTTCAGACGATCCAAATTTTTGGAATCATTGCGTTCGTTATTTGAAAAAAAAATGGTTTGAAACTTGTTTTCCATCTCTTTTTTCAATAATTTAATACATTTTTACTTTGCAATTATTTGTTGTTGGATTATGTTATGTTTAAGATATTTTTTTAATTTTTTAATTTAAATGTATTAGATAATTCTTTTATTATTGTGGAACCAGTTTCAATCATTTTATAACAGAAAATTATTATTTTTATTATTTTTTTTTCTTACTTAAATGTATCAGATAATTCTTTAATTATTATGGAACCAGTTTCAATCATTTTATAACTGAAACTTACTATTATTTCCTTTTTATTTAAATTCTTAACTAATACTATAGATTTCGTTTATCGATGGTAGTTGTTCACAAACTTTTTTCTTTTCTTTAATAATTTTTTATTTGCAAATGGGATGGTCAAAAGCCTGTAAAATATATCTTGCACCAGCTTTGGTCCTTGGACGAATTTTTTATCCTTTTTTTTCTTCTTTAATAATTTTTTATTTGCAAATAGGGTGACCCAAAGGGTATAAAATATATCTTGCAACAACTTTCATTTTTTGACAAATTTATAATTCTTTTTTTTCTTCATTAATAATTTTTTATTTGCAAATAAGGTGACCCAAAGTGTGTCAAACATATTTTGCAACAACTTTACTCTTCTAATCCTTTTTTTCTCTGCTTTAACAATTTTTTATTTGCAAAAAAAGTAATGCAAAGTGTACCAAATATATTTTGCAACAACTTTACTCTTCCAATAATTTTTGCTTTCCTTATAATAATATTTTTATTTTATTATTTACAAATAATGTGACCAAAAGTGTGACAAATATATCTTGCAACAACTTTTCTCTTCTTCAATAATTTTTTATTTACAAATAGAATGACTCAAAGTGTACCAAATATTTTGAGAAATTTAAAAAAATAGAGAAGCAAAATTATTACTTAAAAATCACGTGAAACATTGTTTAATTAATATTACTCAGTCGAAGATGGTTGGAAATTTGAGGGTTCAGATTGAAATCGTTTCGATGGACAAATATCGAACACAGTCGGCTGGTTAATCGATGAAAACGTGGGATGTTAACGTAGTTACAGACGCCACATTAACGAGCATATATTGGCTCTTTGACATGACGTCGATCGATTGGTACATGAAAATATGATGAAGTAGACACACGCGCCTATATGCGACCAGAATTAACCGCCCGCCATTTTCGCGACCCGCAAATATTTCTTTTCTTTCTTTTTTTTTTAATCCCAAATATAAGACTAACGATGCAAAAAATAAATAACTATATATATTAATATGATTTTAATGATTTATAAATGCAAAAATTTGATGAAGTTTAATTTAAAGCTTTGAGGAAAAGAATTGCTAAGTTTAAGCTTTGAGAAAGAGAATTGCAAGGTTTAAGCTTGCTCTGAAGGAAATTGCAAGGTTTAAGCTTGCTCTTAAGGAAATTGCAAGGTTTTAGCTTTAAAGTTAAGCTTTGATGAATAGAATTGCAAATTTTAAGCTTTGGTGAAGAATATTGCGAGGTTTGAGCTTGCTCTGAGGGAAATTGCAAGGTTTAAGCTTGCTCTGAAGGAAATTGCAAGGTTTAAGCTTGCTCTGAAAGAAATTGCAAGGTTTAAGCTTGCTCTGAGGGAAATTGCAAGGTTTAAGCTTGCTCTGAAGGAAATTGCAAGGTTTTAGCTTTAAAGTTAAGCTTTGAAGAATAGAATTGCAAATTTTAAGCTTTGGTGAAGAATATTGCCAGGTTTGAGCTTGCTCTGAGGGAAATTGCAAGGTTTAAGCTTGCTCTGAAGGAAATTGCAAGGTTTAAGCTTGCTCTGAAGGAAATTGCAAGGTTTTAGCTTTAAAGTTAAGCTTTGAAGAATAGAATTGCAAATTTTAAGCTTTGGTGAAGAATATTGCGAGGTTTGAGCTTGCTCTGAGGGAAATTGCAAGGTTTAAGCTTGCTCTGAAGGAAATTGCAAGGTTTAAGCTTGCTCTGAAGGAAATTGCAAGGTTTAAGCTTGCTCTGAAGGAAATTGCAAGGTTCAAGCTTGCTCTGAAGGAAATTGCAAGGTTCAAGCTTGCTCTGAAGGAAATTGCAAGGTTCAAGCTTGCTCTGAAGGAAATTGCAAGGTTTTAGCTTTAAAGTTAAGCTTTGAAGAAGAGAATTGCAAAGTTTAAGCTTGGAAGAAGAGAATTGCAAGTTTTAATCTTCCTTTGAAAAGAATTGCAAGGTTTAAGCTTGCTCTGAAGGAAATTGCAAGGTTCAAGCTTGCTCTGAAGGAAATTGCAAGGTTCAAGCTTGCTCTGAAGGAAATTGCAAGGTTTTAGCTTTAATGTTAAGCTTTGAAGAAAAGAATTGCAAAGTTTAAGCTTTGAAGAAGAGAATTCCAAGGTTTAATCTTCCTCTGAAAAGAATTGTAAGGTTTAAGCTTTAATGTTAAGCTTTGAAGAAAAGAATTGCAAAGTTTAAGCTTTGAAGAAGAGAATTGCAAGGTTTAATCTTCCTCTGAAAAGAATTGCAAGGTTTAAGCTTGCTCTGAAGGAAATTGCAAGGTTTAAGCTTGCTCTGAAGGAAATTGCAAGGTTCAAGCTTGCTCTGAAGGAAATTGCAAGGTTCAAGCTTGCTCTGAAGGAAATTGCAAGGTTCAAGCTTGCTCTGAAGGAAATTGCAAGGTTTTAGCTTTAAAGTTAAGCTTTGAAGAAGAGAATTGCAAAGTTTAAGCTTGGAAGAAGAGAATTGCAAGTTTTAATCTTCCTTTGAAAAGAATTGCAAGGTTTAAGCTTGCTCTGAAGGAAATTGCAAGGTTCAAGCTTGCTCTGAAGGAAATTGCAAGGTTCAAGCTTGCTCTGAAGGAAATTGCAAGGTTTTAGCTTTAATGTTAAGCTTTGAAGAAAAGAATTGCAAAGTTTAAGCTTTGAAGAAGAGAATTGCAAGGTTTAATCTTCCTCTGAAAAGAATTGCAAGGTTTAAGCTTGCTCTGAATGAAATTGCAAGGTTCAAGCTTGCTCTGAAGGAAATTGCAAGGTTCAAGCTTGCTCTGAAGGAAATTGCAAGGTTTTAGCATTAAAGTTAAGCTTTGAAGTAGAAAATTGCAAGGTTTAATCTTTCTCTGAAAAGAACAGCAATCTTCCAAGCTTTAAACAAGACAAAGTGTATAACAATTAATATAAAATTCTACATATTACTGTATAGTCAACAAAAAAGAAAATTCACTTAAACCACTTTCAAAATAAACGGCTGGCACGTTAACAAAGGTGGTGAACGAGTGGCTACAAGAATCGCGAGTCCATTGTTCCTCTAATAGCTGGTGTCAGAGGGCCACCACGAGTGTATAATGGCGGATGTTGAAGCATCCGAGATCGGCGTAGAACCGATATTATCGACGCGTGCACTGTTTAGGCCGAACGAGACGTGACAGGAAATTTAATAGCAATTAAGTGCACGGTAAATTCGTTAGTACACGCTGGAGTAGCGAGTTAATTAAAATCCGGCTGGTATCTCGTTTCCTTGCTAGATCGCAAATTGCTTTAAATGTTATATCCGGTACACGCTGTCCATTCTGCACTCTGCAGGAATGCCTGTTTCGTTTTTAATTGACGTTTTTGTGGGTTGTCTTTTATTGTGCGATTAATTACAGTTGGATATTTAAATGGCTGTTGTGGTTGTTTGGGTAGTTGCTGTCGATTGATGTGCAGAATTTAGGGTATTTGAGATTGGGTTTATTGGTATTATTGTTATTGGGGTTGTTGATGTTGTTTGTACTGTTGTTGGTGTTCTTGTTGGATTGTTTTTGTGGATATTGCTGTTGGTGGTGCTGTTAATAGTACTACTACTGCTTTCACTAGGACTACTGCTTCTGATAGTACTGCTATTTCTACTGCTGCTTCTATTTCCATTACTACCACTACTACTACTTCTACTTCCACTACTGTTGCTGTCGTTACTACTACTGCTGCTGTTCTTGTTGTTACTACTACTGCTATTACTAGTACTACTTCTACTGTTATTGTTGTTACTATTACTACTACTCCTCCTACTACTGTTCCTGACGTTACTACTAAGAGTACTACTGTTGCTGTGGTTACTATTACTGCTACTACTGCTGTTGTTCTTACTACTGCTACTACTGCTATTACTGCTGTTGTTGTTACTACTATTACTGCTTCTACAACTACTACTACTACTACTACTGTTGCTGTTATTACTATTATTACTACTACTACTGCTACTGTTACTATTGCTTTTGATACTAGTGTAAATACTACTACTGTAAGTACTACTATTACTACTATTAGTTGTGCTACTGTTGCTGTCGTTACTACTACTGCTTCTGTTGTTGTTACTACTACTGCTATTACTAGTACTACTTCTACTGTTATTGTTGTTACTATTACTACTACTCCTCCTACTACTGTTCCTGACGTTACTACTACTAGTACTGCTGTTGCTGTGGTTACTATTACTGCTACTACTGCTGTTGTTCTTACTACTGCTACTACTGTTATTACTGCTGTTGTTGTTACTACTATTACTGCTTCTACAACTACTACTACTACTACTGTTGCTGTTATTACTGTTATTACTACTACTGCTGCTACTGTTACTATTGTTTTTGATACTAGTGTAAGTACTACTATTCCTACTATTATTTGTGCTACTGTTGCTGTCGTTACTACTACTGCTTCTGTTATTGTTGTTACTAGTACTGCTATTACTACTACTACTTCTACTACTGTTACTGTCGTTGCTACTACTACTACTACTCCTGCTTCTTCTACTACTACTACTGCTAATGTTGCTGTCGATACTACTACTCCTACTGTTATTGTCGTTACTCCTACTACTGCTACTACTACTGCTAGTACTGGTGTTGTTGTTACCACTATTATTGCTTCTACAACTACTACTTCTACTGTTGCTGTTACTACTACTACTACTACTACTACTACTACTACTACTGTTGCTATTGTTACTATTAATACTGTTACTGCTCCAGCTACTGTTGCTATTGTTACTACTGCTACTACTATTATTACTGCTGCTGTTATTGTTACTGCTATTACCACTTCTACTTCCACCACTATTGCTGTCGTCACTAGTACTGTTACTGTTCTTGCTGTTACTACTACTGCCATTACTACTCCTACTACCACTACTGTTCCTGCTGTTACTATTACTAATACTACTGCTAATACTACTGCTACTGTTGCTGCTGTTACTATTACTAATACTACTGCTAATACTACTGCTACTGTTGCTATTGTTACTACTGTTACTACTAGTATTAGTACTGCTGTTATTATTACTGCTACTACTGCTTCTACTACTGCTACTGTTGCTGTTGTTACTACTACTGTTACTACTACTATTAGTATTGCTGTTATTATTACTGCTACTACTGATTCTACTACTGCTACTGTTGCTGTCGTTACTACTGCTGCTACTGTTATTGTCGTTGCTATTACTGTCACTACTACTATTACTGCTACTGTTATTGTTGTTACTGCTACTATTATTGTTACTACTACTGCTACTACTGCTTTATTACTATTACTATTAATACTTATTACTATTAATACTTTCTTGCTGTTATTACTACTGCTGTTGCTACTACTACTTCTACTACTGTTGCTGTCGTTACTATTACTGTCACTACTACTATTACTGCAACTGTTGTTGTTGTTACTATTACTACTACTGCTGCTGCCATTGCTACTACTGCTACTACTGTTGCTGTGATTGCTGCTACTACTGCTACTGTTGTTTTTGTTACTACTACTGCAATCACTACTACTACTTCTACTGCTGTTGCTGTCCTATTATTACTACTACTACTGTTATTTTTGCTGTTGTTTTCATTACTCCTACCACTACTGTTGCTGTTGTTGCAGCTACTAATGCTACTGTTATTGTAGTTATTACTGTTATTGCCACTGTTATCGTTACTACTACTATTGCTACTGTCGTTGGTATCCCAGTTGCTCTTACCATTGTTCTCGAATGTAACAGTCGTGACTTCGTTGAATCAAATAGCATCCATTGCAATAACTAAAATATCTAAACTGATAATAGTTCGTCACTTGGACCAACGTTCGAAATGCATTTAACACCATCTCTAAAATATCCAAAATAGTCACAGTTTCTGTCTCCAACGTCTCTCAGCGATAAAAAATGCCCGCTGCAATGAAAAAAACTCGAGAAATGCATGCGTTTCTGAGAATGCTGCGATGAAACGAGCATTTGACCATCATAAATCGCTAATTAATGCGGATGTGTCCTCTCAGAGGAGACACGAAAGTGCGAAGGGAGCGTCAGAAAGATCGCGCCACGCGTTGGATCGTGAAGAGGAGGAGGGGAAGCAGAAAATCAGAATGCGTGAATCGTCGCAGTCTGTTTTCTGGCCGAGTTCAGCGTGAACGTGATTCTCGAGCACTCAAGCGAAGTGGAGAACGGTGTCCACGGCACGTGCCCTCTGGGCTAATCCAGCCATCGTCGTTTCTCTGGCACGGTTCCGTTCTAGCTGGCTGGCGAAAGCTACGAGAAAGAATCACCTATCGGTCTGTTCGGTGGTTTAAACCGTCGGAGACGGATCTCGCGGAAGGTGAAACCGTGGAGGAGGATTTTCACGCCACTTCCTCGAGCGCTTGCACTTTTCGAAAGCTCCCGCGCGAAATTGTCGACCATCTCTAGTCCACGTGCACTGTCATAATCCAGGTGTAAGAGTTAAAATGTGTTGACATGTTGTTTGTTGGTCTCTTCAAGTTGATTCACAAAGTATAGTTGTCTTCAATTTGTTTTTTAATTCGTTTTTTACTATTACTACCACTACTTCTACTACTGCTGCTACTGCTGTTAGTGTTATTGTTACTACTACTACTACTTCTACTATTAGTTCTGCTGACTATTACTACTGTCATTGTTGTCACTACTACTACTACTACTACTGTTTTTGTTGCTACTCCTACTACTGCTACTACTGTTGGTGTTACTACTACTACTACTATTATTAGTTCTACTAGCACTACTACTGTTATTGTTGTCAACACTACTACTACTATTACTACTGTTATTGCTGTTACTCCTACCACTGCTACTACGACTGTTGCTGTTACTCCTGCTACTGCTACTATGACATTTGTTGCTGTTACTAATAATAGTACTACTATTAGTTCTACTACTACTAATAATAATACTGCTGCTACTACTACCATTACTCCTGTTGTTGTTACTTGTACTACTGCTACTACTGTTGGTGTTATTACTACTACTTCTAGTGCTACTATTACTACTACTATTGCTACTACTGTTGTTGTTATTACTACTACTACTACTACTGCTTCTGCAACTACTACTGCTGCTGCTGTTATTCCCTTACTACTATCACTACTTCTTCTACAATTACTGCTTCTGTTGCTGTTACTGCTATTACTGCTATTACTACTGCTACAGTTATTGTTGTTACTACTACTACTACTACTCTTGCAACTACTACTATTTCCACTTCCACTACTACTACTACTACTTCTTCTAGTACTATTACTACTGCCACTACCACTGCTACTACTGTTGTTGTTCTTACTACTACTACTACTAGTTACTACTAGTTACTCACTAAATGAAGAGTGGAAACAAAATGAAGAATAGTAAGAAAAATGATTGAAAGTAAAAAGTAATATTATGTTGGATTATTTTTAAGGTTATGTTAGATTCATTTGTTTAAAACTATTGCATTTCTTCTTTTGGATAATCTAGAAGAGCAATGATTCATTGATACTAAGTGAAGATCAGTTACAAAATAAAGAATAGTAAGAAAAATTACTGAAAGTAAAAAGTAATATTATGTTGAATTACTTTTAAGGTTATGTTAGGTTATTTAGGATCATTGTACCTCTTCTAGTGGATAATCTAAAAGAAAAACGCTTAATTAGTATTAAATAAAGAATTACTGTATATACAACAAAAGTTATTGAAAGTAAGAAGTAAGGTTACGTTCCATTATTTTTAAGATAATGTACGATCATTTAGGTTATTTAGTCTATAAATTTAATGACCACTTAATCGCGTCCCAATTAAAAACAGTACTCGTCGCAGAATTCCCTCATTTTAATCGGAATAACAAATTCGCATTTACGATCGCCAGAAAATTCATTGCTTTCGGATATTCATACAGACGCGCGCAGTCAGCATCTGTCATGTTTTAATTTATGCCAGCTTAATTAACGACCATGCGTTCGCGTACTTTTAATTTCCATTAAACACTGCTGTCAAATTTCGCGTCGTTTCAGTATCGTCTCGCGGTTAAAATTGCTATTGGTCCTGCTCCAGAGAACGTTAACAAAATCACAAAAAAAAAGCGACCATCCCCTAACGCGTCTGGATGGGCACTGACGCGAGCGGCAGTACTCGCGCTCCCTCGCAGCGTCTCGCGCATGCGCGCTGCATCCAACTCCACTCCACTGCAACTGCGAGGCGCACAGTTCCTCGCGAAGACTTTTTCGTAAACTTGAAGAAAGAATCGTAGGAAAAGGAATTCGTTATGTTAATATCAAGTGAAAATAATAGTTGCTGCAAATATGGCAGCATTTAAGCACTCCTCACATTATTCTAAATACAAATTTACCACTTTTCACGTGTAATTGCGTTCTGTTATTGCCAATGGCGCTTCGAGGAGCCTTTATTTACCTCGAATTGCACAGATATGAGGTATCTTTGCACTCGACAGGACAGAAGATAGAATTTCTTCGTTGTTGTCGAATTTCGTTTTCTCTTTTTAAGTCCTTGCTGTTTCTTAGCTTCTCACTCGCGTTTTTCGCCTTCTCAAGACTTCTTTGTTCATTTCGTAGGAATATTAAGATAACGAGACAAGTTGTTCAGCAGGAGGGGGGGTTAGTCGGGTATCAGTTCCCCGCGGGGATAAAAGTTTCGAGTATTTCAAAGCGCGAGCATTTTACAGGACGATAATAGAATCTTAAATGAGATTAAGGGTGGATGGCTCGAACCAGCCATTAGCTAGTTGAATTTATTTCGATTATCGCTGCGTACAGCTTTCAAATGCTATCGTCGTCTTTACTTATTTTGCAACAGCTTTCGCGATATCGAGCGAATTGGAAAGTTGAGTTCGAAATGTATAAAAAAGATGTAAGTAAATTTAATTTCTCGAAATTGAACGAATTAGAAAATTGAACGAATTAGAAATACTTCAGTTTGAAAAATCGAACACTTCATTAACATATTTTTCTGAGTTAAATATTTCAATCTCAAAAAGATCGAACGCTTCTTTATTTTCCCAAGGTACGAGAAGAAATGATAATTTCAAAAAGAAGCAATTTCAGAATCGAAGAATGGCCGCGAGAATCCTCGATTTTAAATTTCCACCGCGTCTCGCACCTTTTCCGGTATTCCTCGTTCCCTTTTCAGGGAAACGCAGACCCGTTTCACCTTCTTCGCGTCGGCTGTATCGTTCGATCGTAACCTTTTTCACGCCAGCAACGATAACGTCGCGATAACGAGACAAAGCTATCAGCCAGAGAGAGAGAGAGAGAGAGAGAGAGAGAGAGAGCGATACTCCAGTTATTCCCTTTCTTGCGGTTCCCAACAACCTGGCTTCAACAAATATAAATTCAACCGTTCCCTTTCACGCTCGAACGAGAACACGCGTTCTTTTCTCGAATTTACTCAATATTTCTGCGTCCTAAACGCATTTCGCTGAGCACTCACGAAATTATGTAACTGCAACTCAGTTTTTTAATATTTTTTCATTGAAATTTATTTTCTAAATACATCTGAAATAAATAAAATTTATATAAATTTATTTAGTTAAATATTTTTTTATTGAAGTTTGTTTTCTAAATACATCTGAAGTAAATAAAATTTATATAAATTTATTTTTAATTTTATTTTTTTATTGAAATTTGTTTTCTAAATACATCTGAAATAAATAAAATTTACATAAATTTATTTAATTAAAGACTTTCTTTTTTTTTAGTGAAATTTATATTACAAATGTATCGTCTTATATTTTTCGTATATTTATCTGAATTAAATTCATTTAATGAAAAATTGGATATCAATGAAATTGATAAATTATATATTCACAATTTTAATTCAACACAAAATTAGCTCTGTTATCTTGGAGATATTTAAATTGATAAAAATGAAATTAATTATCCTTGATACAAAATGTAGAAAATTAATTTTGCATTTTAATATTTAATTTAATTCATTCATATTGCTGTCTATACAAATTAATTCATTTATTCTTAAAAAATACCAAAACATCTCCACTTATATAAAATTTTATTTACTATTGCAATATTTTTTTTTTTATTCCACTTATTTTATTTTGTTCTTATTCGCCCTTTTTTTCAAATCTGAACATTGGTTTCTTATTCTATTTTTTTTTTTTTCAAATCTGAGCATTGCGTTCTTATTCAACTTTTTTTTTCAAATCTGAAAACTGGTTTCTTATTCAACTTTTTTTTTTAAATCTGAACATTGCTTTCTTATTCGACTGTTTTTTTCAAATCTGAACATTGCTTTCTTATTCGACTTTTTTTTTCAAATCTGAACATTGCTTTCTTATGCGACTTTATTTTGCAAATCTGAACATTGGTTTCTTATTCTATTTTTTTTTTTTTTTTTTTTTTCAAATCTGAACATTGCTTTCTTATTCGACTTTCTGCGCGAAATCAGGGCAAATCTCAGTGGAACTGGACTTTCGTGCCTCGCGTTAAGAGAGCTCCGTGATTTCTCACGTAGAAAAGAGCCAAACATTGACTCGTTATCGTAACATTATCGGCAAACGGTCAAAAGGGTCGCGAATCGAACGTGGCAGAGGAATAAATGGACGACGAAAGGGAAACATTGAATTCCAGCCATCGTCGAAGGTCATAGCGAGAGCAGAGTCGAGGAAAGAAGAGCAGCCGCAATAAGAACTGAAATTGTATACGAAATTTCCTAAAAACGGTCCACACTCGAAACTCCACTTTTCATTCATCCATTTCTGCTTTCTTATTCATCATTCTCAATTTTTTATCGAATTTCCATCGATATCAGTAAACAAATAAAGAAAATATGATAAAGAAAAATATATAAAATAATATAGTAAAGAAAAAAAAAAATAAATACAAAGATAATTAGAGAGTAGAGTAATAATTTGAAAATTTATAGTATTTGGAACAAAATTAATTTCGTACTGCGAAGTGTGGAAAAAGGAAATTTACCTTAACGAGTACAATAAAAAGTGTCATTAGCAATAAAAGAACACGTAATTGCACGTGAAAAGTGGTAAATTTGTATTTAGAATAATGTGAGGAGTGCTTAAATGCTGTCATATTTGCAGCAACTATTATTTTCACTTGATATTAACATAACGAATTCCTTTTCCTACGATTCTTTCTTCAAGATTACGAAAAAGTCTTCGCGAGGAACTGTGCGCTTCGCAGCTGCAGTGGAGTGGAGTTGGGTGCAGCGCGCATGCGCGAGACGCTGCGAGGGAGCGCGAGTACTGCCGCTCGCGTCAGTGCCCATCCAGACGCGTTAGGGGATGGTCGCTTTTTTTTTTGTGATTTTGTTAACGTTCTCTGGAGCGGGACCAATAGCAATTTTAACCGCGAGACGATACTGAAACGACGCGAAATTTGACAGCAGTGTTTAATGGAAATTAAAAGTATGCGAACGCATGGTCGTTAATTAAGCTGGCATAAATTAAAACATGACAGATGCTGACTGCGCGCGTCTGTATGAATATCCGAAAGCAATGAATTTTCTGGCGATTGTAAATGCGAATTTGTTATTCCGATTAAAATGAGGGAATTCTGCGACGAGTACTGTTTTTAATTGGGACGCGATTAAGTGGTCATTAAATTTATAGACTAAATAACCTAAATAATCATACATTATCTTAAAAATAATGCAACGTAACCTTACTTCTTACTTTCAATAATTTTTCTTAACTGTGTGGACTACAGTCCAGTCGCAGTCTTCGTCTTTTGGACTGTGATTACAGTCCAGTCACAATCTTTGTCTTTTGGACTGAGATTACAGTCCAATTACAGCCCTAGTATTTTGGACTGTGATTACAGTCCAATCACAGTATTAATCTTTTGGACTGTGATTACAGTCCAATTACAGTCCAATTACAGTCCTCGTCTTTTGGACTGTAATTACAGTCCAGTCACAGTCCTCGTCTTTTAAACTGTGATATTACAGTCCAATTACAGTCCTCGTCTTTTGGACTGTGATTACAGTCCAATTACAGTCCTCGTCTTTTGGACTGTGATTACAGTCCAATCACAGTCCAATTACAGTCCTCGTCTTTTGGACTGTGATTACAGTCCAATTACAGTCCAATTACAGTCCTCGTCTTTTGGACTGTAATCAGAGTCCAATCATAGTCCAATCACAGTCCAATTACAGTCCTCGTCTTTTGGACTGTGATTACAGTCCAATTACAGTCCAATTACAGTCCTCGTCTTTTGGACTGTGATTACAGTCCAATTACAGTCCAATTACAGTCCTCGTCTTTTGGACTGTGATTACAGCCCAATCACAGTCCAATTACAGTCCTCGTCTTTTGGACTGTAATCACAGTCCAATCACAGTCCAATCACAGTCCAATTACAGTCCTCGTCTTTTGGACTGTGATTACAGTCCAGTCACAGTTCTCGTCGTTTGGACTGTGATCACAGTTCAATCACAGTCCAATCACAGTCCAATCATAGTTGTAGTCTTTTGGACTGTGATTACAGTCCAGTCACAGTTTTAGTCGTCAGTTTAGTCTTTTAGACTGTGTTGACAGTCCAATCACAGTCTTATTCCTTTGGACTGTGATTACAGTCCAGTCACAGTCAGTAAGAAATAACCCAACACAACCTTACCTCTTACTTTCAATAATTTTTGTTAGCCATTCTTCAGTCAGTGCCAATTAATCGTTTTTCTTCCAGATCTTCTTAATCATCTTAAAGAAGTAGTCGAATAATCCCAAATATCCAAACGTAACCTAAAAAATAACCCAACGCAACCTCACTCCTTACTTGCAGTCATATTTTCCACAGTAATAAAATCCACCGCTCAGTGGAAACGAAACATTTTCATTCAACATTATCAGAACCAACTGAAATATCGTTACGATCGATCCGCGAGCCATTCTGCACACGCGTACGTTCATTTCAAATATTTCAGCCCCGCGAAACGTATATTTTCGCGAAATGCTTCGACAAAAATCCGCGCTGAAGATTCGTTTAAACGCGAGTCCAGCGTGTTTCGTATAATTCGCTGAAAAAATATCACATTTTTCAGTGGAGCGTTTTTATTTTGATTTTTTTTATGTTCTCGCCCACTGTCGTCGACGTTCTCGCTCGAATTTATCAAGTAACAGCCGAATAAAGTTGGAATCTTTGGGTAAACCCCGCATTCCGAATTATGCGGTTCAGCAATCGTCAATCGATTCGCCCCATTCGTGTCCAATCACTGCCGCGCTCTGAACAGTCGTCGCTGCGCTCTCGAGCGGCGAACAATATTCGGATATTCGAGTTATGAACGCGCTGATCGATGTCTGTAAAGTTCCTGACGTCGACATTTTTTTTTTCTACGCTCGATTAACGCTTTGACGCATATTTTTCACTTTGCGATCGCCCTCAGAAACATTTTCTTTTTTTTTCAACAATTTTGAAATTTCAAACTTCAAGCTTGAGACTTGAGGCTTTGAACTTGAAGCTTCAAACTCGAAATTTCGAAACTTGAAGCTTCAAACTTGACATTTCGAAACTTGAAGGTTCGATTTTCAAACTTGAGACCTGATGCTTGCGATTTGAAGCTCCAAACTTTGAAATTTCAAACTTGAGGCTTCTACCTTTAAGCTTGAGACTTGAAGCTTGAGATTTGAAGCTTGAGATTTGAAGCTTGGGATTCGAAGCTTGAGACTTAAAGCTTGAAACTTGAAATTTTAAACTTAAAGCTTGAACTTTCAGGTTTGGAACTTAAAATTTCAGTCTTCAAGCTTGAGATTTGAATCTTTAAACTTGAAGCTTGAAATTTGAGGCCTCAAACTTGAAATTTCAAATTCAAAGCTTCAACCTTCAAGCTTGAGACTTGAATTTTTAAACTTTAAGCTTCAAATTTGAGGCTTCAAACTTGAAACTTCGAACTTAAAGCCTCGATTTTCAAGTTCGAAACTTGAAATTTCAACCATCAAGCTTGAGACTTGAGGCTTTAATACTCGAAGCTTCAACTTTTAAGCTTGAGACTTGAAGCTTTAAACTTGAGGCTTGATATTTGAAGCTTCAAACTTAAATTTTCAAACTTAAAGCCTCGATTTTTCAAGCTGAAGACTTGGAGGTTGAGATTTGAAGCTCCAAACTTGAAATTTCGAAACTTAATGTTTCAACTTTCAAGCTTGAGACTTGAAACTTTGGATTTGAAGCTTGAAATTTGAGGATTCAAACTTGAAATTTCAAACTTAAAGCTTGAACTTTCAGGTTCGAAACTTGAAATTTCAACCTTCAAGCTTGAGATTTGAATCTTTAAACTTTAAGCTTGAAAGTTGAGGTATCAAACTTGAATTTTCAAATTCAAAGCTTCAACCTTCAAGCTTGAAACTTGAATTTTTAAACTTTAAGCTTCAAATTTGAGGCTTCAAACTTGAAACTTCGAACTTAAAGCCTCGATTTTCAAGTTCGAAACTTGAAATTTCAACCATCAAGCTTGAGACTTGAATCTTTAGTCTCGAAACTTTAGATTTGAAGCTGCAAACTTGAAATTTCAAAACTTGAAGGTTCAACTTTTAATATATAAGAACTGTGTTTAATTTTCATAGAAAAAAGAATGAACGGCCCAATATAACACGAAAAAATTGTAAGATCCAATATGGCGGATGGTTAGAAACACTTTGCTAATGGTAAAAGATAGTTTTATTTATATTTGATTGCTCGACAGAAAAATACAAGTGTTGTTCAATTAAGCTAGAATTCAGAGCTATTAATCACTGGTGATGTCGGTTATATGCCATGTCGAGAAGTCGTGTTTCATGCTCGATTTTGTGTGATAAATGATAGAAGATGTAGTAATTGATCTGCAATGGGTTTCGTTATTCCATTACATTCTTTTTTTATTCCATTGTTATTATTACTATTATTATTATTATTGCTGGAATTTTTAGTTGACCAGATTTATGATGCTAAAACCTACAAATGTACCATCTCTTCTTTAAACTTCTGCAGTAAATAATTAAAATTAAAAATTAGGATACTGTATTATAATTTTTTTTTTTATAGTATTAGATCAATTTTTTTTCTCTTCATTATTTGTGTAATTATTGCTGGAATTTTGAGTTGACCAACTTCTTCGTTCTTCTTTAAACTTTTGTAATAAATAAATGAAATTAGAAATTAAAACACTTTATTATAGTGATTAGTTTTATAGTATTAATATTTTATTATAGTATTTAATTTTATAGTATTAGTATTTTCTTATAGTATTTAATTTTACAGTACTAATATTTTTTATAGTACTTAGTTTTTGAGACTAAAGTCCATAATAAATAATTAATAAATAATTAATATTAGAAATTAGATTTCTTTATTATACCATTTTATTACAGTATTTAGTTTTATAGTATTAATATTTTATTGTATTAGTATTTTATTAGTATTTTATTATAGTACTTAGTTTTATAATACTTAGTTTCTGATGCTAAAGTCCATAGCAAATAATTAAAATTAGTAATTAAAATACTTTATCATAGTATTTTAGTAATTAAAATTAGAAATTAAAATACTTTATCATAGTATTTTAATAATTAAAATTAGAAATTAAAATACTTTATCATAGTATTAGATAAGATATTTATTATAAATTTCTAAATCACTAAATTTCAATGACTTTCCATCTTCCATTCGATCAGTGGAACCTCAAAACTCGCCAATATTGTAGCAATAAAATTGTTTGCAGAACAAACCAAGTTTATAACGCGTGTCCAATAATTAAGGGACTACATCGCAGCCTCTGTTCACCGTTTATTATATCCCAGCAGCTATTTATGCGGCCATCTTCTCCTCCACCATGTAATTCAGAGCTCAAAAGGAGTCTCCTAGGAGGAATGCGGGTCTAATTGGCTCGAGTGGAAGCCTCGTTTCGGCTCTACCCGTTCTATTGACTATCCGGTCACACATGCTAATCGAGGACCTTATTACTATGTAACGTGTGCCATCAATAGCTTCAGCGTACAAACTCGAAACGGCCAAAGCGGATGTGAAACAGCCTCCTCACATTTCAAACTGAATTCTTTTCACCTTCGCATTTAAATACACTGCAATTGAAAACGTGCTTTTTTCGAAACGACTGATAAAGTCGCACGCATGAAAAATGTTTCACTCGTCAGAATTCAGATGTTCAACGTTTTGCGAGCGTTTCATTGAGAGTTGCTTTGAGAATTAGCCTGAAAAATGTATTTTTCAACGGGTTTATCAGTTTAATTAAAGGGCGCGTCGCGCGAAATGCAGCTCGCGAATTTAATGTGTTTTAAATGTGACTGGTTTTTTTTTTTTATTAGAATTTTTGGGCGATGGAATTTATTTTGAGAATTACTGTTAATTGTGTGAGTAAGATTGCAGCTGATTGCTTTCAATTTCTCTGTTTTATGGATTATTGTTGTGCAATGTAAATTGCAGTCTTTATCGTTGATGTTTTCTGGACTGTGTTCTCAGTTTTCTAGTTGTAATTCTACGTAACTGAGATTAAAGTTTGTACTGTCGATGTTTTCTGGACTGTAATTACAGTCTCCTTTTCGCAATACTATGGAATTGATATTAGAGTTTCCATTGTTGACGTTTTCTAGACTGTGTTCTCAGTTTTTTATTTGTATTGCCACGCGACTGAGATTACAGTCTTCTATTTTTCACTTTCTCTGGACTGTAATCACAGTCTACTTTTCGCAATACTATGTAATTGAAATTACAGTTTTCATCGTCGATGTTTTCTGGACTGTGATCACAGTCCAGTCATTATTTTTGTTTCCTGGACTGTAACTACAGTCCAGTCACAGTCTTCGTCTTTTGGACTGTGATTACAGTCCAATTACAGTCCAATTACAGTCCTCGTCTTTTGGACTGTGATTACAGTCCAATTACAGTCCTCGTCTTTTGGACTGTGATTACAGTCCAATTACAGTCCTCGCCTTTTGGACTGTGATTACAGTCCAATCACAGTCCTCGTCTTTTGGACTGTGATTACAGTCCAATTACAGTCCTCGTCTTTTGGACTGTGATTACAGTCCAATCACAGTCCAATTACAGTCCTCGTATTTTGGACTGTGATTACAGTCCAATTACAGTCCTCGCCTTTTGGACTGTGATTACAGTCCAATTACAGTCCTCGTCTTTTGGACTGTGATTACAGTACAATCACAGTCCAATTACAGTCCTCGTCTTTTGGACTGTGATTACAGTCCAATTACAGTCCTCGCCTTTTGGACTGTGATTACAGTCCAATTACAGTCCTCGCCTTTTGGACTGTGATTACAGTCCAATCGCAGTCCAATTACAGTCCTCGTCTTTTGGACTGTGATTACAGTCCAATTACAGTCCTCGCCCTTTGGACTGTGATTACAGTCCAATCACAGTCCAATCACAGTCCAATTACAGTCCTCGTCTTTTGGACTGTGATTACAGTCCAATCACAGTCGAATTACAGTCCTCGTCTTTTGGACTGTGATTACAGTCCAATCACAGTCCAATTACAGTCCTCGTCTTTTGGACTGTGATTACAGTCCAATCGCAGTCGAATTACAGTCCTCGTCTTTTGAACTGTGATTACAGTCCAATTACAGTCCTCGCCCTTTGGACTGTGATTACAGTCCAATCACAGTCCAATTACAGTCCTCGTCTTTTGGTCTGTGATTACAGTCCAGTCACAGTCTTTGTTATCTAGATTTTGATCACAGTCCAGTCACAGTCTTTGTTTTCTAGATTTTGATCACAGTTATATTAAATTAAAACCAAAACTAATTAAAATCGTGTACATGTAATTACAGAAGGTACGATATTCTCAAAAGATAAAATCTCAATTTTTAAGAGATGACCGAGACATAACCGATAATTAACTCTACAGTATTAATGAATCTCATTATTTTGTCGCAAGACTTCACGTAAACTCAATGGAACATCAAATAAATATCGGGAAATTTTTAATATCCTCAGCCGCTGGAGAGCAGTTTCCAGTTAATTGGCTTGAAATTTGTTTAAGCAGAAAGTCTCTGAAGATTGTTTGCAGAGCCTGGCGTTTAAACGCAAAGACAGAGACCAGCGTTGAATATTTCCAAACAGAGCCAGCTTCCGTTTAAAACAAAACAATCAGAGTAATTGGCAATTTCCTGGGAAGTCGATCTTCCCCTTTCGCGGCCGTTTCCTCTCATTCGACGCCAGAAATCGTGTATTTAAACGGCATTTAATAGACCGTTTATTGACTGAAACACTTTTCGTTCGGTCGATCGTCGCACAAATTCGATTATCGTCGCTCTGCTCTTGATTGTCGACAATTCTCTTTCGCGTAAACCAACGTGCGCTTGTCAGAAGGCATTTGCCAGCATTTGTCAAACATTGCAACCCCAAAAAAAGTTTCATTAATTTCATTCCATTTAATTTGCCAGTCAAACATTTTCTTTTTTTTTCAACAAATTTGTAGAAATTTTTTGGAGTTGAAAAAATATGATTTGATGGATGATATTATTTTCTGCGATATATGATTCTTGACCAACCCCAAAAAAAAGTTTCATTAATTTAATTTCATTTAATTTGCCAGTCAAACATTTTCTTCTTTTTTTTCAACAAATTTGTAGAAATTTTTTTAAGTTGAAAAAAATGTGATTTGATGAATGAATGTGGCTGATATTATTTTCTGCGATATATGTTTCTTGGAACAGCATAAATCCAGCGATTTCTATTAGTGTTAAAGTTGCAAGCTATCGATTTGAGGCGAATTCCTCGAAAACCTTTCGCAGTAATCGATATCTTCAACAGCGTGGAAACGAACTTGTATTATATCTATTTTTTTTTTATTTAGGTAGATTTTGTTAAGATGAACAACATTTATTGGAACTATTTTTTTTTTAAGTTGTTCATTTTCGACAGAGAATTTTTAGAAATTTTTTCACGAATTCTTCTGTCCTTTAAACGTTTAATGACACAATTTTCAATTTAAAAGACGTTAAATTTCTTACTATATCTATTTTTTTTAGATAATTTATGTTAAGATGAACAACATTTATTGGAACTATTTTCGTTTTAAGTCGTTTATTTTCGACAGAGAATTTTCAGAAATTTTTTCAGGAATTCTTCTGTCCCTTTAAACGTCTAATGACACAATTTTCAATTTAAAAGACGTTAAATTTCTTACTTCCTGTGGCCTCGTTTCGCCAGCCGGAAATTGCTGTCCATTAAAAAAATCTGGGAGATCTTCTTCGTCTCGTACTAAAATAACCTCTGCCATTTAATTACTGTAGAAACGAAGTTCTGATGGTTTTTAGTTATTTTTAAGAGAACAATTTTAGAGCTTTAAAGAGAATTCGAGAATTTATGGAGTTTGAGGAGAATTGAAAATTTTAAGAACTTTGTGAAGAATTGCAAGCAGTAAGCTTTGAAAAGAATTGCAAGGTTTAAGCTTTGAAGAAGAGACTTTCAAGGTTTAAGCTTGCTCTGAAGGGAATTGCAAGGTTTAAGCTTCCTCTGAAGAGAATTGAAAGGTTTAAGCTTTGAAATTAAGCTCTAAAAAAGAGAATTGAAAGTCTAAGCTTTGAAGAAGAGAATTGCAAAGTCTAAGCTTTGAAGAAGAGAATTGCAAAGTCTAAGCTTTGAAGAAGAGAATTGCAAAGTCTAAGCTCTGAAGAAGAGAATTTCAAGGTTTATGCTTGCTCTGGAAAGAATGTCAAAGTTTAAGCTTTGAAATTAAGCTTTGAAGAAGAGAATTGCAAGGTTTAAGCTTGCTCTGAAGGGAATTGCAAGGTTTAAGCTTGCTCTGAAGGGAATTTTAAGGTTTCAGCTTTGAAATTAAGCTTTGAAGAAGATAATTTCAAGGTTTATGCTAGGTATGGAAAGAATGTCAAAGTTTAAGCTTTGAAATTAAGCTTTGAAGAAGAGAATTGCAAGGTTTAAGCTTGCTCTGAAGGGAATTGCAAGGTTTAAGCTTTGAAATTAAGCTTTGGAGAAGAGAATTGCAAAGTCTAAGCTTTGAAAAAGAGAATTGTAAAGCTTAAGCTTTCTCTGAAGGGAATTCCAAAGTTTAAGCTCTGAAGTTAAGCTTTGAAGAGGATAATTGCGAGTTTTAAGCCTTGAAAAAATGATTTTCAAGGTTTAAGCTTGGTCTGATGGGAATTGCAAGGTTTAAGCTTTGAAATTAAGCTTTGAAGGAGAGAATTGCAAAGTCTAAGCTTTGAAAAAGAGAATTGCAAGATTTATGCTTGCTCTGGAAAGAAAGTCAAAGTTTAAGCTTTGAAATTAAGCTTTAAAGAAGAGGATTGCAAGGTTGAAGCTTGCTCTGAAGGGAATTGCAAGGTTGAAGCTTGCTCTGAAGGAAATTGCAAGGTTTAAACTTTGAAATTAAGCTTTGAAGAAGAGAATTGCAAGGTTTAAGCTTGCTCTGAAGGAAAGTGCAAGGTTTAAGCTGTGAAGAAGAGAATTGCGATGTTTAAGTTTTGAGTTTGAGGAATTTTTTGAGAATTTGCAAGACTAAAGCCTTGAAGAGAACTGCAACTTTGCAAAGAATTGTAAGGGATTAAGCTTTGAAAGGAATTGAATTACAAAATTTTAGTGCTCTGGAAAGAACTGCAAGATTTAAGAGCTTTGAGAAGAATTGCAGAACCTAAGAGCTCTAAAAATTGCAAAACTCAAGAGCTTCGAGAAGAATTGCAAAATTTCTTAGCTTTGAGAAAAATTGCAGGCATTCAGCTTAGAAAATAATTGCAAAATTTAAGCTTCGAAATAAATTGTATTACAAAATTTAATAGCTTTCAAAAGAATTGCAAGCATTGAGTTTGGAAAATGATGGCACGTTTGCAAAGCATTGCAATATATTTGAATATGTACTCATTCAGGTCCTCAAAGGTTTCAATTGATAACATATTACCAGGTTTTATTAGTATAAATAATGTTTAAAAAGTTTGGCTATGGTGTTTGCATTGGTAGTCGTGCGATCAACCAGGTTAAGCGTCACTCGTCGCGACACGAATTGGGATGGGTGACCGCCACGGTGTTCAGCGTTTTTTCAACCTTGTTTGTGTTTTACCCGTGGGCTGTCTATTGTGTAAGCATTCGAATGGTGTATTCAACTATTTCAGAATGTCGAAACTTGTAGAAATAAAATTCGTTCAGTCAGTAAAGAGTGAAAAAGATATGTCGATCTGAAATAAAAATATTTGATAGTGTTGGTGTGTTTGCACATAAAATAATATTACAAAAGGGAGAAATTTGTACACAGTGGTGTGTTAATTAAAAAGCTTAGTTGTAATATCGTCAGAGTCGACAATAATTAACAGTGATGAATAAATAATGAAAGTAAAATTATGAAAGCAACACCAATGTGTAATAAAAGTTGTTAAACAACACAATATCTAAAAATCGACTAATATACCAACCACATTACTTAATCTTGACAATTACGAAAGCAAAAGCGTGTAATAAAAGTTGTCCCGCGATACAAAGAATAATTTACACGTAATTTGGTAAAAAAATCAACTACAATGGCGACCACATCATAGCACAAAGAACCAAATTGTTTCTGTCGCATTTAAAATCCTTTCAAGCGAAATATACCTCTCTCGAGAGTCGACAGTCGAGCATCCGCCAAAGCCAGAGATTGTAAATTAATATTTTATCCAAAAAGTTAACATCAAAAGCTTTAAACGCGTTTCACGTCGACAAACGATGCTGTTCGTTCTGCCAGGATGAAACTATCCAGCCAATTGCTCTGAAATTTTTTCAGCTTACTCTCTCGACCATTAACTGTACCCTGCGCCAACATTCAGCTCTGTATTTTAAACATTTCATATTTCTTTCTTCTCGTTGCCACGATGATTTGACTAATTATTTTCTCGATTTTTCTGATTTCAGGGACTACTATTACGACAGGTGAGCGTGAATACTATGGCTTGGCACAGTTTTGGTGAAGAATAAGGTATCGTTCAGAAACAATTTTCTTATGCTTTAAAAAAAATATGGAAAATTGAGAAATTATTCTCAACATTTGACAGAACTTGTTTCTCTCAAATTCTGAATATTTTGACAAAAAAAAATTAATTATATACTTATTTATATAACACAATTTATATAAATTTTAATAATTTATAGAAATAGATATAATAATTTATATAAATAAGTATATAATTAATTTAATGATTTATTATTAGAAACAATCTTCTTATCCTTTAAAAAAAAATGTGCTGAAATTTGAGAAATTATTCTCAACATAGAAATAATTTCTTTATTCTTTAAAAAAAATGTAGGAATTCGAGAAATTATTCTCAACACTTAACAAGACCTGTCTCTCTCAAATTCTAAATATTTTGGCCAAAAAAAAAAGAAGAAAATTAGTCGACCGCAAAGAGTTAAGAAATTCTAACAATTAAATAATTAAATGCAATTTATTAGTTAATTATTATTGAGAAATTGTTTTAAAATATTTGTAAATAATAATTACAAATATCTAGCGAAAGAATTCACCTTTTTCCTTCTTTTCAAAAGTCTTCTACAACGTTCCTTATAATTAAATAAAATTATGGAGAAACATTGATCGCCTTAACATATTGAAAAATAACAATTACGAAGATCTAAAACGGAAATTCTACTTTTTTCTTCTGCCCAAAAGTCTTCAAATGCGTTCTTTGAGAGCACGATTGCCTTAAAATATCGAAAAATACCAATTACAAAGGTAAATATAAAGGTGAAACTCGTAGAAATAAAATTCGTTCAATCAATAAAGAGTCAAAGAAGTAAAAATGAGATATAATAATTAATATGTGGTGTATTTGTATATAATCATTCCAGAAGGGAGAAATTTGTGCACACAGTGGTGTTGTGGGTTAATTAAAAAGCTTAGTTTGTAATAAATATCATTGGTTATTGGCAAGAATCGACAATAATTAACAATCTGAAAATAATGAAAGCCATTCATGTCAAATATATCAAACAACCACCAATGATGTTAATAAAAATTGTTCCACAATGCGAAGAATAATTTACTTGCAAAACCAAATCGTAATACAAAAAAATCTAATTATTAAAAGCTAGTTCTAATATGATTGTTGGTTGTTAACGAAAAATTGCTGTACAAGAGTTGATAATCCAGAAATAATTAATGTTAACCAGTCATTTGCGACATAATTACAATCAACGTGGTTTCGATGGATAACATATTACCAGGTTTTATTAACATAAATAATGTGTAAAGAGTGTGGCGATGGTGCTTGCATAAGTAGTCGTGCGATCAACCAGGTTAAGTGTCATTCATTGCGACGCGGATTGGGATGGGTGACCGCCACAGTGTTCAGCGTTTTTTCGCCCTTGTTTGTGTTTTAACCGTGGGCTGTCTATTGTGTAAGCATTCGAATGGTGTATTCAACTATTTCAGAATGTCGTGAAACTCATAGAAATAAAATTCATTCAGTCAAGAAGTAAAAATGAGATATAATAGTTAATATGTGGTGTATTTGTATATAATCATTCCAGAAGGGAGAAATTTGTGTACACAGTGGTGTGTTTGTGGGTTAGTTAAAAAGCTTAGTTTGTAATAAATATCATTGGTTGTTGGCAAAAATCGACAATAATTAACAATCTTAAAATAATGAAAGCAAATCGTGTGAGATATATCGAACAACCACCAATGGTGTTAATAAAAATTGTTCCACAATTTACTTGCAAAACCACACATCGTAATACAAAAAAATCTAATTATTAAAAGCTAGTTCTAATATGATTGTTGGATGTTAACTAAAAACTGCAGAACAAGAGCCGATAATCCAGAAATAATTAATGCTGGCCAAGCCAGCTGCGACAGAATTACAGCCACGAAGCCAGAAGAAACATATGCACCCTTTTCTTTCTTCGCGATAAACCACGTGACATTGCTTTTCGCTGGTTTATTAATTCTTCCAGCACCCCCTTTTCTCTCCACTGCGTGCTTTCTCCAACGGACTTTATATTCCACGCTCGCGTACTGGTTTAAATATGCAACATACGCCTCATAGAGAGTTCGCGAACGCCCAGAGCAGAGCGTACGCGCCACTGGGTACATTGTTCGCCAGGTAAAAAGGAATTGATTGCTTTTGATATTTCCCCGCGCGGTATTTTCTTTTTTTCCTTTTTTTTTTTCGCACCCCCTTTTTTTCGATTTGACTCCTGCGCTCGACTGTTTCCTCGAACCGCGCGTCCGCTGCACCAATTTCCAGGCGAACAGCATTTGTTTTGGCGAATTGCTCGCATTAAGGTTCGAGGGGGACTCGAGAATTTTGGGGGGTTCGAGGAGAATTGAGAAATTTAAGAATTTTTAGAAGAGTTGCGGGCATTGTTTTGAAAAGAATTGTAAGATTTAAGCTCTGAAATTAATTGAATTGTTGGCATTAAGCTTTGAGAAGAATTCGATAATTTGTCAGACTTGAGGAGAATTTGAAAATATAAGAGCCTTGAGAATTGGAAAATTTAAGAGCTTTGAGAAGACTTGCAAATTTACAATAAATTGCAAGCATTAAGGTTTGAAATAAATTGAATTGCGAGTATTAAGATTTGAAGAGAATTGCAAAATTTATCAGGTTTGAGGAGAATTTGAAAATTTATCAGGTTTGAGGAGAATTTGAAAATTTATCAGGTTTGAGGAGAATTTGAAAATTTATCAGGTTTGAGGAGAATTCGATAATTTGTTGTTAAAAATTGCAAGCATTATGTTTTGAAAAGAAAAATTTGAAGAGAATTGCAAGGTTTAAGCTTTGAAATTAATTGAATTACAGACCATAAGATTTTAAGGGAATTTGAAAATTTAAAAAGCTTTGAGAAGAATTGCAATCATTAAATTTTAAAAATGATGGTAAGATTTATGCTTTGAAGTTAATTGAATTGCTTTCATTAAGCTTTGAAGGGAATTAGAGAATTTTTAGGGTTTGAGGGTAATTGGAGAGTTTAAGAGTTTTTAGAAGAGTTGCAAGTATTAAGTTTTGAAAAGAATTGCAAGATTTAAGCTTTGAGATTAATTGAATTGCAGGCGTTAAGATTTGAAGAGAATTGAAAAAGTTAAGAGCTTGAAGAAGAATTGGAAAGAGCCTCGACAAAAAATTTCAGAGCTTTGAAAATTGCAAAATTTAAGAGCCTTGCGAAATATTGCTAGGTTTAATCTTTGGAAAGAACTGAATTGTAAAATTTCAGAGTTTATAGACGAATTGCATAATTGAAGAGCTTTGAGAAGAATTGCAAGCATTAAGTTTTGAGAAAAATTGCAAGCATTAAGTTTTGAAAAGAATTGCAAGATTTAAGCTTTGAGATTAATTGAATTGTGAGCCTTAAGATTTGAAGGGAATTGCAAGGTTTAAGCTTTGAAGTTATGTTTTGGAGAAGAGAATTGCAAACTTCAAGCTTCAAAGAAGAAAATTGCAAGGTTTAAGCTTGCTCTGGATGGAATTCCAAGGTTTAAGCTTTGAATTGCACGATTTAAGCTTCGAGGATGAAAATTGCAAGGTTTAAGCTTGCTCTGGAAGGAACTTCAAAGTTTAAGCTTGCTCTGAACGGAGTGGCAAAACTTAAACTTGCTTTTCAGGGAGTTACAAGGACTTGAGCTTGCTTTGTAAAGCTTAAACTTGCCCTGAAGAGAATTGTAAAATTGAAGCCTTGAAAAGAACTGCAATTTTGCAAAGAACAGGAAGGTTTAAGCTCCCTAAAAAGAATTATAAAATTTAAGAGATCTGAGGAGAACTGCAAAATTTGAGAGCTTTGAGAAGAATTGCAGAACCTAAGAACTTTGTAAATTGCAGAAAATTTAATTACTTTGAAAAGAATTTCAAGTATTAACTTTGAAAAATAATGGCAAGTTTGCATAGAATTGCAAAATGTTTGAATATGTACTCCTTCAGATCCCCAAAGGTTTCAATACATAACATATTACCAGGTTTTTTTAGTATAAACAACATATAAAAAGTGTGGCGATGGTGTTTGCATTGGTAGTCGTGCGATCAACCAGGTTAAGTGTCACTCGTCGCGACACGGATTGGGATGGGTGACCGCCACGGTGTTCAGCGTTTTTCAACCTTGTTTGTGTTTTACCCGTGAGCTATCTATTGTGTATGCATTCGAATGATGTTATTCAACTACTTTAGAATGTCGAAACTCGTAGAAATAAAAATTCCTTCAGTCAGCAGTGTAGTATAATATATGTAGCAGTACAATAATATATGTAGCTTTCCATATCGATCTGAAATAAAAATGAGATATATGATAGTAATGTGTGTGCATTCCAGAAAAAAGAGATTGGTTCGACGAGTGTGTGTTACACGTCGAACGCACTTAACTGGTTAATTAGTAATAAATAAAAACGAGGGCAGAGAAGGAAGGAAGCCAGTCAGCCGTGTGTCAGTTTCTCAGCGATCAAATCAAAATCCGACGTCTGCGATCGAATCGAAGCGAGAGACTTAATTCGACATAGGTCAGATGGACACCTGAAATCCGTGCACTTAATGCTTGTCGATGGGGATCAAGCTTATAGGCCTGGCTGCTGTTTGGGGTCGCGATGCATCGTGTCCAGTTAAGCCGCCTAGTCACAAAGCGATGTCTTCAGGGACGAATGTCCCTAATTAACCTGACACCCTTTGCCATATGCGCGCGCACACCCCCCTCAGTCGTTGGATCGTTCTCTACCTGCACCCCAATTCAATTTGTAATTAATCTTCCACGGCCTCGAGACGGAGAAAATTCACAGGAGAGCTATTTACTTAATTGAACGCCGTTAATGCGCGATACCGATCTTAATATAATACATCCTGTCCCTCTTAGTGAGCCACGTTTCAGGTCTCCTCTCACTGGATGGCTCAGACGAAGCATTAAGCTTTCAAAAGAATTGTAATCATTAAATTTTGAAAAGAACTATAATCATTAGGTTCGAAAAGAATTGTATGATTTGAGGTTTTCAATTAATTGAATATTGCAGGCGTTCAGATTTTGTCAGAATTCGATAATTTCTCAGGTTCGAGGAGAACTCGATAATTTATAAAGTTTGAGGGGAATTGAAGAATTTAAAAACTTTGAATAGAGTTGCAAGCACTAAGTTTTGAAAAAAAATTGTAAGATTTAAGCTTTGAAATTAATTGGATTGCAAGCGTTCAGATTTGAAGAAAATTAGAAAATTTCTAAGGTTTGAGAAGAATTGGATAATTTCTCAGGTTTGAGGAGAATTGGATAATTTATAAAGTTTGAGGGAAATTGAAGAATTTAAAAACTTTGAATAGAGTTGCAAGCACTAAGTTTTGAAAAAAAATTGTAAGATTTAAGCTTTGAAATTAATTGGATTGCAAGCGTTCAGATTTGAAGAAAATTAGAAAATTTCTAAGGTTTGAGGAGAATTCGATAATTTCTCAGGTTTGAGGAGAATTGGATAATTTATAAAGTTTGAGGGGAATTGAAGAATTTAAAAACTTTGAATAGAGTTGCAAGCACTAAGTTTTGAAAAAAAATTGTAAGATTTAAGCTTTGAAATTAATTGGATTGCAAGCGTTCAGATTTGAAGAAAATTAGAAAATTTCTAAGGTTTGAGAAGAATTGGATAATTTCTCAGGTTTGAGGAGAATTGGATAATTTATAAAGTTTGAGGGGAATTGAAGAATTTAAAAACTTTGAACAGAGTTGCAAGCACTAAGTTTTGAAAAAAAATTGTAAGATTTAAGCTTTGAAATTAATTGGATTGCAAGCGTTCAGATTTGAAGAAAATTAGAAAATTTCTAAGGTTTGAGGAGAATTCGATAATTTGTCAGACTTCCCTCACTTGTCAGACTTTTCAGACTCACCTTTAAAGTAGTGGGTTATTTTTAATGACATTGTAATTGGACATTGCTAGTTTTTTTAATTCTCGTTTCTCTTTTACTGTATTAATTAATAAACG
The DNA here is from genome assembly GCF_050948175.1 of Xylocopa sonorina. Classification (NCBI taxonomy): domain Eukaryota; kingdom Metazoa; phylum Arthropoda; class Insecta; order Hymenoptera; family Apidae; genus Xylocopa; species Xylocopa sonorina. The sequence continues at coordinate 3,737,555 of NW_027490090.1, forward strand.
TTGCTCAGATATTTTAATCGATAATAAAAATTAAAATATTTCAATTCGAAAGTTCTTCTTGAAGTTTACAAACGTATTAATTAATCGTAATTATTCGTACAGATATTTTAATATTCGATGGTTCTTAAGCTTGCACGTCTGAAAATTATTTCTATGCGATCGTAAATTTTTATTGCGCGAGATAATTAAAATTTCTAAGATACACCGTTTACGTTTTAGTTGGTTTGGAAAAAAGTGAAATGTATTTGCGGTAATTAAGCTCGCGAGCGACTAATAAGGTTCCTTAAAATTCTGGGGGATTCCCTGGTTTTATGTCCCGTTGAAATTAGTTTTCCACCTCGTTTCAGAGTACGTACGCTACATAATTTTCTGTTTTGCTATCGGCTAATTCTGATTACAGTCCCTCGCTGTCGAGGTTTGCTTTCGAACTGTAATCTCGGTTCTTGCATGCAACATCTCGAAATTCGTGTTACAGTCTTCAGCTTTCAACATTTAAGACTGTAATCTCAGTCTTCTGTTTGCAGTGCCGCGCGAATAAGATTACAGTTCAGCAATGTTCACGTTTTCTGGACTGCGATTATAGTTAATTTCACTTTCTACGTTTTCTGGGCTGAGATTACAGTCCAGTTACTACTTTCGTTTCATGGACTGTGATTACAGTTCAGTCACTGTTTTTCTTTTCTGGACTAAGATTACAGTTCAGTCAATGTTTTTGTTTTCTGGACTGTGATTACAGTCCAGTCACTATTTTCGTTTCCTGGATTAAGATTACAGTCCAATCACTATTTTCATTTCCTGGACTGTGAATACAGTTCAGTCATTATTTTCATTTCCTGGACTGTAATTACAGTCCAGTTGCTATTTTCGTTTTCTAGATTGAGATTACAGTCCAAATACTATTTTTGTTTTCTGGACTGTAATTACAGTCCACTTGCTATTTTCGATTTCTAGATTGAGATTACAGTCCAAATACTATTTTTGTTTTCTGGACTGTAATTACAGTCCAGTTGTTATTTTCAATTTCTAGATTGATATTACAGTCCAAATACTATTTTTGTTTTCTGGACTGTAATTACAGTCCAATCACAGTCCTAATTTTTTAGACTGTAATTACAGTCCAATCACAATTTTCCACTTTTGGACTGTGATTACAGTCCAATTACAGTCCTCGCGTTTTAAACTGTGATTACAGTCCAATTACAGTCCACGCCTTTTGGACTGTGATTACAGTCCAATTACAGTCCTCGCGTTTTAAACTGTGATTACAGTCCAATTACAGTCCACGCCTTTTGGACTGTGATTACAGTCCAATTACAGTCCAATTACAGTCCACGCCTTTTGGACTGCGATTACAGTCCAATTACAGTCCAATTACAGTCCTCGTCTTTTGGACTGTAATCACAGTCCAATCACAGTCCAATTACAGTCCTCGTCTTTTGGACTGTGATTACAGTCCAATTACAGTCCAATTACAGTCCTCGTCTTTTGGACTGTGATTACAGTCCAATTACAGTCCAATTACAGTCCTCGTCTTTTGGACTGTGATTACAGTCCAATTACAGTCCAATTACAGTCCTCGTCTTTTGGATTGTGATTACATTCCAATCACAGTCCAATTACAGTCCTCGTCTTTTGGACTGTAATCACAGTCCAATCACAGTCCAATTAGAGTCCTCGTCTTTTGGACTGCAATTACAGTCCAATTACAGTCCAATCACAGTCCTAGTTTTGTGGACTGTAATCGCAGTCCAATCACAGTCCTAGTTTTATGGACTGTAATCACAGTCCTCTCACTGTCGATGGTTTCTGGAATGAAATTACAGTCCAATCATAGTCTTTGTTTTCTGGACTGTGATTACAGTGCAATCACTGTCGTGGTTTCTGAAGTAAAATTACAGTCCAGTCAGAGTCTTTGTTTTCTGAACTGTAATTAGTGTCCAATCACAGTCCTCATTCTTTGGACTGTAATGACAGTCCACTCGCTGTTTCTGGAATGAAATTACAGTCCAGTTCTAGTCTTTTTTTTCTGGTCTGCATTTACAGTCCTCGTTAACAACATCTTGAAATTCATATTACAGTCCTTCTCTTTTTCAACTTTTGCTATTTCTGGACTGTAATCTCAGTCTAAAATCTGCAACGTCACGTAATTCAATTCCCAGTCACCTGCATTAAACGTTTCTCTTTGGGACTGTAATCTCAGTCACCCTCTCGCAATGTCACGTAATTCAGATTACAGTCGCCTACATTCAGCCTTTCTTTTTCTAGACTGTAATCTCAGTCTCTCGCACGCAATGCCCTGTAATCTCGATTACAGTCCCAGTTTCTGAGCATTCTGTTTCACGGACCGCTATTCTATCTCGATAAAAAACCAAGCTGACTAAACAACTGATTTTTTATCTTTTTCTTGTTTAAACTTACCTCTGCGTAATTACCTCTCGCGGGTTTATTAAACTTCCGTGCGTGCGTCCGTTTACTTTTATTGGCGGATCCAACGGTGAGCAATAATTGCGGACAATGTAATGAAATTACTGACGACATTATCCACGGCGAAAAGCGAGACGCGGGACAATAAGCTCGCGATATAAATCTCCGTGGCAGGAGAACGGAACAGGGGTTAATCGTAGCTATGAAACGATACCCAGAGGGATGAATATTCCTGATTAACGTGATATCCTTTCTTGCGTACACACCCGGGGGTATTCCACACCTACGTTACATCCAACTTGCAGGAAAATTGCAGCTCGTGCCAGCAAAATTCCCTGCCAGATTTAATTAACCCGCTTAACATTATCGACGACCCCACTGATCCTCTGAATTAACGTCTGACCTTTCAATTTTCATATAAAACTCACCTCGTTTTTACCAGAAACTGAGAATCTCCATTTAAACAAAAAACAGCTGTTTTTTGTTTACATTTTGCTTCAGAGGACAGTTCAGTTATAATTAAAATTTAAGATGTATTTTTTTTGTGAATTGATTGAATGAATTAATGTCTGAGCTTTCAATTTTCATATAAAACTCACCTCGTTTTTACCAGAAACTGAGAATCTCCATTTAAATAGAAATCAGCTGTTTTTTGTTTACATTTTGCTTCAGAGGACACTTCAGTTATAACTAAAATTTGAGGTGTATTTTTTTGGTGAATTGATGGATTGAATTAACGTCTGACCTTTCAATTTTCATATAAAATTCGCCTCACTTTCACCAGAAACTGAGAATCTCCATTTAAATAGAAATCAGCTGTTTTTTGTTTACATTTTGCTTCAGAGGACAGTTCAGTTATAATTAAAATTTGAGATGTATTTTTTTGGTGAATTGATTGATTGAATTAACGTCTGAGCTTTCAATTTTCAGATAAAACTCACCTCGTTTTTACCAGAAACTGAGAATCTCCATTTAAATAGAAATCAGCTGTTTTTTGTTTACATTTTGCTTCAGAGGACACTTCAGTTATAATTAAAATTTGAGATGTATTTTTTTGGTGAATTGATTGATTGAATTAACGTCTGACCTTTCAATTTTCATATAAAACTCACCTCGTTTTTACCAGAAACTGAGAATCTCCATTTAAACAAAAAACAGCTGTTTTTTGTTTACATTTTGCTTCAGAGGACAGTTCAGTTATAATTAAAATTTGAGATGTATTTTTTTGGTGAATTGATTGATTTTGGACTACAGAAGATTGAGAACCACTGTTAGCTTTCCTCGTCCCCTTTTATCCCCAGGATGCGATAGTAATTAGAAAGCAGGAACTCTGTCCTGTTCTCAGCGTTTCTTTCGAGGTCGCAGCCGCAACAGCCAAGGATTGTCTTGCGCCAATTTGCATTGGTTTAACAGCCAGTTCGAAACTACTTGGTGTTGCGTTACACGCCTATCGTCTAATTTCCACGGTGGCCACACGTGGCAAAAACAGTTTCATTCTTCAGCCACCCACCCTGGCTCGCGTTTGGACGCGGGTTTCCACGTCTGCGACGGGGGTGTGCTGGCCAACTATTAATTATCGAGGGATTTGCCAGCTGAAATTGTTTCGTTTCGCGTTTTAGTCGAGTTTAGACGTAAGTTTCAGTCATGAAATTAATAAAACTCAAGTTAGTAGGATTGGGATGTAAATAGTGGGGGTTATTTAGTAAAAAATGATTAATTAAATGTTACGCTGTTAATTATGTTGAAACTAGTTTCCTGATTCTATTATTGATTGATTTACCAGCTAGCTCTGACTTTTTACACAAGTTTAGACGTACTTTTCATTCATGAAATGAATAAAATTGAAGTTGGTAAGATTGGGATGTAAGTAGTGGGGGTTATTTAGTAAAAATTGATTAATTAGTGATTTGCCAGCTAAAAATTGTTTCGTTTCACGTTTTAGTCGAGTTTAGACGTAAGTTTCAGTCATGAAATTAATAAAATTCACGTTAGTAGGATTGGGATGTAAATAGTGGGGGTTATTTAGTAAAAAATGATTAATTAAATGTTACGCTGTTAATTATATTGAAACTAGTTTTCTAACTTTACTATCGAGTGATTTACCAGCTAGCTCTGACCTTTTACTCAAGTTTAGACAGACTTTTCATTCATGAAATGAATAAAATTAGAGTTGATAACATTGGACTATAAATATTGTTTAATTAAATGTAACGCTGTTAATTATATCCAAATTAAATTTATAATTTACTGTCAAGTGATTTGACAGTTAGAAATTGTATGATTTCATATTTTACTCAAATTTAGACGTACTTTTCATTCATGAAATGAATAAAATTGAAGTTGATGAGCTTGGGATATAAATATTGTTTAATTAAATCTAACGCTTTTAATTATGTCGAAATTAAGTTTCTAATTTATTATCGAGTCATTTGCCAGCTATCTTGACTTTTTAGTGAAGTTTAGACATACTTTTCATTCATGAAATGAATAAAATTGCTGCTGGTAAGATTGGGATACAAATAATGCAGATATTTAGTAAAAATTAAATTAAAATTAATAGTTAATTTTCTAATTCTATTAATCTTCAAGCTAGTATCAATTGTAATAGCATAAACGTTGATTAACGTGAAAGAATGGAATGAAACTTGATGAGATGAGATTCCACGCGTCGACGTTAGGATCGCTGGAAAACGCAAGCATTAAACATGGTTTCTTCAAGCCATCTCATTTCCTTTCACGAGGAAACTTTTCACCAGCCGTATGATAGTTTTCGCCTCGCCACGGATTTCTACGAGCAATTAAAGAGTGCTCAAGAAAGTTTCGCCAGCGAAACGATGGAAGGAATTATCATGAAATCTTCTCCCCCCTTTTTATACGGAATGGTCGATAACTGGTGGTACAAGCAAAAGAGGAGCGATTCTACGTGAGGAAATAAGTCGAAAATGTAGAATAACAATTTTTCGTTGGAGGCTTTAGTTTCGAGATAATCGACTTTGAATTTTTGCTGGCTGTGGCTGCGCTCAATGCAGAAGCGCCATCGCGTTGCACAGAACTTAATACGCTATTTAGTTTTAAATGAGGAACAGAAGATTCTAGATGAGAAAATAAGTCGAAAATGTGGAATAACAATTTTTCATCGAGGCATTCAATTGTTTTCGAGATTAAGCTTGAGAGTCGAAGCTTTAAGTTTGAAATTTCAAATCTCAAGCTTCCAATCCTGAGCTTTAAATCTCAAGCTTTGAAGTTGAAGCGTCAAGTTTGAAATTTCAAGTTTGGAGCTCCAAGTTTCAAGCTTCGAATCCCAAGCTTGAGATTCGAAGCTTTAAGTTTGAAATTTGAAGGCTCAAGCTTCAAATCCCAAGCTAGAAAGTTGAACCATCAAGTTTGAAATTTTAAGTTTGGAGCTCCAAGTTTCAAGCTTGAGAGTTGAAACTTCAAGTTTGACATTTCAAGTTTGAAATTTTAAGTTTGAAATTTCAATTTTGTAATTTCTAGTTTGAAATTTCAATTCTCAAGCTTCAAATTCTAAGTTTCAAATCTCAAGATTGAAGGTTGAAGCATCAAGTTTGAAATTTAAAGTTTGAAATTTCAGTTCTCAAGTTTCAAATTCAAAGTTACAAATCTCAAGCTTTGAAGTTGAAGCATCAAGTTTGAAATTTTAAGTTTGGAGCTCCAAGTCTCAAAGCTTGAGAGTTGAACCTTTGAGTTTGAAATTTCAAGCTTGGAATTTGAAGCTTAGAATTTGTAGCTTAAGACTTGAAATTTCAAACTCGATGCTTCAACTTTAAGCTTGAGATTCGAAGCTCAGGATTCGAAGCTTGAGATTTGAAATTTCAAACTTAAAGCTTCGACTCTCAAGCTTAATCTCGAAAACGAAGCCTCGAATGAAAAATTGTTATTCCACATTTTCGACTTATTTTCTCATCTAGAATCTTCTGTTCCTCATTTAAAACTAAATAGCGTATTAAGTTCTGTGCAACGCGATGGCGCTTCTGCATTGAGCGCAGCCATAGCCAGCAAAAATTCAAAGTCGATTATCTCGAAACCAAAGCCTCGAACGAAAAATTGTTATTCTACATTTTAAACTTGAAATTTCAAACTCGATGCTTCAACTTTAAAGCTTGAGATTCGAAGCTCAGGATTCGAAGCTTGAGATTTGAAATTTCAAACTTAAAGCTTCGACTCTGAAGCTTAATCTCGAAAACGAAGCCTCGAATGAAAAATTGTTATTCCACATTTTCGACTTATTTTCTCATCTAGAATCTTCTGTTTTTCATTTAAAACTAAATAGCGTATTAAGTTCTGTGCAACGCGATGGCGCTTCTGCATTAAGCGCAGCCACAGCCAGCAAAAATTCAAAGTCGATTATCTCGAAAGCAAAGCCTCGAACGAAAAATTGTTATTCCACATTTTCGACTTATTTTCTCACGTAGAATTACTCCTCTTTTCGGTTGTACCACCAGTTACGTGGTTGCGTCGAAATTTGAAAAAATTGGTGGAGGGTTAAGAAGAGCACCAATCTCGAGATTTGTTTGGACTTTTTCTTTGTTCCTGCACGTCGACGGAAATGAAATTACGCGTCGTCTGCGAAAGGATTTCCATCCTTTGCTGGTCCTTTAGATCAAAGGATAAGTTGCGAGTATCGCGCGAGGATCGCAAATTCCTTTCGCCAATTCGCCATTCCCGTCTCGTTCGATTCCGAGTGTTTTCTGCTTCCCTTCTTTCTCCTGCTTTTATTTCGCACTCACTTTCACGAGCCTTCGACGTTGACGCACGCGAATAGTTTCTGGAACGCATCGCGATGCCTTTGAATTGGACGTGACCTATATTATCGACGCAATTTTATTTCTTATAACAAATTAAAGTTGGTTGTGAATTAATTGTGCTTCGTTTTTAGCAATGTTTGTTTGAATTAGCTGCGACCTATATTATCGACGCGTCTTTACTTCTTAACAAATTAAATTTGGTTCAATAAATTTTTGTTTCATTTGTTTTAATTTTCAGCGATATTTATTTAAATTTTTGCATCTACTTTCATTGATTTAGTAATTTTACACGAGTTATCGTCGTTTAGATCGTGTTGGGTTAGGTTTTTAAGGTGTTATGCTAGTAGAAAAGTGTTTGTTTCGTTTTTTTTTCTCATTTTTTGCGATGTTTGTTTGAATTAGCTGCGACCTAGATTATCGACGCGTTTTCACAATATACTTCTTAGCAAATTAAAGTTGGTTGTGAACAAATTGTGCTTCATTTGTTTTCATTTTTAGTAAATTGTGCTTTATTTTTAGGGATTTTTTTTTTAAATTAGTTGCGACCTAGATTATCGACGCGTCTTTACTTGTTATAGCAAATTAAATTTGGTTAAACAAATTGTGCTTCGTTCTTAGTTATTTAAAATGAAAAATTTTGCGCTCAACTAAACGAAATAGTTATCACGCAACTCATATTGTTATTATTATTATTAGAATTACAGATAGCCTGTAATATAAGTAACGACGATGTTCGAAGAAAATTTTAAAAATTGAATGGCTCGATTATAAGTTTGAGAAATTCTTAGATGCACATGCATGCATCTTATTGTATTTGGTAATTAAGAGTAGAGTGCAATATAAGAACTACTTTTGTAAAAAATGTTTTCTCAATTTTTTTGCTCTTTCAGAAGGTATTTTCGTAGAAAAATAGTACTTCTTAAGTATTTTATTTGATTGTTTAATATTGTGTCAGGTTTTCTGTCGAAGATATTCATGATTCTCAGCGTGATGGATAATTAATGGTTATTCGAGTTTTTTGGTATCGACGTGGCCTATTTTACCGACGCGTCGTTTGCTTCTTCTTCAAATATGAATAAAATAGTCATCAAATATAATAATATTGAACTTGAAACTAGTCGTGGATTGAAAATATAATTGTGACAACAAATAGTTTGCTAATGAGGCTGGCTACAGAAAAATACAATCTTTGATTCTGATACGAGAGAAACGAAGCTGTAATACTTTCTATGCAACCCAATATTTTACTCAGAACGCAATCCTTTAAAGAACAGTCAGAGATAATAATTTTCTCTGAACGAAGGCTTCTCAGTCGACATTTCGAGGTCGACACACGTGCATTACGTACGCCACGATTGCACCAAGGATTAACGTTAGAGCATCATTGCATAACCGCCTTCTAACGCGAGCGGACATTAATCCCCTTAAACGGATTCGAGATATTATCGCGACAAAATGAGATCGATTGGACTGACTCGAAAAGTGGGACACATGTGAAAGGCAGAAGCCTGATCGATTAATCGACGAAGCAATAATTGCAAATCAAAAATAGGAATTTTTATTTATTATTATTGTTTATTTTTATTTATTAGCTAAGAAAAGTAGGGAAAAAAATAAATAGACAAAAAGCAATAATTCCAATAGGAATTTTTATTTATTATTATTATTATTATTATTTATTTTTATTTATATGCTAAGAGAAAAAGTGAAAAAAAAAATAAATAGACAATAAAACAGTAATTCCAATAGGAATTTTTATTTATTATTATTATTATTATTTATTTTTATTTATATGCTAAGAGAAAAAGTGAAAAAAAAAATAAATAGACAATAAAACAGTAATTCCAATAGGAATTTTTATTTATTATTATTATTATTATTTATTTTTATTTATATGCTAAGAGAAAAAGTGAAAAAAAAAATAAATAGACAATAAAACAGTAATTCCAATAGGAATTTTTATTTATTATTATTATTTTTATTTTTAAAAATTGGTCTTTTTATCTGCTAAGAAAGAAAAAAATAATTAAATAAATAAATAAATGGCAAGTGCACTACTGTATATTGTGGTAGAAGCATGATTGATTAATCGACGAAATAATAATTTCAATTCCAAAATAATTATTTCTATTTTTTATTATTATTATTTGTTTATATTTTACCAGGTCTTTTTATCACTAAGAAAGATAAAGAAAAAAAAAATAAATAGCAAGTGTACTACTCTGTATACTGTGGTACAAGTATTATCGTTGAATCGACGAAACAATAATTCCAATAGGAATTTTTATTTATTATTATTATTATTCATTTTTATTTAACCAGGTCTTTTTAGCTGCTAACAAAGGAAAATAAATAGCAAACGTAATATTATACACTGTGGTACAAACATGACCGATTAAATCGATTAATCGACGAACCAATAATTCCACTAAGACCAAAAAAAAAAAAAAAAAACCAAGGAAGACCAAGTTAACAGAAACGAACTGAACCGACAGAAAGTAACGAATAGCATTGCTAACCGTTCGAATTACACGAATCGCAATAATCGAGGGCAAATGCCAGCGAAAGCCTCGCCAGAAATATTGCTTATCGAGGGTGCGTTTCCAACCGCGATAATTCGCCTCAGAAATATACAGGGTGGACCAATTTCATCGCATAGAACGAAAGTAAACGATTTTCATCGATGCAACATCGAGAAACGGAATCATAATTTATTTTCTGCTCACAAATTCCAACTGTCTTCCTCTCTGCTCTCTCGCTGATCGCAGCCTCGACTGTTCTGGCTCGATTCGAGCGTATAAACACTGAGTAGTTTTCGCCATGAGCTTGGACAACGATGCGGAGAACCTTTGCGCTGAAATAAAAACCTCTCAGCTCGTGCAACGCGCGCTGCACTTGGCTCTCCAGGACTCTGTTGGAGTCTCGGATTTAATCGACGCGGATTTCAGAACTGTGCACTGCGATGTTCAAATGTAAAATGAATTGTAAATGATTTACGCGGTTTGACGCAAATGACGGTTATAGCCGTCAGATTGTTGGCGATCTCTACGCAAATGACGGCTATAGACGTCAGATTCTTGGCGATTGATACGCAAATGACGGTTATAGCCGTCAGATCTTTGGTAATATTTGTGTACGCAAATGACGTCTATAGCCGTCGGATCCTTGTGTGCACAAATGACGGATATAGCCGTCGGATACTTGTTTACGCAAATGACGGCTATAGCCGTCAGATACTTATTTACGCAAATAACGGTTATAGCCGTCAGATTCTTGGCGATCTGTACGCAAATGACGGCTATAGACGTCAGATTCTTGGCGATTGATACGCAAATGACGGTTATAGCCGTCAGATCTTTGGTAATATTCGTATACACAAATGACGTCTATAGCCGTCGGATCCTTGTGTGCACAAATGACGGATATAGCCGTCGGATACTTGTTTACGCAAATGACGGTTATAGCCGTCGGATTCTTGGCGATCTGTACGCGAATGACGTCTATAGCCGTCAGATCCTTGGCGATCTGTACGCAAATGACGGTCATAGCCGTCGTGCATATTTTAATCAATAAAAAAAGAACAGCGTTAGCACGAAGTGTACTAACGCGTGCACTTGTTCGATTATCGAGTAACGCGTCTAGGAAAAATGTGACAGCATGCCAGACAACGTATTGGTTGTTTTTTTTTTTTTTTTTGCTTTGGAACACTTGACGGTTATAGCCGTCATTTGCTTCTGGAACAGAAAAAACGACGCGCTGAGCAAAGATTACTGTTATTTCATCTGGCAATCATGAACAATCGAAAAAAAAAATGTGTTTCTGAGGGCGTTCTGTGATATTAAAATATAAAGTGAATTTTAAGTGATTTATGAAGTTCCTTCTGTTTAATTAAAATTGATATTTTGGTTTACTCGAGATCGTACGTTGGTTTTTTGCACAGTGTTGATAAGTCTTGTAGAAGTGCAAATAAGAACGTGGCTTCTCGTGTGTTTTATTTCGTACGGTTCGTATGAAACGAATACAACGCGACGATAACTCGCGTTTTACTTGAGAAACAGTGCTAATAACTCATCGTTGCCGACGATATAATTCGCAGGGCGGTGTAGCTGGGGTTATTGCTGATCCAGAAAGCGTATAACAGCCGAAAAATAAATAAGAGGGAGTGAAAGCTTATACCCTTGCTTATACCAATGCCATGCTGCTTCGTAATGTTTCGTGTAATTCGTGATGCTGGTGGACGTGCTGGGCCAGTGACTTTCAACTTACCAATCTCGAATGTACACGCGAATGTTCTTCTCGTAGAATGTTGTTTAAAGTGTTGATGTAACGGAACGAAATTAAGCATTGAGATCAATAAAAATTGAAGGGTTTTTAAACTGCTGAAACAACGAAAAGAAATTAAGCATTGAGATCAATAAAAATTGAAGGGTTTTTAAACTGCTGAAACAACGAAAAGAAATTAAGCATTGAGATCAATAAAAATTGAAGTGTTTAAAGTGTTGAAATAATGAAAAGAAATTAAATATTAAAATCAATAAAAATTGAAGGGTTTAAAGTGCTGAAATATTGACTTCAGTTTTTTATAAGATCTTCTCGCGTTAAGAAAAAGTTGAAACGCGCCACAAGAGGTTGAGAACCCCTGATATGGGTATGCTTTTAGAAAAGCTGAGAGCTACTGCTCTAAGTAATTGCTTCCTTCCGTTACATTTTACAATCTCGAATATGTTGAAGAAAATATTGAGAATCCACCACAAAAAGGTTGAGAACCACTGCTCTGGATATGCATTGCGAAAAGGTTGGGAACCTTTGCCCTGGAATGTTGCGTTCTCTTCTACTCTACGAAAAGTTGAGAACCCCTGCTCTGAGTTGAGAACCTCTGTTCTGAGTGTGCGTTCAGAAAATGTTGAGAACCTTTGCTCTGTAATATTGCGTTCTTTTCGCCATTTTTGCAATCCTGAATGCATTCGAGGAAAAAGTTGAGAATCTCTGCTCTGGGTTGAGAACCCCTGCTCTGAGTATGCGTTCAGAAAATGTTGAGAACCTTTGTTCTGAAATATTGCGTTCTCTTCGCTATTTTTGCAATCTTGAATGCATTTGAGGAAAAAGTTGAGAACCTCTGCTCTGAGTATGCGTTAAGAAAAGGTTGAGAACCTTTGCTCTGTAATATTGCGTTCTTTTCGCTATTTTTGCAATCTTGAATGCATTTGAGGAAAAAGTTGAGAATCCCTGCTCTGGGTTGAGAACCCCTGTTCCAAATATGCGTTAAGAATAGGTTGAGAACCTTTGCTCTGTAATATTGCGTTCTTTTCGCTATTTTTGCAATCTTGAATGCATTTAAAGAGAAAGTTGAGAACCCCTGCTCTGGGTTGAGAACCCCTGTTCTGAGTATGCGTTAAGAAGAGGTTGAGAACCTTTGCTCTGAAATATTGCGTTCTTTTCGCTATTTTTGCAATCTTGAATGCATTTGAGGAAAAAGTTGAGAACCCCTGCTCTGAGTTGAGAACCTCTGTTCTGAGTGTGAGTTCAGAAAATATTGAGAACCTTTGCTCTGAAATATTGCGTTCTCTTTGCTATTTTTGCAATCTTGAATGCATTTGAGGAAAAGTTGAGAACCCCTGCTCTGGGTTGAGAACCCCTGTTCTGAGTATTCGTTCAGAATAGATTGAGAACCTTTGCTCTGGAATATTGCATTCTTCTCGAAATTTTTGCAATCTTGATTGCATTTGAGGAAAAAGTTGAGAACCTCTGCTCTGGATTGAGAACCCCTGCCCTGGATGCGCTTTGAGGAAAGGTTGATCACATTTACTCTGGAATATTTCGTTCTCCACTATTTTTTAGTCTCGAATTCGTTTGAGAGAAAAGTTGAGAACCCCTGCTTTGAATTGAGAACCTCTGCTCTGTTTATATATTCAGAAAAGGTTGAGAACCTTTGCTCTGGAATATTGCGTTCTTCGCTATTTTTGCAATCTTGAATGCGTTTTTAAAAAAAGGATTGAGAACCCCTGCTCTGGGTAAGCATTGAAAAAGGTTGAGAACCTCTGCTCTGGAATATCGTAATCTCCGCTATTTGTGCAATCATCTTAAATGTTTTTGAGGTAAAAGTTGAGAACCCCTGCTCTGTGTATGCGTTCAGAAAAGGTTGAGAACCTCTGCTCGGCGTGTTACACTCTCTTCACTAATTATTTTTTTCAATTTCGAATGCGTTGAGGAAAAGATTAAGAACTCGCCACGAACAGGTTGAGAGCCCCCATCTACCACCACTATTTTTTACAATCTCGAATGCGTCGAGAAATAAGTTGAGAACAGCTGTTCCAGGGTAGTCGTCGCCATTATCATTCATTTATCTTTTCTTTACACGAATTCTTTTCTTTAGCTTCTTGTAAAGCAGACTTTAAACATCCTCGCGCTCGAAGGAGGAAAGTCTTTCTTGCGCGTTATTATTTCACCCAACATTTGCAATTCGCTGGCTAAATAAAATACGAAGTAACTTACGATTTTATCCTCGCGTTACGAACTGATAATTATCTGAGTTCCCCTCAGCGAGGTGATAATTCATTTCTTGAATTATCATATCGAAACGAGCAGTCTGTTTCGCGCATACAAAGACCAATAATTGGCGTGATCGTTTTTCGTAACCGTTAATTAATGCTTTTTACACGTTGTCTGGCAATTTTACACGCTTGCAAGGCTACTTCATATCATTATTTCGTGGAACAATTTAAACAGACTTCGACAAACTTTCTGTATACATAATGATGAATTAAATTGAAACTTTAATATCTTTTTTTATACAATAAACTATTAGTGTAAAATCGTTTTCAATCTTCTATTCTTTAAAATCAATTTCAGTATCAGATTTTCAGTTTAAGCTTTTTTTATTTTATCTAATTTCTAATCACGTTGTGGATGATTTTAGATTTTTTTTTTTGGAACTTAGAGAATTATGTTTTATTCGTACTATACGAAATTTGGGTAATTTTCAATTTTTAATTAACTTATTTGTGTGAAATTTGACTGACTTTTAATTTTTAATTAATTTATTCCTGTGAAATTTGACTGGCTTTTAATTTGTAATTAATTTATTTGTGTGCAATTTGGCTAACTTTCAATTTTTAATTTATTTGTTTCTGTGAAATTTGGGTAATTTTTAGTTTTTATTAATTTATTTGTATAAAATTTGGCTAACTTTCAATTTTTAATTAATTTATTTGCGTAAAATTTGACTGACTTTTAATTTTTAATTAATTTGTTTGTGTGAAATTTGGCTACTTTTTTTATTTTTGTTGTTTTAGGATGGATTTTTGTGTGAGAATCGTTTGAAAAATGTAATTAATTTATTTGTTTGCGTGAAATTTGACTGACTTTTAATATTTAATTAATTTGTTTGTGTGAAATTTGGCTACTTTTTTAATTTTTGTCGTTTTAAGATGGGTTTTCGCGTGAGAATCGTTTGAAAAATGTCTCTGAGAGAAACTGAACGTGTATCTAAGGCTCAGAAGAGAGAAGCCCCGTGATTTGTGGAGAAGAAATAATTGTCAGCGGTGCCAATCACAGGCCTCGTTGACCGAATCTCCTTCGCGCAAGGAGGCCTTCCTGTCCCGACGTTGGCTCTTGATGAAATTCTCTCGATTTATTCTGTCCACCCTCGTTTCACACCCGTACAATTTCGAACAAACCATTCTCTTCAAAAACTAAACGTAAAATTCGAGAATTAAGTTCGCAAAAAGCTGCTAAGAAAAATTTAAAAAAAGAAATTGTAATTAAACTAATGCAAACCAGCGACTAAACGCAAAATTCGGGAATTAAGTTCGTAAAAAATAGATAAAAAAAATAAAAAAGACTGGAATTAAATGAAAAAGAACCAACTAAACGCTATTCAGAGAATAGCATAAAGTTTGATATTAATTTTCATAAATTGAGCCATTTATTTTGAAAGTGACCTAACTGAATTTATTTCTTGCGAGAAACAAAAATCAGTGGATGCTTTTTGATATTATACTAGTGATATTGTAGTGAAGGGTAAATATTAATTATTGATAATTGCATTCCATGCTCACGCGACAATCTATCAAGAACAAAGCTTAAACCTTGCAATTCTCTTCTTCACAGTTTAAACTTTGCAATTCTCTTCTTCAAAGCTTGAACTTTGCAATTCTCTTTTCTGATGGGAATTACAAGGTTCAAGCTTTGAAGTTAAGCTTTGAAAAAGAGAATTGCAAAGTTTAAGCTTGGAAGAAGAGAATTGCAAGGTTTAAGCTTACTCTGAAGGGAATTGCAAAGTGTAAGCTCACTCTAAAGGAAATTGCAAGATTTAAGCTTGCTCTGGAAATAACTGCAAGATTTAAGATTAAGTTTTGAAGAAAATTGCAAAGTTCAGTTTTGAAGTTATGCTTTGACGAGGAGAATTGCAAATTTTAAGCTTTGGAGAAGAGAATTGCAAGGTTTAAGCTCACTCTAAAGGAAATTGCAAGATTTAAGCTTGCTCTGGAAATAACTGCAAGATTTAAGATTAAGTTTTGAAGAAAATTGCAAAGTTCGGTTTTGAAGTTATGCTTTGACGAGGAGAATTGCAAATTTTAAGCTTTGGAGAAGAGAATTGCAAGGTTTAAGCTCACTCTAAAGGAAATTGCAAGATTTAAGCTTGCTCTGGAAATAACTGCAAGATTTAAGATTAAGTTTTGAAGAAAATTGCAAAGTTCAGTTTTGAAGTTATGCTTTGAAGAGGAGAATTGCAAAGTTTAAGCTTTGCAGAAGAGAATTGCAAGGTTTAAGCTTGCTCTGAAGGGAATTGCAGGGTTTAAGCTTGATCTAGAAGGAATTGCAAGATTTAAGATTAAGTTTTGAAGAAAATTGCAAAGTTCAGTTTTGAAGTTATGCTTTGAAGAGGAGAATTGCAAAGTTTAAGCTTTGCAGAAGAAAATTGCAAGGTTTAAGCTTGCTCTGAAGAGAATTGCAAGGTTTAAGCTTGCTCTAGAAAGAACTGCAAGATTTAAGATTAAGTTTTGAAGAAAATTGCAAAGTTCAGTTTTGAAGTTATGCTTTGAAGAGGAGAATTGCAAAGTTTAAGCTTTGCAGAAGAGAATTGCAAGGTTTAAGCTCGCTCTGAAGAGAATTGCAAGGTTTAAGCTCGCTCTGAAGAGAATTGCAAGGTTTAAGCTTGCTCTAGAAAGAACTGCAAGATTTAAGATTAAGTTTTGAAGAAAATTGCAAAGTTCAGTTTTGAAGTTATGCTTTGAAGAGGAGAATTGCAAAGTTTAAGCTTTGCAGAAGAGAATTGCAAGGTTTAAGCTCGCTCTGAAGAGAATTGCAAGGTTTAAGCTTGCTCTAGAAAGAACTGCAGGATTTAAGATTAAGTTTTGAAGAAAATTGCAAAGTTCAGTTTTGAAGTTATGCTTTGAAGAGGAGAATTGCAAAGTTTAAGCTTTGCAGAAGAGAATTGCAAGGTTTAAGCTTGCTCTGAAGGGAATTGCAGGGTTTAAGCTTGCTCTAGAAAGAACTGCAAGATTTAAGATTAAGTTTTGAAGAAAATTGCAAGGTTCAGTTTTAAAGTTAAGCTTTGATGAAGAAAATTGCAAGGTTGAATCTTTGTAGGAAAGAATTGTAAGGTTGAAGCTTCCTCTGAAAAGAATTGCAATCCGTAAACTTACATTTCTTTCAGCATTTTCTAATATTTTGGCAAAGTTTTTACTTTTCTGCTCCTCGAGCCTCCCTCACTTTCTCCTCTTCCTCCTCAACCTCCACTTTTTGATACATCAACATTTTTATTTCGAATTTCTCGTGTCTTAACATCAACATTTAATCGTACACTGTACAATAACAACAAGTTAATGAGAAGTCAATTACCAAGCAGTTTCTCGTCACGTATCATCTAAATCGTTCGTTACATCAAATAATTCCTGCATCGTCTCGATTTTTATTCTTTTCGATTCATCGTTCCACGCAAGTGTCGCACGCTTCTCTCGACTCGTCTGCTTCTGTCTTGTCATCGAAGCATCTCAAAATCTTCTCGCGTCCTAACATCAACATTTAATCGTACACCGTACAATAACAAGAAGTTAATAAGAAGTCAATTACCAAGCAGTTTCTCGTCACGCATCATCCAAATCGTTCGTTACATCAAATAATTCCTGCATCGTCTCGATTTTTATTCTTTTCGATTCATCGTTCCACGCAAGTGTCGCACGTTTCTCTCGACTCGTCTGCTTCTGTCTTGTCGTCGAAGCATCTCAAAATCTTCTGCTTTTTCCTTCTGTCTTTTTCCTTCGCCTCTCTGCGAGCTTCCCCTGGGCGACAGCGAGTGACACAAGAGACGTCCGCGAATTCGTGCCTCCGTGACGTTGTTAAAAGTTCTCCCCCGCGTCGACAGAGTTTCGCTCTGTTTCGCAGCGGAACTTTCGGATAATAAGGGCGAGGGGGTGCGAGAGGGGCGGCCAGGGTGGCGTTTAAGGTCGCGCGATCGGGACGGCTGCGTTGTCCACGTTCGTGCAGGGGTGGATCGAGACGGATGGGGAACCCAGACGATTAATTGTATTGCAATTTTTTTATTCAGAGCTAAATTCCAAGTATAAACCTTGCAATTTCCTTCAGAGCAAGCTTAAACCTTGCAATTATTTTCTTGTAAGCTTAAAACTCGCAATTTTCTCTTTCAAAGCATAATTTCAAAGCTTAAACATTGCAATTCCCTTCAGAGCTAGCTTAAACCTTGCAATTCCCTTCAGAGCAAGCTTGAACCTTGCAATTCTTTTCTTCAAAGCTTAAAACTCGCAATTTTCTTTTTCAAAGCATAATTTCAAAGCTTAAACATTGCAATTCCCTTCAGAGCAAGCTTAAACCTCGCAGTTCCCTTCAGAGCAAGCTTAAACCTTGCAATTCCTTTCAGAGCAAGCTTAAACCTTGCAATTCTTTTCTTCAAAGCAAGCTTGAACCTTGCAATTCTTTTCTTCAAAGCTTAAAACTCGTAATTTTCTTGTTCAAAGCATAATTTCAAAGCTTAAACCTTGCAGTTCCCTTCAGAGCAAGCTTAAACCTTGCAATTCTTTTCTTCAAAGCTTAAAACTCGCAATTTTCTTTTTCAAAGCATAATTTCAAAGCTTAAACATTGCATTTCCCTTCAGAGCAAGCTTAAACCTTGCAGTTCCCTTCAGAGCAAGCTTAAACCTTGCAATTCCCTTCACAGGAAGCTTAAACCTTGCAATTCCCTTCAGAGCAAGCTTAAACCTTGCAATTCTTTTCTTCAAAGCTTAAAACTCGCAATTTTCTTTTTCAAAGCATAATTTCAAAGCTTAAACCTTGCAATTCCCTTCAGAGCAAGCTTAAACCTTGCAATTCTTTTCTTGTAAGCTTAAAACTCGCAATTTTCTTTTTCAAAGCATAATTTCAAAGCTTAAACATTGCAATTCCCTTCAGAGCAAGCTTAAACCTTGCAGTTCCCTTCAGAGCAAGCTTAAACCTTGCAATTCCCTTCACAGCAAGCTTAAACCTTGCAATTCCCTTCAGAGCAAGCTTAAACCTTGCAATTCTTTTCTTCAAAGCTTAAAACTCGCAATTTTGTTTTTCAAAGCATAATTTCAAAGCTTAAACCTTGCAATTCCATTCAGAGCAAGCTTAAACCTTGCAATTCTTTTCAGAGCAAGCTTAAATCTTGCAATTCCTTTCAGAGCAAGCTTAAACCTTGCAATTTCCTTCAGAGCAAGCTTAATCCTTGCAATTTCCTTCAGAGCAAGCTCAAACCTTGCAATTTCCTTCAGAGCAAGCTTAAACCTCGCAATTCTGTACTACATCAATATTATATTGGCAAAATTTACTTTATCTTATCTTTTAAAATAAACTTACTATTATATTTAAGTTTAGCTAATTTGCAAAGTTACTATTGTAAATTTGCTATTTATTTTAATTAATTTATATGAATTGCTTTATCTTAACTTCTAAAATAAATTTACTATTATATTTAAGTTTACCTAATTTGCAAAGTTACTATTGTAAATTTGTTATTTATTTTAATTAATTTATATGAATTGCTTTATCTTATCTTCTAAAATAAATTTACTATTATATTTAAGTTTACCTAATTTGCAAAGTTACTATTGTAAATTTGTTATTTATTTTAATTAATTTATATGAATTGCTTTACTATATATTACTATATTAATTATTAGTCATTGTTCATTATATTACTATATATATATTAATATATAAATTATTATTCATTATTCATTGGGTTACTATAAATATATTACTATATAAATTATTATTCATTATTCATTGGCTTACTATATGTTACTATATATATTATTATTCATTATTCATTGTCTTGCTATATATTAATTTACATTAACTGCCTTACTATGTATTAGATCTCTGAAGGGAATTGCATGGTTTAAGCTCTGAAGTTAAGCTTTAAAGAAGAGTATTGCAAGGTTTAATCTTCCTCTGAAGGAAATTGCAAGGTTTAAGCTTGCTCTGAAGGAAATTGCAAGGTTTTAGCATTAAAGTTAAGCTTTGAAGAAGAGAATTGCAAAGTTTAAGCTTTGAAGAAGAGAATTTCAAGGTTTAATCTTCCTCTGAAAAGAATTGCAAGGTTTAAGCTTGCTCTGAAGGAAATTGCAAGGTTTTAGCATTAAAGTTAAGCTTTGAAGAAGAGAATTGCAAAGTTTAAGCTTTGAAGAAGAGAATTGCAAGGTTTAATCTTCCTCTGAAAAGAATTGCAAGGTTCAAGCTTGCTCTGAAGGAAATTGCAAGGTTTAAGCTTGCTCTGAAGGAAATTGCAAGGTTTAATCTTGCTCTGAAGGAAATTGCAAGGTTTTAGCATTAAAGTTAAGCTTTGAAGAAGAGAATTGCAAAGTTTAAGCTTTGAAGAAGAGAATTGCAAGGTTTAATCTTCCTCTGAAAAGAATTGCAAGGTTTAAGCTTGCTCTGAAGGAAATTGCAAGGTTTTAGCATTAAAGTTAAGCTTTGAAGAAGAGAATTGCAAAGTTTAAGCTTTGAAGAAGAGAATTGCAAGGTTTAATCTTCCTCTGAAAAGAATTGCAAGGTTCAAGCTTGCTCTGAAGGAAATTGCAAGGTTTAAGCTTGCTCTGAAGGAAATTGCAAGGTTTAATCTTGCTCTGAAGGAAATTGCAAGGTTTTAGCATTAAAGTTAAGCTTTGAAGAAGAGAATTGCAAAGTTTAAGCTTTGAAGAAGAGAATTGCAAGGTTTAATCTTCCTCTGAAAAGAATTGCAAGGTTTAAGCTTGCTCTGAAGGAAATTGCAAGGTTTTAGCTTTAAAGTTAAGCTTTGAAGAAGAGAATTGCAAGGTTTAAGCTTGCTCTGAAGGAAATTGCAAGGTTCAAGCTTGCTCTGAGGGAAATTGCAAGGTTTAAGCTTGCCCTGAAGGAAATTGCAAGGTTTAAGCTTGCTCTGAAGGAAATTGCAAGGTTTTAGCATTAAAGATAAGCTTTAAAGAAGAGTATTGCAAGGTTTAATCTTCCTCTGAAAAGAATTGCAAGGTTTAAGCTTGCTCTGAAGGAAATTGCAAGGTTTAAGCTCTAAAGTTAAGCTTTAAAGAAGAGTATTGCAAAGAGAATTTAATTTATTTTATTTGAACACAAAGAACCCAAATTTAAGTTTTGAAACAATTAAAAACATCAACAAATTCATTATTTTATTTTATTTGAACCCAAAGAACCTCAATTTAAGGTTTGAGAGAGTTAAAAGCATCAATAAATTCACAAAATCCTTCAATTCATTATTTCATTTTATTCGAACACAAAGAACGTCAACTTAAGTTTATGAACAGTTAAAAACATTTAGAAGCAAAAATTTTGTGTTAAAAACATGAACAAATTCGATTGAAATATTCGAGCACCCTTTAAATTCGTCCCTGGATCGGCAGTTTCAGCCGCCTCGACAATTTTAATCTTTTTCCAAGCCACCGTCCAATTATTGGCGACCGCGAAACTCAGCTTTTGTCGAGGCTCTGCTTATTTCTTCGTTTCTTGTTCGTTGGAATCAGCGAGAACTGATAAGAGTCAGGCGGATAGAACAACAGGCTGTTGCTGTCTCGCGTCGCGTCCCTTCTGCGAGGAGTAACGATCGTCTGCTGTAGTTTCGAAAGTTCGATGATTACGACGTCTTCTCTTCGATCCTTTAACAGTCGCGCGGTAATCTAAAACGGAGACAAACACGCTGCTGACCGAACTTCCGTTTCCGTTCGACAGTCTCGCCTGACGGGAACTTTTCAGTCGATATAAGTTTCATTTTTAGCGACTTCTGAAGAGATACACTGCTGATTGAATTGTTTATTTTATAAGTGGTGTCATTGTAGGTGCATTTGGTAGTTTCTTGTTATTGGTCAGAGTATGATATAGAAGTTTATATTGACTGTTATTAAACGCTCTTTCTTAAAGGATAAACTTTGCTTCTTCAAAGCTTAGCTTCAAGGATTGAAACCTTGCAATTCTTTTCAGAGCAAGATTAAACCTTGCAATTCTCTTCTTCAAAGCTTGAACCTTGCAATTCTATTTTTCAAAGCTTGAACTTTGCAATTCTCTTCTTCAAAGCTTGAACTTTGCAATTCTCTTCTTCAAAGCTTAACTTCAATGCTAAAACCTTGCAATTTCCTTCAGAGCAAGCTTAAACCTTGCAATTTCCTTCAGAGCAAGCTTAAACCTTGCAATTTCCTTCAGTGCAAACTTAAACCTTGCAATTCTTTTCAGAGGAAGATTAAACCTTGCAATTCTCTTCTTCAAAGCTTAACTTTAATGCTAAAACCTTGCAATTTCCTTCAGAGCAAGCTTAAACCTTGCAATTTCCTTCAGAGCAAGCTTAAACCTTGCAATTCTCTTCTTCAAAGCTTAACTTTAAAGCTTAAACCTTGCAGTTTCCTCAGAGCAAGCTTAAACCTTGCAATTTCCTTCAGAGCAAGCTTAAACCTTGCAGTTTCCTCAGAGCAAGCTTAAACCTTGCAATTCTTTTCAGAGCAAGCTTAAACCTTGCAATTCTCTTCTTCAAAGCTTAACTTTAAAGCTAAAACCTTGCAATTTCCTTCAGAGCAAGCTTAAACCTTGCAATTTCCTTCAGAGCAAGCTTAAACCTTGCAATTTCCTTCAGAGCAAGCTTAAACCTTGCAATTCTTTTCAGAGGAAGATTAAACCTTGCAATTCTCTTCTTCAAAGCTTAAACTTTGCAATTCTCTTCTTCAAAGCTCAACTTTAAAGCTAAAACCTTGCAATTTCCTTCAGAGCAAGCTTAAACCTTGCAATTTCCTTCAGAGCAAGCTTAAACCTTGAAATTTCCTTCAGAGCAAGCTTAAACCTTGCAATTTCCTTCAGAGCAAGCTTAAACCTTGCAATTCTCTTCTTCAAAGCTTGAACTTTGCAATTCTCTTCTTCAAAGCTTGAACCTTGCAATTCCATTTTTCAAAGCTTAAACTTTGCAATTCTTTTCTTCAAAGCTTAACTTTAAAGCTAAAACCTTGTAATTCCCATCAGAGCAAGCTTGAACCTTGCAATTTCCTTCACTGCAAACTTAAACCTTGCAATTCTCTTCTTCAAAGCTTAAACTTTGCAATTCTCTTCTTCAAAGCTTAATCTTTGCAATTCTCCTCTTCAAAGCTTAACTTTAAAGCTAAAACCTTGCAATTCTCTTCAGAGCAAACTTAAACCTTGCAATTCTTTTCAGAACATAAGCTTAAACCTTGCAATTTTATTCTTCAAAACTTAAACTTAAATCTTGCAATTCTTTTCAAAGAAAGCAAGAGTCTGTTGACTTATTTTATTTATTTTTTTTTTTCTTTTTATTTTTCTTATTAACTTGCAATTCTCTTCAGAGGAAGCAAAAGTCTGTTGACTTATTTTATTTTATTATTCTTATTAACAGAGAAACAAAAATGGATCTCGTGTTAGGAAATAGAATCCAGTATATTATAAACTGTGAAATATTTCTGTCGATTCGAGTAGAGTCTCCAATTGTTTATACTTAAGGGCCTGAAAGCAAAACAAGTGCAGACTTTGCGTCTTCAATTTCTGTAGAAGAACTCACAATTAGTTGAGCTTTCAAAGTGTTTGAACATGCCTTCAGATCTTAAGAATAAAGTTAAAAACCATAAAAAACTCTGAACAGTCTTTCATTTATTATTAACCATAATTTTACTCATAAATAGTCTCACAAAAGAACCTTTGCGAGATAAACAAGGGTTTAATTGGTCAGAATAAAATAAATACATCTCATAAAAATAAATATTAATATTAAAACACTCGAAATTCCAAATAAAAATATCAATGCATCAAAAAACAGAAGTTGAAGAAGAAAAAAAAAATAAAAAAAATAAAAAAGCCTCGAATGGCGCAAAACTAAAAAATGCAGCTAAAAACGACTTTTAACATCCCAATAAAAAACAAAAACCATAAAAAAGCAATCTATAAATGGACTTAAACATCCGCAAAATCTAATTCTCTTCTCTGTTCGCCTTTTTTCTTAAAATATATTCAATTACAACGCTTTGGATCACCTAATTTTCTTCTTACTCTTTCGTTTTCTCGAACAAATTGCGCGTTTAATCAACTCATTCGAAGGCAACAGCATCTCTTTCGATCGAAATTCTAATAAAACCCTGGCGAGCAATTCTGCACGCTAATTTCTCTCGAAAACGTGGCGACAGCCTCGACGAACGATTCGAAAGACACGAGCTGATTGAATTTAATCGGATGTGTTTAGACTTTTGATAAAATCGATGCGACAACCCACTTCAGATGAGGAGGAAGAGCTCTGCGAGCTGAAGAAAAGGGGGGAGGTGAAGTAGCGTGGAAAAAGAGAGGAATTGTAAGGTCACAGCTGGGTATTTCAGCTGTTTATTTTGAAAGTGACTTAAGTCCATTTGTTAATTTTTTTTTATTGATCAGAGTAACGTGTGGAACTTCATATTGAGTGTTATAAACTGTTTTCTAAAGGATAAACTTCTCTCCTTCAAAGCTTAACTTCAAGGATTGAAACCTTGCAATTCTTTTCAGAGGAAGATTAAACCTTGCAATTCTCTTCTTCAAAGCTTAAACTTTGCAATTCTCTTCTTCAAAGCTTAACTTTAAAGCTAAAACCTTGCAATTTCCTTCAGAGCAAGCTTAAACCTTGCAATTTCCTTCAGATCAAGCTCGAACCTCGCAATATTCTTCGCCAAAGCATAAAATTTGAAATTCTATTCTTCAAAGCTTAAACTTTGCAATTCTCCTCTTCAAAGCTTAACTTTAAAGCTAAAACCTTGCAATTCTCTTCAGAGCAAACTTAAACCTTGCAATTTCCTTCAGAGCAAGCTTAAACCCTGCAATTTCCTTCAGAGCAAGCTTAAACCTTGCAATTTCCTTCAGAGCAAGTTTAAACCTTGCAATTTCCTTCAGAGCAAGCTCAAACTTTGCAATATTCTTCGCCAAAGCTTAACATTTGCAATTCTATTCTTCAAAGCTTAAACTTTGCAATTCTCCTCTTCAAAGCTTAACTTTAAAGCTAAAACCTTGCAATTCTCTTCAGAGCAAACTTAAACCTTGCAATTCCCTTCAGATCAAGCTTAAAACTTGCAATATTCTTCACCAAAGCTTAAAATTTGCAATTCTATTCTTCAAAGCTTAAACTTTGCAATTCTTACTCAGAACAAGCTTAAACCTTGCAATTTCCTTCAGAGCAAGCTTAAAACTTGCAATTTTCTTCTTCAAAGCTTAAACTTTGCAATTCTCTTCAGAGCAAGCTTAAACCTTGCAATTTTATTCTTCAAAGCTCAAACCTTGCAATTCTTTTCAAAACTTAAGCTTCAACCTTGCAATTTTTTTCAAAACTTATGCTGAAATCTTGCCATTCTCTTCAGAGAAACCTTAAACCTTGCAATTCCTTCTCAGAGCAAGCTTAAACCTTCCAATTCCCTTCAGAGCAAGCTTAAAACTTGCAATTTCCTTCTTCAAAGCTAAAACTTTGCCATTTTCTTCAGAGCAAGCTTAAGCCTTGCAATTTTATTCTTCAAAGCTCAAACCTTGCAATTCTTTTCAAAACTTAAGCTTAAATCTTACAACTTTCTTCAGAAAAAAACTTAAATCTAGAAGTTCTCTTCGAAGCAAGCATAAGGCTCGCATTTCTCTTCTTCAATGCTTAGACTTTGCAATTTTATTCTTCAAAGCTTAAACCTTGCAATTCTCTTCTTCAAGGGTTAACTTCAAGGCTTAAACCTTACAATTGTCTTCAGAGCAAGCTTAAAACTTGCAATTTTATTCTTTAAAGCTTAAGCTTTGCAATTCTCTTGAGAGCAAGCTTAAACCTCACAATTTTTTTCTCTCCAAAGCTTAAACTAAGTCAAAAAAGGATGAAAGGATTTAATAATTTATTAAAAAATCGATGAAAAGATTTTATAACATATTGAAAAGTCGATGAAAAGATTTAATAATTTATTAAAAAACGCTGAAGGGATTTAATAACTTATTAAAAAAACGCTGAAAGGATTTAATAATTTATTTAAAAAACGCTGAAGGGATTTAATAATTTATTAAAAAAACGCTGAAGGGATTTAATAATTTATTAACAAATAGTTGAAAAGATTTGGTTATTTTCTAAAAAATCCACGCCATGCGATGAGCTGATAAAAAAGACCCAAAGGACTGGTTCAAACAGTAACGAACGCGAGGAATCAACGCTTCAGCCCTTTCAGGTCCAGCAGAAAGCTCACAAAGGGCGAATTTAGGCGAGATATCGCACTCAGTTCCAGCACCTGGTCCTAACGCCATGTAAACTCAAGTTCTCGCTTCGAGCGTGATGGCTCGTGTAACGTTTGGGTCCAGTTGGAACCAAGTTAAACACTGGAACCGCCATGCCTCGAGCTGAAACTGCTCTCTCATTGGTTTCACAATTTCGTTCGACATAATTTTTACTTATATTAATTTATATTTTTTATTATATTGATTAAACTTATGTTAATACTTTTTTTGGTAATCGTGGATACTAAGAAACATTTCAACTATTATTATGTACATATATTATATGTATTATTATTATATACCACTACATATTCTATATTAATATAATCATTTTTAAATGGATCATCGATTGGCAAAGTAACTTTTTTACAGACCTTCAAGTAAGGGAGGAGGAGGGAGTCAAAGTAGGCGTTTAGAGAAATCTTTTGGAGGCTATAACTTTTGACTGAGAAAAGATATCAGCCTGAATTTTGCGTCAAATAATCACATAAAATTCAAGCTTTCAAATGGTGCATCGCTTTTTATTTTTTCCGAAACTTTTAAGTCATCTTTTATGCATAATTCTGACATAGGCTCTAATAACTATAACTTCAGCTATAACTTTTGATTGAGAAAAAATATCGACTTGAATTTTGCGTCAAAAGATCACAAAAAATTCAAGCTTTCGAATGGTGTGTCGCTTTTTATTTTTTTTGAAACTTTTAAGTCATCTTTTATGCATAATTCTGACATAGGTTCCAGTAACTATATCTTAGGTTACAACTTTTGACTGAGAAAAGATATCGACTTGAATTTTGCGTCAAATAATCATATAAAATTCAAGCTTTCAAATGGTGCATCGCTTTTTATTTTTTTCAAAACTTTTAAGTCATCTTTTATGCATAATTCTGGCATAAGCTCTAATAACTGTAACTTAGGCTATAACTTTTGATTGAGAAAAGATATCGACTTGAATTTTGCGTCAAAAAATCACCAAAAAATTAAGCTTTCGAATGCTGTATAACTTTTTCTTTTTTTTTTAGAATTTTTAAGTCAGCTTTTCTTAGCCTAGTTATTTTTATAACTCTGAATTTATACCACTTAAAGAAATAATGAAATGAGTTTCCTACACTCAGTCTTTTATTCAAATTAGAGGATACCTTTTTTGGGTATTGCAATTTTTTACAATTTTTCACAACTGCCAAAACCAGAAATATATTAAAAGGTGACTTAAAAATTTGGAAAAAATAATAAGTAGAATACCATTCGGAAGCTTAACTTTTTTGTGATTTTTTGACGCAAAATTCAAGTCGATATCTTTTCTCAATCAAAAGTTATAACCTAAGTTATAATTACTGGAGCCTATGTCAGAATTATGCGTAAAAGCTGACTTAAAAGTTTCGAAAAGAATAAAAAACGATATACCATTCGAAAGCTTGAATTTCATGTGACTTTTGACGCAAAATTCAAGTCGATATCTTTTCTCAGTCAAAAGTTATAGCCTAAGTTATAGTTACTGCAGCTTATGCAAGAATGATGCGTAAAAGCTGACTTAAAAGTTTCGAAAAAAATAAAAAGCGATGCACCATTCGAAAGCTTGATTTCTTTGTGATCTTTTGACGCAAAATTCAAGTCGATATCTTTTTTCAATCAAAAGTTATAGCCTAAGTTATAGTTATTAAAGCTTATGTCAGAATTATGCGTAAAAGATGACTTAAAAGTTTGAGAAAAAATAAAAAGCGATACACCATTCGAAAGATTGATTTCTTTGCGATTTTTTGACGCAAAATTCAAGTCGATAGCTTTTCTCAATCAAAAGTTATAGCCTCCAAAAGATTTCTCTAAATGCGCACTTTCACCCCCTCCCCCTCCGTTATTCGAAGGCCTATCAAAAATTTACTCTGCCAATCGATGACTCATATATAAATCTATAACTATGCAAAGTTTGAAGAAAATCGAAGAAAAATTCAGGTCAAAACCATACGATTTTCAAATAATCTTCTTTCTGACACCAAAATACGAATCACCCAGTATATAACCAATATTTCATTTCGTAACTCGATCGACTATCACTGAACAGGGTTCACTGAAAGTCCACCTCTAATTTTCTGAAATAAAAAAAACACAAAAATCCAAATTTCCTTCTTTTGCCATTTTAACTGTTGGCTGTAAAAATTTCTGACGCGAATAATGGGCCACCCTGTAGAGAACCGTATCCGTTAAGTATTCAAGCGATACTGGTCGTAGACGAAACTATTATTCGCGTGCGTTTCGCTAGGCGAGAGGAGGAAATGTCTGTCAGGGGTTTAAGCTCGAGCTTTATTTTCAGTTATTACGCGTCGACTGCCTTTCCGCCCCGTTTGGCGCCGCCATTGAAGAGACCTCGTTTGATGCCGCCGGCTCGATCGCAACATCCCAAGCAACAGAAACAACAGCCAGCTGCGAACACAGGCTCCGTTCCGGACTTGAACCAGCTGAAAGTGTACAGTAAGTGGATGTCGCTCTTTCTTACTCTTAACGTGACACATCTTATGTGCAACACGCCTTTTGATACTTGTTGGAACCTGTTTTTAGGGGTGAGAAGTGAAAAAAAAAGGAAATTTGGTGTTGTTAAGTGAGAAGTTAAAAAGAAGGAAATTTGATGTTGTCAAATGGGAACATGGAAGTTTAATTGAGTTTTGTTAAGTAATAAAAGGAGGGAATTTGATATTGTTCAGCAAAAGAAAAAAAGGGAATTTAATGTTGTTGAGTACAAAGAAGGAAATTTAATGTTGTTAAGCAAGAGAAAATGGGAATTTAATGTTATTAAGTTAAAAAAAAAAATTTAATGTGGACCAAAGCAGTTGTAGGATTTAAAGGATGTTGGTTGTTAAGCAAAAAAGAGGAAATTTAAGTAACAAAAAAGGGAATTTCACTTTGTTAGGTAAAATAAAGGAAATTTTATTGTTGTTAAGTCAGAAAAAGGAAATTTAATGTTGTTAAGTAAACAAAAAAAGAAAATTTAATGCTGTTAAGTAGAAAGAAAGGTAATTTAACGTGGATCAAAGCAGTTACAGGATTTTGAAGTATACTTTTTGGTTCGAAGAGAGGACTGTTCTACATTTGCAAATTAAATTCATTTTTTTTTTATCGTTTCATGAAAATTATACTCACCCTTGGGCAAAAGAAGAATTCATCCTTTGGTAAATCAAATTCCTTCTTTTAAATCCATCCTGTTACGAATTAAAATCGCCTTTTTATTAATCAAATTCACCGTTTCGCAAATTAAAATCACATTAATCCCCTTAAAAATGAAATTCATCCTTTTGCAAAAGAAATTTATCTTTTCGCCAATGATACTCACTCTTTTGGAAATAAAATTCATAATTTCTCAATTTAAATCGCTCTTTCAGAAAAGAAAAAATATCAGATATCAATATTACTTGCAATGCAATCAATATTAGCCACGAAAACATATCTACAGTGGCTACACAGAACTCAGTAAGTCCACTCATCAATTAACATCAATGTGTACCAATTATCGGTACGTACGTGACCTACTTTTACCAACCGCTCAAACTGACCAACTGGTAATTGATCACTTACTGCAAGTGGTAAGAACCTTAGACATTATTATGACTAAATTAATGCGAAGAAATATGCAAAGTTAATTCTATGTGGAAAGAAAGTAAAGAATAATAAAAAAAATGTATTAAAAATATATTACAATCATGAACAAGCAAAAAGCACAATAAAAATAAACTTCTATCTCGTTGACAACATTCTACTATGATTCTAATAATTCTTATTTCGATTAATTCTTCAAAAAAGGTTCTTATTAAAAAAAAAATAGATTAAAAAAAAACATTATAGTCATTTAAAAATTTTATGGTCGTCCAAGAGTTAAAAATCGAAATTCCCTTTTTGCAACGACCTAACAAAAATAAAAATTTATTCGAAACTGGGCCAGAAATTATGCCAAAATTCCCTCGTTCCAGGTAACCCGGATATCCTGATCTGTGGCAACTGCAGGGAGATGTTTACAGACCTGGGCGAGCTGCTCGAGCACAAACGGAATTACTGTAAGCTGCGGTTCACGTGTAAATGTCACACCTTCAACGGGACTGCGCCAAGTACGTACTCGATGGAAAAAGTTAAGTTTAAGAAGTTTAACACTTCCACGCAAATGACGGTTATAGCCGTCAGATC
Organism: Xylocopa sonorina; assembly: GCF_050948175.1. Taxonomy (NCBI): domain Eukaryota; kingdom Metazoa; phylum Arthropoda; class Insecta; order Hymenoptera; family Apidae; genus Xylocopa; species Xylocopa sonorina. The sequence continues at coordinate 3,767,617 of NW_027490090.1, forward strand.
CTTGGCGATCTGTACGCAAATGACGGTTATAGCCGTCGTCGTACGTATTTTAACACTTTGACGCAAATGACGTCTATAGACGTCGAATTCTTGTGTACACAAATGACGGTTATAGCCGTCAGATCTTTGGCGATCTGTACGCAAATGACGGTCATAGCCGTCGTCGTACGTATTTTAACGCTTTGACGCAAATGACGTCTATAGACGTCGGATTCTTGTGTACGCAAATGACGGTTATAGCCGTCGTACACATTTCAACACTTTGACGCAAATGACGGTTATAGCCGTCAAATCCTTGTTTACGCAAATGACGGTTATAGCCGTCAGATATTTGGCGATCTGTACGCAAATGACGGTTGTAGCCGTCGTCGTACGTATTTTAACGCTTCGACGCAAATGACGTCTATAGACGTCGGATTCTTGTGTACGCAAATGACGGTTATAGCCGTCAGATCTTTGGCGATATATACGCAAATGACGGTTATAGCCGTCGTCCTAGATATTTTAACGCTTTGACGCAAATGACGTCTATAGACGTCGGATTCTTGTGTACGCAAATCCAACCAATATCCTCGCTAAATTTGCAATATTGCAGATTAAAAAATAGTTGAAAAGAAATCTCACAGACTATCGAGTATCTCGTGATTTCTTTTCAACTATTTTTCAATTATTAATTATAAAATTTTATACATCTATCTACCTTTCAGTTATCATTTTGTCTATCTATTTTTAGTTATTATTTGAGTTATTATTTTGTCTACCTATTTTTAGTTATTATTTTGTCTATGTATTTTTAATTATTATCTTAGTTATTATTTTGTCTACTTATTTTTAGTTATTATTTTAGTTATTATTTTGCCAAATGTTGTATTATATTTCTCTGTTTACCGTCGAAGGAGACTCGACGACGGCGCTGCTCTGCGTGCTCTGCAAGGTGTCCTTCCCCTCAGCATGGGAACTGATGGTGCACGCCCAGGCGGCTCACATGATCAACATCTACGAGCTTGGAACCAGGGCGCAGAGTCCAAGATCGGCGCCAAGCCCACCGCAGAGTCCGAGCCAACATCAAAAGGAGTCCTCGCCGTCGCCGCAAGACTTCCAGGTCAGCTTCCGGTCAACTTATTACACAATTTTCCTCATAAGTATATATAAATACTTAAATAATATATAAACTTGTAGAATAGATTTTTTAAAAAATGGGAACTTTGCCAATTGCAATCAATCGCCTTCCAAGTTTTGATCCCGCAATTCTTCTCAGAGCTCTTAAGTTCTGCAAAGCAATTGCTTTCAAAGCTTAAACCCTGCATTTCTTCTCAAAGCTCTTCAAATACGCAACCCTTGTCGCAGCTCTTAAATTCTGTAATTCCTCTCAATGCTCTTAAATTTAGCAATCCTTCTGGAAACTTTCAAATTCTCTAATTCAGTTCTTTGCAAAGATTGAACCTAGCAATTCTCTTCAAGGCTCTCAAATTTTGTAATTCTTCTCAGAGCTCTCAAATTTTGTAATTCTTCTCGAGGAGCTCTTATACATTGCGATTTAATTATTTTCAAAGTTTAAGACCTGCAATTCTTCTCAAAGCCCTTAAATTTTACAGTTCAATTCTTCTCGAAGAGAAACCCTTCCAATCCTTTGCAAAATTGCAGTTCCTTTCAAAGTTTCAACCTTGCTATTCACTTCAAAGCAAGCTCAAGTTTTTCAGTCCAAGCTCAAGCCTCGAAGTTCCCTTTAAAGCAAGCTTAAGCTTCGTAATTCCCTTGAAAGAGAGTTTAAGCTCTGCAATTCCCTTCAGAGCAAGCTAAAGTCTTGCAATTCCTTTCAAAACAAACTGAAGCTTTGCAATTCTTTCTACAGCAAGTTTAAACCTTGAAATTCTTTCCACAGCAAGCTTAAACCTTGAAATTCTCTTCTTCAAAGTTTAAACCTTGCAATTCTCCTCTTCAAAGCTTAATTTCGAAGCTTGAACCTTACAATTCCCTTCAGACCAAGCCTAAGCCCTGAAATTCTCCCCTTCAAAGCTTAAACCTTGCAATTCCTTTGTATAATTGAACTTAAATCTTTGTAATTCTCTTCAGAGAAAGCTTAAATCTTCCAAATCACTTCCTGAAAACATAAACCTTACAATTCTCCTCAGAGCAAGCTTAAACCTTGCAATTCTCTTCAGAGCAAGCTTAAACCTAGCAATTTTCTTTCAGAGCAAGCATAAAGCTTCAAATTCTCTTCTTTAAAGCTTAAACCTTGAAATTCTCTTCTTCGATGCTTAAACCTTGAAAGTCTCTTCTTCAAAGCTTAGTTTCAAAGCTGAAACTTTTCAATTCTTTCCATAGCAAGCTTAAACCTTGCAATTCTGTTCTTCAAAGCTTAAACCTTGAGAGCCTCTTCTTCAATGCTTAGTTTCAAAGCTTAAACCTTGCAATTCCCTTCAGAGCAAGCTTAAACCTTAAAATTCTCTTCCTCGAAGCTTAAACTTTGCTATTCTCTTCTTCAAAGCTTAGTTTCAAAGTTTAAACCGTGCAATTCTTCCCTTCAAAGCTTAAACTTTGCAATTGTTTTGTAAATTTAAGTTTAAATGTAACAATTCCCTTCAGAGGAAACTTAAATCTTCCAATTCTCTTCCTCAAAACTCAAACCTTGCCATTCTCTTCTTGAATGCTCAATATCGAAGCTCAAATCTTGCAATTCTGTCCAGAGCAAGTTTGAACCATGAAATTCTCCCCTTCAAAACTTAAACCTTGCAATTCCCTTCTTCGAAGCTAAAACCTAGCAATTCTATTCCATCGTACATGAATTAGTGGAGCATATAATTACAAAATACACTTCCACGATAAATAATGTACTATTAATAGCAGATAGACGCGATATCGCAAGTATCTCCCGCACAATATCCCTAAGGTACAAAGCGGATCGGATAGAAAAAAGAGGATGCTGAATAGAAAATCGCTTTGGTCATCGAAGCGGACAAGTGCGAGCGTAGCTCGTCAAATCTACGTTACGCGTCTAGCAGAGTTCGTTTTTCAAAAGAAAACCGGAACAGGTCGAGCCAGAGTGCTCAATTGATCGCGTTCATGGTTTCCGTTTCAGAGAACTTATTTTTTAAATGTAAAACACATTTACAGACCTTTACAAAAACTCCACGTACTCTTCTAGATAAATTATTTTCGAAGGATTTTTCCACTCATTTTTAACGTCTCTCAATATTATTCAGTGGTTCTCAACTTTGGAGATGTGTGCGACTATTGTCTTTTGAGAAGACTCTAAAATATTTGTAATAAAAAATTTAAATTTAATTTAACTTCAATAAACGATTAAACTTCAGTGAAACATTTTTTTCATCTAGCAATAAATTTTGTTGTAAAAGACAGGAAGATGGTATAAAAGATTTTTTCTTGAAGGTGAGTGTTGGGAATTTATGCTACCTCGTCTCGAATGAGCAGAAGCAGAGGATCTGGATGGACACGAATTACTTAATTCTGTGCTAAGCAAGCTCAAGCCTTGCAATTCTCTTCAGAGCAAGCTCAAACCTTGCAATTCACTTCAGAGCAAGCTTAAACCTTGCAATTCTCTTCTTCAAAGCTTAATTTCAAAGTTTCAACCTTGCAATTCTTCCCAAAGCAAGCTTGAACCTTGCAATTTCCTTCAGAGCAAGCTTAAACCTTGCAATTCACCTCAGAGCAAGCTTAAACCTTGCAATTCACTTCAGAGCAAGCTTAAACCTTGCAATTCTCTTCTTCAAAGCTTAAACTTTGCAATTCCTTCTAGAACAAATTTTAATCCTCCAATTCGCTTCTTCAAAGTTTAAACCTTGCAATTCCCTTTAAAGCAAACTTAAGGCTTTCAAAGGAAGCTATAAAGCCTTGCAATTCTCTTCTAAGCAAGCTTAATCTTTGCAATTTCCTTTAGAGCAAGCTTAAACTTTGCAATTCACCTCAGAGCAAGCTTAAACCTTGCAATTCACTTCAGAGCAAGCTTAAACCTTGCAATTCTCTTCAGAGCAAGCTTTAGCTTTGTAATTATCTTCAGAGCAAGCTTAAACCTTGCAATTCACTTCAGAGCAAGCTTAGACCTTGCAATTCTCTTCAGAGCAAGCCTAAACCTTGCAATTTCCTTCAGAGCAAGCTTAAACCTTGCAATTCTCTTCAGAGCAAGCTTAAACCTTGCAATTTCTCTTCAGTAAATTTCTCTTCAGTAGATTTCTCTCAGCAGTAAATTCTGTTATTAAATAAATAAATAAATAAACCAGAATGAGAGTGAAAAGATTTTTTCTCGTGGAAGTGCTGCGAATTCATGCTGTCTCGTTTCGCAATCATTTGAACAGGAAACCAAAGCTTCTGATTGCGAGGAACGAGCAGAGGAAGAGGATCTGGATGGACACGAATTATTTAATTTTCTGCTAAGCAAGATTAAGTTCTGCAATTCCCTTCAGAGCAAGCTTAAGTTTAGCTGTTCACTTCAGAGCAAGCTTAAACCTTGCAATTCCCTTTAAAGCAAACTTAAGGCTTTGAAAGGAAGCTATAAAGCCTTGCAATTCTCTTCTAAGCAAGCTTAAGCTTTGCAATTTCCTTCAGAGCAAGCTTAAACCTTGCAATTCTCTTCAGAGCAAGTTTAAGCTTTGCAATTTCCTTCAGAACAAGCTTAAGCTTTGCAATTCCCTTCAGAGCAAGCTTAAACCTTGCAATTCACTTCAGAGCAAGCTTAAACCTTGCAATTCTCTTTAGAGCAAGCTTAAACCTTGCAATTCTCTTCAGAGCAAGCTTAAACCTTGCAATTCTCTTCAGAGCAAGCTTAAACCTTGCAATTCTCTTCAGAGCAAGCTTTAGCTTTGTAATTATCTTCAGAGCAAGATTAAGCTTTGCAATTACTTTCAGAGTAAACTTAAGCTTTGCAATTATCTGCAGAGCAAGATTAAGCTTTGTAATTCCCTTCAGAGCAAACTTAAGCTTTGCAATTCCCTTCAAAGTAAACTTAAACCTTGCAACTCCTTTCTGAATAAATTAAACTTTGTATCGTAATTAATATCTAGCAATAAAAATTTTGTTGTTAAAGTCAGAATGAGAGTGAAAAGATTTTTTCTCGTGGAAATGCTGCGAATTCATGCTCTCTCGTTTTTCAATCATTTGAACAGGAAACCAAAGCTTCCGATTGCGAGGAACGAGCAGAAGAAGAGGATCTGGATGGACACGAATTATTTAATTTTCTGCTAAGCAAGATTAAGTTCTGCAATTCCCTTCGGAGCAAGCTTAAGTTTAGCTGTTCACTTCAGAGCAAGCTTAAACCTTGCAATTCTCTTCTTCAAAGCTTAAACTTTGCAATTCCTTCTAGAACAAATTTTAATCCTTCATTTCTCTTCTTCTAAACTTAAACCTTGCAATTCCCTTTAAAGCAAATTTAAGGCTTTGAAAGGAAGCTATAAAGCCTTGCAATTCTCTTCTAAGCAAGCTTAAGCTTTGCAATTTCCTTCAGAGCAAGCTTAAACCTTGCAATTCTCTTCAGAGCAAGTTTAAGCTTTGCAATTCACTTCAGAGCAAGCTTAAACCTTGCAATTCTCTTCTTCAAAGCTTAAACTTTGCAATTCCTTCTAGAACAAATTTTAATCCTTCATTTCTCTTCTTCAAAGCTTAAACCTTGCAATTCCCTTTAAAGCAAACTTAAGGCTTTGAAAGGAAGCTACAAAGCCTTGCAATTCTCTTCTAAGCAAGTTTAATCTTTGCAATTTCCTTCAGAGCAAGCTATAAAACCTTGCAATTCACTACAGAGCAAGCTTAAACCTTGCAATTCTCTTCAGAGCAAGCTTTAGCTTTGTAATTATCTTCAGAGCAAGCTTAAACCTTGCAATTCACTTCAGAGCAAGCTTAGACCTTGCAATTCTCTTCAGAGAAAGCTTAAACCTTGCAATTTCCTTCAGAGCAAGCTTAAACCTTGCAATTCTCTTCAGAGCAAGCTTAAGCGTTGCAATTTCCTTCAGAGCAAGCTTAAACCTTGCAATTCACTTCAGAGCAAGCTTAAGCTTTGCAATTCACCTCAGAGCAAGCTTAAACCTTGCAATTCACTTCAGAGCAAACTTAAACCTTGCAGTTCTCTTCTTCAAAGCTTAAACTTTGCAATTCCTTCTAGAACAAATTTTAATCCTCCAATGCTCTTCTTCAAAGCTTAAACCTTGCAATTCCCTTTAAAGCAAACTTAAGGCTTTGAGAGGAAGCTATAAAGCCTTGCAATTCTCTTCAGAGCAAGCTTAGACCTTGCAATTCTCTTCAAAGCAAGCTTAAGCTTTGCAATTTCCTTCAGAGCAAGCTTAAACCTTGCAATTCACTTCAGAGCAAGCTTAAACCTTGCATTTCTGTTCAGAGCAAGCTTAAACCTTGCAATTCTCTTCAGAGCAAGCTTAAGCTTTGCAATTTCCTTCAGAGCAAGCTTAAGCTTTGCAATTCCCTTCAGAGCAAGCTTAAACCTTGCAATTCACTTCAGAGCAAGCTTAAACCTTGCAATTCTCTTCAGAGCAAGCTGAAGCTTTGGAATTATCTTCAGAGCAAGCTTAAACTTTGCAATTTTTCCCAAAACAATCTTAAACCTTCCAATCTTCTTCTCGAAAGCTTAAACCTTGCAACTCCTTTCGGAATAAATTAAACTTTGTATCGTAATTAATAACTAGCAATAAATTTTGTTGTTAAAGTCAGAATGAGAGTGGAAAAGATTTTTTCTCGTGGAAGTGCTGCGAATTCATGCTGTCTCGTTTTTCAATCATTTGAACAGGAAACCAAAGCTTCTGATTGCGAGGAACGAGCAGAGGAAGAGGATCTGGATGGACACGAATTACTGCCGTCCCCTGACAGTGGCAAGTCAACGGACAACGAGGCTGTTCTATCGCCGATTAAAATACGATCAGACGTAAACGGATTGGATCACGAGGAGTGCGACGAGCTGATTCACGTTGAGAACACCACGCAAGCCTGCATCATGCACGCCCTCAGCATTGTAAGTTTCTATCTACAATTTTATAATCGAGACAATCGTTCGTAAATACAGTGGTTTTCAAATTTTGTGCCAATAAACGGTAATGATATTTAATTTTTCACTAAAACTTACCATTGTGCCATAAGTTCCCTCGTATTTTTAATCGAGATTGTTGAATGTAAGTTGTTTCAGCTTTTTTAATATAATACAGTGCTTCTCAAATTTTTTGCTAAGACTCAGCATTCTAAGTTTTTTAATTGTGAATTCTTCTCTAACTTTTAATCGTGAATTCTTCTCTAATTTTTAATCGTGAATTCTTCTCTAATTTTTGATCGTGAATTCTTCTCTAATTTTTAATTGCGAATTCTTCTCTAACTTTTAATCGTGAATTTTTCTCTAATTTTGAATCGTGAATTTTTCTCTAATTTTGAATCGTGAATTCTTCTCTAATTTTTAATCATAAATTCTTTTCTAATTTTTAGTCGTGAATTCTTCTCTAATTTTTATTGTGAATTTTTCTCTAATTTTTAATCATAAATTTTTGTCTAATTTTTAATCGTGGATTCTTCTCTAATTTTTAATCGTAAATTCTTCTCTAATTTTTAATCGTGAATTTTTCTCTAATTTTGAATCGTGAATTTTTCTCTAATTTTGAATCGTGAATTCTTCTCTAATTTTTAATCATAAATTCTTTTCTAATTTTTAGTCGTGAATTCTTCTCTAATTTTTATTGTGAATTTTTCTCTAATTTTTAATCATAAATTTTTGTCTAATTTTTAATCGTGGAATCTTCTCTAATTTTTAATCGTAAATTCTTCTCTAATTTTTAATCGTGAATTTTTCTCTAATTTTGAATCGTGAATTTTTCTCTAATTTTGAATCGTGAATTCTTCTCTAATTTTTAATCATAAATTCTTTTCTAATTTTTAGTCGTGAATTCTTCTCTAATTTTTATTGTGAATTTTTCTCTAATTTTTAATCATAAATTTTTGTCTAATTTTTAATCGTGGATTCTTCTCTAATTTTTAATCGTAAATTCTTCTCTAATTTTTAATCGTGAATTTTTCTCTAATTTTGAATCGTGAATTTTTCTCTAATTTTGAGTCGTGAATTCTTCTCTAATTTTTAATCATAAATTTTTGTCTAATTTTTAATCGTGGATTCTTCTCTAATTTTTAATCATAAATTCTTTTCTAATTTTTAGTCGTGAATTCTTCTCTAATTTTTATTGTGAATTTTTCTCTAATTTTTAATCATAAATTTTTGTCTAATTTTTAATCGTGGATTCTTCTCTAATTTTTAATCGTAAATTCTTCTCTAATTTTTAATCGTGAATTTTTCTCTAATTTTGAATCGTGAATTTTTCTCTAATTTTGAGTCGTGAATTCTTCTCTAATTTTTAATCATAAATTTTTGTCTAATTTTTAATCGTGGATTCTTCTCTAATTTTTAATCGTGAATTCTTCTCTAATTTTTAATCATAAATTTTTGTCTAATTTTTAATCATAAATTCTTCTCTAATTTTTAATCGTGAATTCTTCTCTAATTTTTAATTGTGAATTTTTCTCTAATTTTTAACTGTGAATTCTTCTCTAATTTTTAATTGTGAATTCTTGTCTAATTTTTAATCATAAATTCTGCTCTAATTTTTAATCGTAAATTCTTCTCTAATTTTTAATCAAACTGAATGCCAATGGATGATAATGATATTTAATTTTGTCACTCAGACTCAGCATTCGAACTTTCTTCTCTAATTTTTAATCGAGACTGTTGTTTTTAAATTGTTTTAATCCTTTTAGTATAATACAGTGGTTCTTAAACTGGGTACCAATGAATAATGTAATGATATTCAGTTTTTCTTTGCTAAGACTCAGCATTCTAAGTTTCTTCTCTAATTTTTAATCGTAATAAATAAAATAAAAATAAATAAATGCAATTTGGTGAAGGAATGAGATTCAGTGGGTTTAATTTAATTTAATTTGCCACTGGCGAGGGCATTAAATTTGCAAAAAAAATAAAAATGGGGACAATAAACGCGTCGTGCGAGCCAGTATTTCTCTTAAATTCAATTACTTTATGTGCGGTTCCGTTTTCTGAGCGGATGTTGCCCTCGCAGTGGAATTTTCAGACAGAATTCATTTTTTCTTCGTCTACTTTAATTTTAACTAAAAGGTATTAATGCTAAATGGTTTTCTGCGATTCTATTTTGTCGACGTAATGAAAAATCTTGGAGGAAATCGTGCAATTTTAATTGAAACGAATTTTGCATTTATAAATAATTTTTAAATATTTTTAATGACAAGCAAATATTTGCGATTTAAATCTAGAAAAATTTATTTAGCAAGATTTTAATAAGAATTGCTTCAATTTTCAAATTTTATTAATTTTTAAATTTGAAGTACTTCAAATTTCAGATTTTATTATTGACTTCAATTTTCAAATTTTATTTTAGATATCAACAAAGATTGAGACACTCTGCTTCGAAACAAATTTATGTCAGCAGGACAATTGCTTCAATTTTTAAATTTCAATAATATTAAAAATTGAGCGAGCTCAATTTACAAATTAAAATAATGCTAAAATCATCACTAGTTCGATTTTCGAATTTGAATAATGCTGAAATCTGATTTAGTTCGATTTTCAAATATTAACAATATTAAAATCTGTGCTGGTTCGATTTTCAAATTACATTAATGTTTATATCTGAGCTGGTTCGATTTTCAAATTTGAATAACATTAAAATCCTCGCTAGTTCGATTTTAAAATTTGAATAATGCTAAAATCTGAGCTAGTTCGATTTACAAATTTGAAGAATGCTAAAATCCTTGCTAGTTCGATTTTCAAATTTGAATAATGCTGAAATCTGATTTAGTTCGATTTTCAAATATTAACAATATTAAAATCTGTGCTGGTTCGATTTTCAAATTACATTAATGTTTATATCTGAGCTGGTTCGATTTTCAAATTTGAATAACATTAAAATCCTCGCTAGTTCGATTTTCAAATTTGAATAATGCTAAAATCTGAGCTAGTTCGATTTACAAATTTGAAGAATGCTAAAATCCTTGCTAGTTCGATTTTCAAATCTGAATAATGCTGAAATCTGATTTAGTTCGATTTTCAAATATTAACAATATTAAAATCTGTGCTGGTTCGATTTTCAAATTACATTAATGTTTATATCTGAGCTAGTTCGATTTGCAAATTTGAATAATGCTAAAATCCTCGCTAGTTCGATTTTCAAATTTCGATACTATTAAAATTCGAGATATTTCGATTTTAAAATGCATTAATGCTAAAATCCTCGTTAGTTCGATTTGCAAATTTCAATACTATTAAAATTCGAGATATTTCGATCTTAAAATGCATTAATGCTAAAATCCTCGTTAGTTCGATTTGCAAATTTCAATAATGCTGAAAACCTCCTTAGTTCGTTTTTCAAATTTGAATAATATTAAAATTCTCGCTAGTTCGATTTTCAAATTTCGATACTATTAAAATTCGAGATATTTCGATCTTAAAATGCATTAATGCTAAAATCCTCGTTAGTTCGATTTGCAAATTTCAATAATGCTGAAAACCTCCTTAGTTCGATTTTCAAATTTGAATAATATTAAAATCCTCGCTAGTTCGATTTTCAAATTTCAATACTATTAAAATTTGAGATATTTCGATCTTAAAATGCATTAATGCTAAAATCCTCGTTAGTTCGATTTGCAAATTTCAATAATGCTGAAAACCTCCTTAGTTCGTTTTTCAAATTTGAATAATATTAAAATTCTCGCTAGTTCGATTTTCAAATTTCGATACTATTAAAATTCGAGATATTTCGATCTTAAAATGCATTAATGCTAAAATCCTCGTTAGTTCGATTTGCAAATTTCAATAATGCTGAAAACCTCCTTAGTTCGTTTTTCAAATTTGAATAATATTAAAATCCTCGCTAGTTCGATTTTCAAATTTCAATACTATTAAAATTCGAGATATTTCGATTTTAAAATGCATTAATGCTAGAATCCTCGTTAGTTCGATTTGCAAATTTCAATAATGCTAGAAACCTCCTTAGTTCGATTTTCAAATTTGAATAATATTAAAATCCTCGCTAGTTCGATTTTCAAATTTCGATACTATTAAAATTCGAGATATTTCGATTTCAAAATGCATTAATGCTAAAATCCTCGTTAGTTCGATTTGCAAATTTCAATAATGCTGAAAACCTCCTTAGTTCGTTTTTCAAATTTGAATAATATTAAAATCCTCGCTAGTTCGATTTTCGAATTTGAATAATGCTGAAATCTGATTTAGTTCGATTTTCAAATATTAACAATATTAAAATCTGTGCTGGTTCGATTTTCAAATTACATTAATGTTTATATCTGAGCTAGTTCGATTTGCAAATTTGAATAATGCTAAAATCCTCGATAGTTCGATTTTCAAATTTCAATACTATTAAAATTTGAGATATTTCGATCTTAAAATGCATTAATGCTAAAATCCTCGTTAGTTCGATTTGCAAATTTCAATAATGCTGAAAACCTCCTTAGTTCGTTTTTCAAATTTGAATAATATTAAAATCCTCGCTAGTTCGATTTTCAAATTTCAATACTATTAAAATTCGAGATATTTCGATTTTAAAATGCATTAATGCTAAAATCCTCGTTAGTTCGATTTTCGAATTTCAATAATGCTAGAAACCTCCTTAGTTCGATTTTCAAATTTGAATAATATTAAAATCCTCGCTAGTTCGATTTTCAAATTTCAATACTATTAAAATTCGAGATATTTCGATTTTAAAATGCATTAATGCTAGAATCCTCGTTAGTTCGATTTGCAAATTTCAATAATGCTAGAAACCTCCTTAGTTCGATTTTCAAATTTGAATAATATTAAAATCCTCGCTAGTTCGATTTTCAAATTTCGATACTATTAAAATTCGAGATATTTCGATTTCAAAATGCATTAATGCTAAAATCCTCGTTAGTTCGATTTGCAAATTTCAATAATGCTGAAAACCTCCTTAGTTCGATTTTCAAATTTGAATAATATTAAAATCCTCGCTAGTTCGATTTTCAAATTTCGACAACGCTAAAATCCCCCCCAATTAAATTCCAAATCCCGCCACCACAAAAACCCGCGCTAAAACTCGCTCCAGAAATTCCAGCGATATTAAAACCCGCTCGTTCGAACGTTTCAGGACTCGTCCTTGGAGCTGAACTCTGACACGAACTCGAGGGGAAGTTCTGGCCCGGTCATGGCGTTGACTAATGGATCGTTGTCCGCGAAGGAATAAGCAGAAACCGCAGAAAAAAAGGAAAAAAAAACAATTGGTCATTGGAACACGGATCCCAACGCCAGCAACGTGACATATCGATCTCCTTTAAGGATAACACACCTCTCTGTATATAGCTTAAATGCCTAAAACAAATTAAATTCAGGGTCTCTGGGACCTGTTCCGGCGAGTTTTCTATCGATGGACCTCGAAACCGCTCTGATACACCGAACGCAGCTGAGATTTAAAGCGTTTCGCGTCCACTCACGTCCATCTGATTAATTAATCCGCCATTTTAAATGTTCTATTATTTATTGTTTACTAATTATCGCGATCGAACGTGATTTGACACTTTTATGCAAATGACGCCTATAGCCGTCACGATTCTTGGCGATCCGTACGCAAATGACGGTTATAGCCGTCACGATTCTTGGCGATCCGTACGCAAATGACGGTTATAGCCGTCACGATTCTTGGCGATCTGTATACAAATGACGGTTATAGCCGTCAGATTCTTGGCGATCCGTACGCAAATGACGGTTATAGACGTCAGAGACTTGTATACGCAAATGACGGTTATAACCGTCAGATCCTTGTGTACGCAAATGACGGTTATAGACGTCGTGTGTATTTTAATCAGTAAAAAAAGAAATTTGGAACATGAGGCTTCAATATGGAAACTTAGGACTTGAAGCTTCAATTTTCGAGCTTGAGATTTGAAGCTTCAAACTTGAAGCTTCAGCTTTTGAAGCTTCAAATATCAAGCTTCAGTCTCGAGCTTGAAAATCGAAGCTTTAAGTTCGAAAATTCCAGTTTGTAGCCTCAAATCAAGCTTCTAATTTCAAAATTTAAAAATTTTAAATTTCAAAATTTTTAAGTTTTCAAATTTGATATTTCAAAATTTCAAAATTTTCAAATTTCAAATTTCAAATTTCAAATTTCAAAATTTTCAAATTTCAAATTTCAAATTTCAAATTTCAAAATTTTCAAATTTCAAATTTCAAATTTCAAAATTTTTAAGTTTTCAAATTTCAAATTTCAAATTTTTAAGTTTTCAAATTTCAAATTTCAAATTTTTAAGTTTTCAAATTTCAAATTTCAAATTTTTAAGTTTTCAAATTTCAAATTTCAAAATTTCAAAATTTCAAAATTTTTAAGTTTTCAAATTTCAAATTTCAAAATTTCAAGATTTCAAAATTTTTAAGTTTTCAAATTTCAAATTTCAAAATTTTTAAGTTTTCAAATTTCAAATTTCAAAATTTCAAAACTTACAAATTTCACCAATATGATTTAAAAAGAAATCGTCAAATCGCCACGCCTGATTGGTACCCGATTCGGAGACGTTTCGATCCCATTGGTAGACGAAAATGCTGACGGTGATTGGTCGTAAGAATGAAAAGAGGAACAGAGATGAAAATAATTATAATTTCCACGTAGATAAGATCCGCTATTTGAGAAATTCATTTGGTAGAATCGACAGAAAAAAAAAAATTATTGCACTGATTGCGAGAGAAAAATAAGTGCGGGTTTGTTGATCGCGAGGAAGAGAAAATACGGTTAGCATATCAAACGTGTATTTTTGATGAGAACGTGTGTTGTGAATGCAGTTTTCTTTCTCACCGGATGAAAACGTTCAGAGGCAAGCAGCATCGTCCAATTTAGCGTAACCGATTAGAAAGAGCAGAGATCTAATTACTGCGTTTACTAGTAAAGAGAAATAAAAGAAAATATGAAAAACTGGCTCCGTCGTGAACGTCTGCGACGACAAAAGGTAATGATGTCGCGAACTTCGAATACGATAAACGATCGCAACTTCAATTATGCTTCTTCTGAACTACTTTCGCTTCGTTTTACGCGACATAGAAAGATTCTGTACGAAAGTAAGGAATAGCACTCGCGTTATTGTTGTTTAATCGAACGTGAAAACGCCATTTCGTATCTTAATCCCCTTCTTTTAAATGATAATTGCGGAAGGAAGTTTTCTCGAGGAGATCGAAGGAAATTTTCTGTGTCTTTATGTTCCTAGTCAGGGGCGGATTGAGTAGGCAGTCACGTAGGGCGCAAGTGGTCTTCAAATATTTTTTTTTGTTTCAAGATTTTCGAAATTAGTGAACCTTCTTGAAATAATCGAACGGATCTGAAAACAGAATGTTGTTGAATTCTGCAATTTTTAATTATCTAATTTCGATTTTTGAGCATTTGATAATTCTCGATTATCTAATTTTGTGAATGAACAAAATTTTTTATATCGAGAAACTGACTCCAAGTTGCACTTTTTTTTTAGAAAGGGGCCCCTCATTTTCTTGATACGCTCCTGAAAGGCAAGAAATTTTTTAAAGCGCAAGGCCTCCATTTGTTTTGATACGTCCTTGAGGAGCAAAAAGTTTTTAAAGCGCTGGGTTCTTATTTGTGTTGATACGCCCCTGAGGACCACAAAATTGTTTAAAGCGCAAGGTCTCATTTGTCTTGTTACACCCCTGAAGAACGAAAAAAATTTTTTTAAACGCTGGGCTTCCATTTGTCTTGATACGGCCCTGAAGAATCCAAAATTTTTAATATTACAATTCAGTAAGACAGAATTGGCTACTTTCAGTTTTGAAATTTTGATAATTTTTTGACTTATCAGATTTCAATTTTGAGATTTCAACAATTCTAAATTAACTGATTTTAATTTTGAACTTTTGATAACTTTTTGACTTATCAGATTTCAATTTTGAGATTTCAACAATTCTAAATTAACTGATTTTAATTTTGAACTTTTGAGAAAACTAAATTAGCTAATTTAAATTTCGAAGTTCTCACAACTTTAAACTAATCAATTTCAATTTTGAACTTTTGAATAAACTAAATTAGCTAATTTAAATATGAAATTTTCACAATTTTGAAATATGTAGCTTCAATTTTGAAATTTTATGAAAATTGAATTATCCAATTTCAATTTTGACAATTTTGAATTATCTAATTTGAAATTTAAAGTCTTGAGTTATCTACTTTGAAATTTGAAATTTTTAGTTATCTCCTTTGAAATTTGAAATTTTGATAATTCTGATTTATTCAATTTCAATTTTGAAATTGATAAATATCAATTTGAAACAAAATTCCAATAATGTTAAAATCTGAGCCTGTTCGATTTTCAAATTTGAATAATACTGAAATCTGAGCTAGTTCGATTTTCAAATTTAAATAATATTAAAATTCTCGCTAGTTCAATTTTCAAATTTGAATAATACTGAAATCTGAACTAGTTCGATTTTCAAATTTGAATAATACTGAAATCTGAGCTAGTTCGATTTTCAAATTTGAATAATACTGAAATCTGAACTAGTTCGATTTTCAAATTTGAATAATGCTAAAAGCCACGCTAATTTGATTCACAAATTTCAACAATATTAAAATCTGAGTTAGTGAGTAAAATTTTTAAAGCGCAGGGCATCCAATTATCTTGACACGCCCCTGAAGGCCCCAAAAATTTTAAAGTGCAGGGCCTCCGTTTATCTTGACACGCCCCTGAAGGACCAAAAAATGTTTAAAGCACATGGCCTCCAATTATCTTGATACGCCCCTGAAGTGCCCAAAAATATTTAAAACGCAGGGCCTCAATTTGTCTTGATACGGTCCTGAAGAGTCCAAAAATATTTAAAACACAGGGCTTCAATTTGTCTTGATACGCCCCTGAGGAGCCCAAAAATTTTTTATAACACAGGGCCTCAATTTGTCTTGGTACGGTCCTGAAGAGTCCAAAAATTTTAAAGCGCAGGGCCTCCAATCATCTTGACACGCCCCTGAAGGACCCAAAAATGTCTAAAGCGCAGGGCCTCAATTTGTCTCGATCCGCCCCTGTTCCTACCAAATATTTATATGTGAATTTTCTCTTCTTTGGCTCTCACACAGTCACATAGAATCTCCACCCCCATAGCGTATATCAATTCCACTAATTACAGTGTGCTCGTTTTCTTCCTCTAATTGCACGTACACGCAAACACTTAACGCCAAAGAAAAAATAACGTGATATCAACGATAGTCAAGATGAAACGTTCCACCGTTTAGTTTACGGCTTTCACTTGATTTGCAAATACGAATATTATAATTGTACGTGCAACGAACTGAGCGTACACCCTGTAGATATCATTATCGAGTTGTATCGAACTAATCCTGGACGTAACAAGATAACAAACGTTCGTTGATGATGGAATGCCTCGACTCGACTTAGAACGATCGACGTTCGATCAGCTGATCAGAAGAGACTAGGGCTGCGAATATCTCAGCGTGCATATTTCTATTTCTCTGTCACGCACCGGGTGTCCCACAATAAATTGACCCACTTCGAAGATTGATTCAGTACTTAACAAAAAAAAAAGAAGCTTCTGTAAACTTATATTCTATTTAACTGTGAACAAACTCAAACGCACCGCTCTGACTTTTCTTTCGTGTCCATTTAACTCTTCCGTAAGCTTCGAAATGAATTATAAGCTCTCGGCGAATGAAATAAAATAGACACACTTTGTGTAGAAATTTTGGTTCGACGGTACACTGACTGGACTGAAAATAGATCTATGTACAAGGCGTAATCAATATCTGTATATATACTTTCAGAGAATGATCTGCGAACGATTGTAAATTATGATAAATAAATGAGAGATGCGAACGCAGAGAATCTGACTCGATGCCACTCTTTCGATGGAACTGTTGCCTCAACGATTGATTATTGATTGATTCTCGCAAGACTACGCCTCTGTTTGCAATTTCGTTGGACCTATATTAATTAACGTAGACATCTATGCATTATTTATTGCACGTATTAATTATATCATACCGTTGTAACATAATTATCCTAATAATATCACTCGTATCCATCGTATCAATAATGAAGAGGCATTTATGAATTATTGATGCGATGCGCAGATGTATTTACACCATTTCCATCGATTATTGCTGTTATTATTCAATCTGATAGCACAATATGTTTCCGATAGCCAGCGCTCTGCCTCAGAAATGCGATTGCTTGAGATAACGAGGCTCTAAACTTGATTCGCCAGCCCTAGAACAACTGCGAACCTTCTAAAATGAAAATCAGAGGCTCTTCGATGTTGAAACAGCAGTTCGCTTGGCTCTTCTTCGAAGCGAAGGCCCTTTAAAAATTCATTTACGCTCCATCGATGGCATTAAACAGCTGTTAAACCAAGAATATCTCACTCGATTAGTTTAATTGATGATCAAAGCTTTAAAGTTTCTCGATTCGCACCTACGCTTTTAATACAAGCCTTGGATTACGTCTCAGAAATTATTTTCTGCGTACGTAACTGAGCGTCAGCTCTGACTAATGTTTTACGCACCGCAAGAATGTTGTACATCGAATATTCCCAAGCGAAGCTTGATTTATGGGTTCGTAAGGGAAGGATGAGGCGTAGAAATTGCAGACGATGCTTGGCGAACATGCTTCTCTGTCTAACAGCTGATTGTTACGCTATCGGTTTCACTGTTCTTCGTTTTAATCTCCACAGTCAACGATGCTTTCCTTAAAACGCTTGAGCAGCTTTTCTGGCTTGAAAAAACAGACTACTTCGCTGAGCATTTGCTCGCCAACGTGTGTCTTTAATACTCATCCAGTGCGGAGTTAATCGGAGCAAATGCTCAGGCGCAGAGACTCAAAAGAGACCAAACAGTCAGCGGTTCAACGTTTAATCATGTCGCAAGTACTTGGCATCGAAACGATGAATGAAACACCAGTTCTTATTAAGCGACAAGGCGGATCCTTCACTTTGCCAAGGTAAACGCATTACCATTACCCTTAGCGACGTATAGACTAAGCTACCTAAATAATTTACCAAAGAGTGGTCTATATAGTTTATTCGTATTCATCGAGTGTATCTGTAAATAAGATAATGGCTACAAGAACACGAATCATCAGTTAACGAAAGCGAAGATCAAGGAAGTCATCAAGTCGACTGAGATGTCCATGGAAAAAGGAACTTGGAACCTCGACCGGTTTTCTTCCTGCGTTCTTTCTTCCTATGAGAAAAACCGCATACGTTGATCTGCGTTTAATTACTGCTAGATCCTAGATACCAGAGTTATTTATTCATAAATATATATATATAAGTGCGAGTGGGCTGTGCGTGTCAGTTATCTTTGCATGAGAGCGTGCGAGAATGGGGATATTATTTTATGGATTATTATCAACCGAATAAGATGCGCAGCAAGTCTTTTAATGGGCTCAGTGATTAATTTTGGAATTTTTCTGTATAAATTTGGAAAATCAAATAAATTCACGAACTCAGAGACGTGCTGTTTTATTGCGCTGTCCTTGGTCCGTTATTCTTTTATTTTATTGATGATTTTGCTTAATTGATATTCGTTAATGTTCAGTGAAGATCTTTGGGTTTTTTAATCTTGATCTTCTTACTGTTATATTGAAGGTAGAGAATATAGTCGATACATGTTTGGTTATGATAAATGATTGGAAATACTGTTATTGGTTCTCTTAGTTTCTAACCTTTTTGTATTATAAAATATTAGTTTTTTTGATTTTATAACCTCACTTTTATAATGCAACTTCTAACCTCACTTTTATCATGTAATTCTCAATCTCACTTTTATTATGTAATTTCTAACCTCACTTTTACAATGCAACTTCTAACCTCACTTTTTTAATGTAACTTCTAACCTCACTTTTATAATGTAACTACTAACCTCACTTTCATCATGTAATTCTTAACCTCACTTTTATAATGTAACTTCTAACCTCACTCTTATAACGTAATTCCTAACCTCACTTTTACAACGCAACTTCTAACCTCACTTCTATAATGTAACTTCTAACCTCACTTTTACAACGCAACTTCTAACCTCACTTTTATAATGTAATTTCTAACCTCACTTTCATAATGTAATTCTTAACCTCACTTTTATAATGTAACTTCTAACCTCACTCTTATAACGTAATTCCTAACCTCACTTTTACAATGTAACTTCTAACCTCACTTCTATAATGAAACTTCTAACCTCACTCTTATAATGCAATTCCTAGCCTCAATTTTATAATGTAATTCCTAACCTCACTTTTATAATGTAATTTCTAACCTCGCTTCTATAATATCATTCCTAACCTCACTTACGTCGTACATAAACAATAACCCAACATTGTTAAGAATATTTATTTAAATTCTATTACCTGACAAATAATTTAAAGAACTTCTATAATGCAATCCTTAACCTCACTTTTATGTCATTTATAACCTCACTTTCGTCGTACACAAACGATAACTCAATATTCTTAAGAATATTTATTTGAATTCTATTACCTGGCGAAAAATTCGAAAAACTTTTATATAATGAAATTTCTAACCTCACATTTATAATTCCTAACCTCACTTAGTCGCATATGAAAGTTAACCTAACATTTTTTCGTATCGTTAAGATTATTTGCTTAATTTCTATTGCTTTGGTCGAATAATTCAAAAAACTTCTACAATGCAATTCCTAACCTCACTTTTATAATTTCTAACCTCACTTAGTCACATATGAATGTTGACCTAATATTTCCTCGCACCGTTAAGAATATTTACTTAAATTATATTATATACCTTGTGAAAGATTCGCAGAACTTCTACAATGCAATTCCTAACCTCACTTTTATAATATAATTTCTAACCTAACTTCCATAACATACAAACAATAACTCAAATTTCTTAATAATATTTACTAAAATTCAATTACCTTAACAAATACCTCAAAAACAGCCTTCCAACCACGCAATCGACGCAGCAAGCAAAGAATCTGGTTCTGAAAAAAACACGCAGCCAACCCTGCGGCCTGAGCCGCGCGAAATGAGCCCTCGTCTGCGCTCGAGTCGCCGGATAATGAGTCTGTTGTTCCCCCAATTAGACGGAACAGGCGGCAGGAATAACCAGGAAGGAGTTAAGTGCTGCACTGGAGCTCGACCAGAATCCTCGAGGCTCCTCGTCTCGCCGTTTCCCGAGGGCACCCTCGCTTTCGCGCGATGGCCATCGAGAAACGCGGGAAAAGCTCGAAAGTGGTTGCGACGCGGGCATCAAACAACAGCTGGATCGCTTTTCAGCGTTCTTAAATGGTTGTGCTCTTTAAACCAGCCAGGTTCGAGCTTATTGTGGGTTAACGAGGAACTCGTTGGAGGAGGCTTGCTCGAGCAACTCTTCTTAAGGCTGCGATGCATGCTTTGCTCTGGCTTGACTTACAATTAGCGGCTTTTTAAGGCTGCTTGTCGTGGCTGGCGTTGAGAACTAAACATCTATAAAAAGAACATTTATTCAGAAGCGTTTTTGATTACTTTAATCTTGAACTATTGGGTTTTTTTATAAATAAGAGTAGAAGATTGTAGTTTTCTGCAATCAACTTCGTTAATAATCAGTTTGTTCTTATTATCGTGCCTAATGCTATATTTATAGATTGCAAGACTTAAAAAAGAAGGTGAGGACTCTAAAAGTTGCCAAAAGTAACTTAAAGAAGAAGTTAACGACGCGTCGATAAAATAGGCCACGTCGATACCAAAAAACCCAAATAATCATTAATAACCCAATATTACAGTTCAACCTTGATCTATTCATTCAAGAATGATATCCATTCTTCGTGTTTTAATTCGAAGTCAGAAATTTTGTTCTCCATTGCAAGCACTGCAAGTATATTTAGAGTTTACGAATTAATAACGCTTCATAGAAAAGTTTTTATTTTTTTTTTCAGTGTTGTAAAGAAAGAACCATCTACCACCAGCACATCAGGATTCTTCTAGCTTTCTAGCGGTTTTGGAAGCTGAGTTATGATAGGTTGTATGCTTTTTTTGGGTGTAGCAATTTTTCGCAATAGTTTTTCGCAAAAAGTTGACATAAAAATTCTGAATAAAAGAAAAAGTTGCATAACATTCGAAAGCTTAATACTTCTGTGGTTTTTTGACACAAAATTCAAATCGATATCTTTTCTCAATCAAAAGTTACAACCTAAGTTATAGTTACTGGAGCCTATTCCAGAATTATGCGTAAAAGCTGACTTAAAAGTTTTGAAAAAAATAAAAAGCGATAGACCATTTGAAAGCTTGAATTTTTTGTGATTTTTTGACACAAAAATCAAATCGATATCTTTTCTCAATCAAAAGTTACAGCCTAAGTTATAGTTACTGGAGCCTATTCCAGAATTATGCGTAAAAGCTGACTTAAAAGTTTTGAAAAAAATAAAAAGCGATAGACAATTTGAAAGCTTGAATTTTTTGTGATTTTTTGACACAAAATTCAAATCGATATCCTTTCTCAGACAAAAATTACAGCCTAAGTTATAGTTACTGGAGCTTATTCCAGAATTATGCGTAAAAGCTGACTTAAAAGTTTCGAAAAAAATAAAAAGCGATAGACCATTTGAAAGCTTGAATTTTTTATGATTTTTTCATGCAAAATTCAAATCGATATCTTTTCTCAGTCAAAAGTTACAGCCTAAGTTATAGTTACTGGAGCTTATTCCAGAATTATGCGTAAAAGCTGACTTAAAAGTTTTGAAAAAAATAAAAAGCGATGGACCATTTGAAAGCTTGAATTTTTTATGATTTTTTCACGCAAAATTCAAATCGATATCTTTTCTCAATCAAAAGTTATAGCTTTCGAAAAATTTTTCTAAAAGTGTACTTTCACTTCCTCTTTCTCTGTTATTACAAGGCCTGTCAAAAAATTACGCGGGCAATTGATGGCCCAAATATACTTCCAACTGCTGCTACCCACTAATTCCTCTCCTTGCTGCCATATCTACATTTTATATTAATTAAAAAAAAGACCATACCTCTTTGTAACAACAGAGTAACAAATTTGCAAAGCCACTAAGACTCTTACAGCAATTTATTTAAATTTCTACTGGCTGCATAAATCATGTATTCGCATAATATATGAAACTTAATTCGACAGTGGAGCTCGATTGAGCTCGACACGATTAAATCACAGCTGCTCGCGTGTAGCAGTTCGTTTAGAGCATTAAAATGAAATTTATTGTTACAGAATCGATCGAGTTCGCTCGTTTTTAACGTAACCCGATAATTGCGTCGCGTTACACAGAGCAGAGACGAGCATTTGGGATTTACAAATCTCTCTGCGCGCGTTTAATTGTCCAAAGCGTGTCTCGACGTTACATACTGATGAATTACTTTAATCGCCTCGAACGTCTCGATCCCAACAGCTTTGATCTCCGATGGCGGCAATATGAAACCAGTATTTCCGCCAGGCAATTCGTACGTGTACGACAAACTGATATCTGCTTTGGCCAGCGCCCAATCGTCGCTGCCGCCAGCGGCTGGATCTAATTGGAATTAACAGAGAAACATGAATGAAACCCACGCGATAATTGTGGTCAAATGAAAGGGGAAGGATCGATTTAGAGACTTACACAGGTGATTCGCCGAGGTGCCGTACGTGTACTGAGTTTTGCGAGATTTTGCGATCGCCTTGGCGCAGCTGCTGGCGAGATTACGCTGGAAAAACGGAGGATGGCGTTGGTAAAAAAAATTGTAGTCTGTTTTTGGGAATATTGAGGGAGAATATTTACCAATTCTGGCTCGTTATCGGGTACTTTTGATGTGAAGCCCCATGGATACAGGATGTACTAGAAAATATACAATTTAGAAAATTATTTTAATTATAATATGACATAGACAAATATTTTAATTATAATATCGTATAGAAAAAGAATATTGTAATTAAAACATGATATAGAAAAGTATTTTAATTACAATATAATGTAGAAAAATATTTGGATTATAATATAGAATAGAAAAATATTTTAATTACAATTTAATATAGAGAGATATTTTAACTATAATATAATACAGAAAAATATTTGAATTATAATATAGAATAGAAAAAAATTTTAATTATAATATAATGTAAAAAAATATTCTAATTGTAATATGATATAGAAAAATATTTTAATTGTAGTATAATATAGAAAATTATTTTAATTCTAATATATATAATATAAAAAAATATTTTAATTGTAGTATAAAATAGAAAATTATTTTAATTATAATATATATAATATAAAAAAATATTTTAATTGTAATATGATATAGAAAATAATTTTAATTATAATATGATACAGAAAAATAAATAATTTAGTTATAATATGATGTAGAAAATAAAACATTTTAATTATAATATATATAATATAGAAAAATATTTTAATTTTAATATGATATAAAAAAAAAATAATTTAATTATAATGTGATGTAGAAAAAAAAATATTGTAATTATAATATAATGCAATATAGAAAAATATTTTTATGGAATAAATTGAAATTAGAAATTGAGAATTCACGTTTGTAATATGATAGAGTTAATTAATAGAGTTCTGTATTTTGGTAATTACCTGGCCATAAGAGTGGAACGTGATGTAAGCCTTGAACTGACCCTTTCGTGCCAGAATGAAGTCCCTCATGTGTTGAGTTTCCAGTTCAGAGAATGCTTTGGGCCCAGCGTAGGTGTCGCTGCATGGATTGCTGGATGCTCCAATTGCTACGAGGAAATTAAATATTTTTAATTAATGAGCTAGTTGTGGATCCTGTATAAAAAATTTAAAATATCCAAAAAGTAATAGAAAATAGCCTATATAAAACCAAAAAAAAAAATTCCAACAATCTCCTAAAATAGCCATACTAAAGCCAATTTAAAATATACCAAAAATAACTGCAAACAACTCAAACGAAAATAAAAAAAAATTTTCAAAATTCTCGTAAGATAGCCCATGGAAAATTAAAAAAAAAATTCCATCAGTCTCTTGAAATAGTCATATTGAAGCTAATTTAAAATATCCTAAAATTAACTCAAAATAGCCCTTGCAAGACTGAAAGAAGAAATTCCAAAAATCTCTTAGAATAGTCATATTAAAGCCAATTTAAAATATCACAAAAATAATTCAAAATAAACCTTGCAAAACTAAAAGAAGAAATTCCAAAAATATCTTAGAATAGTCATATTAAAGCGAATTTAAAATATCCCAAAAATAATTCAAAAATAGCTTTTGCAAAACTGAAAGAAGAAATTTCAAAAATCTCTTAAAATAGTCTTATTAAAGCCAATATAAAATATCCCAAAAGTAACTGAAAATAGTTGACAATAAAAACTAGAAAGAAATTCCAAAAATCTACGAAAATAACCCAAATACAACTGGGGAAATAAATTACAAAAATCACTTAAAATAATTAAACTAAAGCAAATTTAAAATATACCAATAATCATTTAAAACAGCCCAACCAAAACTAAAAGAAAAAATTTCAAGCATCTCTCAGAGTAGCTCAATTGAAACTAGCAAAAAAATTCCAAAAATCTTTTAAAATAGTTCAACTATAACTAAGAAAATAAATTCCAAAAATCACTTAAAATAACCCAAGTAAGGCAAATTAAAATAGCCCAACCAAAGGTAAAAGAAAAAAATCCAAAAATCTCTCAGTGTAGCGCAATTGAAACCAAAAAAAAATTCCAAAAATCTACTAAAATAGCCCATTTACACCAAAGAAATTAAATTCCAAAAATCACTTAAAATAACCCAAGTAAGGCAAATTTAAAATAGCCCAACCAAAGGTAAAAGAAAAAAATCCAAAAATCTCTCAGTGTAGCGCAATTGAAACTGAAAAAAAATTCCAAAAATCTACTAAAATAGCCCATTTACACTTAAGAAAATAAGTTTCAAAAATCACTTAAAATAACCAAAGTAAGGCAAATTTTAAATATACCAATAATCATTTGAAATAGTCCAACCAAAGCTAAAAGAAAAAATTCCAAAAATCATTTAAAATAACCCAACCTTAGTTAAAAGAAAAAATTCCAAAAATCTCTTAAAATAGCCCAACCACAGCCAAGAAAATAAATTCGAAAAATCTCTTAAAATAGCCATATTAAAGCCAATTAAAAATATCCCAAAAGCAGTTAACACTGTACTATAGGATCGTTATCACGAAAATATTAATCGATTCATTTTAGAGAAATTGCTGGCTGATAATGGAGAAGCGAACGTGGCAATCGCTTTGATCGATTTTTAATCAATCTACACGCAGCCTAATTAAACTCTCGAGCGCAATCATTCACCTTATCGCGCACAATGTTATCAGATACGCAGGTTTGAACGATTGCACTGTAAATAAAGAGAGAGAAACACTTACTCATCCATTCCATGTCGTAATTTCGGTTTCCATCGACGCCTTTGCAACTCGAGCCTCTGCTGGATCTCGTTTTCCTCCACAATCGGTTCTGAAATTAATTCATTCGTTAATTAGCACGTTAAAACTTCTAACACTCTGCCAAAATGGATAAACAACGAGATAAAATTTTTTCTTTCTTCTACAAATTCCATTGATATTCGTTGAAAGTGATTTTTACGCCACTTTGCCTTTTATTTGCGTTTAAAAAAAATTATTTCTTGGCGAAATTAAACTATTATTGTTCAATTTTACTTAAAATTAAATTCTCTGCTAAAGAATAAACTAAAACCAGCAATATTTAAATAAAATTACTAATTTAAAGTTCTTTAAGTTTTGCTTATTTTTTTTTTTATTTTTATTTGCGTTTAAAAAAAATTATTTCTTGGTAAAATTAAACTATTATTGTTCAATTTTATTTAGAATTAAATTCTCTGCTAAAAAATAAACTAAAACCAGTAATTTTTAAGTAAAATTACTAATTTGAAATTCTGTAAGTTTTGCTTATTTATTTGTTTTTTCATTTGCATTAAAAAAAAAATTATTTCTTGGCGAAATTAAAGAATTATTGCTTAATTAAATTCTCTGCTAAAGGATGAAGTAGAACAAGTAATATTTAAGTAAATTAAGTTAATTAATTAATTTAAGATTCTTTAAGCTTTGCTTATTTATTTTTTTACTGAACTTAAACAATTCCAATAGCTTTTCAATTTCAAATGATTTTGATAAGAAGTTATCACTTTCTCAAAAGGAGAACTATTTTTATCAATTGTATTTTAAATAGAGTGCCACTTATGAAGGCTACTCACTTAAGATAAATCGCGAGAACTTTGTTGCAATCTATTGTACAACAATGTATGGATAAAACTGTACGATTCTTGTCACAATAGTTCTCGAACTGAGTCTCTCTCCAAGTACTGCAGCAATAATGTTTCTACCAAAAACAGTCTCGTTTGATTTAATTTATTTTTCTTGCATTTCATTTATCACTTAATTTCTTCTTTCTTTAAGTAACTGTACGATTCTATTCACAATAGTTCTTGAACCGAGTACTGCAGCAATAATGTTTATACCAAAAACAGTCTCGTTTGGATTTAGTTTACCATTTCTTCTTTCATTTAATTTACTATTTAATTTCTTCTTTCATTTAATTTACCATTTAATTTCTTCTTTTTCTAAATACTCAAACTACTTCAAAGAATAAAAAGTTGAACCAATCTCTGGTCTAGCACAATGTCTGGTCTACTACAATATCCTCTAAAAAAGCATCTGTTAAATGAAACAATCTCGTTCATTCAATTAAAAATAATTCATTTCTCCTTTCATTCAATTTACCATTTAATTTCTTCTTTTTCTAAATATTCAAACAACTTCAAAGAATAAAAAGTTGGACCAATTTCTGATCTACTACCACATCTGATCTAGTACAATATCCTAAACAAGTATTCGTTAAATGGAATGAGTGGAATAGTTTCGTTCATTCAATTAAAAATAATTAATTTCTTCTTTCATCTAATTTCTTCCTTTTCTAAGCATTCAAACCACTTTGAAGAATAGAAAGTTTGACAATCTCTGGCCTAGTATTACTCTGGTCTAGTACAATATCCTCTAAACAAGCATCTGCTAAATGAAACAATCTCAGATAATTGTTCAGCCGATTAAAAAATAATTAATTTCTTCTTTCATTAAATTCACCATTCAATTTGTCCTTTTTCTAAATATTCAAACCACTTTGAAGAATAAAATTTTGACCAATCTCTGGTCTAGCACAACATCTGATCTACTACGGTATCTTCTAAACAAGCATCTGTTAAATAAAATAATCTTGTTCATCCAATTAATATTAATTAATTTCCTCTTTCATCCTGTTCATCCTTTTCAATCCAGTTTGAAGAATAAAAAGTTGGACAAAAATCTGGCCCAGTACCACGTCTGATCTACTAAAACATCCCAAACAACCATCAATTAAACATTTTTCTGTAAAACTCATTCATTGATATAATAATTACCGCAGACTCCTTTTTCTAAGTACTCAAACCACTTCAAGGAATAAAAATATTGACCAATCTCTGATCTAGTGCCACGTCTGGTCTACTACAATGTCCATTTAATTATTATTAATAATTATATTAATTACTATTATGATTAAACAACCATCCATTAAACATTTTCCTGTAAAACTCATTCATTGGTATAATAATTACCGCAGACTTCGTGTGCAGAAATTGATAGCCACATTTGGTCTAGTACAATATCCTAAACAAGCGTTTGTTAAATGAAACATCTTGTTCATTCGATTAAAAATAATTAATTTCTCCTTTCATTTAATTTCTTCTTTTTCTAAGTATTCAATCTACTTCAAAGAATCACAAGTTGGACCAATCTCTGGTCTAGCATAATATCTTCTAAACGATCATCTACTAAATGAAACAGTCTCGTTCATCCAATTAAAATTAATTAACTTCTTCTTTCATATTTTAATGTGCATTTAATTTCTTCTTTTCCTAAGTATTCAGACCATTTTGGAGAATAAAAAATTGGACCAATATCTGGTCTGGTACCACGTCTGTTCTAGTACAATATCCTAAACAAGAAAGCATTAAATGAAATAGTCTCATTCATTCGATTAACAATAATTCATTTCTTCTTTCATTAAATGTACCATTTAATTTCTTCTTTTTCTAAGTACTCAAACCACTTTGGAGGATAAAAAATTTGACCAATCTCTGGTCTAGCACAACATCTGATGATCTACTACAATATCTTCTAACCAAGTATCTGTTAAATGAAACAATCTCGTTCATAAGATTAAAAATAATTAATTTCTCCTTTCATTTAATTTACCATTTAGTTCCTTCTTTTTCTAAATATTCAAACTACTTCGAAGAATAAAAAGTTTGACAATATCTAGTCTAGTACAATATCCTAGACAAGCATTTTTTAAATGGAACAGTCTCCGATAATTGTTCACTCAATTAAAATTAATTAATTTCTTCTTTCATATTTTAATGTGCATTTAATTTCTTTTTTTTTTTAAATATCCAAACCACTTTAAAGAACAAACAGTTCAACCAATATCTAATCTAGTACCACATCTGGTTTAGTACAATATCCTAAACAAGCATTTTAAATGAAATATTTAATTTCTTCTTTCTCTGTGCACTCAAACCACTTTGAAGAATAAAAAGTTTGACCAATCTCTGATCTAATACAATATTCTAAAGAATATATTCTAAAGAATATTGTATTAATAATTAATAATAAATATATTGTATTAATAGTACAATATTCGAAAGAAGCATCCACTAAATAAAACAGTCTCGTTCATTCTCTGGTCCAATACCACGTCTGATCTACTAAAACATCCCAAACAACCATCAATTAAACATTTTCCTGTAGAACTCATTCATTGGTATAACAATTACCGCAGACTTCGTGTGCGTGAATTGATAGCCATCAGGGTTCAGAACTGGCAAGATGTACCAGTCGACTTGCGACAGAAGATTTCTGTGAGTCTCCAACAGCTGATCCACGATGAAAAGGGCAGTCACAGGGGCGATCCATTCTCTCGCGTGGATTCCAGCATCGATGAAAATGGCAGGCTTGTTTCTACCGCCAGTCGATAATTTTAAAACCTTCATCGCTCGTCCTTCGTACGAATTGCCAATGCTGATCAACGAGGCGACGTTACCGTGGTTCCTGGTCACGTAGTTCAGGTACTCGTTTACCTGCGGATGATTTCGAATTGCGTTCAGATTAATTAAAAGTCTGCGTTTGTTGGACATCGCGTTTACATTTGCATTGCAAAAATTAGATTGGATTCAATTTTATTCATTTTTTGTTGGTAAACGTTTGCAATTAAAGCAATAGAACTGTAGTAGTGCCTTGGTAATTAATTTTTTGCTGAGATAATTTGATAATTTGTTTCACAGAGGTGAACTAAGGGTACCAAAGTCCTGAAATATCTTAACTTAAAGATTTTGGAATTAAAAGAAGCCTGCATAAAATTAGATTGGATTTAAATTTTATTCATTTTGTTGATAAACGTTTGCAATTGGGGTGATGGAACTGTAGTGGCTTGGTAATTAATTTTTTGTGAAGATAATCTGACAATTTGTTGTACAGACGATAAAAAAAAAGTCTTAAAATATCTTAACTTAAAGATTTTGGAAATAATCGAAAAAGTGTTAAAGAACCCTGTATAAAATTAGATTGGATTCAATTTTATTTATTTTTTGTTGGTAAACGTTTGCAGTTAAGGCAATAGAACTGTAGTAGTGCCTTGGTAATTAATTTTTTGCTGAGATAATTTGATAATTTGTTGTACAGAGATGGACTGAAGGTATCAAAGTTTTGAAATATAAACTTAAAGATTTTGAAAATAATTGAAGAAGTTAAAAGAGCCCTGCACAAAATTATATTGGATTCAATTTTATTCATTTTGTTGATAAACGTTTGCAATTGGGGTGATGGAACTGTAGTGGCTTGGTAATTAATTTTTTGTGAAGATAATCTGACAATTTGTTGTACAGACGATAAAAAAAAAGTCTTAAAATATCTTAACTTAAAGATTTTGGAAATAATCGAAAAAGTGTTAAAGAACCCTGTATAAAATTAGATTGGATTCAATTTTATTTATTTTTTTGGTAAATGTTTGCAGTTAAGGCAATAGAACTGTAGTAGTGCCTTGGTAATTAATTTTTTGCTGAGATAATTTGATAATTTGTTGTACAGAGATGGACTGAAGGTATCAAAGTTTTGAAATATAAACTTAAAGATTTTGAAAATAATTGAAGAAGTTAAAAGAGCCCTGCACAAAATTATATTGGATTCAATTTTATTCATTTTGTTGATAAACGTTTGCAATTGGGGTGATGGAACTGTAGTGGCTTGGTAATTAATTTTTTGTTGAGATAATCTGATAATTTGTTGTACAGACGATAAAAAAAAAGTCTTAAAATATCTTAACTTAAAGATTTTGGAAATAATCGAAAAAGTGTTAAAGAACCCTGTATAAAATTAGATTGGATTCAATTTTATTTATTTTTTGTTGGTAAACGTTTGCAATTAAAGTAATAGAACTGTAGTAGTGCCTTGGTAATTAATTTTATGCTAAGATAATCTGATAGTTTGTTGTACAGGTAATAAAAAAAAAAGTCTTAAAATATCTTAACTTAAAGATTTTGGAAATAATAAAAAAAAATTAAAGAAACCTTGCACAAAATAATCGAAAAAATCTGAAACCAAATGTTAAATTTGTAGCCTCTAAGTTGCAATTTTTTTTTTTTTTTTAAGGTGAATCAAAATTTTTACTGCTTAAAGCCACCAATTGTCTTTGTCCACCCCTGTTATTTTTATTCTCCATCGAATTTCTTCGAATAATTAATATACAGGGTGGAACAGTAACTATTATCACCTCAGATACCTTTGAAACTATAAGTTTCACAGAAATATGTTTGTTTTTTTTTTCACAGGATATGTATGTCTCATTTACTACCAAAACCTTAAGTATTATCACCTTTCTTTACTCTCTATGACCTTCAATGGCTTTATATTGTAAGTCTGAAGGAAGTTGCAACGCTTAAACTTGCTTCAAAAGGCTCAAGAATCTTAAAAATGAGGAAGTGATAAATATGGATTATTTTTTTCAAATGATTAATAAATGTTCATCAATTATTTTATCAAAGGACGAATCGACAGTGCCCGTTTTATGAATGAAAATCCCTTTGCGTTAAGCTGTTTCAAGAAATCGAATTTAATTTAATTATATTATTTTAATTTTACAAACAAAAATATATTTTAATTTTTTTCTATTATTCTAATTTTATAAACAAAACTATATTATTTTAATTTTTTTTTATTACTTCAATTTTATAAAGAAAAGTATATTATTTTAATTTTTCAATTCTTTTTTATTTTAATTTTATAAACAAAAGTATATTATTTCAATTTTTCAATTTTTTATTATTTTAATTTTATAAGCAAAAATATATTATTTTAATTTTTGAATTTTTTATTATTTTAATTTTTGAATTTTTTATTATTTTAATTTTTGAATTTTTTATTATTTTAATTTTTCAATTTTTTTTAATTTTAATTTTATAAACAAAAGTATATTATTTTAATTTTTCAATTCTTTTTTATTTTAATTTTATAAACAAAAGTATATTATTTTAATTTAGCAGAGGCGAGTCAAATTAATTAATTAGTTTAAAAAAAAAACCCTATTTCTTACTCACTTCGTTGTAATCAGGATAGTAAGTGAAAGAGAGCTTCCCGGAAGTGGAGTAATCCTGAGTCCTCGCTTGGATCCTGCGCTCGACTTCCTGCGCGATGCGCTCCTCGATCACTTCCTCTTGGACATCCTCGACCTTGACTGTGTAATTAATACCATTCTGGCTCAGAACATTCTTAAACTCCTCCACTTTGTCCTTCGCCACTAAAACGTCTGCTGTGTTGTAGGTGGTTCTTACAAAATCGTATCCAGGAAGGTCCAGGTAATTCTTCAGCACTGAGAATTGCTCTGGCGTGTCGTACACCATGGAAATTCCTTGCATCCTGCGAAATAACAGAAGTTTAAGTGGCAAGAAAGCAGCAGACAATAATCGATTATGTAAGTGTTATGTGTAATTGCAGATGTACTGATGAGAGTAGATTTAAAGCAGTAATTTTTATGTTTACAATTATTAGTGCAGTTATATAATTTTTTTACTGCAATTCTTTTATTTACTATTTTAAAGTTAATAAAAGCGAGAATCAATCAAGGTACATTTAAGTCAGTAATTTTTATATTTACAATTATTAGTGCAATTATTTTTATATTTACAATTATTAGTGCAATTATGTAACATTTAAAGCAGGAATTTTTATACTTACAATTATTAGTGCAATTATTTTTATATTCACAATTATCATTTCTATATTTACAATTATTAGTGCAATTATGTAACATTTAAATCAGTAATTTTTATATTTGCAATTATTAACATTTGCAATTATGTAACATTTAAAGCAGTAATTTTTATATTTACAATTATTAACATTTGCAATTATGTAACACTTAAATCAGTAATTTTTATATTTACAATTATTAACACTTGCAATTATGTAACATTTAAATTAGTAATTTTTATACTTACAATTATTAACATTTGCAATTATGTAACATTTGAATCAATAATTTTTATATTTACAATTATTAGTGCGATTATGTAATTTTTGTACTGCAATTGTTTTACTTATTATTATTACTTATTATTATTATTTACAGTTAATAAATGAAATAACGATAATCAATCAAAGTAGATTTAAAGCAGTAATTTTTGTGCTACAATTGTTAGTGCTATTATGTAACATTTAAATCAGTAATTTTTATATTTACAGTTATTAACATTTGCAATTATGTAACACTTAAATCAGTAATTTTTATATTTACAATTATTAACATTTGCTATTATGTAACATTTAAATCAGTAATTTTTATATTTACAATTATTAGTGCAATTATGTAACATTTAAATCAGCAATTTTTATATCTGAAATTATCAGTGCAATTATGTAATTTTTATTTATTTTCAATTGTTTCATTTATTATGTTTACGGTTAATAAATGAAATAACGAGATAGCGAGAAAATGAAATTGATTTTTTGCACGAAAAAAAGCAAGAAATAAGGAATAATGTTTTTTTGCAGAAAATCAATCTGCAACGATTTAAACAGCAGCAGTACTTTTAAATCAGTCATCTTTAAATTTACAATTAATAAGTGGAATAATGAAATAGCAAAAAAGAGAAATTAGTTTAGTATATGAAAATGGTGTGTTCTTGTGCCTAATTAAAAAAGCAAAAATAAGAAATAATATCTAACGAAATACTGTACAACGAAGACAAAACTTCGGCACAGAAACTTATAAAACAGTAAACTTAAATCAGTAATTTTTAAATTTACATGAAATGATATTTACAAGAAAAATTAATTTTGTGCTCAACAATGTTGCGTCCTTACACCTAATTAGAAAAAGCAAAAAATAAGGAATAATATCTAACGAAATACTGTACAATGAAGACAAAACTTCGACACAGAAACTTATAAAACAGTACATTAATATCAACAATTTTGATATATTTACAATTAATAAGTAAAAATAAGAAATTAGTTTTCTGTACAAAAATAGTACGTTTCTGTGTCTAATTAAAAGAGGAAAAAAATAAGGAATAATATCCAAAGAAACACACTGTACCATGGAACCAATACTTCGACCAAGAAACTTATAAAATAGTCCACTTAAACCAGCAATTTTGATATTCACAATTAATAAGCCTAAAAGAATAAATCAATTTAGTGTAAAAAAATAGTGCGTTCTTAAACCTAATTAAAAAGGCAAAAAATAAGAAATAATATCTAACGAAATACTGTACAATGGAGACAAAACTTAAACGCAGAAACTCGCAGAACTTCAACTGCAACGTATTAAATAGCACCAGTACACTTAAATCGATCATTTTTATATTTACAACTAATAAATAAAAGCGAAATAGCGAGAAGAAGAAATTAATTTAGCGTACAAAAATGGTGCATTCTTGCGTCTAAATAAAAAAGCAAGAAATAAGGAATAATATCTAACGAAACGCACTGTAGAATGAAACGAAAACTTCTAAACAGAAACTTACACAAGTTCAACTAGCAGCAGCACGCTTAAACCAGTAATTTTGATATTTACAATTAATAAGCCTAAAAGAAGAAATTAATTTATTATACAAAAATAGTGCGTTCTTAAACCTAATTAAAAAGGCAAAAAATAAGAATTAATAACTAACGAAATACTGTACAATGCAGACAAAACTTAAACGCAGAAACTCGCAGAACTTCAACTGCAACGTATTAAATAGCACCAGTACACTTAAATCGATCATTTTTATATTTACAACTAATAAATAAAAGCGAAATAGCGAGAAGAAGAAATTAATTTAGCGTACAAAATTGGTGCGTTCTTGTGTCTAATTAAAAAAGCAAGAAATAAGGAATAATATCTAACGAAACACACTGTAGAATGAAACGAAAACTTCTAAACAGAAACTTACACAAGTTCAACTAGCAGCAGCACGCTTAAACCAGTAATTTTGATATTTACAACTAATAAGCCTAAAAGAATAAATCAATTTATTATACAAAAATAGTGCGTCCTTAAGCCTAATTAAAAAAGCAAAAAATAAGAAATAATATCTAACGAAATACTGTACAATGAAGACAAAACTTAAACGCAGAAACTCGCAGAACTTCAACTGCAACGTATTAAATAGCACCAGTACACTTAAATCGATCATTTTTATATTTACAACTAATAAATAAAAGCGAAATAGCGAGAAGAAGAAATTAATTTAGCGCACAAAAATGGTGCGTTCTTGTGTCTAATTAAAAAAGCAAGAAATAAGGAATAATATCTAACGAAACACACTATAGAATGAAACGAAAACTTCTAAACAGAAACTTACACAAGTTCAACTAGCAGCAGCACGCTTAAACCAGTAATTTCGATATTTACAACTAATAAGCCTAAAAGAATAAATTAATTTATTATACAAAAATAGTGCGTCCTTAAGCCTAATTAAAAAAGCAAAAAATAAGAAATAATATCTAACGAAATACTGTACAATGGAGACAAAACTTAAACGCAGAAACTCGCAGAACTTCAACTGCAACGTATTAAATAGCACCAGTACACTTAAATCGATCATTTTTATATTTACAACTAATAAATAAAAACGAAATAGCGAGAAGAAGAAATTATATCTAACGAAACGCACTGTAGAATGAAACGAAAACTTCTAAACAGAAACTTACACAAGTTCAACTAGCAGCAGCACGCTTAAACCAGTAATTTCGATATTTACAACTAATAAGCCTAAAAGAATAAATTAATTTATTATACAAAAATAGTGTGTTCTTAAACCTAATTAAAAAAGCAAAAAGTAAGGAATAATATCTAACGAAACGCACTATAGAATGAAACGAAAACTTCTAAACAGAAACTTACACAAGTTCAACTAGCAGCAGCACGCTTAAACCAGTAATTTCGATATTTACAACTAATAAGCCTAAAAGAATAAATCAATTTATTATACAAAAATAGTGCGTCCTTAAACCTAATTAAAAAAGCAAAAAGTAAGGAATAATATCTAACGAAATATTGTAGAATAAAAGAAAAACGTACCCCTGCAAAGGAGGCAGAATTTCTTCGCCAACGGCCAAAGCAGCCGCGGCAAAAACTGTTGCAACTAAGAAAAGGGCACGCATGATGGCGACACTTAATTACAACCTGAACTAGTTATGCTTCCAGCTTTATATACGAGAAAATATCGACGTTTTGTTTACGCGATGCCAGATGACGCTATCGATCGATACATTTCCACAGAAAATGCACAAAACCGAACGAAACGGCGGTTAAAAGTGGGATTTAATCGATCAAGATAAGGAAAGACGTTCTTTATCGAGGCAGATAAGCGTTAATTGAGATTTTCATTAATAGGGTCAATGATTTCCAGATCGAAGATTGACTTATCGTCCATCGATAAGGATAATAACGTTGATAACGTTGCAAATACAGCTTCTGAATTTTATTTTTCCATAAAGAGACGTTATCGCGTCGCTTTTAATGAGTTTAAGAGCTTTATATATTTTCTATTGTCCTTTGTACATTTTACAAAAATTGTAATTGCTTCTGTGCAATATTATATTTAATAAAAAAATTAAGAGTAAAGTGTATTAACTGGTAGAATAAGTTTAAGAGCTTTATAAATGTTCTATTGCGTTTTGTACGTTTTATAAAAATTGTAATTGCTTCTGTACGATATTAAATTTAGTAAAAAAAAAAAAAAAAATAAAGAATAGAGTATATTAACTGGTAGAATAATTTTAAGAGCTTTATAAATCTTCTATTGTCCTTTGTACATTTTACAAAAATTGTAATTGCTTCTTTGCAATATTGTATTTAATAAAAAAATTAAGAGTAAAGCCTATTAATTAGTAGAATAAGTTTAAGTGGTTTATAAATTTTCTATTATGCTTTGTACATTTTATAAAAATTGTAATTACCTATTTGCAATATTAAATTTAATAAAAAAAATTGAGAATAGAGTATATCAACTGGTAGAATAAGTTTAAGAGCTTTATAAACTCTTTGCTATACTTTGTACAATTTACAAAAATAGAAATTGCTTCTTTACAATATTGAATTTACTAAAAAAATGAAAAATAGAGTGTATTAACTGGCAGAAAATTGTATAGATGCATATTTATTCGTTAGAAATTTATTTATATTTTTTTATTGTTCGTTAGAAATTTATTTATATTTTTTTTTATTGTTCATTAGCATAATAACAGTATCAGAAGGATTCTGAATGGAATTAATAGCGACAATACTATCAAAAGGGTTCGAAATAGAATTAATAAGAATAATAACGGTTTCAGAAGAATTCCAAAGGGGATTAACAGCAATAATAGTATCAAAAATGTTTGAAATGGAATTACAAATTTTATAAAACAAATTAAAAAACGCTGTAACCTACAATTGCTTGATTATTTTGATTGAAAACAAAGTGTACCTTTAACATTCACTAAGTACCACATCGTTTTGGCGCGAGCGTACTTTATAACCTCTACGTGAACAGATATCGACGCTCAGCAATTATTTCGCGTTTATTTCCCTCTCTTTCATCCTTCTCGTCGTCCTCTGTTTCAAGGGCATCAAGATGTGTTTACAGACTTGTGACATCAACAACGACAGCCACTAACACTCTCTATCGCCTTGCAGTGGCAGCTTAAAATTATCAAGAGCGTTGGTGCAGAAAATCGTTAAGTAATTTGTTTTAAAATCGCGTGAAAGGGGATGTAAACACGTAGTAAAAGAAAATTTGGTCAAAAGTCTGATGAAATCCTTGTTTTAAGCAAAATAGACGGAGCGAGGGAGAACACTACCTCCCCCTAGCAAGCCAGAGGCGGTACTGGCGAGTCACAGCGCGCTCCTTGCCTCGCAGCGTTCGAAATAGAATTAATAAGAATAATAATGGTTTCAGAAGAATTCCAAAGGGGATTAACAGCAATAATAGTATCAAAAACGTTTGAAATGGAATTATAAATTTTATACATTTCCCGCTTTGGAGGTAAGCGCGAGAGAGAGAAAGATATATAAGAAAGCTGTAAGAAAGAGTGAGAAAGATGATGGCTGCTCTGCTTTAGAACACGTGGCGCCATCTCTGCAAAAAGTGCTCAAACTGGTCGCACATTATTATCGACAGGGAAGTGAACTACTCAATAACTACTAGCGCCATCTCTGAGTAAAGTATCGAAACTAATTATCGACCAGTTTCAGCGATTCTCCAACAGATGGCGCCAATAGTTCTTTAGCAGTTTACTTTACTGTCGATAATTGTGTGCGACCAGTTTGAGCAATTTTCGCAAAGATGGCGCCACGTATTCTAAAACAGAGCCACCATCGTCCTGTCTCACTCTTTCTTATAGCTTTCTCATATATCTTTCTCTGTCTTACCTCCAAAGCGGGAAATGTACAGCAAATTAGAATAAAATTACTGCAATATACAAGAAATTGCAATAAAACTATTGAAATATACAATAAATTACGATATATTAGTTTTATTGCAATTTCTTGCATATTTCAGAAGTTTTATTGTATACTATTAAAATATATAGGAAATTACAATAAAGCTAGTGAAATTTATAATAAATTACAATGAAACGTATAATATGTGCAATAAATCACAATATATTAGTTTTTATTGTAATTCCACGTACATTTCAGTATTTTTATTGCAATTTCTATAGTATACAACAAATTGCAATAAAATTAGTGATATGCACAATAAATTACAATATATTAGTTTTATTGTAATTTATTGCATATTTTACGTTGTAATTCATTGTGCATTTCAATAGTACAAGAAGTTACACTGGAACTATCGAAATATACAAGAAATTACGATAAAATTATTGAAATGTACAAGAAATTACAATAATACTAAGGAAATATACAAGAAATTGCAATAAAACTAATATATTGTAATTTATTGTACATATTATTAATTTTCCTGTAATTTCTTTTACATTTCAGTACCTTTATTGTAGTTTCTTGGATATTTCAATAGTGTTATTGTAATTTCTTGTATATTTCAATAATTTTATTGTACTTTCTTGTATAATTTAATGGTTCTACTGTAATTTCTTGTATATTTCAGTAGTTTTATTGTAATTTATTGTATGCTATTGAATTATACATAGAAATTACAATAAAATTAGTGAAATATGCAATAAATTGCAATAAAACTAACGTACTGTAACTTATTTTTTGTACATACTATTAGTTTTATTGCAAATTATTGTACATTTCGGTAGTTTTATCGTAATTTTGTGTATATTTCAGTAGTTTTATTGTAATTTCTTATATATTTTAGTAGTACAAGTAATTACAATAAAACTGCTGAAATATAAAATAAGTTACAATAAAACTAGCAAGATAAACAAGGAAGTACAATGAAATTACGATAAAACTAGTAAACGTACAATAAATTACAATAAAACTTAGGGAATATACAATGAATTACAATAAAACTAATAATATGTACAGTAAATTACAATAAAACTAATAATATGTACAATAAATTACAATATATTAGTTTTACTGTAATTTATTGTAAATTTCCACAGTTTTATTGTAATTCATTGGATATTTCCTTAGTTTTATCGTAATTTTGTGTATATTTCAGTAGTTCTACTGTAATTTCTTGTATATTTCAGTAGTTTAATGTAATTTCTTTTATATTTCAGTAGTTTTGTTGTAATTGCCTATATATTTCAATATTGCAAGTAATTACAATAAAATTACTGAAATATAAAACAAGTTATAATAAAACTAGCAAGATATACAAGGAAGTACGATGAAATTACGATAAAACTAAGGAAATATAGAGTGAATTACAATAAAACTACTGAAATATGCAATAGATTACAATGAAACTAATATATTGTAATTTATTGTACATACTATTGGTTTTATTGTAATTTATTGCATAGTTCAGTAGTTTTATTGCAATTTCCTGTATATTTCACTGGTCTCATTGTAATTTATTGTATATTTCCTTAGTCTTATTGTGATTTCTTGTATATTTCAATAATCTTATTGTATTTTTTTCTATATTTCAATAGTTCTATTGTAATTTATTGAACATTTACTCAGTTTTATTGTAAATTATTGTACATCTACTCAGCTTTATTATAATTTCATTGCATTTCCTTGTATATCTTGCTAGTTTTATTGGAATTTATTTTATACTTCAGTAGTTTTATTGTAATTACTTGTACTACTAAAATATATAACAAATTACAATAAAATTGCTGAAATGTAGGATAAATTACAATAACACTACTGAAATATACAAGAAATTACATTAAACTACTGAAATATACACAAAATTACGATAAAACTAAGGAAATGTACAATGAACTACAATAAAACTAGTAAACTATGCAATAAATTACAATAAAACTAATATATTGTAACTTATTGTACATATTATTAGTTTTATTGTAATTTATTACACATTTCACTGGTATTATTGTAATTTCTATGTATAATTCAATAGCATACAATAAATTACAATAAAACTAGTAAACTATGCAATAAATTACAATAAAACTAATATATTGTAACTTATTGTACATATTATTAGTTTTATTGTAATTTATTACACATTTCACTGGTATTATTGTAATTTCTATGTATAATTCAATAGCATACAATAAATTACAATAAAACTACTGAAATATACAAGAAAGTACAATAAAATTATTGAAATATACAAGAAATTACAGTAACACTATTGAAATATCCAAGAAACTACAATAAAGCTACTGAAATATAAAAGAAATTACAAGAAAATTAATAACATGTACAATAAATTACAATGTATTAGTTTTATTGCAATTTCTTGTATATTTCCTTAGTATTATTGTAATTTCTTGTACATTTCAATAATTTTATCGTACTTTCTTGTATATTTCGTTAGTTCCATTGTAACTTCTTGTACTATTGAAATATACAATGAATTATAACGTGAAATATGCAATAAATTACAATAAAACTAATATATTGTAATTTATTATACATATTATTAGTTTCATTGTATATTATTTAATATTTCAGTAGTTTTATTGTAATTCACTGTATATTTCCTTAGTTTTATTTTAACTTATTTTATATTTCAGTAGTTTTATCCTAATTACTTGTAATATTGAAATATATAAGCAATTATAATAAAACTACTGAAATGTACGAGAAATTACATTGAACTACTGACATATACACAAAATTACGATAAAACTAAGGAAATATCCAACGAATTGCAATAAAACTGTGGAAATTTACAATAAATTACAGTAAAACTAAGATATTGTAATTTGTTGTACATATCGTTAATTTTATTGTAAATTATTGGATATTTCTGTAGTTTTTATTGTAATTCATTGCTAGTTTTATCGTAACTTATTTTATATTTCACTTGTTTTATTGTAATTACTTGTAATATTGAAATATATGAGAAATTACAATAAAACTACTGAAATGTAGAATTAATTACAATAAAACTACTGAAATGTACGAGAAATTACATTAAACTACTGACATATACACAAAATTACGATAAAACTAAGGAAATATCCAACGAATTACAATAAAACTGTGGAAATGTACAATAAATTACAGTAAAACTAATATATTGTAATTTATTGTACATATTATTAGTTTTTTTTTTGTAATTTACTGTACATATTATTAGTTTTACTGCAATTCATCGTATATTTCCTAAGTTTTATTGTAATTTATTGTACGTTTACTAGTTTTATCGTAATTTCATTGTACTTCCTTGTTTATCTTGCTAGTTTTATTGTAATTTATTTTATACTTCAGTAGTTTTATTGTAATTACTTGTACTATTAAAATATACAAGAAATTACAATAGAACTACTGAAATATACACAAAATTACGATAAAACTACCGAAATGTACAATAATTTGCAATAAAACTGATAGTATGTACAAAAAATAAGTTACAGCACGTTAGTTTTATTGCAATTTATTGCATATTTCACTAATTTTATTGTAATTCATTGTATATCTCAATAGTACAAGAAATTACGATGGAACTATCGAAATACACAAGAAATTACAATAAAATTATTGAAATATACAAGAAATTTCAATAAAACTAGTGAAATATCGAATAAATTACAATAAAACCAATATATTATAATTTATTGTACATATTATTAGTTTTATTGCAAATTATTGCAAATTTCAGTAGTTTTATCGTCATTTATTGTAATTCTTGACTTTTTCTTTAGTTTACTTCGCTGTAGACAATAATTTTCGACCAGTTTGAGCACTTTTCACAGAGATGACGATAACAGCTCTAAATTAGAGCCATCATCATCTGTCTCACTCGTTCTTGCAGCTTTTTTACACACTTTTTTCTCTCTCTTACCTCAAAAACAAGAGATACAATTTATCTGACTGTTTCTATTCAATAAAAATGACAAAATTTCTTTATAAATCGCACACAAATAAACATCGTCCTCGTCAACCATGAATCTCACTCACACGAACAATACTATGCGATATAATAAATATTTATAAAATATATTTTTCATCTATGTTTCGCTATATTTTTCTATTTATGTCGATTGTTTGCGTAGAACATCATAAACTGGCGTACGAACGCGTGTTTCTACACGTAAAGTAAAAAAATAACAAAGAGAACATCCTTCTGAATTAAATGACACTCGCAATCTTAATTAACAAAACTCTGCAGCGACTCTCATCCTTTTCGTGCACTCGTTTTCGTTCCACACGCACATGTCGCTCAAAGTTACCCTTTTTTTGGGGATTTTTTGGAAAACCTGCGTCAAAAATATTTTTTTAAAGCACCATAAAATCACTTAAACAAAATAAGATCACTCGAATGCCTCGCAACTTACTTTTATGAACGTTTTTCTGCCAGGATTGACTCGCATGATCGACGAAGCGGACTTGGAGAAATTGCTGAGCTTCTCTCGAGCCTGCAACTTGAAAATAAAAATTGTATTTCGACAGAAGACGAGGTTTAACTCATTAAAACAATTTTTAAAAGTTCAAACACTCACCACGGAATTATTAAAGTCATTTCGTCGAATTTCCACTTTGTACTCCACCTCTGATTTGTCTGAGAAAGCACTCTTTTCAAGCTGAACCGAGTATGCACGAGAATTCTTCGCCACTGCCTCATTTTTCTCCACAATTTGCCTCACATTTAAGTCCTCGTCGCCTTCTACGTCGAGTTTATCCGTCGACGACTTTACAATCTCGATTTCTGAGTTTTCCTCCTCTGAATTGCTGGTCTCAGATAAGTTGTTGGGTTCGTTTCGCCTGCGAATTTCACTGAGATTCTTATTGATACACTCATTCGACCATTCATCCTCGAAATCAGAGCTCTCGTTCGCAGTTACGTCTATCAATTTGCTGTCTGGGGTTTCTTCGATCACCACTGTCGCCTCGTTTCTTCTTGCACTTGCATTTTGCTGTATTTCAACACTGTCGACAGTGCTGTGAACTTTCTCTGGCGATTGTGAAGAATCTGGATACTGTGACTCGTTCGTTTCAGGAATATAATTCGACATTTCCCTGAAACACGGCTCTAAGTCCACGTTCTCCTCATCTGCTGAACTGCAGGAGTCGTTGGTCTCTTCTATGCAGTTGGACTCGTCAGAATCCTGTTTCTTCTCGAGCTCACCAGCAGAATCTTGTGGCAATCGATCAGCTGGCTGATCGAAGTCGTCGCAGGTCTCCTGAACAACATCTGGCTCGTTGTTTGGGCACTCAGCGTCCAATTCTGACTTCAATCTGGCGCTGGAGAGCACGTTCGACAGGACTTGCACGCTTGGCACCGCGTCTTGCGTGTCCAGGACCAAAACTTCTGACGAGTCGCACTTTTCTGATGGTCTTTTCAGCAATTTCGAGAACCTGAACGTCGGATTGCAGTATTTCTCTGTGGAGCAGTGCAGTATCGCCAGAGGAATCTCGAATTCTGGGACCATCTTGCGGTCGTTCGCTTGCAACGCGTCGTCTGA
Source organism: Xylocopa sonorina (assembly GCF_050948175.1). NCBI lineage: Eukaryota > Metazoa > Arthropoda > Insecta > Hymenoptera > Apidae > Xylocopa > Xylocopa sonorina. The sequence goes on from NW_027490090.1 coordinate 3,811,195, forward strand.
GAGAAATTCGCCAATTAATGAGAAGAAATACAATAACAACGACCAGATAATTACTTACAGATCGAGTCGTACTCTGGAGCAATGTTCTGAGTCGACTGCGTTGCCTCGTTGTTCGGGTATTGCAGTACAATCACGTTTTTAGCTGAAAGTTCCTTAATCGTCAGAGGCTTCTTCGAGTACAACAGAGATTTTCCACCTAAAATGCAAATCTCACTGGCGTATCGACATCTCTACCAGCACGAAAGCCTATTTCCTCGTTACGCACCTGCTAATTGAATGATTTTGCCATACGTCTTGTACTGCTGCGTAGAAAACAGCACGAATATCAAGTTCTGGAACAGCGTCGTCCTCTTCTCGTTTGGAGAGATCAGTAATTTCTCTTTGTTGATGTACGGTTCGCTGATCAGCGGAATAAAATGCTTGGTGTTTGGCAATTCCTGGCCATTTTCAACAGCGACTTTAACTTGCTCCCAGTAGTTCACTGTTACTATTGGTATCGCTGAGGCCATGGCGCAAATCACCTGTTTCGAGTCAACGACAACAGCATAAATTGAAGTGAAACGTGCATCGATTAATCCAGCAGATTAATTAGACCTTCTCAGTCAGCGTAGCCTTCGTCACCGTCAAGTGCGTGCAGCATTTCAGCCAGTTGTTGATTATTGCACCGTCGATGTGGTCCATCAAGCTCTTCAGTCTGTTCCTGTCCGCCTCGACTAGACCTGACGTCAGTGTTATTATGGAGGCGTTCATCACCCTGGATAAATAATCTGACCGATGACAATTGCTGGAGGACCCAGTCGGAGAGAAAACAAGAAAATTTACAGAAATATACTGTTCTGCAATCCTATTCGTACTCTGTCGTTATGCTTCAGATTGTATCCCTCTTTCGACACTGCCATCATTTCGTTCTCCTGGCAGATGTACGTGCCGTACTTCGAGCCCAGGTCTTTGAGCCTGCACGTCGATGTTGTTTCTCCCATCTGGAATGTACGGAAGCTTTTATTTGGGCAATTGACTGCATCGCTTGGACTACGCAGCAACAAATAAGACTGCAGATGGCCGTAGAAGCGCTGACACTCGTCCACAAAGCTAGCGCAATGCTAATATAGAGGCGATGGTACGTCACAGTGCCAATACAGAGGCGATGGTACGTTACAATGCTAATACAGAGGCGATGGTACGTCACAGTGCCAATACAGAGGCGATAGTACGTCACAGTGCCAATACAGTGTCGATAGTACGTTACAGTGCCAACACAGTGCTAATATAGTATCGATGGTACGTCATGGTGCCAATACAAAGTCGATAGTAAGTCACAGTGCCAATACAGTGTCGAAGCTTTATTTTCTGGGCATACGATTAATTAACAAAGTATACAATCGCAGCAACTACCTCAAAAATCTGTTTCGGTGTAACGCAAACAGACGCATGTAGTCTGCTGATAGACTCATCGTCAGGAAACAGAACGTCACCCTTCTTCCTGCCAAAAGTGACCTCCACGTTTGGTTTCAAGTACAATCGTTCCCCTGCAACGTAAAACAAATTAAAAAACGCTGTAACCTGCAATTACTTGATTATTTTCATTTGAAACAAAGTGTACCTTTAACATTCACTAAGTACCACATTGTTTTGTGCGCGAGCGTACTTTATAACCTCTACGTAAACAGATATCGATGCTCAGCAATTATTTCGCGTTTATTTCCCTCTCTTTCATCCTTCTCGTCGTCCTCTGTTTTAAGGGCATCAAGATGTGTTTACAGACTTGTGACATCAACAACGACAGACACTAACACTCTCTATCGCCTTGCAGTGGCAGCTTAAAATTAGCAAGAGCGTTGGTGCAGAAAATCGTTAAGTAATTTGTTTTAAAATCGCGTGAAAGGGGATGTAAACACGTAACAAAAGAAAATTTAGTCAAAAGTTTGATGAAATCCTTGTTTTAAGCAAAATACACGGAGCGAGGGAGAACACTACCTCCCCCTAGCAAGCCAGAGGCGGTACTGGCGAGTGACAGCGCGCTCCTTGCCTCGCAGCGTCGCGCGCAGCTTCCTATCTGCGCATGCGCGCCACAGTCAAGTACTGCACCGCTACAGCCGCGTCGCGCTCAGTGCTCTCTGCGTCGCAGAGTCGCGCGCAGCTCTGTATCTGCGCATGCGCACGAGAGCCAAGCACTGTACCGCTAAATTTAAAATTTATTAGAAACTGAGCGTTGAAAACATTAAAAATAAATTCGAATGCAATAATTTTAAGCACTCCAGTCAATCGACTTAATAAAAGAATAAGACGATTACACGATCTTTTAAAAATATATCAAAGTTTATTTTTTACTTCGTCACACGCACGTGTAATGAACTTTGACAAATTTATTGTACGTTTGTTTATAATATCGAAGCACCAGGCGCACAAACTTTCACTTGGCGATTCGACAGTTTGTAAATGTACCTCGCCACCTCCGGCCACTTATATTTCACCCTAACTGCGCTTGACCTCCAATTAACCGTCAGATTCCCAGACGCATCACTGGAGTATCCACTTTCGAGAGGCTCGACTTTAACGAATAAATGAGCCATTCGTCTAAGACCACGCGCGATTACATTAGACGCACAGTCCTTGAATTCATCTTTGTACGTATGCGTTACGATACAAATGTGAGACATACTGTAACGTTCAACCAGCGACCTTAAATACCTTAAATAACATACAGACTCCCTCGAATCGCAGTTGAAACCGGAGAAATGGCTCACGTCGTCGATAATTATAACAACCGGTTTATTCTCACGCATTATCTTGCAGCATTCATTTTTAATTATTATAAATACATCGTTGAGTATATTATTTGTTCGCTGGTCGTGTATGCACTCTATATTGGACGCAATTACTTTCATCGGCTCCACGACCACAATTTTGCCTTTCTCTTTTTGTAAACCGAGATTGTATCCGAATTTCATTCCCACGTTGTGATAATGATTGAACGTATTGTGGAAGAGCACGAAACAGAGGTCGTAGTTCTTCTTCAACGCATTCGATATAACAGTGCTGAGCAAGAAGTTTGCGTCGCTGTCGTGTCGTTCTTCTATTACGATCAACTTTCCATTCATATCGACTTTATCGATACCAAGTATATTGGACACGGAATCCATTATTATGCTAATTACAATTTTCAATATATAATTATAAATATAATTATTCTCACTGAGATTAATAATGTTTATTGCAACTTAAAATTGTTGTTATCAACTGAAAACAAGTTTATTTTAAAATAACATAATTTATAATAATAGATAATAATTTCATAAATGATTTAATATATTTTATTTATGAATTATTAAATGATATTTCGATTTACCTTTCGATTAATAATTAACATAGTCTAAGAAAGTCGTGAATGTAAATTTTATGTCGTATCTTTAACCTCTGTTCAGATGTACGTAAATTGAAAGTGAGGTTAGGACTTAATACGAGCCATCGCAAATGGCGCCATATTTGAAAACGAAAAGTTCCATTACTTATTAATAATTGCAAAACAAATTTGTACAAATAAAAAAATGAACGAATAAGTAAATAAATTTTAATATTAAACGACAATTATGAAAATAAATATGAAAAAAAATTTCGATCAATATAAAACTTTGTTATGTCACGTTAATTACTTAGTTTACGAAAATTTGAAAATGATGACAGAAAAGTTGCATGAAAAATTATAATAAATGGTTTAATATATTCTGTATATATCAATAATAACGATTTTCTACATTACGCGTTTGTTTAATTGTTAAAGGAAAGAATATTCATGAATTGAATGTAAGGTTAGAACTTAATACGAGCCATCGCAAATGGCGCCATATTTGAAAACGAAAAGTTCCATTACTTATTAATAATTATAAAACAAATTTGTATAAATAAAAAAATGAACGAATAAGCAAATAAATTTTAATATTAAACGACAATTATGAAAATAAATATGAAAAAACATTTCGATCAATATAAAACTTTGTTATGTCACGTTAATTACTTAGTTTACGAAAATTTGAAAATGATGACAGAAAAGTTGCATGAAAAATTATAATAAATGGTTTAATATATTCTGTATATATCAATAATAATGATTTTCTACATTACGCGTTTGTTTAATTGTTAAAGGAAAGAATATTCATGAATTGAATGTAAGGTTAGAACTTAATACGAGCCATCGCAAATGGCGCGATATTTGAAAAAGTATCGACAAATTAAGTTCCATTACTTACTACTAATTATAAAACGAATTTGAACAAATAAAAAAAAGAAAAAATAAACAAATAAATCTTAATATTCAACGACAAATACGAGAATAAACGAAATATATCTTCTAAAAAGTAATTAATATTATTTCAACGAGTATAAAAATTTGTATAAATAAAAAAATGAACGATTAAACATAAATTTTAATATTCAACGACAATTACGAAAGAAAAGGTGAACTTTGTACGAATAACATTATTTCGATGAATATAAAACCTTGTTACGCCTCCTTAATTACTTAATTCACAAAAACTTGAAAATGATGACAGAAAAGTTGCACGAAAAATTGCGACAAACAATTTCCTGCATTCTGTACGTATAAATAACAACAATTTCCATCGCGACCCACAAAATATCATTGAATATTTAATCGTGGAATAAAAATAATAATATTCGAATTTAAGAATTTGCATTATTCATGTCCTTTAAATCGTACGTACAGAATGTAAGGCATTAAAAAATTCGTTAGAATGTGAATTAATTAGTTAGAATGCGAATTAATTCGTTGGAATGTCGCAGAAGAAATAAAATGATCGTTAAAAAAAGGAATACGTTACGAGCGGCTCCAGCGCGAAGTGGAGGTGGCATAACACGTGGCGATCAGCTGATGCGTGCGCGTTCGCCACTCTCCAGGCTTTCTTATCACTCTGTGCCTACATTTTCAGGTGAAGGACCGTGGAATTGCGGTCGAATAATATCGCAAAAAATTCTGCCAATTACTCGATCTTCAGTAAGTCGTTCTTTCACATTTTTTCTATATTTTTCTAATTAATTCCATTTAATAATTATTCCAAAAAAATTCGCATATCCCTCTCTCTCTCTCACTCTTTCATTCTCTTATCATATTTTATTTTCTGTTATCTAGATTAACCAAAGAAAGGATTTTCAGGCGTTTATTTGCGATAACTCGTCCTTTTCTATTTTTTTTTTAATTAATTCTATTTTCTAATTATTGCAAAAAAATTTGTATATCTTTGTCTCACTCTCTCACTCTCTTATCTTATTTTATTTCTGTTATCTAGATTAACAAAAGACAGGATTTTCAGGCGTTTATTTACTAAAAATTTTAACTTTTCTATTTTTAATCTATTTTTTTTTAATTAATTCCATTTTCTAATTATTGCAAAAAATTCGTACATCTCTCTCTCACTCTTATCATATTTTTTTTCTGTTATCTAGATTAACAAAAAATAGAATTTTCATGCATTTATATGATAAAAATCCTTCTTTTCTAATTTTTATCTATCTTTTTTTAATTAATTCCATTTTCTAATTATTCTAAAAAAATTCGTCCATCTCTCTTTTATCTTATTTTATTTCATTCTTAATATTTAGATTAACAAAAGAACAGAATTCTCACTCGTTTATATAACAACTCGTTCTTTTCTATTTTTTTCTTTTAAATTAATTCCATTTTTTAATTATTATTTCAAAAAAATTTGTCCATCTCTCTCTTATCTAATTTTATTTCATTTCTGTTATCTAGATTAAGAAAAAAAGCAGGATTCTCATGCGTTCACACGAATCACTAATCTAAATAAAATAAAAATTACAAAGGCACGTGCGAAAATGAAACAACTTTGCTCGTGCTCCTTTCAACTCGGCTAATAGAGTTAATTAATGAGTCATGATTACACACGACCTTTGCACATTTTTGTATGGCACCATTGCAATCATACTCTTCACGATACTCAAAAAAAAGAGCAAATAAATCATCAATTTACCTGAATTTGTGAAGTGTAAATAAATAAACAATTAATTATTGATATTACATATTTCTATGAATTTTAAGTTTCTGAATGTCTCTTTATATATATGAGCTCTATTTTGAGGATTTATTGTATCAAAAATTTTTTTTAAACAGATTCAGTCTTAGCTGTTTAATAATTATTTTTACTGCAGTAAATATCTCGGCACAGTTTTAAGAAATTATGAATGAAAAGTTTGTACGATTGTTTATTTTTTTATACTGAATTGTGAGCTCTATTATGAGGATTTATGGTATCAAACGCTTTTTTAAACAGATTTAGTATTATGTTATTTAACAAATATATATATATATAAATTTTACTATTATATTAGAGGAAGGTTTCTTTTAATTAAATTTAAGTTTTCTTAGCTTCTCGTACTCGCTTTTACTTTTTAATATCTTGAAAATATTTAATAATATTTAGTAATACTAAATATTTAATAATACTACACTTTTTAATATCTTGAAAATATTTAATAATACTAAATATTTAATAAAACTACACTTTTTAATATCTTGAAAATATTTAATAATACTAGATATTTAATAATACTTAAATATTTAAAATAATACCATTAATAATAAATAATAATGAATATTTAAAATAATACCACTAATAACAAATAATAATAAATATTTAAGATAATACCACTAATAATAATAAATAATTGTGTTCGCAGTGTTTCAACAAATGCTCACAATCGACGTAAGAATATAAAAAGCGGACCATGGGTGATAAAAATCAAAGATTGTCACGATGGTACTTCGGCGGGCTCTCTTCAGCTGGTGCTGCTTGCGTTACCCATCCTTTGGACTTATTAAAGGTATTTTGTACTGCATTAAATTTTTGTACAACTTAACGTTACTCTTTTTTTCTAAATAAAATTGAATTAATGTTACTTGGAGCGTAATTAAGTAATTTAATTGAATTCGTAGGTCCATTTGCAAACGAACCAGGAGGGTAAAATATCAGTGATACGTCTGACGACCACTATAGTACGGACCCAAGGGATCTTAGCTTTGTATAATGGATTAAGTGCCTCTTTGCTTCGCCAACTTACGTACTCCACTATGAGATTTGGAGCTTACGAAGTAAATTATTTATTATATATTATTAATTAATATTAATAAGAATAATAATTAGATAATGTAATGTAGAGTCTAATTTAATGAATTAGATAAATTAGAATTAATTAACTTAAAATTTAGATTAAATTTGAATTTAATAAATTAGATTTTACATTACATTATCTAATTATTATTATTATTATTACTATTATTATTATCTTATAGACAATATTTATTCATCCATTAATGCTATTCTAATATAAGAAATTGTGCTAATTTGTAATTTTACTGCTCGTTCAGCTTCTTCTCCTATTTATATTTACCAATCTCGTTTAACATAATTTACTGTACACATCTGGCTCTTTCTTTGCACTTCTTGTTTATTTTTTCTATCCCATTTTTAACACGCTTCTTTATTTATTTCGAGGACTGTTTTTATCTTGCATGTTTCGCTTGTTCTTGAACGCTATTCCAAAACACGAACATAAACAATTGTACAAACATTTCATTCATGATTTCTTCAAATTCTGCTGAGATATTTACTGCAGTAAAAATAATTATTAAACAGCTAAGACTGAATTTGTTTAAAAAAATATTTGATACTATAAATCCTCATAATAGAGCTCATAATTTGGTATACAAACATAAACAATCGTACAAACTTTTCATTCATAATTTCTTAAAACTGTGCTGAGATGTTTACTGCAGTAAAAATAATTATTAAACAGTTATACTGAATCTGTTTAAAAAAATATTTGATACTATAAATCCTCATAATAGAGCTCATAATTTAGTACACAAACATAAACAATCGTACAAACTTTTCATTCATAATTTCTTCAAACTGTGCTGAGATGTTTATTGCAGTAAAAATAATTATTAAACAGTTATACTGAATCTGTTTAAAAAAATATTTGATACTATAAATCCTCATAATAAAGCTCATAATTTAATATACTAACATAAACAATTGTACTAACTTTTCATTCATAATTTCTTCAAACTGTGCTGAGATGTTTATTGCAGTAAAAATAATTATTAAACAGTTATACTGAATCTGTTTAAAAAAATATTTGATACTATAAATCCTCATAATAGAGCTCATAATTTAGTACACAAAAATAAACAATAGTACAAACAATAATTTATACAGAGACTGTTATGAGAATTATAAGTATTCGACTTCATACTCTCTAGCTGTGCTTGCCTTTTAATTCATCAAACATTCTCAGTAACCATACTAATTGGCTGCTAAGTAATCATAATTGATCGCAAACGAATGCTCTTTTTTTTCTACACATCCATCGTGCGAAAAGAGACCTTGATCTCATTCCAACGTAACGTTTACAATTTACAGATGGGCAAACAAACATTCGAAAGATCTGGACATCCTCTGATGTTCTACCAGAAACTGTTATTAGCTGGAGTTTCTGGAGCAGTTGGTGGTGTCCTTGGCACACCAGGAGATGTGATCAACGTACGGATGCAAAATGATATAAAACTTTCGCCAGAGCTCAGACGAAAGTAAGAAAAACTCAACGCCAGCCCAGAATAACTTTAATTTCACTGCTCCGTTGCTTTTATTTCTCATCGTTTAATTACAGTTACAAGCACGCTCTGGATGGAGTGATACGAGTAATCCAACAGGAAGGATTCTACCAATTATTTAGTGGCTGTTCTACGGCTACGTTGAGAGCTGCGTTGATGACCATTGGGCAATTGAGCTTCTACGACCAAGTTAAAATTATGCTGTTACAAAGCGGCTATTTCAAGGATAATCCTGTGACTCATGTAATATCAAGCGTGTTCGCTGTGAGTATCTAAATGGTGGATCTACGTACTGCTATCAGAGATACTGTCGAGTACAGGGTATTTGCGTTTTGGAGACGAAGATAATTTTATCGACTACAGAGTATTTACATTTTGGAAATGAAGATAGTATTATCAAGCACAGAGTATTTACATTTTGGAAACGAAGATAATATTATTTACATTATCTTAAACTTGCTTGGAAAGGCTTAAGTTCGTTTTGAAGAGAATTACAAGGCTTAAACTTGCTTTGCAAGGCTTAAGTTTGCTTTGAAAGACTTAAGCTTGCTTAGAAAGGCTTAAATTTGCTTTGAAGGCAATTACAAGGCTTAAGTTTGCTTTGAAGGGAATTGCAAGGCTTAAGTTTGCTTTGAAGGGAATTGCAAGGCTTAAGTTTGCTTTAAAGGGAATTACAAGGCTTCAGTTTGCTTTTAAGGGAATTGCAAGGCTTAAGTTTGCTTTTAAGGGAATTACAAGGCTTAAGCTTACTCTGAAGAAAGTTGCAAAGCTTAAAGTTGCTTCAAAAAGCTTAAGTTTGCTTTGAAGGCAATTACAAGGCTTAAGTTTGCTTTGAAGGGAATTACAAGGCTTAAGTTTGCTTTTAAGGGAATTACAAGACTTAAGTTTGCTCTGAAAGGAATTACAAGCCCTAAATTTGCTTCAGAGTCGCACTCTGTGCAAACTGAATAATAATTTTTGTTTATGTTACATGAATTTTTCAAGCATGAGACTATACAATTATTGCAACTCTACTTTTTTTTTTATCTTTGTTAATTACATAATTATTTAGACAAACATTTTTTTTAAACCGATTCATTCTAAGCTGTTTAATAATTATTTTTACTGCAGTAAATATCTCAGCACAGTTTGAAGAAATTATGAATGAAAAGTTTGTACGATTGTTTATGTTTGTATACTAAATTATGAGCTCTATTATGAGAATTTACACCATCAAAGATTTTTTTTAAACAGATTCAGTCTTAGCTGTTTAATAATTATTTTTACTGCAGTAAATATGTTAGCACAGTTTCAAGAAATTATGAATGAAAAGTTTGTATGATTGTTTATGTTTGTATACTAAATTATGAGCTCTATTATGACGATTCATAGTATCAAAGATTTTTTTAAACAGATTTAGTCTTAGCTGTTTAATAATTATTTTTATTGCAGTAAATGTCTTGGCACAGTTTGAAGAAATTTATGAATGAAATGTTTGTACGATTGTTTATTTTTCTATACTGGATTCAACGTTAAACTTAATGAGCTACTTTCCAAACATTTTCTTGCGCAGTTCGCATTCTTCAATTAATCTCTTATTTCTATGCATTTATTTTCATTCAAGGGTGCTGTTGCTACGACCCTTACGCAACCATTGGATGTCCTGAAGACAAGAGCGATGAACGCCAAGCCTGGAGAGTTTAAGGTAATTAAGATAGCGAACTTAAATTAATACTGCAACGATGAATGTATTTAAAAACATTTGTACGTGTAATTTTTGTAGAACTTAGTGGATCTATTTTTGTACACTGCTAGACTTGGGCCGCTAGCATTTTTTAAAGTAAGTTTCCTTTTTTTTCTTTTCTTTTCATTTACCGCACATTATTTTCGTTTCTAGTTTATCACTCACTCGTGATATTTTGCCAGCGGAAAGGTCATGATCTGGATAAACACAATTGAGATAAGTCAATGCTCGCAGTTGAATAAAAAAAAAATCCAAAACAGCAATCCTGAAACAAAATAAAAATAAAATAATCAGCTGATAATTTTGCAAACGACTCTGTTGAACGATTTCGAGTTTATTTTGATAATTGAACTTGCTTCAAATTTGATTAGATACGAACTTTGTTCTTTTTTTTTGCTTTTTGCATCTTCTCTCGAAGCTACGCTGAGGGTGCTTTGCTTAAAACTAGCCGTATAATTAATTTCTTCAGTTACGATGATGAAAAAAAAATTTTTAAATATGTAGCTTCATTTTTAAATGGTCCGTACATTTATGTTTGCTGAAAGAAAAGAATATTTGAAGAAATAAGAGTAGAGAATACGAAGAAGAATACGTAAAGAATATTTTTATGTTGAGATTAGTATATTAAGAAGGCAGTTTGTACTTTTAATTGACTTGTTATAAATTTTCAAAGCATATTTGCATTATTTGCAACAAAGTACAATAGATTGTAATAATTATTCAATGATTTTGGGACTTATAACAGTACGCATTGGTTTCGGGACTTATAACAAGCCCCAATTATTCTTTCTTTTAGTATCATAGATTGTTCGTTGGAGATAGAGACTTTTTCATAGGAAAAATCTCAGCTACAAGATAGTTTTGCTATTCTTTTCTTTAAAAAATAATTTATGTACAATTTTCTTTTTATGTACAACTTTCTAAATAATTATTGATAATTATTATATTAGATATTACAACTTTCTGAATAATTATTTCTTATTCTAAACAATATTCTTCTAAATAATTATTTCTTATTCTAAATAATATTCTTTTAAATAATATTTCTTACTCTAAATAATTAAATAATGATTTTTCATTCTAAATAATATTCTTCTAAATAATTAAATAATTATTTCTTATTCTAAACAATATTCTTCTAAATAATATTTCTTATTCTAAATAATATTCTTCTAAATAATTAAATAATTATTTCTTATTTTAAATAATATTTTTCTAAATAATATTTCTTATTCTAAATAATTAAATAATAATTTCTAATTCTAAACAATTATATAGAAAGTTGTAATATCTAATACAATGTAATCTAAATAAATAGAACAATTTTTTTCTATACATCCAAGCACCATTCGCCTTCAGCTTCGAAGACGGTGCAATAAAAGATTATTATCATTTCGATATTACTCTGCACACATGTACGTATCTATGTCAATGCCAGCAGCGTTAGCATGATATCGCCACTTATCTACTGTTCCTATAAATACATGAACTCGCACTTATATTTATGGAAACAGTACGCAGGCATTAATTCCATACTAAAACAGAAAATAGCATCGCCTTGGACCTACATACACAGACGTACACTAATTGACTATAATCGTAGAGATTAGATATTTTTCTAGCTCAAAAACTAAAATCAAACAGCAAAAAATTACTCAACAATATGTTAATTCTACTACAAATGAAAAAAATTCTTCAAATCTGAGAAAAAGATAGCTTTTCTAATTTCTATGGCTAGATTTAAGTGGAGCGCTCTTAAATATAACAAAATTGAATAGTATCGCTTAAGAGAATTTTGCTTCGCAGCTAGTTTATTTAATTATTAGTCATTAATTAAATTTGTATTTTGCGCAGAGTCTATTTAATAATTCTAGTGCCTCGTACGATTATTAATAATAGCAAATAGTTGTAGCGTAGCAGTAGAATCATTAATTTTAGCTTTACAAACCACTGCTGATCCAAATAATAAGAATTTTGTAAATTAGTGAACGCAATTGCATTCGATACTTGAAAAAAAATATTTTAAATATTTCTATTATCGTAGAAGGAGTTGCGAATGAATTCTGGAGTCTGCTTTTGCTGGCGTTGCTTCTTAACAGCTTACGAGTAGTTTTTATAATAACATTAACTCTACGCAAGTCTGAAATTTAAAGAGATCACACATGAAACGAGTCGATTGATAACAAAAATTAAATATTAGCTTTCTATTCATATCAACTTAATATAAATTTAGTCGTATAAGCTTTTTTTAGTTAAAAATGAAGCGTAGTAATTTATTTTACACTGCGATTGTGGAGCGTTGCATTAAAACGTGCTTATTCAAGTGATGATCTTTCCTGTTGTTGTACGACCTGGAAAATTACATTGATTATTTTATTCTAGGGCTATGTACCTGCTTTTATCAGATTAGCTCCGCAGACAATACTTACTTTCGTCTTTTTAGAGCAGTTAAGGTGTAATTTTGGGTTCTATCCTTCACAAGTTCAAGTGCTGTAAACTTTTGTTTCTATTTTGCATGGGTGAGCATCTCACGGAGCAGGAATTCAGCGCAAGAAATTACCAAACGGGATCAAACAATCCTGACGTATCCTAATTGCAATTATTGTTATACCTTTCAATTTTATTTTTTATTATTTTATTATAAGAAAATAATAGAAAATTATTTTTTAATATATTAAATGTATTAAATATATTTTTTATATAATATATTTAATTATATTGAAATATAAGACATTAATATTAAAATATAAAAGTATTTAAATATATTATAATAAAATAAAATATATTTAAATATATTGAAATATAAAATATTAATATTAATATATTAAAAAATAATTTTTTTCGTTGTCCATACATTTAGAAATAATTTATCAAAGGAGATACAATAATAAACAAAAATTGAAGACCAATATTATGTATCGTAAAGTCGTACGCAATTCTGGAATAATTCTTTTAATTTTTTTCAAAGACGTAAATGCTTTAAAGTATAGTTTTTGCTTATTTGGTTTACTCTAAATTAATTTCAAGTCCAGAAAAATAGTTAAGAGCTGTGATTTTTGTTATTTACAACAGCATTTATTGTTTTTTTAAACGATTAGTATTTTAATTAAGATTATTTGTACATAAAAATTGCTTTATTATGAGAATCTATATTTTTAAATACTTTTTTGAAGCAGATACTAAATTATGAGCCTTATTATGAGAATTTATATTTATGAACCTTTTTTTAAGCAGATTCAGTCTTTGTATGTGCTGTTTAATAATTGTTAATAATTATTTTTACTGCTGTAAATATCTCGGCACAGTTTGAAGAAATTATGAATGAAAAGTTTGTACGATTGTTTATGTTTGTATACTAAATTATGAGCTTTATTATGACGATTCATAGTATCAAAGATTTTTTTAAACAGATTCAGTCTTAGCTGTTTAATAATTATTTTTACTGCAGTAAATATGTTAGTACAGTTTTAAGAAATTATGAATGAAAAGTTTGTATGATTGTTTATGTTTGTATACTAAATTATGAGCTCTATTATGAGGATTTATAGTATCAAAGATTTTTTTGAACAGATACAGTCTTAGCTGTTTAATAATTATTTTTACTGCAGTAAATATGTTAGTACAGTTTTAAGAAATTATGAATGAAAAGTTTGTACGATTGTTTATGTTTGTATACTAAATTATGAGCTCTATTATGAGGATTTATAGTATCAAAGATTTTTTTAAACAGATACAGTCTTAGCTGTTTAATAATTATTTATACTGAAGTACATATCTCAGCACAATTAGAAGAAATTCTGAATGAAATGTTTGTACAATTGTTTATTTTTGTATACTGAATTCAATGTTAAACTTAACGAGCTACTTTCCAAACATTTTCTTGCGCAGTTCGCATTCTTATTTTCATAGATCATGTATAACAATAGTTGCAATTTGTAATCGTTGGATATTGATAATACGATTCTGTAAAAAAGATACATAATGGTCCCTGATTATACGACGATGCATCAAATTTCTCTACAATCTGATAATTAACTATATTTCTAATTGAAAATTAATTTATATTTAGGTAAGTCGCGTGTAGATATTCATAAAAGGAATATATTTTTTAATTTCTCTTGAAAGTATCTCTAAAATATAAATTTTGTACATAAAATTGAGCTTATTCCATATTTTTCGCTATAAGTGAAATTTTTGTACATATAGTTCTATATAATATAAAAAGTAAAATAAACATTGATATTGGCTGCAAATCATTGTTTATAACAGAACAAAAAATTGAGAAAGAGTCAATTTTAATGATACATAAAGAGATCAGGAAATTTTGCCAATTTTAATAAAAATATTTAAATAATTATCTTTTGTGAAGTTGAGATATTGAATTAAAAGTTTCTTACGAAAACATTTTTTTTTTTAACGATAAGTTCAAAAAAATTATTTCTTATAAATATTCAACTCAGAATACACCAAATAATTTTGCAATTATACTTTAAAATTCACTGTTGTTCTTTTACAAATTTTATAATTAATCGATAATTCAATCAGATAATTTATGTACATAAAAATCGCCCCACGATTTTTACAATATTAAATTTTGCTCTTCCTTAATTTTTTCTTGTAACGTTGAAGCAATGATACGCGTAACTAATCGAACCATTTAATTTATTCTTAACATTCACACGTACGCTGTACCTCAGCGCTTCGTAATATTATTTTTTTGCTCTTACATTCGCTTAAAAGAGAATTCGCAGCTACATTAGTGTCTCAGTATTAACTGGTGCAATTGTACATGCTTAGACATTCAAAAGAGACACAAAAAGGTCAGATAATCAGGGATTAAGTGTACTATATTACTGTCCAAGTAGTTTGTTATCTTATTATAATTTTTGGTACACAAATTAACTTCCTACGTTTAATACATTCCATGTAAATGTTGTTACGATTACATTTCGGTGTGCACAAATTTATACGTATACATATTTTGTTATATATTTATATTTATAGTAGTACAATTCGCTTCCAAAAGTATCGTTTTACAATTGTTAACCAAGAGACTTTAAACGAAAGAGAAACAAGTCTTTTAATTGCCATGGTATCTGTATGGGTATGTATATAAATATATAGTATGTATATACATTGATCCTTAAATTATTCGAAAGCGAAACCCAGTGTATAAAGTATTTTCGAGAATAAATGTTGTTAATAAGAACCTGTATATATTTTATATTTTTTATTTCTGACTAAACGTAGGTTTACACCTTCTGTTTTTGGATCGAATGTCTCGTACGCATTGTCAACAAGAAATTTGGACACGGTCGCTGATAAACTGAACCCGTAAGCGAGTTGTGGTCCACATCGTAGAACCAAACAGTCGACCGTGTCCATATTATGAAAGAATAGATTAATGATGGTCTTTTAGCTACAAATTCTAAACTTTTGTGTGTTTAGCAACTACGTACTACATTATTATTTCTTTTAAGTGTAGTTCGTTCTTTACAATCATTTTATTTTAAGTAGATAACGTCGATTAAGTTTCTGTACAGATTCAGTCTACGAGTAAACATTTCTTCTTGTATTAAATGTGTTTCGCAATGTTATCGTTTTACTATTGGGCTTATCGTTGAACGCTGAGGACGAGAATATGCCTGCGGCATCCTGTTTGTCGTTAGAGGCAACTAAAAGGAGAAAAAAGGGTTTACGAAGATGTAGAAAAGGGTAACGACTTTTAGTTAAGAGAAACGATGACGTACGGTTACGTATTAAGTGTGGAAAGCTTGCTAAGAGTAAAAAGAGGAAGGTATAAGAGAGAAAGTGTTCCGTTGGGCAGAATAAGA
The DNA here is from genome assembly GCF_050948175.1 of Xylocopa sonorina. Classification (NCBI taxonomy): domain Eukaryota; kingdom Metazoa; phylum Arthropoda; class Insecta; order Hymenoptera; family Apidae; genus Xylocopa; species Xylocopa sonorina. The sequence continues at coordinate 3,827,396 of NW_027490090.1, forward strand.
GCGTTAAGCTCTTCGAAAGGCGATCTTCTGGCATCGTACAGTCCAATAGAAAATATTAAATATCGTTGGACTTATTATGTGGCATTTCGATATTATTTATCAAATTCTGACTAAATCTTACGTTCAAAGCTGTTGTTTATTAAGATTAAATTACATGCATTCTTAATTTAACTCTACGATGAACTGGAACAGCGACCCTTAAAAATTTAAAAGCAGTCATTCTTTTTTAATTTTGTATTTTCTATTTTCTTAATATATAAAAGAACATTACAGAAATACATCAAGAAATGTTAAAAGACTATTTTTATGCAAGCATACGCGTTACAAATGGAAATTTTCACACATAACCTCACTTTCGTGACAATAACCTAGTATCACTCGAAATAAATAACGCAAAATCAGAAAAAATGATAGAAATATAGCACACACGTGTCATAAACAATAAAATAATAACGTCACTATATTATAAAAATAAATTCTACCAGTTAAATTGTTAAATATTAGCGAAAATTAAACACCACAGATGTAGAGACGTATGTCTTCCAGCGTCCGCCATGTTGAATGGAGTCTTGCTTTCTGACCAATGGCGGAACGCACGCTTCTGACAGCCAGCCAATAGGAAGCGTTACACTTCTGACAGCCAGCCAATAGGAAGCGTCACACGTCTGACAGCCAGCCAATAGAAAGCAGCGCACGGATAATGAAGACGCGCGCATGCGCAGAATAGATATATTGCAACATGGACGCACGTGTTTTGTTAAACATAACCTGCGCACGATGTGCACGCATAAAAGTTGATTTGTAAACATTTGCACGTACAAACACGTGCAGTACATGTTCGAATCTGCGTAATCTGTAAAAAATGAGTAACATCGTGTTGAAAGAAGCGTGAGTAACTTTGTATATATGTATAAATATATACATAGTGTTTATAGTAATATTTTCATGCTATGCTTGCTTGTAATTTAGTAAAAAGATATTGAATGAAGAATTTAGTTAGTTTGAGGGCATCTTCGTTCATCTCTTTGTTATTTACAGTTAGTCTGCGAAAGATATGTAAATGCAATTTCATAGCGCAAATTAACACGTTGACTGCCACGAAAACTCTGATTATAGTACGCAGTGATCATGAAAAAGTATAGAGAATGTACTTCTTTTAAGGAATTATTGATTTCGAATAAATTTCACACGATTATATTTTCAGCTCGCTTGTAATAAATTTTCTGTTCTCGTAAACCAGCATCGAACTTTCGTTCTCTGTACAGAAGCTCTACGTTTATATTTGCTTCGATATACTATGAATGTAATTGTAGCTGCGTGAATATGGCAAGTAAACAAACTGCGAGATAACTCGTAGTATAGAAACTACTTGTAAACTGTTAAGAAGCAACATCATCAAAAGAAGATTGCAGAATTCATTCGCAACTCCTTCTACGATAATAAAAATATTTAAAATGTTATTTTTTAAGTATCGAATGCAATTGCGTTCATTAATTTACAAAATTCTTATTATTTGGATCGGTGGTGGCTCGTAGCTAAAATTAATGATTCTACTGCTACCGCTACAACTATTTTATTGTTCACAGGCATAATTGAGTAGCTGCTGTAGAGATCTGAGCGATTGGAAGATTAGAAGAGAAAGAAATCTAGCTTCGTTTAAATCAATTTCATCTCTCAATGCTTTAATCACAACTGAAGAAAATTATTATCCTTTAAGAATTTTTTATTCCAATTCTATTCCTTATCGCAAGCGAACATCTACGCAGATCATTTCATGAGTTCTTAATGTTACCCTGCACGCACATTCGAAAGACTCTAAGTCGCTTCTCTCAGAAACAAAATCGCAAAAGCAATTTTTTACTTTCTTCAAATTTCAGAATGCACCCTTGAAATATCTTTATATAAACATTCCAATAATTATGTACTTAATTTCAGGTTCGAAGTTGAATTTAAACATGGCGCTTTCTACACCGGAGGAAAAGTTCAAGTACGTTAATTAAAAAAAAAAATATCCTTACATACAATTTACTTCGTAACGTTATCAATTAATAATGTATTCATTTTAAATTAATAATGTATTCGTCTTAAATTAAAATTAATAATGTATTTATCTTAAATTAAAATTAATAATGTATTCGCTTTAAATTAATAATGTATTTGTCTTAAATTAAAATTAATAATGCATTCGTTTCATCGCAGTGGAGCACAGACGGTCAGCACATATTCTGCCAAAAGCACGGTGCGATTTCTGTGCTATCTGTGAGCAAAGGCATAGTGATATCATCGTTAGGAGAAGCCAGTAACAACGAAGAGGAGGATACGATCAATACATTCGCTTTAAGCGATGATGACTTAAATATCATCACGCATCATAAAAGCGGTCTCTTTAAACTGTGGAATTGGAGAGGTAATAACACCGTTGATCTGATCTTTATCGTAAACAATTTCATGCATCGTCACAATTTTACTATTCTAATTGCGCTGTTGTTTGTTCAAAATTTACCATATATTAATATTTTTTTAGTTATTTTTGTTATTAAAAATAAAACATTTTTATAATGTATATTATTATTATTACAGAAAATAAATTGCTTAAGCTATGGAAATCCATTCACAAGGCTCCTGTGGTTCGCATCGCTTACTCGACCGAAAGGAATTTAATGGCATCAGGAAGTAGCGACGGTACTACAAGATTGTGGAATTTACAGCACCACGCGTGCACTCAGAATCTGAAAGGGGTTCAAGGAGTTACAAGGCATGTGTCTTAAATAAATTGCTGCTCTTCGTGCTCTTTAAAATATCAGAAACATTTAACATAATTTAAAACAGCTGATCGAGGAACTTAAAATTAATCAGAATAATTTAAAATTAATTAGAACAATTTAAAACAGCTTATCAAAGAACTTGAAATTAATTCGCAGTACTTAAAACAGCTGATCGATGAACTTAAAATTGATTGGCGTAATTTAAAACAGCTGATCGCTTATAATTAAAATTCTCTGTAAAACATATTCGATTACAATAAAAATACTGTAGTCGTGACAAAAATAAACAGATCATTTAGTATAATATCGACTCGTAAAATCTAGTGTTCTAGTTTTCCATCCGAACGCAGAAAAGGAGCTGATCTTCGCTGCTGGCGATGACATCAAAATCCACGGATGGAATATTGCCAACGGCAAGGAGGAAGTTACTCTCTCTGGGCATTATAGCAAAGTTACGTCTCTGTCCTTCATCGAAGACACAGATTATTTAATTAGGTAATCTAACGCAGCAGAATATTGTATTACAAAATGAAGAATATTCCTTGATTCGAAGAATGTACATTATTTTTAGCTCTGGAAGGGATAAAGTACTTATTTTGTGGGACGTCTACTCCGGAACATCTTTACGTATCGTGCCAGTTTACGAAGAAATTGAGGATGCGTTTATTGTACCTAATAACAACTCTTTATCCGTGCCATTTCTCACAGAAGATGAAAATGCTATCCATGTTGCCACTGCGGGAAAAGAAGGTGGCGTATTTATCGATATTTTGTTAGGCGATAAAATTCTTAAGTTCTTGGACAATTTTTTAACTAATAAAATTGCCAACTCATTAACTACTAAAATATTGATAATAAAAATTAGGTAATAAAATATTAATAATAAGAATTAACTAATAAAATACTAATAAAATAATACTGATAATAATAATTAACTAATAAAATGCTAATGATAAAAGCTAATTGGTAAATAACTAAAATAATAAATTAATAAATAGCTAAAAAAGATTTTTTTTTATAGGAATCGTAAAGATTTGGGAGATGAGGACTGGTAGAAACGTTTACGTACAAAAAAATTCAGTGACGTCAGCTGAGAAAGAGCGCCAAGGTAGTGCGAAGGAAGTGCAGAAGCCTTCGATCACACATCTGCTTTACGACAAGGGTACCAGCAACTTCGCTGTAGTTACTGTCGATCATAATATAATTATTTATACTTTGGATACGTTTAGAACTGTGAAGCAGGTAAAATATATTCTTTTAATCTTACAATCCGTAAATTATCAATATTTTATTAATAATTTCATATTATTATTATTGTTTTATATTTGAAAAATAATCTTAAACATAATTTTATATTATTTAAATAATAATAATATAAAATAATAGTATATAAATAGTAATGAAAAATGATAATAATATAATAGTAATATAAAATTTAGTATTATATACTAAATTATATGAATAAAATATTGCATATAAATTACAAATAAAAATAATAATATTATATAATAAAATTTAATATTACATATTAATATTATATATTGAACTTTGTTATATATAATTTATAACAATATAAAATTATACTGAAATAATAATATAAAATTATTTTTTAAGTTCATTTATTATTAATAAAATTATTATTATTAATGAAATTGTTTATTATTATTTATTGTTATATATTATTATTAATATATCTCTACATTATTAATTTCTTCTTCTGCCAAGACGGAAGCCAATAATATTTTATTTATTACAGTTTGTAGGATACAGCGATGAGATTTTGGACATTGCGTTCCTTGGACTGGATGACAGCCACATAGCAATCGCCACCAACAGTTCTGATATAAAATTGTACAATGTCGCCACGATGAGCTGCGAACTATTATGCAGACATACAGACATCGTTTTATCTCTTGCCACAACACCGTCTAATACCTACCTACTTATATCTTCAGGAAAGGTATCCACTTTGTATTATTCTACATTAATTATGCAGACTAATAATATTATAATTATACAATTTTTGTAATCATAAAGTTTTATGAAGTTTTTATACAATTTTTGTAATCATAAATTTTTATGAAGTTTTTATACAATTTTTGTAATCATAATATTAATGATTAATTGATTATAAATAATTGATATAGATAATATAAATAATTAATGAATGTATAATCATAATATTAATGATATAATTGATTGCAAATAATTGATATAAGTAATATAAATAATTAATGAATTTATAATCATAATATTATCATTATAATTTTTATAATCATAATATTACTATTCTACTCGTAAAGCTATTTCTCATTTAACAGCAATCGTACGCCCAATTTATGTATCTCTTACTGTTGAAAATCACCTTTTAATGTACAGCTTTTAATGAGTAAAATATTTCATTATATAACAGAGAACATACTAATCTTATTCATTATAAGTTTCAATATAATCTTATTCATTAATAATAATTTATTAATAATTTTTATTTCATAATAATATTTATTTCATGGTACTATTTCATAATAATATTTATTTAATAATAATCTTATTCATTATAATTAATGTTTTAGAACATTGAATGATTCTAATCTTACGTAATTGTATAAAAGTACAATATATCTGAATGGATGTTCTAAATAATTGGTAAACGCATAATTTGTCATCTCTGTTAATGGTTCGTACTCGAGTACCATTCCTATTTTCGCTTACTGCATTGTACCGCAAACAATGGTCATTAGAAAGAACATTGAATCTATTTTTTTCTTCTTAAATGACATGCGCTGCTGTTTGCTGTAACGACTGTTTCGCTGTTCAGCAAGAATTAGGAAATTGCTCTGACAATGGCAACGGCTAATTAGTTGATTGTGTACAAAGGCGTACGAGACAACAGCGTTGTACATATTAATGACTGTTTGAAAATATTTTTATGACTGCTCTGCGGGAGCTCCAGGGATTATGTTTAAGAATACGAGCGAAATTAATTTCTGCTTGTATTTACAAGCTTTAAATTCTGTTTACAAGATTTAAATTTGCTTCGAAAGGCTTAAGTTTGCTTTGTAGGGAATTGTAGGGTATAAACTTGCTTTGTAAGGCTTAAGATTGTTTTAAAGGGAATTGTAAGACTTAAATTTGTTTCAAAAGACTTAAGTTTGCTCTGAAAAAAATTGCAAAGCTAAAGCTTGCTCTGAAAAAAATTGCAAGGCTAAAGCTTGCTCTGAAAAAAATTGCAAAGCTAAAGTTTGCTCTGAAGAGAATTGCAAAGTTAAAATTTGCTCTGAAGAGAATTGCAAAGCTTAAACTTGCTTAGCAAGGAATTACAAAGCTTAAGATTGCTTTGCAGAGAATTACAAAGCTTAAGTTTGCTCTGAAGGGAATTACAAAGCTTAAACTTGCTCTGAAAGGAATTGCAAAGCTAAAGCTTGCTCTGAAAAAAATTGCAAGGCTAAAGCTTGCTCTGAAAAAAATTGCAAAGCTAAAGTTTGCTCTGAAGAGAATTGCAAAGTTAAAATTTGCTCTGAAGTGAATTGCAAAGTTAAAATTTGCTCTGAAGAGAATTGCAAAGCTTAAACTTGCTTAGCAAGGAATTACAAAGCTTAAGATTGCTTTGCAGAGAATTACAAAGCTTAAGTTTGCTCTGAAGGGAATTACAAAGCTTAAACTTGCTCTGAAAGGAATTGCAAAGCTAAAGCTTGCTCTGAAAAAAATTGCAAGGCTAAAGCTTGCTCTGAAAAAATTTGCAAGGCTAAAGCTTGCTCTGAAAAAAATTGCAAAGTTAAAATTTGCTCTGAAGAGAATTGCAAAGCTTAAACTTGCTTAGCAAGGAATTACAAAGCTTAAGATTGCTTTGCAGAGAATTACAAAGCTTAAGTTTGCTCTGAAGGGAATTACAAAGCTTAAACTTGCTCTGAAAGGAATTGCAAAGCTAAAGCTTGCTCTGAAAAAAATTGCAAGGCTAAAGCTTGCTCTGAAAAAAATTGCAAAGCTAAAGCTTGCTCTGAAGAGAATTGCAAAGTTAAAACTTGCTCTGAAGAGAATTGCAAAGCTTAAGCTTGCTTAGAAAGGAATTACAAAGCTTAAGATTGCTTTGCAGAGAATTACAAACCTTAAGCTTGCTCTGAAGGGAATTACAAAGCTTAAACTTGCTCTGAAAAAAATTGCAAAGCTAAAGCTTGCTCTGAAAAAAATTGCAAAGCTAAAGCTTGCTCTGAAGAGAATTGCAAAGTTAAAATTTGCTCTGAAGAGAATTGCAAAGCTTAAGCTTGCTTAGCAAGGAATTACAAAGCTTAAGATTGCTTTGCAGAGAATTACAAAGCTTAAGCTTCCTTTGTAGAGAATTACAAAGCTTAAACTTGCTCTGAAAGGAATTGCAAGGCTTATGCTTGCTTTGAATGGCTTAAACTTGCCTTGAAGGGAGTTGCAAGGCTTAAATTTACTTCAAAGGACTTAAGCTTGCCTTAAAGTGAATTGCATTTTACCAAAATTTCATAGTTATCACAAATTAAAATAATTCAAGCAATAATGTATCGCAGTTTCCAAATAAAAAAACCATGCACTGTGTAATAATTATCTTAATCATTTAATGCAAATCGTAGCTTATATCTGACTCAGCCATCCATTTTTAACGCTTTCTATCCAAAGATAACTTAAAATTGCTTTGCTATATTGGCCTTACGCAAGAGAATTCATTTAAAAATGCCTTCTTAAGTAGTTTCGAGGCCTTCTCAATACTATAGCTCAGAGAGTTCAAATAAAAATGACTTTGTAGGCAACTTCGAGGGCTTCTTTGATATTATGGCCCAATAGAATATTTAAGCGAGGCTTCAGAAGGTGGACGATGCAATGAAAAATGTGTACGACCATCTTCGATTGCTCATACGCCTCCATCAGCCTATATTTCTTAAAATATATAAGTGTTTAATGGTATTTCATTATTTGTAGGACAACAGTGTTTGCGTATGGCTTATGGATAAGGAAACGTACAAAATGTCTTGCATCGCATACGCCTCGAGGCACACAGCTCCAATTGGCTCAGTCGCAGTCTCGAGGTCCTCTAAATTCTTCGCTTCTGTTAGCCAAGACTCGTGCCTCATGTTATGGAATCTGCCAAACAGTATCGAATTGAAAGGTGAACGCATTCAATAATCATGAATTTCAATGTAATTATAAGGCGATACTAATCTTAGTAATTTAATCTAATAGTTGGTATTGCATTTAATGATTACAGATGGATGCTCATTGAACCCAAATCACACAACGGTGGCTCATCAGAAGGATATTAATAGCGTAACAATATCTCCGAATGATAAATTGATTGCCACTGGATCGCAAGACAAAACCGCTAAGGTATAATACAATTTTTTAACTGTATACTTCAGCTTATTATATGATAATGATGATATTCTATTGTTGGAGGCTCTTGGGTCCTTCGTTTCTCTCTTACGAGCAATACAGGGTGCAGCAGTAGCTATTAGCACCTCAGATATTTTCGAAAAAAAGCTTGCGATTGTTATGAAGGGAATTGCAAAGCTTAAACTTGTTTTGTAGAGAATTGCAATGCTTATGCTTGCTTTGAAAGGCTTAAGTTTGCTTTGAAGGTAAATGCAAGGCTTAAACTTGCTTCAAAAGGCTTAAGCTTGCCTTAAAGGGAATTACAAGGCTTAAGTTTACTTTGAAGAGAATTGTAAGGTTTAAACTCGCTTCAGAAGCTTTAAATTTGCTTTTAAGGGAATTGCAGGGCTTAAATTTGCTTTGAAAGGCTTAAGTTTATTTTAAAGCGAACTACAAGGCTTAAGCTTGCTCTGAAGGGAATTACAAAGCTCAAATTTAATTTGAAAGACTTAAACTTGCTTTTAAAGGAATTGCAAGGTTTAAATTTGCTTCAAAAGGCTTAAGCTTGCTTTAAAGGGAATTACAAGGCGCAAGTTTATTTTGAAGAGAATTGTAAGGTTTAAACTCGCTTCAGAGGCTTTAAATTTGCTTTGAAGGGAATTGCAGGGCTTAAATTTGCTTTGAAAGGCTTAAGTTTATTTTAAAGCGAACTACAAGGCTTAAGCTTGCTCTGAAGGGAATTACAAAGCTCAAATTTAATTTGAAAGGCTTAAACTTGCTTTTAAAGGAATTGCAAGGTTTAAATTTGCTTCAAAAGGCTTAAGCTTGCTTTAAAGGGAATTACAAGGCGCAAGTTTATTTTGAAGAGAATTGCAAGGTTTATGCTTGCTTTGCAGAGTATTGCAATGTTTATGCTTGCTTTGCAGAGAATTGCAAGGCTTATGCTTGCTTCGAAAGGCTTAAACTTGCTTTAAAGAGAATTGCAAAGCCCAAACTTGCTTTGCAGAGAATTACAAGGCTTATGCTTGCTTCGAAAGGTTTAAACTTGCTTTGAAGAGAATTGCAAAGCCCAAACTTGCTTTGCAGAGAATTACAAGGCTTAGATTTGCTTTGAAAGGCTTAAGCCTGCTCTGCAGAGAATTATAAGACTTAAATTTGCTTTGAAAGACTTAAGTTTGTTTTGAAGGAAATTACAAGGCTTAAGTTTGCTGTAAAGGGAATTACAAGGCTTAAACTTGCTTTGATGGGAATTGCAAGGCTTACGCTTACTGTGAAAGGAATTACAAGGCTTAAATTTTCTTTAAACTCGTTTCAAGATGCTCTATCATAATACAAAATCAAAAACACACCAGTTCCTTGTGAAAAAATGAAGATGACCTTCAAATGTCTGATATACCTCCACTTACAAAAAAACTATTCTCGCCAACGGATGGTCCCCTTCCTACTGTACATTTTTATATCAGCAAATATTTCTGTGAAACTTATAGTTTCGAAGATATCCGAGATGCTAACAGTTACTGCCGCACCCTGTGTATTAATTATATAATAATGACGATAATCTTTCGTTAGAGGCTCTTAGATCCTCAATTCCTCTCTTACGAGTAATATATTGCATTTAATCTTTTGTTAGAGGCCCTTAGGTCCTCACTTTCCCTCTTACAAGCAATATATTGCATTACTCTTCACAGATTAGAACCGAAGGCTATTTTCCTTAAATGATCCTCTGCGAATTGTTCTAGCTGTGGTCCGCTGACGACTTGCAGCTGCTTGGTGTATTTCATGGACATCGCAGAGGGGTATGGTGCGTCAGATTCTCACCCATAGATCAAGTGCTTATGACTACGTCTGCAGACTGCACGATGAAGCTTTGGTCGCTGACTGAGCTTCACTGTTTGAAAGTAATTTACGTATTATTATACTCTTATTATATAATACTTATTATAATATATTATAGCATTTATTACACTGTTATTAAATAGAATATTTATTATAGTATATTATAATATTTGTTATATTGTTATTTATGCTGTTGTTAACTGCATCGCAGCTATTCCTTATTAATCTTGATGATCGTTGCTAATTTTATTTGCATCGTAGACATTCGAGGGCCACGAATCATCAGTACTGAAAGCAGAATTCTTGTCACGAGGGACACAGATCATCTCAGCGAGTGGCGATGGACTTCTGAAGCTGTGGAATATTAAAACTTCAGAGTGCGTGTGCACTCTGGAGCAGCATGAAAGTCGTGTATGGGCACTCGCAGGTAATCATCGCACAAAATATTTATTAAATCAGTATTTACAGCACGTTTTCTATTACAGTTAATAAAACTGAGAAGAATATTATCAGCGGTGGAAGCGATTCGCTGCTAATTATTTGGAAAGATGTGACCGAGGAGAGGAAAACGAAAGCAGCGAAGGAGTTAGAGCGACTCGCATTGGAGGAGCAGCAACTGGCGAATTTGATTAAGGCGAACAAATTGAATTCTGCGTTGCATTTAGCTTTGAAGCTGCAACGACCTCTTCAGGTCCTAAAAATTATTGAGAGTAAGTATTTAGTTAAAACTATGCGATGTAGTCGCGAAATCTGATGCTTTAATTTAGTTTATAGAAGTCTTGACTGCTAAAACAAAGAAAGAAGAAAAGAAAAATTACTTTGCGCAGCCAAGATTTGCATTGCTCTCCACAAAATGCTTTTATTTATTTAATAACGCAGGATATTGGAAGAAAAGAGTCCAATGCTTTAATGCAATTTATAGCAGTCTTCAATAATTTATAACTATTTAACAAAATAGCAATATATTGGAAACCCAAAGCCTCTTAAAATTATAAAAATCATCATGTAAACCGTCCTACGCAAATCAATAATTAGTTACATTAAAGTTATTTCTGTTCTGCGTATCAGGTATTTTAAAGGAGGAGAGCTGCGACATTCAACAAACAATTCATGAATTAAAACCCGTTTACAAGGAAGAATTATTGAAGTCTGCCACTTTATGGAACGCCAATGGTAAAAACTGCCAAGCCGCCCAGGTAAAAATATCAAGTATTCCACCTTTACGACTCGACAAGACCAAATTGAAGCTCAATTTTTCCTTCGCAACATTCATTTCCAATAGGTGGTGATACACGCATTGCTGATGGAAATGGAATACTTGGAGTTCCAGACGAAACTGAGCTCCACCCTGGAATCTGTGATACCATACACTGAACGACATTACGCACGAATGACAAAATTGCTACAGAATCTGCATCTATTTACTTATACCCTGAATCGTATGAAAAGTCACATTTATAAAAGTGAAATAGACGTGTAAATTAGTTTCTGATATTGTTGAATTTTTTAGTATCTAGATCAATCGTCAGAGTTCTCTGATATTCAGAGGATATCCAATCTTACGTTTTATGTAGTAAGATTCTAGAAATAGAGGACAATTTTTGTATACATTAATTTCTGCTATTGGTGGATACTTTATTAGCTAAAGATAATTATCACGGTTCTCTGATGCTTAGAGAATGTGCAATTTATACATTAAGATTCTAAAGATAGAGGACAATTTTATATAAATTAATTTCTGCTATTTTTGAATGTTTTATCATCTAAGAACAGTCATCACAGTTCTTGCATACTTCTTACAATTTTTATATAAATTAATTTCTGCTTTAGTTGAATGTTTTATTATCTAAAAATAATTGTCACGGTTCTCTGATGCTTAGAGAATATCCAATCTTCTATTTTATATATTAAGGTTCTAGAAATAGAGGATAATTTTTTATAAATTATTTTCTGCTATCATTGAATGTTTTATTATTTAAGAACAATCATCACAGTTCTTAGATTCTTAGAGAATAGCTAATCTTCTATTTTATATATTAAGATTCTAGAAATCAAGGACAATTTTTGTATAAATTAATTTCTGCTGTTGTTGAATGTTCTATTATCTAAGAATAATCATGGCAATTCTCTGATACTTTTTATATTTTATATATTAAGATTCTAAGGACAGAGGATAATTTTTTATAAATTATTCTCTGCTATCATTGAATGTTTTATTATCTAAAAACAATGAACATAGTTCTTGGATACTTAAGGAATATCTAATTTTATATTTTATACACTAAGTTTCTAAGAGTAGAGAACAATTTTTGTACAAATTAATTTCTGCTTTAGTTGAATGTTTTATTATCTAAAAATAATTGTCACGGTTCTCTGATGCTTAGAGAATAGCCAATCTTCTATTTTATATATTAAGATTCCAAGGAAAGAGGATAATTTTTTATAAATTATTTTCTGCTATCATTGAATGTTTTATTATTTAAGAACAATCATCACAGTTCTTAGATTCTTAAAGAATAGCTAATCTTCTATTTTATATATTAAGATTCTAGAAATCAAGGACAATTTTTGTATAAATTAATTTCAGTTTAAGAACAGTAATTGCAATTCTTTGATACTTAAAGAATCTTGTATTTTATACACTAAGTTTCTAAGAATAGAGGAGAATTTTTATATAAATTAATTTCTGCTTTAGTTGAATATTTTATTATCTAAAAATAATCATCACAGTTCTCTGATATTTAGAGAATATTGAATTTTATATTTTATACATTAAGATTCTAGGGATAGAGAACGATTTTTGTATAAATTAATTTCTGTTATTTTTTAATATTTCATTATCTAAAAACAATCAACACAGTTCTTGGATACTTAAGGAATATCCAGTTTTATATTTTATGCATTAAAATTCTATGGATAGAGGACAATTTTTGTATAAATTAATTTCTGCTGTTATTGAATATTTTATTAGCTAATAATAATCATCATAGTTCTCTGATTCTTAGAGAGAAATAGAGGACAAATTTTGTAGAAATTAATTTCTGCAATTGTTAAATATTTTATCATTTAAAAATAATTATCATAGTTCTCTGATTCTTAGGGAATATCCAATTTTATATTTTATATACTAAGATTCTAGGGATAGAGGATAATTTTTGTATAAATTAATTTCTGCTATTGTCTAATGTAATATTATCCAAAAACAATCATCATAATTCTCTGATACTCATAGAATATCTAATCTTATATTTTATACATTAAGATTCTAAGAATAGAGGACAATTTTTGTAATAAATTCCGCTGTGAACGCGTCGAAGCGTTTCGACCTGCTCGAATTCTCGAACGCGGCTTCTGAAAGGAACTCATGCCACACATAAACACGTGAGTACCCGCTATGTAAAAGAATAAAAGCGTAGGTGGGAGGTGTATGGTTGGGTAATGTTTGGCTTCCAGTGAATTTGCTCAAGAGCATGCGTCTGCGTACCCAAAGTGGAATCAGTCCAGCTTTATTAGCGAAGCTGATAAGTCATCGGGGAACTTAATATGGCCTTAAGAGGAGTTTGTTCGTCCATAGTTTTTATACTGCTACAAATGGTCCATTTAAACGCGTCCACAATGTGAGTAATATTCATATTCCCTGCGAAAAGCCATTATCACTGTCTTCTCTAATTAACAACGCTAACAATAAGTCTTACTAAATTCTTGTATACGTTTAGATTGTTAAATGTTACTGAACGATGCTGAAAATATGCTTCCTTACAGCTTTCGCTTAAACGTTACTAAATCACACTGCGTAGAATTCTTCGAGTTCTGAGATTCGAGTTCTGAGATCCTGAGAGATCAGAAATTCTGGAGAATCGTTTAACGAGCTTGGCGTAGGAGGAGGGAGAGACATATTTCACAGAATCTATCCACAGATAATGCTCGTTCCCAGACAGGCTGCTCTGTGTGTAGATAACTGAATTCTGAAACACTTGCGCAAACATTTAGATTTAAAGCTGATCGTATTAGCTCTCGCTGTTAGGCTTTCAACATTTTTATGTTCTTACACAGCGTCTTATTTCATACAATTCGATCAACGAACAGAAATTGGTCCAACGTAGAAAAATACATTTAATTAAATTCATAATTTAATTGAAAATAGTCTTCTATTTAAATAATATTCCAATTTACGAATAAAATAATTTTTTAAGCGGAAATAAAATTATTGTAATTGAAAATAGAGTATTGTTTAAGTAGAAATAATATTTTAATTGGAAATAGAATTTTTTTTCCCCTTGAAAAATGCAAGATTCGCGAAGAGTGAACAGAAATAACGCTATTTTTAATCGTGACACCCAGTATTGCCAAGAGAAATATTGATAGCTTGTATAAACAGCTGAATGTTTGATGCTGTAAATTAATACGCTTGTATAATTAGATAAGATCTCGAAGTTGCTTGTTAAAGTTGATATTACAACTCCGGATTGATATTGCAATTTTCCAGCTGCATCGCTTCGCTTTTGCAATTAATAATTATTACTAAAATAATCGTCAAGCTAAATAGATACTAAACGATAGAAAATTGTATCCAATTCTTAATCTTTTCATTCATAACTAGCGCAAAGTATTAATTACAAGGTAGATCAGTTTTGTCGTGTATGTAAATATTTAGTTTACTCGTTTAAATTTTCTTAAACAATCGTTTCTTTAGTTACGGACTTAAACCAGTAACACCAGAGCTTCTTAATTGTATTTCTGCTTGTACGTGCCAGCTACATGCGTGGCATTATGTCACCAAGCATCGGTACAAAGCAATAATGAACCATTCTTATTACCTAGCGGCGTGTCTGGAATTTTAATTCAAGGATCTTCTTTCAAAGCGACTTCGCCTTTCTGTTTACTGAGCGTACAACTCAATGCAGCCAATTGGAGCTTATAACTTCTCCTCGCAATCACACTTTTCGCTTTTTTTCTCTATTATTTTCTCAGTTTCTTTACTATAAACATTTAACACATGTATATATAATTAATCGATACGCATAATAATTGAAAAGAATCAGGAATAGCTATTTTTCAAGCATACATATTCATAATTAAAATAATTTCACTCTCAGATCAATTTCTTTTTCTGAAAAAAATACAGTAAAATGGAGAATATCATTTTATGGCCTTGAAAATATTTTTTAAAAATTCAGAATGACTTCATGGTGAGCCTTACGTACACCAAAACAGGCCACGATACTAAATTATCCCCAGAAAAACTGCGGAGGATATTTTTAGAGCATTGTCCACAGATGAAGACGTGTTATTCGCTGCAGTTGAAATAGTTTGTAGAGGTGGATGCTTGATCGTACTCTTTGTGATGCTAATACACTTTTGTTCGAGTTGTAACGTACGATTAAGTATGGTCTCCTTGCTCTCGATGCATAATTTTTTAAGATTTACAATGTAATATATATACTTAGCGCCTTTGGCTATTTGGGCTGATTATGATAAGATCTCATGATTTAAGGATTAATGATGAGTTTAGAGACTCAATTCCCAACATCTGTCTTAATATCGTTGAGCATTTACCCATTAAATGAGTTCAACGTCCAATGTTAAGATGAGAACCATTTCGCTTCAATTTTACATACGCTGAGATCTCTGAAAATATAATACGATATAATTTGTTCTTCTATAAAAAAATTCTGTTGCTCGAGAACAATGTTTTTAACAAGCGATTGCTCTCTGCTTACGTCAGTTTCCTTCTGCTTGGCCAATCTTGAAATCCCTTTAAGCAAGTTAATGGTGACGCTAGCGAACAAATATATTTATATCTTTTAAACGGTTGAGCTTTCAGCTTATGTTTACCGAGGCTTTTTTGTTCGCTACAGTGTGTACTGTATACTGTAAAACTATTGAATTGTTTTCTTAACACCCTGTGCAGATAATTGAGCGATTTCTACTCAACGATTCCATCATATGAACGTTCTTTTGAATCGAAAGCAAAATAGCTATGAAATATTGCTCCGTACATTGCTATATTAAATCTTAAACAATGCGTTTGCTTCTTAGGCTGGAGAGCTGTCCAAAGTTAAGCGGCAGGGGCACGATTACCCAAACAGAGCTTCTACAAGAGCTGACGAATGACTGTCGTTACGATAAACTGACCAGACCACCAGGAGAGCTGAACTCCACAGATCCGATCAACATCTACACCAGCGCTTACATCTATACGATCAAGTCGAACATGGCGAAGACTCTGGTACCTTGCGATACAGTTTATATCTTGCGTTTAGCTCAGTCGTACTCTGAAGCTTCGATACAATTGTGCTCTCTTTCAGCAATTCGATGTGCACATGATGCTGCAATTCAGATACTTGGATGAGAGACTGAAGTTCTCCAACATTGCGCCACACTTGAGCCAGATATACGGTGGACAGTTCGCTCACGATTTAATTTGGACTCCCACGGTGTACGTTTCTAACGAACCCAGTTCAGCTATAATGGGCAACAGCGTTAAGGATATACTTGTCTCCATAGACCCATCGGGCATGGTCATACTGAATACTAGGTCTGTAATACGTATTTAGAGTGTGTACCAATGCTACGATAGTTTTAATCTCTCTTTTTATGAAAAAAATGCAACGGATTCTCAAATATGGGATTAATTGTAGATCGCTCTTACATTTTGTTTGATAACAGAGCAATACGAGATGTTAAACAAGCTACTTTCATTCATCATTATCACATTTACTCCCTCTTTTCATCATTATCTACATTTACTCCCTCTTTTTATGAAAAAAGTGCAACGGATTCTCAAATATGGGATTAATTGTAGATCGCTCTTACATTTTGTTTGTTAACAGAGCAATACGAGATGTTAAACAAGCTAGTTTCATTCATCATTATCATTAATTCTCTCTTTATCTGCTATTCTAAATTTTTTTGAGATTGAATGGAATAAAACAGTAATCGTAGATTTTTTTTGCAAAAGAAATGACTTTCTTACATTTTGTTCATTAACATAACAGTAGAAGGTGTTAAACAAGCTACTTTCATTCATCATTATCGATAATTCTGACTCTTTATCTTGTATTCTAAATTTTTTTGAAATTGAATAGAGTGAAACAGTAATCGTAGATTTTTTTGCAAAAGCAATGATTTTCTTACATTTTGTTTGTTAACAGAACAATACGAGATGTTAAACAAGTTACTTTCATTCATCATTATCATTAATTTTCTCTTTATCTGCTATTCTAAATTCTTTTGAGATCGGATAGAGTAGAACAGTAATCGTAGACTATTTTGCAAAAGAAATAGGCTGGCTAACTTAAAAAATAATTTGTTTCTCTTATGTAGAAGATTTTGAGTAACTCATTACATTTTTTAAGTAAAATCTAGTCTTTTTATTGCTTTTTATTGCGCAGTTGCAAAGCTCTTCAAGCATTCGATATCAAAATCTTCTTTCTCTTTAAGAATTTTTATAACTTCTTCAGCTACAAAATGCGAAATATTCTCAGTAGAAGCTTAGATTAGCATTTTTAGAGCTTAGATTAGCAATTTATTGCTGCTTTTCTTCTCCTACGCTTTCTCCGCCTTTAGCATTTTTAAGCGATATTAAAATAGCAATAACTTGCTGTTCGCAATTGCTAATTCGCTGAACTATGAATATATATATTATACATAAACTCTAATGTATCGTAGAACATAATTAGAAAAAAATCAAACATCTTTTATCTCATGAATTCTACATTCGAGCTCACAAATAATTCCAAAGCGTGGCTGCACAAAGCTTCATCGCTCGATGCTCCACGCCAAGAATAATGCATGAAACTTGAATCGAAGGACTCACATTTATACGCTAAGGTTGCTAGCTTTTAGAATTTAGTTCTCGCAAGCCTACGTTGGCCTCTAATCCCATAATAAAAGCAGCGTGTAAACTGTTATAGGTTGCAAGCCACTCTTAACTGTGGGCTTCGCTTGGAGAAGTTCCCATTCGATGTACAAGAGTGCCCACTAATTTTCGAGAGCTGTAGGAGTCTGTCATTGTTTATTGCGCTACTACAAACAAGTCAGCTAGTTTAACTCTACTCTGGCCCGCTTGGAATCAATGGAATTTTTACCACCCACAGGGACGCACAATGTGCTCGACATGGTGTTGTATTGGGACCAACAGCCGATCATACTCGCAGACGAGCTGCATTTAACTGAGTACAAGCTGATGGACAAGTGGGTGAACACCTCTGAGGTATTCTATACCACATCGCAGCAACATTATGGCCATTTTGGTACCGTTACCACTCTCATTCGCAACCAACAGCACTCGACAGTGCCTATCGTAGCTAACGATGCCTCTCATTCGCAGCTGGTAACTTCAGTTCGATCAGCATAACATTCAAACTGGCACGAGAGATGGGATTCTTCATGATGGACTATTACATACCATCCATACTGATCGTGGTCATCTCTTGGGTGTCGTTCTGGCTGCACATGGATGCGAGTCCCCCACGAATAGTCTTAGGTGATGTACCCTGCGAACATTGCCAGCGTTAGCGAAATAAGTAATGAATCAGAGACTTCGCATCTAGGAACGAATACCATCCTGACGTTCATGACTCTTGCGTCGAAAGTGGAGAACTCTCTGCCCAAAGTTTCTTATATTAAGGCCAGCGAGATATGGTTCCTGGGTTGCACCATATTCCTCTTCGCTGCGATGGTGGAGTTCGCTTTCGTCAACACCATCTACAGAAGGAAGTACGCAATGTTCTTTGGTATTTTGTTTCTGCGTAGAAGTTTGCATATTGATGTGTGATGCTTTTAGAAAAACAGTGCCGCTGAAGAAGGTGAACAGCAAGTACATACTGAAGTCAACGTTGACTCCGAAGCTGGCTCGCAAGCAGTTCCAGAAGAACACCACAGGCCTGGAACGGTCAAGGTCTTGGTCATCGTTGGATAATGCGAACACCAGCGAGCAGGATTACACCAGCCAGAATTATCTTACCGTACATGCGAGTATCAAGGCTTTGGATGTGATCGAAGCGAACGAAGAGGGTAACGGGGATGTATTTCTGTTTGCAGAGCTTCCCAAGTACCCTGAACATCCCTTCGGTGAAGATTGAGGAGGACAAGGAGGAGCAGGAGTGCTCCGTAGGAAGCATAATGACTGTTAACAGCACATCGTCACCAAAATCCTTCCCACGGAGGGCGACTCTTGCTCAGCTGCACAATTTTACGACTATGACTCCGCAGGAGATTGCTCAGTGGATCGACAGGCGCAGCAGGATTGTCTTCCCTGTGGCTTTCATTATATTCAACATACTTTATTGGTCTTTCATTTGGATATAAAATAGTCGAGCGTTTGAGCTAAGAATGATATGTTTTTTTTTTTTAAAGGATAATCGAATAAGTTGTATTTATATTATCGCTTTCGATTACTGGAATTTTGTTCCATTTTGAATAAACTATTCGCTTTTTTAGTTAGTCGGTCAGCCAGATTTTGCTCAAGCGTTGTCAAACACCTGCGACACATGTTCAGAATCTTTATATTAGCTTGCGTGCAAATTAATATTGTTACGTCGGATAGCATAAAGTCCAACTTTAATTTTTTGAACGACAAGAATTCTAAATGGCATGAAAAAACAGAGATGCAAGGTTTTATGGTTCTAACAGAGTTCTTGTTGGACAAAAAGCATGCGTTCCATATTTTTTCAATACTGTCCTTCGAACGTACGCTATGAAACATAATTTAATTTAGCTACATAGCTCATGTACTGTCTACAAAATTTGTTTTTCTTAAAGAATAGAAATTTTTCATCGATTGACATTGATTGATATTGTTATATCAGGTAGCAGAATGCATAATAATGTCCAACGTTAATTTCTTAAAGAACAAAAATTCTAAATGGCATGAAAAAACGAAGGTACGAGGCATTATGGTTTTAGTAGAGCTCTTGTTGGACAAAAAGACATGCATTCCATATTTTTTTAATGCTGTCCTTGATTGACATTGACTGATATTGTTATATCAGGTAGTATAATGCATAATAATGTCCAATTACAGTTTTTTTTAACTACAAGAACTCCAAATGACATAGAAAAACGAAAATACAAGGCATTATTTAGTAGTAGTAGAGTTCTTGTTGGACAAAAAGCATGCATTCCATATTTTTTTAATGTTGTTCTTAGTTGATATTGTTATATTAGATAGTATAATGTGTAATAATGTCCAACTTTAACTTTTTAAACTACAAAAATTCTAAATGGCATGGAAAATCAAAGTTGCAAGGCATTATTTAGTAGTAGTAGAGTTCTTGTTGGACAAAAAGCATGCATTCCATATTTTTTTAATGCTGTCCTTGATTGACATTGACTGATATTGTTATATCAGGTAGTATAATGTATAATAATGTCCAATTACAGTTTTTTTTAACTACAAGAACTCTAAATGGCATAGAAAAACGAAAATGCAAGGCATTATTTAGTAGTAGTAGAGTTCTTGTTGGACAAAAAGCATGCATTCCACATTTTTTTAATGTTGTTCTTAGTTGATATTGTTATATTATATAGTATAATGTGTAATAATGTCCAACTTTAACTTTTTAAACGACAAAAATTCTAAATGGCATGGAAAATCAAAGTTACAAGGCATTATTTAGTAGTAGTAGAGTTCTTGTTGGACAAAAAGCATGCATTCCATATTTTTTTAATGCTGTCCTTGATTGACATTGACTGATATTGTTATATCAGATAGTATAATGCATAATAACGTCCAACTATAATTTTTTTAAATTACAAAACTGCTAAATGGCATAGAAAAACAAAGAAACAAGGTATTATGCTTCTAGTGGAGTTCTTGTTGGACAAAAAGCATGCATTCCATATTTTTTTAATGCTATTCCTCAAACGTACGCTACGAAACATAATTTAATTTGAGTACAAAGCTCACGAACACTCTACAAAATATGTTTTTCCTAAAGAATAGAAATTTTTCATCGATTGACATTGATCGATATTGTTATATCAGGTAGCAGAATGCATAATAATGTCCAAATTTAATTTTTTTAAACTACAAAAATTCTAAATGGCATTAAAAAAGCAAAGATACATGATATTATGCTCCTAGTAGAGTTCTTATTGGACAAAAAGCATTGATTCCATATTTTTTCAATGCTGTCCCTCAAACGTACGCTGCGAAACATAATTTAATTAGAGTACAAAGCTCACGTACAGTCTACAAAAGACTGATCTTGACTCGTTAAGGTAATTCAGATTGAACGACAGAAGCCTCAGATGAAATCCGTTTATTATACCACTGTCTTTCCATCTTATAACATGCATTCGTGGTACAAATGGTTAACTTAAGAGCGAAACGATAGCAAAAGGGACTCTAGATTCGCCTATTAACTCTGAAACGCGTCGTTAACAGGCTCGTCGTCGTCCTCGTCCTCTTCTCCCTCGCTCTCGAACGTGTTATCCGGGATATCGTACAGTCTGATCATAGGCTTATTCGGGTCCTTCATGATCAGATACTTCCCATCCTTCTGCTTCATGCAAATATCAATGATGCATCGCAGTATGCCCCAAGCGTTGTCCATGTTCAGATTAATCTGCGTAGCGAATTCATTCGGCTTGTACTGTTGCGTACCAAGAATAACATGCTTGCTGGAGTCTCTGACCATCGCTCTGGACACGTATCCAAACTTCAGTTGGTCCGAGCCAGCCAACAACGCCTGCACAGTCCACTTGGCCAGTTTGCAAGCATTGTTACGCAGCTCGTTGGCCAATACTGCTCCACGTTGGGTGTCCAGCTTCTGCCTCCACTCGACACCGTTGGCCAATTTCGAGTCCCACTCGTTTAAAGCCTTGATAGTGAGAAACTGGGTCTCGTTGTTGGGTCCTTGCATCACTGCATCGTGCTCGCATCTCGCTACGAGCACGATGCCATTGTTCAAGTCCCATTTTCTGTATCTGTAAGCAACGCTAGCCACATCTCCTTCCTCCTCCTCTGAGATGAACGGATTGCCCTCCTCGAATTTGTATCTGGGCTCGTTAGACTTCAGCACTTGCTGAGAAAAGTTGTGGTTGATGAACGTGGCTTCCAACGCCAGGTTTCTGGGCGAGTTCAAGGAGTTCCCATCGTCCTGAGGTGGCTCCACACTGGTCTCGTTCACAGTGAGCAGGTCGAACTCAGTGTTGTCTCGCTTGTCGAAGAACAGCTTGTCCCCAATCTTCTCGATCACTATGTCCCAAGAGTAATTGCTGCGAGTGCAGCACATTATTGTCGCCAGGATTGCATCGGTTGCGTAGACATTGCCCTCTGTCTTGGAGAGCTTGCGAATGATTGGATCATCGGTTGTGGTCACCGTATGGAAGATTCTGTCGATTCGCTGCAGTGGCTTCTCGCTCTTCACATTCACTCTGTCGTAGGTCTTGTCGTAGTATTCGAGGGAGCCACAGCAGAGGATGTCCTCTCCATCCTTGACGCTGGGCAAAGACAGTTTCGCCAGCCGTGGGAAGTCCATCTCTTCGATGGTCACCCAGTCTGGCCTGACAGTGACCGAAGCGTCACGGATCTTGATCGGAGGCTGGTTCTTGTGGTTGCGCAGGCCCTGTTGCCTGCCCCAGCGTTTTGTTTGACCCTTGCGGTCCCTCTCGCGTAGTTTCAGCTTGCCAAGCTGCTGCATCTGGCTCAAAGCGCCACGCTGGCTGCCACGACCCCTCATGTTCCTCTGGTTGTGGCGGAACCTGCCACCACGCTGGTACGGTGGTTTCTGGACACGAGTGGTGTCAACCAGGTGGAAGGTTGTTTCGTCTTCATCGTGGTAGTATGCGTATTGGCTGCCGGAACCAAACTGGGACGTATATTTGTCTGTAAACGATAAACGTACCATCTTAGTGCCTTTCTCTGCTCGATATTAATTCTACTTCACTTTTTGCTGATATTTACGTATCGTATTGAGAGAAAATTGCTAAAAATAGTAATTTCTATAATATATTACTTATTCTATGTAATTATTAAATCGTTAACACTTTCGTTGCAGCTTTACTTTGTATTTATCTTAATACGTTGAATGCGATAGGGTCAACGATGACCAGCGCGCCAAGTTTTTGAAGCCACCATCGTTATTTTAACAGCGCGAAGGAATTAATGCAGTATTAAACATTCAAACTAATTACTTGGTCGAGCGATTAAAAAATTCCAATAAAAATTAGAAAATGGCTCTCGCTCGAGCAGCGTTACTTAAAGAAAGTAAACTGGAATACTTTGCTGGACTCAACTCCGTAAAACGGAATCGAATAAAGAATCAGGTACTTTCAATTCTCTCGCTGGTTTAGAAAATCGTTGGCGAACCCTGTACAAACTCCAAACCAATTCTATTGAAGTTACAAAGTAGTTGTTACTATTATCAACAGTACTGAGCGTTCATACGTCAGATAGGTTAAGGTAGACGCAAAATTCTGATAACTTACTGGGGAACTTTTTGTCTTGGAAGGCTGGCGTAGTCCAGTCAGATATCTACAATAA
Organism: Xylocopa sonorina; assembly: GCF_050948175.1. NCBI lineage: Eukaryota > Metazoa > Arthropoda > Insecta > Hymenoptera > Apidae > Xylocopa > Xylocopa sonorina. The sequence continues at coordinate 3,850,820 of NW_027490090.1, forward strand.
GAATAAACGAACGTCTAAGAAATCTTTGAGAATGCGAGAATGTATTAGGTTGTGTTTATCACGAACCTTGCCCAATCTGTCGCCTTTCGAGAACGGCTGATAAGGTATATCCTTGAATTGGTCAGGCAGCTCGCAGGGGCCCCAACCGTCCGGATTATGCTGGATCGCTGGCGCCTGGAAATGGGCCACCTCTTCCTCCTTCTGGACAGCGTCATCCAGTACAACCACGTCGTCCGTCATTCTGCTATTTCACTGAAAGATGCCCAGGACACGCTGCCACGATCTGCTCGCCGGAAAGACCGGCGACGCCATTATTCTATGCACACAGTAAACGTCTCGTATCGACGTGCGAACTTGCGTTGCATTTAAATCGCTCTCGCGTGCGAATATTTAACAATAATTGTAATAACGTGATTCGTTGTTGTTTTAACTAGCAATATTTTTTTTTTTTTTTTAGGTACAAATTAAATTGTCAGTGCCGTAGCTAAGATTAGCGAGGGTGCTGTTTTGGAAAATGTCTAACCTTTCTTTCGACATTGTGTAAAAGGAAATGAATGACGCATGAACAGAGAATTTATTTAAAAATTTGATAAAATTCTATTCTTTAGATTTTTAAATGGAGTAAAATAGAATTTACCTTTTATTAGTGTGTCAGAGTTGGCACTGTGGGAGTGACAGTGTTCTTTCTTTTGTAGTGTCGCGCGTAGTTTGCTACGCGCATGCGCAGAATGTTGTATACAGTTTCTTACGCGCATGCGCAGAACGTCGCTTATAGCCTCTTATACGCGCATGCGCAGAGTATTGTATATAGTTTTTTACAAGCGCATGCGCAGAACATTGTGCGTAGCTTCTTACGTGCGCATGCGCAGAACGTCATGCGCAACTTCTATTGCGCGCATGCGCAGAGCGTTGCGTACAGCTTTCTTAGGCGCGCATGCGCAGAATATCGCGTATAGCTTCTCATGTGCGCATGCGCAGAGCGTCGTGAATAGTTTTTACTTACGCATGCGCAGAACATCGCATACGTTTCTAACGCACGCATGCGCAGAACATCGCGCATAGCTTCTAACGCGCGCATGCGCAAAGCGTTGTATATAGTTTCTTACGCGCGCATGCGCAGAATGTCATGCGCAACTTCTATTGCGCGCATGCGCAGAGCGTCGTATATAAATTTTATTCGCGCATGCGCAGAGCATCGTAAACAGTTTCTTACACGCGCATGCGCAGAGCGTTGAATATAGTTTCTTATGTGCGCATGCGCAGAGCATCGTAAACAGTTTCTTACACGCGCATGCGCAGAGCATCATAACAATGTCATACGTATGAATATGCGTAAAGCGTCGCGCGCAGCTTGTTACACGCGCATGCGCAAAAACACTACGTCACTGGCACAGTATACCGTGTCTGGGCGTTCAGTCAATATGGCTTCTTCCGTGGTTGCCGCAGCCACCGTTCGCGCTGTCAAAGGCAGAAAAATACTTCCCACGCGAGCAGCGCTCACTTTGGTAAGTAAATAATCAATCGATGAGCATATTCGTACGTAACTGTGTATTAATCGCGCGCGATATTGCACATCGCTGGTGACATTTTCCATTTGAAAATATCGCAAGCTTGAGGTTACGTTTTCAACTTGTATTGATGTGCAATTGCTATTTTTGAGATGTTTCACATTACTTCTAATGCCAGTCGATAGTTATGTACGTATAGCATTAGCTAATCTAGAAACGTGCAGTTATTATTATTTTATGTCGCATCTATATTTGCGTTGAATACTTATCGTTATTATTAGTTCATCCAGGTTCTGTTTGTGTCCATTTAAAGAGCATCGTTGTTGTTGTGACGCTACAAGAGGAGTTGATTCTTGGAAGGTTTTTTAAATTGACGCTAACACTTAACGGATGGTTTGTTTTTTCTATGTCTTCCTTAATTTCCAAGCATTTTTTATGAGAATTAAATAAACGTGTATGTATTGCTTCAAACCATTACAGTTTTTTTAATAAACACTATTTTTTATGGTATTTTACAAGGCTATTTATTTACAGGTCTACTGTTTCTTGCGAGCGTGATATCTTGTAAAACACTCATCGTTGCAAAGTGGAAATACCCTTTTGTTCATCGTAGTACTCCGATTTGTTATCGCTTCCTGCGTTGGATGATTTATCAGCACAAATTTCTTCACAGACTTCCGCAGCTTTCGTAGAAAACTCTTTTGCGTTTGCTGTTTTAACGATTACTTAAAATTAAATAATTTGTGTAGACACAATCGATGGATAATACTGCAACTAATCGTATCAAAAAATAAACCAAGTATGCATAAAATTGAGAAACTAACGCAGCGTAATAAAAATGCAAGCAAGAAACATAATCGTACATTTCATATCCTGGAAAATCAGGATACGAAAATATAAATTTACATTGTACCCATCCGTTAAGCGTTAAGAAGCACATTAATTTCACATTTTGTAGATTTATTTGTTTGTAATTAGCTTATTTTGTTGGTAATCCATTTAAAACGTTGAACGCCAACTAACTTTCCTTTTTTCTCCTGCAATGATAGTCCATTCATTTATACTTTTTTTTAAATATAAAATAAGAAAGTAAATAATTATAAAATAGTGTAAGCAAGATTTTAAATCGTGTTGTGTATTTTTTTATTTATCGAACACAGTCAACGATACCATTTTCGTTTCTGTAATTTACATTCTGCAATTTGTTTTGTTGCAGACATCGAATGCGGTGAAAAAGATCAAGGAGCTGCTGAAGGACAAGAATGAATGCGTAAGCAGATGCGAACTTTAATTTATTAAAATTTATTATTAATATACGTACTTTGATTCATTAAAATTTGTTATTGAGATGCGTACTTTAATTTATTATAATTTATTATTAAGATTATTAAGATATTGCGCACTTGAATTTACTAAAATTTATTATTAAAATACGTATTTTAATTTATTAAAATTTCTTTTTACATCGTCCATCACTTTTATTAGCTTTTTATCTGTTTCGCAAGAGCACCGATGCGATATCTTTGCAAAAATAAATTATTTCTGCGAAAGATTGGGCTTAAAAAGAGTCCAAAGACCTCGCAACTTTTTAAGGTGCTCGAATAAAATTTAATATTATATTTCTGTCGCATTTCAGATCGGTTTAAGGATCAGTGTGAAGCAGCGAGGGTGCAACGGTCTCAGTTACACCCTGGACTACGCCAAAGAGAAATCGAAGCTTGACGAGGAGGTGGTCCAAGATGGTGTTCGCATAATGATCGACAAAAAGGCTCAGTTGTCCTTGCTAGGCACCGAAATGGACTACGTTGAGACTAAACTGAGCTCCGAGTTCATTTTCAACAACCCGAACATTAAAGGGACGTGTGGATGTGGAGAGAGTTTCTCCATCTAGTTGAATTAAAAAATTGTAGTCAGCGTAGATTATTTACAATTGTGATATTCACCTGAAAAAAGCGAATTCAATTCTTCGTACGCATTGTTTCATTAAGAATTTAGCGATGATACTTTATTTTTTTAAATAATAACAAATAATTATTGTAAAATAGTTAAGTAACTAATCTCTCGTGAAAATAAATGTTGTTATAATATAGTGTAATATATAATTATGCAATAGTTTAGTGATGAAATTGTTTTCGAGCAGTTTTGGAAGGAATTACTCAGCAGATTTTTATCTGCAGTTTGTCGAAGCCTTGAAAACTTCTTTTATATAAGTTTAAATGTCTTTAATGTGATGCGCTGTTGAAGTACGCGTAATCTGGGGTCTTCGGTGGAGATTTCAGGATTTTACGTGTTGAGTTTGAGAAAAATGCTTATGAGTTATCAATAAAGTCGCTAGAAACGCTGATGCATCAAGTAATCGATGAATTATCTCTAAGTAGATAAAAAGTAGATAGAATTGCATGTTACGAAGAGCTTTAGCTATTCATAATGTGTATTTTTGGGATGATAGAGTTTATTTTAGTTTTTTTAGCAGTAAAATTTTTAATTAATTGAGTTCAGATTAATGAGAGAGGTATTGATTCTCACTTTTTAGAAAGTATTTAATATTTTGCTTAATATTTAATATTTTATATTTTATATTTTACTTAATATTTAATATTTGCTTAATATAATATTTTATTTAATATTTTACTTAATATAATATTTTATTTAATATTTGCTTAATATAATATTTTATTTAATATTTGCTTAATATAATATTTTATTTAATATTTTACTTAATATTCAATATTTTATATTTTGCATAATATTTAATATTTTATATTTTATTTAATATTTAATATTTTGCTTAATATTTTATATTTTATATTTTATATTTCGCTTAACTTGAACTTAATAATTCTGCTCCGTAATATTTTCTAATGCTTTAAATAGGGTTTTATAAAATTATATTTCATATATAACTTCTTTCGTGAAAGAGTTTCATCATTTAACTCAACAAAAATTAATTTACAACTGCTGCAAGTGAAAATTGTATTATAAAAAACTCAAAAAGAATTTCTTAAGGCAGTACAGAGGCAAAAAGATCTCATTAGAAGCCACATTTCTATTCTAAAATCTCTTTTTTTTCTTTTTTCTGTACAAAAGACTTTGAACTTTACATTTAAAATTTTTTATGTATATAATAACTTCGATTTTGTGCTTTATTTCTTTTGATCTCTTACATAATGAGCTAAGATAATTTAACATGCAATATTAATTGCATTTAATTCTATTTCAGAACTGAAAATTTAATAAAAGTGATCGTTGACCTTTTTATAAAAGTTACAACGTTCAAATCTCCCGCGTTTTCTTGTAAGACAAGGTTAGTGGTCCACGATCACCTGATTGGCTCTGAGGTTTCTATGTACCACCAATCACAGCGCAAGACGTAAGATAATACAATAAGCTTGAATTTTAGTGGTCAGTATTTAAATATGAAAGGTTAGTATTCTTTGAATTGATGAAAGTAATTATTTTTCAATTTACGATTAGTTTATAATGAGATGAGTTTAATATAGTCTTATTTCTGATTTATGTTGAATTATGTTATTAATTTAAATCATTAATCTAACCTAAATTGATCATTTAAAATAACCTAACCTAAATTTTAAATGAAAAATCCTTCCTTTGCAATTGTGCTATAAACTTTTGTGTCTTTTAGGTTAATTTTATGCTGTCTATTAAATTAAGTAACTAATTTAACCTAAATTTAACATAACATAACCTCAATTGTCCTTAGAAAACACTGACCATTCAATTGGTTGTCATAAAAAGAAACTTGCATTTTATTGGTCAGTAAATTTAACACAACCTAACCTCAATTGTCATGAAATAATTTGATTTTGTGTTTTTTAGGTTAGCTTTATGTTGTTTGTTTATTAATCTAACCTAAATTCAACATAACATAACCTCAATTGTCCTTAGAAAATACTGAGCATTTAATTGGTTGTCATAAAATGAAGCTTGCATTTTATTGGTCAGTAAATTTAACACAACCTAACCTCAATTGTCATGAAATAATTTGATTTTGTGTTTTTTAGGTTAGCTTTATATTATTCATTTATTCATTTAAGTAACTAATCTAACCTAAAATTAACATAACCTAACCTCAATTGTCCCTAGAAAACACAAACAATTTAATTTGTTGCTGTACAAAATAAATTTACATTAAACAACACATCTACCTTACATTTTTTCTATGATTAAATGATCGAATTGTTTGATGCGTTTAGATGATCGAATACAAAGGAAATGAGAAGAGATAAATTCGATAGATTAAACACGCTGCGACAGAATACGAAATTGAAAGATGAATAAATGGGAAAATACGTACGAAGCTCTGAAAAATTTTGCCAAAGTGCTAGCTTGTAGCAAATGGTAATATTTTAATTAAAAAAGCATAATAATAATACATAAAAAAATACATATATCATGTATCGCTGTTCAAGCTTGTTTACGCTTTAATCCTCAATATTTGCTATTTATTTACACACAAATTACGAATTCAATACGTTACGTTCCTACGATAAATAAATAAGTACAAGTATTCATTGTTTGCAGCGGATGCGAGCCATCGAACGCAGTAAGATACACAAATTGCGGTCACTTCTTCTGTAAACAGTGCGCAGAGAATGACTCGGTGTGTACGAAGTGCAGCGCACCCGTACAACCCATGGAAAAGTGCAACGATGACTTAATCGACAGTCTCGTTCGTTACTGCAGTAACGCAGCTGAAATAATAGGAAAAAAGTACGTCGATTTCGAGGAATACGTTTGTATATTAGACTTAAGTTCTTGTACAATAAACTCTGCTGCGATACGATCAATTCGTACCTCGTTATATAGAAAACGAGCTACAAGAAACTTAGAAATAACTAAAATATGAATTAATTCCATTTGTTCTGCGTTCTATGAGAATTATACTCTCGAAAGGGCAAATTATGCTGCGTACGCTTGTAAAATACAATTTTATAAACTTAGAAAGCAAGATATAGCTTATTTTAGCTCAGCGTTACGTGTAAACCATTTATTTAAATATTATACCCCTTAAAATATTATTTACGAGGAAGAATTATTTACGTAGATCTAATATTACAGTAATACGATTAAAATAAATTTATAAATATATATAAAAAATATAATCGATGTTTCTACTGTAATTTTAAAGTATTATTCGCTGAATACGACTAACGCACATGAAATATAAATTTAATAGAGATTTATGGAGTACGACTGCGAATACGAGAACCAAACAGTTAGATAATACCAAGAGGATCAACTCTCCGATTAGTAAAAAGCTCATACCGAAGAACATAAACAAAAAGAATGCTAAAGGAGAGACGCAGTTGCACGCAGCCTGTTTAAAGGTAACAGAAACTCCTTAAACTCTGTAATCGTGAATTACAAGGCTCGATTCATCATCTTTCAGAATAAAGAGGAGCTCGTTAGGACTCTGTTGGCTGCCGGTGCGGATCCGAATACCAAAGACCACAGCGGCTGGACACCTCTGGTGATTATTCGACTGCGATGTAATTTTGTACTCAGTTACGCAGCAATTTTTATGATTGCAGCAAGAAGTTGTGAGCTACGGCTACACGGATATCTGCCAGCTGTTGCTGGAATGTGGTGCGTCACCAAATACACCTGGCGAAGGGAACAGAACAGCCTTGCACGATGCTGTTATCAAGAACAGACTGCTGGAGACGAAGATGCTGCTGAAGCGCAAGGCCAAGAAGGATGTGTTCGACAATTATGGGAAGAAACCCATGTGCGTAACTCTTATAATACTCTGGCGTACTGCGTTTGACTGTCCATCGAGTCTCAGAATTTATTTAGCTCCGATTACAATTTTTTTTTAACATTTCAGAGACTACTGCGAACCAAATAGTGAAATATGGAGCATTTTGGCGAATGAAAACGGATCGGATGATGAAGTCGAAGAAGCAGTGGCCTTAAATTGCAGTTCGATTCAACCATTTCCTGTTTTATACGCCTCGAGCTTGAACGAAGAGAAGAAGAAGTACATAGAGAGAGCTGCTGCGAAGCATAAAATTAAAATCGCCTCTGCCTTTCGGTGCGCTCTCTGTCCTTTCGACTGTAGAACTTAAACGAGGCTCAGTTAAACATAATTAACGCGTTACAGATCAACTGTGACTCATGTGATAGTCGAAGCGGATGCCAAGAACATTGTCGAGCTATCGTACGATGTGATGATGGCTCTTTTGCACGGCTGCTGGTTGCTCAACACCGAATGTAAGTTCCGCTTGAAGAACTGGTGTTCGTATAATTTAATCTCCGTCAAATTCTCTGTTGCGAAAGGGATTCAATTGGGGATGAATGTGAACGATGTGCTGAATGGAGATTTAGATTTGTTCGAAGTCAGCGGAGCGCCAGTCGTTGGGGTCCCAAGAAAAGCCAGAGAGAGTGCGCAGAAGAAGGTAAAATCGCAGATACAGTCTCCAACATCCTCTATCTCTATTATCCTCTCCAGAACCCAGGTCTCTTCCACCAATGCCACTTCTATTTCCATCCGCAAGCGAACAACGTTTACCAAATAAATGGCATCGAGCTGACGAAAGAGGCACTGGTGGCTCTGGTGCAAGCAGCGGACGGATCAGTCCTCACGAGAGAGCCAAACCCAGAGGACGTGAGGAGCAGAGAGCCCTGCATCCACTTCCACATCGCCAAAGAGCCTAATCACCCTCTCTACAGGTGCACGCATTACAACATATACGTGCCAGAGAGGAACGAGCCACGTATAAAGTACAACATGCCCCACATCAAAACTCTGCCACTGATCTGGCTCGTGGAGTGCGTAGAGAAATTTACACTGGTCGATCCGTCTCATCTGGGCCTGCTAAAGCTCTAAAAACCTGCGTAGACCAACTTCCAGATATTATAAAAAAAGTATTGGCGTAAGTTTAAGTTCCGCTAGACTCTTGAATTAATTTCTGCTACTTTTGGTAATAAATTTGTGGGTGAAAAAAATGTGTGCATTGTCTGTCTGGCTTGGAGCATCGATTCTGCGAATTAATTTGGAGCGTTTGTCGCTGTTTTCATCGAGAAAAAAATGCGTACGCTGCGCAGCACGGTACTATGATTACGAAGAATCGACCGTTGCGCAAAGAACGATAAATTCCAGGGGGAAATACGGATCGTACGGTATCCCGTACATTTACGGATAAAGTACCGCTAGTCGTGCACGTATACACGCGCGTTCGACGTGCTGGAGGGACGGAGAGGAGGAAAAAAAAAGGTTGAGCAGAGGCAGAGGGGAAGAGGAAGAGGCTCTCGCGCGAGCTGCGGACGAGGAGAGGCGAAAATTCTAATAGCAGCCAGAGGATCGACGATAATGGTAATTGGATAATGATGTAACAGAGACCAAATAGACTGAGTCACTCGTCGACGGGAATAGAGGGTTCAAGGAACAGTCTCAAGGATGCTTCGCGTATTAATATATAACGTAATACGCGTTACATTCAGAGAATATCGTATAAACATCAGCTTGCTGGCTTTTTTTTCTAAGAGAATATATTCAGTTTGGTGTTCTAACGATTGTACTGCTCACAAATGTTAATGCATAGCTGATAAAATTCTTAGAAAAAAATCAGTTATGTGTTTTAATACTTGTGCTGTTCACAAATGTTAATGCATAGCTTATAAAATTCTTAGAAAATATTCAATTTGGTATTTTAACACTTCTACTGTTCACAAATGTTAATGTTTTAACACTTTTACTCTTCACAAATGTTAATGCATAGCTAAAATTCTTAGAAAATATTCAATTTGGTATTTTAACGCTTGTATTGTTCACAAATATTAATGTTTTAACGATTGTGCTATTCACAAATGTTAATACATAGCTGAAATGCTTAGAAAAAATTCAGTTTGGTATTTTAACACTTCTACTGTTCACAAATGTTAATGTTTTAACACTTTTACTCTTCACAAATGTTAATGCATAGCTGAAATTCTTAGAAAAAAATCAGTTTATTATTTTAATGCTTGTACTTTGTTCACAAATGTTAATGCATAGCTGAAATTCTTAAAAAAAATTCAGTTTGGTATTTTAATGCTTGTACTTTGTTCACAAATGTTAATGCATAGTTGAAATTCTTAAAAAAAAATCAATTTGGTATTTTAATGCTTGTACTTTGTTCACAAATGTTAATGCATATCTGAAATTCTTAAAAAAAAATCAATTTGGTATTTTAATGCTTGTACTTTGTTCACAAATGTTAATGCACAGCTGAAATTCTTAAAAAAAAATCAATTTGGTATTTTAATGCTTGTACTTTGTTCACAAATGTTAATGCATAGCTGAAATTCTTAAAAAAAAATCAATTTGGTATTTTAACACTTGTGCTGTTCACAAATGTTAATATACAGCTGAAATTTTTGTTTATATTGGGAGAAAAGTTTGAATGCAAGTTTTAAAATTGATAAATGTGTTTTTTTGTTATTGTGGGACCAATTAACTAAAAATTATTTTATATTATTGTTTAATAAAAGTAATAAATTTATTAGAAGACCCTCACTTCTTCTAATTTTCTTTTTATTAATAATAAATGAATTTTAAGTTAATATGGGACCAATTAACTAAAAATTAATTTACATTATTGTTTAATAAAAGTTTGTAGATTTATTGAAAGAATCTTGGTTCTTCTAATTTTGTTTTTATTAATGATAAATGTATTTTAAGTTAATATGGGACCAATTAACTAAAAATTATTTTACATTATTGTTTAATAAAAGTTTGTAGATTTATTGAAAGACTCTTGGTTCTTCTAATTTTGTTTTTATTAATGATAAATGTATTTTAAGTTAATATGGGACCAATTAATTAAAAATTATTCTATATTATTGCTTAATAAAAGTGGTATATTTATTAGAAGACTCTTGTTTCTTCTAATCTTCTTATTATTACATTTTAATATAATAATTCTGAGTTAATATGGGACCAACTAATTAAAAATGATTCTATAATTTTTTATTATTTAATAAAAGTAATAAATGTATTAGAAGACTCTTACTTCTTATAATATTGTTTTTTTTAATGATAAATGTATTTTAAGTTAATATGAGACCAATTAATTAAAAATTATTCTATACTATTAATTAATAACAGTGATAGATTTATTAGAAAACTCTTGTTTCTTCTAATCTTGATATTATTACATTTTAATGCAATTCTTAGTGATAAATGTATCCTAAGTTGATATGGGACCAACTAACTAAAAACTATCCCATATTATTAATTAATAAAAGCAATACATTTATCAAGAAGACTCTTACTGCCTCTAATCTTGCTTAATTATTCCTGCTGAGGACCTTTGCTTCTACTAATCTTCTCATTATTAATGATAAACGTATTCTAAGTTAAATATGGGACCAACTAACTAAGAATTATTCCATAAAATTACTTAATACATTTATCAGAAGACTCTTGCTTTCTCTAATTTTGCTTAATTAATTCTGCTGAAGACCCTTGCTTCTTCTAATCTTGTAATTACCAATGATAAATGTATTTTATATAAAATATGGGACCAACTAAGAATTCTTCCATACTATTGCTTAACAAAATTACTAAATACATTTATTAGAAAACCCTTGCTTAATTATTTCTGCTGAAGGCCCTCGCTTCTTCTAATCTTGTAATTACCAATGATAAATGTATTTTATATAAAATATGGGACCAACTAAGAATTCTTCCATACTATTACTTAACAAAATTACTAAATACATTTATTAGAAAGCCCTTGCTTCTTCTCGTCTTGCTTAATTACTTCTGCCGAAGGGCCTCGCTTCTTCCAATCTTGCAATTACCAACGATAAATGTATTCTATATAAAATATGGGAGCAATTAACTGAAAATTATTCCATACTACTACTTAATAATCGCAATACATTCATAAAAGTCCCCTGGCATCCACCAATCTGCCCACAATTCCACTTCGATGCAACTATTTCACCTGAAATTTTCTTGCAGACGTGCTGTATCGCTTTCATTCACCGTCGAGGGGCCCAGGTCGGCCGTCGTGGCTGCGAACCGATGGGAAACGTAACCGTGAACCGCAGCAACCCTTCCACGTTTCTATTGAGTAACACTGAAGAAGCGGATCCGCCGGCTGTTGCCTCCTCTCTCTCTCTCTCTTTCTCTTTTTCTCTCCTTTTTCTTGCCTGAGGAGAGGGGGGCCCGCACCCTGACCCACAAGCGGGCCCAGGCACCTCTCCTCAGTCAGTCAGTCAGTCAGTCAAACAAGTCTAACAGGCAATGCGGGTCCGCATAATACCGTGGCTGCCGAACTCCCGGTAAAGTTGTCTGTCGGACACGCACGTGCTCGAGGTTGGTCGACGACAACGCGGTGGTGTCCTCCAACGGCTGGTGTCTCCGTCTCTCTCCCTTTTTCTCCCTTTTTTTCCGCCTCGCGCGCGCGCTCTGCCACCGTTTTTCTTTTTTTTTTTTTTCTTTCTTCTGCTTGCTGGTTCTCTTGTCTTCGTTGAGAGAGAGAGAGAGAGAGAGAGAGGATGAGGGAGGCGAAGATGGTACTGGGAGCAGTCCCAGGGGGCATCGTCCTTCTCCTCCTACTTAGTGGCTCGAGCGTTGCTCAGGACGACGACTCTTTGGCTGGCAGTTTCTTATCAGGTAAATCGACTATTTGTATTCGCGGATAGAGAGGCGAGGATTGTCACGGGTGTAGTGGTGATTTAATGCTGGCCTCTGTCTGGTGTTTAAAGGCGAGAGGATCAAGGGCACCTTTTGGAGTTTGGCGGACTCTGCTGGGTCGCTGGTTTCAGTTTTATGCCCCTTAATTTGTTTTATTTGGTATTTTTTGGATTCTAGCGAATTTTGAAGAAGATTGTAGAGAGCTTAGAAATTTTTAAGAAGATTGTAGAGAGTTTTACAGCTCTCTGGATTTAATTACTTCATGCATACAATATTTAAGGCAGCTTTTGGAGTTTGGAGAGCTCTGTTGGGTCACTATGCCCTTAATTTGTTTTATTTGGTATTTTTTGCATTGTAGAGAATTTTGAAGAAGATTGTAGAGAGCTTAGAAATTTTTAAGAAGATTTTAGAGAGTTTTACAGCTCTGTGAATTGAATTTCTTCATGCATACAATATTTAAGGCACCTTTTGGAGTTTCAGAAGCTCTGCTGGGCCACTGGTTTTAGTTTTATGCTCCAAATTTCTTTTATTTGGTACTTTTTGCATTCTAGGGAATTTTGAAGAAGGTTGTAGAGAGTTTAGTAATTTTTAAGAAGATTGTAGAGAGTTTTACAGCTCTGTGAATTTAATTTCTTCATGCATACAATATTTAAGACACCTTTTGGAGTTTGGAGAGCTCTGTTGGGTCACTGGTTTTATTCTTATGCCCCTAATTTCTTTTATTTGGTATTTTTTGCATTCTAGGGAATTTTTAAGAAGATTGTAGAGAATTTTACAGCTCTCTGGATTTAATTACTTCATGCACACAATATTTAAGGCACCTTTTGCAGTTTGGAGAGCTCTATTGGGTCACTGGTTTTATTCTTGTGCTCCAAATTTCTTTTATTTGGTATTTTTTGGATTGTAGGGAATTTTGAAGATGATTGGAAGATTAGAGAGGATTATTCAAAGATTTTAGAGAGTTTTACAGCTCTGTAAATTTAATAATTAGTCAATGCTGTTACATTTGGGACACCTTTGGAAGTTTGGTGGACTCTGCTGGGTCACTGGTTTCAGTTTTATGCCCCTTAATTTGTTTTATTTGGTATTTTTTGCATTGTAGAGAATTTTGAAGAAGATTGTAGAGAGTTTAGAAATTTTTAAGAAGATTGTAGAGAGTTTTACAGCTCTGTGGATTTAATTTCTTCATGCATACAATATTTAAGGCACCTTTTGGAGTTTCAGCAGCTCTATTGGGTCACTGGTTTTATTCTTATGCCCTTAATTTGTTTTATTTGGTATTTTTTGGATTCTAGCGAATTTTGAAGAACATTGTAGAGAGCTTAGAAATTTTTAAGAAGATTGTAGAGAGTTTTACAGCTCTGTGAATTGAATTTCTTCATGCATACAATATTTAAGGCACCTTTTAGAGTTTCAGAAACTCTGTTGGGTCACTGGTTTTATTCTTATGCCCCTAATTTCTTTTATTTGATATTTTTTGGATTGTAGAGAATTTTGAAGAAGATTGAGAGGTTGGAGAGGATTATTGAGAGACTTTAGAGAGTTTTACAGCTCTGTGAATTTAATAATTACTCAATGCTGTTGTATTTGGGGCACCTTTTTGATTTTGAAGAATTCTGCAGAGCCACTGGTTTTATTCTCATGCCCTTAATTTGTTTTATTAGTTGTTTTTTTCGACTGTAGGGAATTTTGAAGAAGATCGTAGAGGATTTTACAGCTCTGTGGATTTAGTTACTTCATGCCTGCAATATTTAGGACAACTTTTGGCATTCTGCAGGGTCACTGATGTATTATTCTTTTTTATTTTTCCATCTTTAATTTGTTTTGTTAGTTATTTTGGATGATAAGGAGTTTTGAAGAAGATTGTAGAGAGTTTTAACACCTCTGTGAATTTAATTACTCAATGCTGTTGTATTTGGGGCATCTTTTGGAGTTTGAAGAATTCTGCAGAGCCACTGATTTTACTTTCATGCCCTTGATTTGTTTTATTAGCTATTTTTTGGATTGTTGGGAATTCTGTAGAAGATTGTAGAGAATTTTACAGCTCTCTGGATTTTTTTAAATACTTATTACTACTACATTTGGGTCCCATTGAGGAGTATTAGAGAATTTTGAAGAAGATTGTGGAGAGTTTTACAGCTCTATGGATTTAAATGCTTAATGCCACTACATTTGGGTCCTCTTTAGAATTATAAAGAATTTTGCAGAGCCACTGGTATATTTTGCTTTTTTATTCTCATGCTTTTAATTTCTTTAATTAATTATTTTGGATTGTTTGGCAATTTTACAGCTCTGTGAATTTAATTATTTAATACCACTATATTTGGGGCCTTTTTAAGAGTATAGAGAATTTTTATAAAACCACTGGTGCATTATTTTTTTTTAATTTCATGTTCTTAATTTCTTTTGTCAGTTATTTTAGATTATAAAAAATTTTATAGAACGTTATAGAGAATTTTACTGCTCTGTGGATTTAATTATTTAATGCTACAATATTTTGGGCCCCTTTAAAATTATAGAAAATTTTTTATTAATTATTTTAGATTGCAGAAAATTTTACAGAAGCGTTAATCTATCATTCTTTTCATTTTCATGCACTTAATCTTTTTTATTTTACTATTTTGGGACCATACTCTCTCAGTTCTTCTCACTTTTATTCTAAATATGAATTTGGACTAAAGAATATACAACTTGGGACCAAATAAATAATAAAGAAACTATTTTATACTCTTCTTTAACATCAGATCTACTCAGAAACACGACTTAACATTTTATATTCTCTATTTTGTAGAGAATGCGCACGGATGGTTCATAATTTGTTAGAAGAAGTATCGCAGAGGAATCTTAACGCCCAACTAAATAAAAATCAGAGGAGTACAGTGTTCTACGAGAAAATATATGTGCAAGAAAGTGTGTTATTAACAGGATAGAATTCTTTTTATTTTCTTTTCTTTTATTATTACATTTTTTTTTCTTTTTTTAGTGTTTTATGTATTTACATAATTTTCATTGCCAAGAATTTTACAGCTCTCTGATAAAATTTTTTAATAATTGTAAAAGGGTCCCAAATATTGTAGCATTAAATAATTAAGTTCACAGAGCTGTAAAATTCTCTACAAACTTCTATAAAATTTTTTATAATCCAAAATAACTGATAAAAGAAATTATAAACATAAAATTAAAAGAAAATAGTACACCAGTGACTCTATAAAAATTCTCTATGCTTTTAAAAAGGTCTTAAATATCGTAGCATTAAATAATTAAATCCACAGAGCTGTAAAATTCTGTACAAACTTCTATAAAATTTTTTATAATCCAAAATAACTGATAAAAAAAATTATGAACATAAAATTAAAAGAAAATAATACACCAGTGACTCTATAAAAATTCTCTATGCTTTTAAAAAGTTCTTAAATATCGTAGCATTAAATAATTAAATCCACAGAGCTGTAAAATTCTGTACAAACTTCTATAAAATTTTTTATAATCCAAAATAATTGATAAAAAAAATGAAGAACATAAAATAAAAAAAAAATAATACACCAGTGGCTCTATAAAAATTCTCTATGCTTCTAAAAAGGCCCTAAATATAGTGGTATTAAATAATTAAATCCACAGAGCTGTAAAATTTTCTATAATCTTCTATAAAATTTTTATAATCCAAAATATTTAATAAAAGAAATTAAGAACATAAAATAAAAAAGAAAATAATACACCAGTGGCTCTATAAAAATTCTGTATGCTTCTAAAAAGGCCCTGAATATCGTAGAATTAAACAATTAAATCCACAGAGGTGTATAATTCGCAAATAATTGAAAATAATTAATAAAAGTGATTTAAAAGCACGCGAACGAAAGAAAATAATGCACGTTTTAGCGTATAATTAGCGGAGTATTTGGTTGATGCAGGTATATTTGTTGCGTTGCCGTTTGTTAATTAGCTGGAGCGGTTTCGAGCGATTTATTAAGGCATAAAGTGTGTATAACTGTATATAAAATTAGTTCGTGGCAGAGGAGGTTTCGAGAAATAGAAATTCGCGTGCGTGAATGTATGCTGTGCACGGCTGTGTTGGTGGTATCTTGGATGGATGCGATTGTCCTACTTCTGTTAGGAGTCGCACAACGTTATGCGGATGACGATGAGTCTACTGTCGCGTCGATGAGCAGGCCGTTAGCGAGCTTACAAAATACGCAACGAGATACGCGTACACACTTCCGCCATGTTTCACGTTTCGCGTGTTTAAATAACGAACAGGGCATTTGGTATTCTCAAAAATTAATCGCTCACACCTAGATCTTAATTCTTCTTCTATTTTTTTTCTTTAATGTATTTTATTCCATCTTTCGAGTTTCGTGTATTTAAATAACGAACAGGGCATTTGGTATTCTCAAAAATTAATTGCTTACACTTGAATTATTCTTAATTCTCCTTCTCTTCTTTTTTTCTCTGAGTACTTTTTTTGTTTAAGATCGCATTATATATATTGTAAATTTTGCATATTGCGTATTTAAATAACGAACAGACTATGATATTTTGTATTCTTAGAAATGAATTGCTTACACTTGGATTATTCTTAATTCTCCTTCTCTTTTTTTTTCTAAGTATTTTTTTAAAGATCGCATTATATATATTGTAAATTTTGCATTTTGCGTATTTAAATAACGAACAGACTATGATATTTTATATTCTTAGAAATGAATTGCTTACGCTTGGATTATTCTTAATTTTCCTTCTCTTTTGTATTCATATTTGTATTAATATTTTGTATTCTTAGAAATTAATTACTTACACGTCGATCTTAATTCTTTTCTTTTTATTTCTAAGTATTTTTTTTCTTTAAAGATCGCATTATATATATTGTAAATTTTAGTTTAGTTGCAATTATTAAGTTTATGTTAAATTTATATTTTTATTTACACGTGGATCTTAATTCTTCTTTTCTTTCTTTTTTTTTCTCTACGTATTCTTTTTTTAAGATCGCATTATATATATGTATTGTAAATTTTAGTTTGGTTGTAATTATAAATTTATATTATTTATTGTTCAATTTATTCGTATTTGTATTTTAATTTAAATTTATATTAATATGGTATAAATTTTAGTTTAGTTGCAATGGAATTGTATTTTTTAATAATGTGAACTTATAATGCAAGTTTTAGTTTTTTTTTTAGATTATTAGTATTTGGATTTTTCTTTTTTTAGAATTGTATAAGATTGGGATGTTTTGGCGATGCTCTGAAGTTATATATTTGGGAAATATTACATAACTGTCTTGAAATGTAGAATAATGTTTTAAAAGGAAGGTCAACAGCTGAATTTTTTTAATTTTTAGCAACTGAGAATTTGAATTTTTGAATTTTAAGCAGCTGAGAATTTGAATATTTCAATTTTAAGCAGCTGAGAATTTCAATTTTCAATTTTAGACAGCTGAGAATTTGAATATTTCAATTTTAAGCAGCTGAGAATTAAAATTTTCTATTTTAAACAGCTGAAAATTTGAATATTTCAATTTTAAGCAGCTGAAAATTTCAATTTTCTATTTTAAATAGCTGAGAATTTAAATTTTCAATTTTAAGCAGCTGAGAATTTAAATTTTTCATTTATAAGCAGCTGAGAATTTCAATTTTTCTATTTTTAGCAGCTGAGAATTTAAATTTTCAATTTTAAGCAGCTGAGAATTTGAATATTTCAATTTTAAACAGCTGAGAATCTATATTTTCAATTTTAGACAGCTGAAAATTTGAATATTTCAATTTTAAGCGGCTAAGAATTTAAATTTTCAATTTTACACAGCTGAGAATTTGAATATTTGAATTTTAAGCGGCTAAGAATCTAAATTTTCAATTTTAGACGGCTGAGAATTTGAATATTTGAATTTTAAGCGGCTAAGAATTTAAATTTTCTATTTTAAACATCTGAGAATTTGAATATTTCAATTTTAAACAGCTGAGAATTTAAATTTTCTATTTTAAACAGCTAAGAATTTGAACTTCTAAATTTTAAATAGCTTAGAATGTGAATATTTTAATTTTAAGCATTTGAAAATTTAAATTCTCAATTTTAAGCAACTAAGAATTTCAATTTTTAAATTTGAAATTATTAACAAAGAAGCAGCCAATCTGAAAGTAGAATAAACCAGATTGGCTAATGAATAGCCAATCTGAGAGCATATAAATTCCACGCGCAAGACTATACGCTATGTTATATCAAATTAAATAACTGCTTGCATTTAAATTTAAAAAGAAGTCGAGGAATTTAAATGGAATTACCTACGCGGTCAGGCGAAAATTCATTTACTATTTAATTTGGTTCACTGGGTCACGAAATAGTTTGTAACGGGATCGCGCTCAGCTGATCGCAAGTAATACGACACCGACAAAAGACACAGAATATAAACACAGCTTGTACAGCTCTTCGAAGCAACCCATTGACTTTCATCAACTGTGCTCGATTCCGCTGTAAATTACATTTTTATTGTTAGTTAATATATATTATATAATAATAAGTATTACATTTTTTAAACAGGGGCGAATCAAGACAAGTGGGGACCCTGTGCAATTACTTAATCCGCCCTCCTTTCAAACTATTCATTTCGAACAACGAATAAACTCGATTTACTCATTGTGCACATAGTAACAATTAATTAGTTTTTTTATTAATTTTCATTCGTCAATGACAAATGAGTTAATGATAACGTTTGTCCAATACTGAATTAGTAAGTCGACATATTTATTCAAAACTCGCCAATAGCATAGTATTTTGGGCGGTCCTACAGTCCTACAGGGGCGTATCAAGTGCACTAAAGGGCCCTGTGGTCCAAAAAAAATATCTTAATTTAAAAATTTTCGAAATTACAAAATAGATTCTCAAAATGCGTTCCATGAAATAATTTAACAAATCTAAAAACAAAATATTAAACTTCTGATCTCTAAGTTGCACTTTTTAAAAAATTTTTACAGTTTAGAGTCCCATTTGTCTTGATACGCCCCTGGAGGGCGCTTAAAAATTTTTTTAAGGCTCAGGGCCCTCACTTGTCTTGATACGCCCCTGAGGGCCCAAAAATTTGTTTTGAAGCTCAGGGCTCTCATTTTTCTAGATACGTCCCTGAGGACCCAAAAAATTAATTTTGAAGCTCAGGGCCTTCACTTGTCTTGATACGCCCCTGAGGGCCCAAAAATTTATTTTGAAGCTCAGGGCCTTCACTTGTCTTGATACGCCCCTGAGGGCCCAAAAAATTTTCAAGCTGCGGGTTCCTACTTATCTTGAGACGGCCCTGAGTGCTCTGAAATTTTTATCACCAAGGGCCCTCACTCGTCTTGACCCGCTCCTGGAATTCTATACGTTCTATCATTGGTTGCAGTTTTTTTTTGTGCGAAAGATTCGAAAACGAGTCTGTTTTCGAAAATTCTCGCAATGTGAGAAAAGTTGCTAAAAATCAGGAATCATAATTAAATCATCGTCAATATCTGAGACACCCTGTATATATTGTACATTTTATTGAAGGAAAAATGGAAAAGCGTTATTGGTTAAAAGTTCGCGCAGTGTTATGAACGAATATGTGTTACATTGCACGAAATTTTTGTTTAGTTAAAAACGAGCTGTGAACGAAAAGAAGTATTATTTAAGCTAATTGCCACCACTTAACGAACGACATATTTCTACTCTCTACATAATTTACATTTCATATGCTCTGTTATATTCGTCAAAAGTAATGGCCAAACTCTACAAGCTTTATTAACCATAAATTGTGCCCAATTGAACGTGTGTATTTTCCTACAGAATGGTTGGATTCCCTAGTGAGCACGGAGAGCAGCGCAGATTGTCCAGGAATGTGCGTGCACGCACTGACCACTCTGATATGTACCAAAGTGCTCGAGCACACGCAGTGTCCTGCGAGCATGCGATGTTGCATCGAAGCACCCATAAACAGTACTGGAACACCTGAGAATTCCATCAACGATGGTAATCCTACTCCAACTGTTAGCACCACAGTTAAAACGACCACGTCTGCGAGCACAGTAACATCTTCGACGAGTACGACGGCACTTACGACAGTGTCTTCGACGACTTCCTCGAAAACAACTCCTGTACGTCTTCCAAATAATATTTTTATTAACTAAGAAGTATGCATAATGTTTATTATTCTCTGTAAATAATGAAGTAAATACTATTGCGCTCTGAGTACCAAAAGAATGTTTCTACGGCGTTTCAGTTAGCTGACGCAGAGAATTATAGAATCGAAGAAGCGAAATGTATGTAAATATAACATTCTTTTAGCATTCGGAGCGTAAATCTTTGCAGATTAGAGTATAAATCTCTTATATTACTATTACGAGTAAATAATTTTACTTTTGAGCACTGCTCGACGATTAAATCTAACTGAATCTGAATATTTTTGCAGGAGAGCCAAAAGGAAGCGGCGAATAAAACATCAAGTACGTATTTTTACGATTTCAGGTAAACAAGGAAGGTAAAAAATAGGATGAGAGCGTAATGTTTGAAGAAGCGAGTCTGTGTTACTAAATAAATATTGCAAAATATTATTTGCAATATAGTATTTATATAAAGTAGATATTCTTATTGTGGTTTGTTTCTCTGGTGGTACGTTTTACTTGCTGCGTCTTTAATATCTTTTGTGCAAATCATTAAGTGGCGTAATAAATTTATTAGGGATCTTGTACGAATGCTTGGTTTGCTCTACGCTTGCTTTTTTTCTCTCTGAAGCCTTGAAATTCTCTTCAGAGCAAGCTTAAACTTTGTAATTCTCTTCAAAGCGAGCTTAAGCTTTTCAAGGCAAATTTAAGCCTTGAAATTCCCTTCAGAACAAACTTAAGTTTTTTAATTCTCTTCAAAGCAAACTTAAGTCTTTCGAAGCAGAATGTAAGCCTTGCAATTCCCTTCAATGCAAGTTTAAGCCTTTTAAAGCAAGTTTGAGCTTTGCAATTCCCTTCAGAGCAAACTTAAACTTTGTAATTCCCTTCAAAGCAAACTTAAACTTTGTAATTCCCTTTGGAACAAACTTAAGCTTTGTAATTCCTTTGAAAGCAAACTTAAGCATTGCAATTCCCTTTAAAGCAATCTTAAGCCTTTTGAAGCAATCATAAGCCTTGCGATTGCTTTTAAAGCAAACTTAAACCTTCCAAAGCAACTTTAAACCTTGCAAATCTCTGCAAAGCTAGCTTAAGCCTTTCGAAGCAAAATATAAACTTAGCAACTTCCTTCAGAGCAAGCTTAAGCCTTTCGAAGCAAGTTTAAGCCTTGAATTTCTCTTCAGACTAAGCTTAAGCCTTGTAATTCCCTTTAAAGCAAACTTAAGCCTTACAATTCCCTTTAAAGCCATCTTAAGCCTTTTGAAGCAATCATAAGCCGTGCAATTGCCTTTAAAGCAAACTTAAACCTTCCAAAGCAACTTTAAACCTTGCAAATCTCTGCAAAGCTAGCTTAAGCCTTTCGAAGCAAAATATAAGCTTAGCAACTTCCTTCAGAGCAAGCTTAAGCCTTTTGAAGCAAGTTTCAGTCTTGAATTTCTCTTCAGACTGAGCTTAAGCTTTGTAGTTCCCTTCGAAGCAAACTTAAGCCTTTCAATTCGCTTCGGAGCAAGCGTGAGCCTTTTGATGCAAGCATAAGCCATGCAATTCCCTTGAAAAGAAGGGAAACTATTCTCCGTAGAAAAGGAAGCAACGACCAAACTTTAGACGAGCCACAATAAGAATATCTGAATTATCTACTAAATCGTAATACAAAAAAGAATACAAAATCTCTCATAATCGCCTTCTCTTAAACCAAACACCAGAAACAATACAACTGTACAATCGATATTAATCGATACATTCTTATTCGCAGCGAAAACCTGCTCAGGAATATGCATGGCGGAGAGAATAGCTGACTACTGCGACGCAGTGCTGATAATAGACACCCTCTGCAAGCCTGGCTACAAATGCTGCGTCTCCAGAGACGCATTCGGTGAGAACCCTCCGCCAGAGTTACTAGTCATTGACCGAACGAACACAAGTCGCATCGATGAGAAAACTGGCAGCAATACGTCCTACAAGAACCCGCAGCACTCTACGACTGCCAGGCCAAACGTGTTCCCCTCTACGAGCACGCCAAGCACCACAGTGCTCGCAACGACTGCTCAGACGACTAAGCATCCAACGACAACAATGAGACCAAAGATTACGATGAAGAATCCATGCAAAGGCGAATGCATCAGTGGTTTCTTCGCTCTGCTCTGCGACAAAGTTGATGGAGACGCTGAATGCCCAGACGATGGCTCTTGTTGTGTAATTGATGCTTTCGTAAGAACGGTAAAGGGCTGAGATTGACTGAGAACTTGTACGATTCAGGCTGACACTTCATTTACGATTGCTATTTGTTAATTAGGAGACAACTACGACCACTGTTCGACCAACTACGAAGCCAGCGCAGCCAAAATTGCAGCCTTGTCCTGGTTTCTGTTTGTTGACCATCATGGCAGCCTTCTGCGAGCGACCCAATACTATTATACCCAAGACTTCAACGTGCCAGTCTGGCTCGATT
This sequence comes from Xylocopa sonorina, assembly GCF_050948175.1. Taxonomy (NCBI): domain Eukaryota; kingdom Metazoa; phylum Arthropoda; class Insecta; order Hymenoptera; family Apidae; genus Xylocopa; species Xylocopa sonorina. The sequence continues at coordinate 3,873,515 of NW_027490090.1, forward strand.
TGCTGCGACAACACGAAGAGCACTCCGCAGGTGATTATGTTTGTTTTTGGGTTGGTGGAGGCGTTCTAGAGCAGCGTAGAGGCAAGTAAAGCGTTAGAATGGAAGATTGAAGTTTAACGTTGGCTGTAGATAGTAAACGTAGTGACTCCGTCTTCTCCGTCTCAGACTCCAAGGCCCAGACCCAGGCCCACGCCAAGGCCAGCGATCACTACTGTTTCGCTGCCACCAGACCCACGTCCAGAGTGTCCTGGCTCGTGTATCGTGTCGTACCTGTTTTTCACTTGCTTCAGTGAGTATTTATTCCTCGCCACCTGCTTTAATCTCTGCTGTAAACATTGGTACGCCATCGATTAAGTATTTTGCAGTCGTATGAGTCTTCTGGGATACTTGCTAGAAAATTACAGCTTTCGATCTTGTTTTATCGAAGTATGGGACTCCTAGATTGTACTAGGTAGCATACGCAAAGTGTTCGAACACTTTTTCATTCAAGATTTAATGATATTCGAAGCTAGCGGAGGAGAGTCTTTAAGTATCACATCGCAAGCTGTTTAAAGTGAATTCTAGAGGAGGCGCAGAGAAACTAAAGAGAATTATAGAATTATAGCATCGCCAGGAAGCCTTTTAGTCATACGTAACTTCGCGAATAAGCTAACGCTCAAGAATATTTCAATATCGTCAACTACAGATACGTTTAAGTTTGTTTCTCCTCAAACTACCCTTTTTCTTTCGTTATATGTAAATAAATAATTAATGCGTACTTCTATTGTACAAATGAATGTTATATTTTAATGTCTGAATGCGTTTGATTGTAAAAAGACAAGTTTTTTATTGTTTCATAGCGAATTGAATATATGGTTTTAAAAATTTGTTGTTTCTCTTCGTAGGAAATGCTGAGCTGACTAATTTGTTCAAGTGTAAGAAACAAGGGCATCAGTGTTGCGCGCCAAAGTCATTGATAAGAGAAATGAGCAACGGAAACTCGAGCGAGCCTATTCTGAGCAATAGAAATGATACGATGTACGTTACAGCAAGACCGTACACAACTTCCTCTACGACAGCAATGTGTAAGTTGTTTTACTTTCTATTGTGTAAGAAAATTGAAGAAGAAGGTGTATGGTAATTGATGATAGAAGACATATAAATTGGGCTTGAAATTTTGTTCTGTTTTGTTGCCAAAATGAAATGTGATGATTTACAGTTTTGTATTGGCTGAAGTTTTAGAATAGTTTTGATGTAATATTCTGCAGGCGATTTTTTGGAAAGTGGATACATTTCTCTGTTGATATAGAATTCATAGATAAATGTGAATGCAGATTTAAGGCTTTCGAAGCAAGTTTAAGCCTAGCAATTAAGTTCTGAGCAAGATTAAGTCTTTTGAAGCAAATTTAAGCCCTGCGATTCCCTACAAAGCAAAGTTTAAGCCTTGCAACTCCTTTCAAAGCAAGCTTAAGCTTTGTAATTCGCTTCAAAGCTAGTTCAAGCTTTACAATTTTCTTCAAAGCAATCTTAAGCTTTTTGGAGCAAGTTTAAGGCTTGCAATTTCCTTGAAAGCAAGTTTAAGCCTTGCAATTCTCTTCAGAGTAAGTTTATACCTTGTAATTCCTTTCAAAGCAAAGTTTAAGCCTTGCAATTCCCTACAAAGCAAAGTTTAAGCCTTGCAACTCCTTTCAAAGCAAGCTTAAGCTTTGTAATTCGCTTCAAAGCTAGTTCAAGCTTTACAATTTTCTTCAAAGCAATCTTAAGCTTTTTGAAGCAAGTTTAAGGCTTGCAATTTCCATGAAAGCAAGTTTAGGCCTTGCAATTCTCTTCAGAGCAAGCTTAAACCTTGTAATTCCTTTCAAAGCAAAGTTTAAGCCTTGCGATTCCTTACAAAGCAAAGTTTAAGCCTTGCAACTCCTTTCAAAGCAAGCTTAAGCTTTGTAATTCGTTTCAAAGATAGTTCAAGCTTTACAATTTTCTTCAAAGCAATCTTAAGCTTTTTGAAGCAAGTTTAAGGCTTGCAATTTCCTTGAAAGCAAGTTTAAGCCTTGCAATTCTCTTCAGAGCAAGCTTAAACCTTGTAATTCCTTTCAAAGCAAAGTTTAAGCCTTGCGATTCCTTACAAAGCAAAGTTTAAGCCTTGCAACTCCTTTCAAAGCAAGCTTAAGCTTTGTAATTCGTTTCAAAGATAGTTCAAGCTTTACAATTTTCTTCAAAGCAATCTTAAGCTTTTTGAAGCAAGTTTAAGGCTTGCAATTTCCTTGAAAGCAAGTTTAAGCCTTGCAATTCTCTTCAGAGCAAGCTTAAACCTTGTAATTCCTTTCAAAGCAAAGTTTAAGCTTTGTAATTCCCCTCAAAGCAAATTTAAGCTTTTTAAAGCAAATGTAAGTCTTGCAATTCCCTTCAGAGCTAGCATAAACCTTGCAATTCCCTTCAAAGCAAGCTTAAGCTTTGCACTCTCTTTTAGAGCAAGTTTAAGCCTTGCAATTCCCTTTACAGCAAGCTTAAGCTTTGTAATTCCCTTAAAAGCAAATTTAAGCTTTTTGAAGCAAGTGTAAGCTTTGCAATCTCTTTTAGAGCAAGCTTAAGCCTTGAAATTCTCTTCAAAACAAGATTAAGCTTTGTAATTCCCATCAAAGCAAATTTAAGCTTTTTGAAGTAAGTTTAAGCTTTAAAATTCTCTGCCAACCAAGCTTAAGCCTTTCGAAGCAAGTAAAGGCCTTGCAATTCCCCTCAAAGCAAGTTGAAGCCTTGCAACTCCTTTCGATGCAAGCATAAGCTTTGTAATTCGCTTCGAAGCTATTTTAAACTTTTCAATTTTCTTCAAAGTAAGCTTAATGTTTATAGTTCCCTCCGAAGCAAATTTAAGCTTCTCGAGGCAAATGTAAGTCTTGCAATTCCCTTCAGAGCAAGCTTAGACCTTGCAATTCCCTTCAGAGCTGGCATAAGCCTTGCAATTCCCTTCAAAGCAAACTTAAGCCTTTTCGAAGCATACATAAACCTTGCAATTGCCTTTAGAGCAAACGTAAGCCTTGCAATTCCTTTCAGAGCAAGCTTAAGCCTTTCAAAGCAAGCATACGCCTTGCATTTCCCTTCAAAGCAATCTTAAGTCTTCTAAAGAAAGCATAAACCTTGTAATTCCTCTTTGCTGTAATACTCCACAGACAGTTCGTCAGAAAGTAGATACATTTTCCTATTAATACATAATTCACAGATAAATATTAACGAGCAACACTTCATCGAATACATTAGCAACCCCAATTTTCCAGACGAAACCACAACAGCAACGTTGACAACCATGAGAAGCCCAGTGTACAGCAAGTACGTCTGCGGTGTGAAGGGCACCTCTCGTGGCCCAATCGCAGCTCGCAGCCTCGAAAGAGACCCACGAGTAGTCGGAGGTGAGGATGCGGATGTGAACGAGTGGTGCTGGCAAGTCGCTCTGATCAATTCCCTCAATCAATACCTCTGCGGCGGTGCTCTGATTGGAACGCAGTGGGTTCTGACTGCTGCGCACTGTGTAACAAAGTAAATATACCCTTCGTACTGCTCATTTAAGCTTCAAACTCTTATTTCAAGCTTCGTTGATCAATTTAAGGACTATGTACTGGAAAAAAGAATAATATTGCTCATCGCTTCGATGCTCATTGCTCCATCGATCATTGCTTTTAGCATTGTACGCTCCGGAGACGCAATCTATGTAAGAGTAGGGGACCACGATTTAACAAGGAAGTACGGAAGCCCTGGCGCACAAACCTTGAGGGTGGCCACCACTTACATTCATCACAATCACAACAGCCAGACTCTTGACAATGACATAGCGTTGCTGAAGCTTCACGGACAAGCTGAGCTGAAGGATGGTGTGTGCCTCGTCTGCCTGCCAGCGCGTGGAGTCAGCCACACAGCTGGCAAACGGTGCACTGTTACTGGCTACGGATACATGGGAGAAGGTGAATTGGTTTTTGTAATGTATTCATTAAAATATTGTTATTAATGTGCGATATATAATGTGTAGTTGGGTCCAGCTCTATTTTGCAGTTAGTTGAGCGTAGAGAAGATGTCGTAGCACCTTCGTAGGGTCTTATAGTTACAAGAATTAGAATGATACGTCTGAGAGATACGATTTTGGTTTTATAAGTACGAAGGCGAACCGTTTTGTTACTTTTGAAGAGAACTCCTGTTAATTATGGAGATTAGTGTAAAGATGGACAACTGTAGTTCGCTTCAAAGCAAACTTAAGCTTTTCAAAGCAAATTTCAGCCTTGCAATTCACCTCAAAGCAAATTTATGGCTTCTGAAGGAACTTTAAACCCAGCAATTCTGTTCAAAGTAAACTTAAGCCTTGTAATTCCCTTCAAAGCAAACTTAAGCCTTTCAAACTCCCTTCAGAGAAAGCTTAAGCCTTTTGAAGTAAAACATATGCTTTGCAATTCCCATTAAAGCAAGCATAAGCCTAGTAATTCCCTTCAAAGCAAGCTTAAGCCTTTCATAGCAAATTTAAGCCTTGCAATTCTCTTCAAAGTAAACTTAAGCCTTGTAATTCCCTTTAAAGCAAGCTTAAGCCTTTTGAAGCAATCATAAGCCTTGCAATTACCTCCAAAGCAAATTTAAGCCTTTCAACTCTCTTCAGAGCAAGCTTAAGCCTTTTGAAGCAAAACATATGCTTTGCAATTCCCTCCAGAGCAAGCTTGAGCTTTGTAAGTGTTTGCAAAGCAAGCGTGGGCCTTTCAAAACAAGTTTAAGCCTTGCAACTCTCCTCAGAGCAAGCTTAAGCCTTTTGAAGCAAGCGCAAGCCTCGCAACTCCCTTTGGAGCAAACGTAAGCCTTTCGAAGCAAACATAAGCCTTGCAATTCCCTTCAGAGCAAGCTTAATCTTTGTAAGTGTTTGCAAAGCAAGCGTGGGCCTTTCAAAACAAGTTTAAACCTTGCAACTCCTCTCGGAGCAAGCTTAAGCCTTTTGAAGCAAGCGCAAGGCTTGCAATTCCCTTTGGAGCAAACGTAAGACTTTCGAAGCAAACATAAGCCTTGCAATTCCCTTCAGAGCAAGCTTGAGCTTTGTAATTCCTCTTAAAGCAAGCTTAAGCCTTTTGAAGCAAGCGCAAGCCTTGCAACTCCCTTTGGAGCAAACGTAAGCCTTTCGAAGCAAACATAAGCCTTGCAATTCCCTTCAGAGCAAGCTTGAGCCTTGTAATTCCTCTTAAAGCAAGCTTAAGCCTTTCGAAGCAAGCAATAGCTATGTAATTCCCTTCAAAGCAAAGTTAAGCCTTTTGAAGCAAATATAAGCCTTGCGACTCTCTTCAGAGCAAGCTTAAGCTTTGCAATTCTTTGCAATGCGAGCGTAAGCCTTCTGAATCAAGTGTAAGTCTTGCAACTCCCTTCAAAGCAAATTTAAACCTTGCGACTCTTCTTCAGAGCAAGCTTAAGCCATTTGAAGCAAACATAAGCCTTGCAATTCCTTTCTGAGCAAGTTCAGGCTTTGTAATTCTCTGCGAAGCGAGTTTAAACCTTTTGAAACAAGTTTAAACCTTGCAACTCCCTTCTGTGCAAGCGTAAGCTTTATAATTCCTTTCAATGCAAGCTTTAGTCTTTCGAAGCGAATTTAAACGTTGCAGCTCCCTTCAGAGGAAGCTTAAGTCTTTTGAAGGAAGCGCAAGCCTTGCAATTCCCTTGTGGAGCAAACGTAAGCCTTTCGAAGCAAACATAAGCCTTGCAATTCCCTTCAGAGCAAGCTTGAGCCTTGTAATTCCTCTTAAAACAAGCTTAAGCCTTTCGAAGCAAGCAAAAGCTTTGCAATTCCCTTCAAAGCAAACTTAAGCCTTTCAAAGCAAGCATAAGCTTTGCAATTCCCTTCAAAGCAAACTTAAGCCTTTCAAAGCAAGCGTAAGCCTTTTAATTCCCTTCAAAGCAAGCTTAAGCCTTTCAAAGCAAGCATAAGCCTTGCAATAGGCATAAATAATAATAAAATGAATAAAGATTGTTCTTGGTACGCTAACAAAGTATAACTATAACTGCATTAGTAACTGGACATCATACACTATTGTCTCCAAATAAAATTGTATACAATCTTGTAATTTCTTCTGATCGTACACGAAAATAAGTTATCCACGCAAGCAGATCTTGCATCGTATCTCAACTGAGCATCAATCGTAAGTGAGAAAATATGCTTGCGCAGCTGGCCCTATCCCACTTCGAGTACGCGAAGCTGAGATACCAATTGTAAGCGATGCTGAGTGCCTGCGAAAGGTGAATGCTGTGACCGAGAAGATTTTCATTCTACCTGCGAGCAGTTTCTGTGCTGGTGGTGAGCAAGGCAACGATGCGTGTCAGGTAATATAAACAAACTTCTTGTATATTTATCTCTATTTTTTCTAAATAGTAACATTTTATATTCAGCAACATTCAAGTTTGATGACTCTCAACCATGAATTTCAACGTCAAATTTTGTATTTGAAAATTCTGAAAAAATTGAAATTTAGAATAAAATTTATCTGACCAATTTTAACGAATTTTGGATATATTATAGAAGACACGATTCTAAACAACTTTTCTCTATTCATATAACCATCTATCTCTTTCAGTTTCCGAGATATATGCAAAAGAAGGTTTGCTATCAGTCGCAGGCTCCATTACGACTAACTACAGCACTGGTATCGCACTTTTTCCCGTATATCTCGAAAACTAAGAAAGATAGGTCGCTATATGTATAGAGAAAAGTTGTTCAGAATCGTACCAGGAATAACATATCCAAAAATCATAGTAATCGATAGCCTGGTTATCATTTTATTCAATGAATTAGGTACGGAACCTTCAAAGTCAATTTCTGAGGGAATGGTTCAACTGAGATCAATTATTCTTTTTTACACTTTTTGTGTCTTTTATGAACAAAATAATATGCGACAATAAATGAGATTTGTAACTCAGATCAAGCTCAATTTTAATAATAAGCTTTACTCAACGAACCTTTATTTATTTAGAGCTACGAGTTAGTTCGAAGCTATTAAATAAGCTTTTGAAGCTATAAGATTATTAAATAGCTATTTAATAATCTGATATCACATGTAATTGCTCAGATTTTACTTAAATAACTGTTTAATGATCTAAAATCCAGGGTGACGGAGGAGGACCACTGGTGTGCCAAGACGATGGCTTCTACGAACTGGCTGGGCTCGTATCGTGGGGCTTCGGTTGTGGCAGACTGGACGTTCCTGGTGTCTACGTGAAAGTCTCAGCGTTCATTGGCTGGATCAACCAAATCATATCCGTGAACAATCTTTAGCTTCGTAAGCAGCTGTCGATGGATGCTGAGATGCGTTTATTTATTAAGAAAGAGAGCGAAAGAAAGTTTTTCAGTACCTTTGCATGCTTCATCGTGTGTGTGACACACTGCGTCACATGTCTAGCGAAAGATATCTAGCAAAATATTCCTGATTACGCCCAACATGTGCATTATTACACATTGCGAACACATGTGCAAGCGTAAAGATGAGTCGTATCTTATTGAGAAGAGGAAATTTTCATGATCGATCATCCAGACGATCAATATGAGCCTGTTAATCATGTTGAACTGGCTGGAATTTGTATATATATTGCATAATTCAGATTCTATATAGTATATATACATATACATACAGGGCGCGGCAGTAATTATTAGTATCTCGGATATCTTTGAAACTATAAGTTTCACAGAAATTTTTGCTGATACGAAAATGTACAGTTAGAAGGGGACTATCTTTTGGCGAGAATAGTTTTTTTTTAAGTGGAGGTATGACGGACATTTGAAGGTCATCTTCATTTTTTTTAGATGAATTGGTGTGTTTTTGCTTTTGTATTACGATAGAGCATCTTAAAATGCGTTTAAAGTGAATTCAAGGCTTGTAATTTGTTTCAGAGTAAGCTTAAACTTCGTAATTCACTTCAAAGCAAGCTTAAGCCTTTCAAAGCAAGTTTAAGGCTTATAATTCTCTATAAAGCAAACTTAAGCCCATCGAGGCAAACTTAAACCTTGTAATTCTTTACAAAGCAAGCTGAAGTCTTTTGAAGCAAGTTTAAGCCTTGCAATTCTCTACAAAGCAAGCATAAACCTTGCAATTCGCTTTAAAGCAAACTCAAGCATTGTAATTCAACTTAAAGCAAATTTAAGCCTTGTAATTGCCTCCAAAGCAAATTTAAGGCTTGTAATTCCTTTCAGAGTAAGTTTAAGCTTTGTAATTCACTTCAAAGCAAGCTGAAGTCTTTTGAAGCAAATTTAAGCCTTGCAATTCTCTACAAAGCAAGTATAAACCTTGCAATTCCATTTAAAGCAAACTTAAGCTTTTTGAAACAAATTTAAGCCTTGCAATTCCCTACAAAGAAAACTTAAGCATTGTAATTCAATTTAAAGCAAATTTAAGCCTTGTAATGGCCTTCAAAGCAAATTTAAGCCTTTCGAAGCAAGTTTAAGCTTTGCAATTCCTTTCAAAACAATTTTATGCCTCTCAAAGCAAGCTTAAGCTTTGCAATTTCTTACAAAACAATTTTAATCCTCTCGAAGCAAGCATAAGCCTTGCAATTCTCTGAAAAGCAAGCTTAAGCCTTTCGAAGCAAACTTGAGCCTTGTAATTGCCTTCAAAGCAGATTTAAGACTTGTAATTGCCTTCAAAGCAAGTTTAAGCATTTCGAAGCAAGCATAAGCCTTGCAATTCTCTGAAAAGCAAGCTTAAGCCTTTCGAAGCAAGTTTAAACCTTGTAATTCTTTGCAACGCAAATTCAAGCTTTGCAATTCCCTTAAAAACAATCTTAAGCCTTTTGTAGCAAACTTAAGCCTTGTAATTCCCTTTAAAGCAAACTTAATCCTTGTAATTCCCTTCAAAGTAAATTTAAGACTTGTAATTGCCTTCAAAGCAAATTTAAGACTTCTGATTGCCTTCAAAGCAAATTTAAGACTTGTAATTGCCTTCAAAGCAAATTTAAGACTTGTAATTGCCTTCAAAGCAAGTTTAAGCCTTTCGAAGCAAGTTTAAGCTTTGCAATTGCTTTCAAAACAATTTTAATCCTTTCGAAGCAAGCATAAGCCTTGCAATTCCCTGCAAAGCAAGCTTAAGCCTTTCAAAACAAATTTAAGTCTTGCAATTCCCTTCAAAGCAAGCTTAAGCTTTGTAATTCCCTTCGAAGCAAACTTAAGCCTTGTAATTCCCTTCAAAGCAAGCTTAAGCCTTTCAAAACAAATTTAAGTCTTGCAATTCCCTTCAAAGCAAGCTTAAGCTTTGTAATTCCCTTCGAAGCAAACTTAAGTTTTTTGAAACAAGTTTAAGCCTTGCAACGCCCTTCAGAGTAAGCTTAAGTCTTTCGTATCAAATTTAAGCCTTGTAATTCTGTACAAAGCAAGCTTAAGCCTTTCGAAGCTAATTTAATCCTTATAATTCCCTTCAAAGCAAGCTTAAGCTTTGCGATTCCCTTCAAAACAACCTCAAGCTTTTTCTCAAAGATATCCAAGATGCTAACAGTTACTGCCGCACCCTGTGTACATATATATCTGTAACATATATAGAGTGGCTCTAATAATTAATACAATTTAATATAGCGATAGAATAGCACATAACAATCTTATATTAGCAATGCAGTAAACTTCCTTCGTTTATCCAATCCTTTCAACACTCGATCCATCACTCTTTCATCGCTGAGTTGATTAAAACCAAAGCCGAAAGACGTTTAGAATTTAATAAGTTGTATCAACGTTAGAGGAACTTGGTACGAGAGCATGTAACACAAACATGCTTTTCGCAATGCCAAAAAAGAAGGAAAAACAACAAACGAGCAAACTTAAACACTCATTTTCAATTTTGTCTACCAGTCGTCTACGTTTTGTAAATTTTCTGCTAATCTTGTTCCTTATTATCCATTCAAAGTTTACGCACATTTATTGCATCTTTATCAAACCGCGTAGAGTAGTATTTACAGTTTAAGATTTAAGATTTGAGTATCGTTAGTCAGACATACGTAAACATTAATTTATTGTTCTTTTTTTTTTTTTTTGGGTAAATTGTGCCATCATGCGCGTTAGTTTTATGTTGTACGTCTCATTGTTAATCCTTTCGCTATTGCAAGCGAAATATCTTGCGTACAATTTTGTCCATCTGATAGTACGGATGAGATATCTCCTTTTCTAATTCTTATTTTGCATGCGTTATTTAATTATGATTTAAGTTAGAGACTGCGTAATTTCAGTAACGAATCTTTTAAGCTTCTTCGCAGATTATCAATTAATTTAGCTTGCGAAGAGAAATTGGATTTGTGCGTTACGTATTCAGGAACGTAGAAAACCGTATTTAATGTTTTGATAATATCAAAAATCAATGTTTTGATGCAATGTTTTGGTAATATCATCATCGTAAGATGCTTCATCCATCGTTATGGGAGAATTAATGTGTAACTGCGATTTAATACGAGTAATGTTCGGATGATTGTTTCTCTGCGTGAGAATTGTATTTTACTGAGGAAATTTAATTTGTTTTGTGAGAAGATGGAATCAGTTGTCGGTGGAAGTTGTTATTAGAATTTGGGAATGAGAAATAGGAAGAAAGAGCATTGGGTTTGTTCTTAAGAGCTAGAGCGAGCCTTGCGATTCTGTTTAAAGCAAGCTTAGGCCTTTTGAAGCGAGTAAAAGCTTTGTAATACCTATCAAATGAAACTTAAGCCATTCGAAGCAAGTTTAAGCCTTTCAATTTTCTGTAAAGCAAGCTTAAGCTTTGCGATTCCCTTCAAAGCAAGCATAAGCCTTTTGAAGCAAGTAAAAGCCTTACAATTCTTTTTAATGCAAAGTTAAACCTTTAGAGGCAAATTTAAGCCTTGTAATTTTCTACAAAGTAAGCTTAAGCTTTTCCATTCCTTTAAAAACAATCTCAAGCGTTTCGAATCAAGTTTAAGGCTTGCAATTCCCTTCAAAGCAAGCTTAATTCTTCTGAAGCAAGTGCAAGCCCTACAATTCTCTTCAAAGCAAGCTTAAGCCTTCTGAAGAATGTGCAAGACTCAAAATTCTCTTCAAAGCAAGCTTAAGCCTTTCGAAGCAAGTTTAAGCTCTGCAATTCCCTTCAGAGCAAACTTAAACCTTTAGAGGCAAATTTAAGCCTTGGTAATCCTCTGAAAAGCAAGCTTAAGCTTTGCAATTCGCTTCAAAACAAATGTAAGCCTTGCAATTGCTTTCAAAGTAAAGTTAAGCCTCCGAAAGCAAGTTTAAGCCTTGTAATTCTTTGCAAAGCAAGTTCAAGCTTAGCAATTCCTTTAAAAATAATCTTAAGTCTTTCGAAGCAAAATTTAAGCCTTGCAATTCCCTTCAGAGCAAGCTTAAGCTTTGTAATTCCCTTAAAAACAATCTTAAACCTTTCGAAGCAAATTTAAGCCTTGCAATTCCTTTCAACTCAAGCTTAAGTCTTCTGGAGCAAGTGCAAGCCTTATAATTCTCTTCAAAGCAAACTTAAGCCTTTCGAAGCAAGTTTAAGCCTTGTAATACTTTGCGAAGCAAGCTTAAGCTTTGCAATTCCCTTAAATTGAATCTCAAGCCTTTCGAAGCAAATTTAAGCCTTGCAATTCCTTTGAAGCAAGCGCAAGCCTTACAATTTACTTCAGAGCAAGCTTAAGCCTTCCGAAGCTTGTTTAAGCCTTGCAATTCTCTACGAAGCAATCGAAGCAATGGAAAATAAATTCTTCGTTGTGATACACAGAACGCGTACGAAATACTTTCAATGTACAAACAACAACAATATTTCATTTCGATTATCATCACTTTTCTATCTTATTTGTACATAGAATGCATTAATAATGTTTTGCTAATTCTCCTAGCTATCTCTCTAATTATATTGCATTAAATATAACTTTAAAGTATTACAAATAGAAGAGCAAATCCATTTAATTTGTCTCTTCCGTTAAACATCTTCTCTATTCTTCGTTTTCATTGTATACGTCCAGTTAAAAGCTTAACGCTGTAACAAATACGTACAGTTTCTAATCGCCAACTATCTAAGATTGCAACGAGTGCATCGACTCAATATAAAATGTAACGAACACTTACTACGCAGACAAAATCACAAATCTTTACGTAGTCAACGTTCACAGTCTACGAATTGCAAATACATTCATTTTGCGAATCGATAGGGTCTAAACTTTGACCAGCGACTGTATAAAATTTATTAAGTCCAAGCTTCTTCTATAATTTACATGTAAATACTATAATTCGCTACGAGTGAAAAATCATTTCGTAGAAACAGAAATGTTTTCGTTCGGGCCAAAATACAGTAGTATTAAATTGTTACGATAAAGAATTTAACGCCTTAATATATTTACAAAGCATAATATTAAAGTATTGAGTTAATCGGAGTACGTAAAAATTAATTACAGAATATAAAAAGTATTCCAATTTATTTTGAGCGCATTGTACTCTCTTTTATAAAGTAAAAAGAGCGTCAGACAAGGTATTCAGTGATACGAGTCCCTCGTGTCGCTTTAAAATTGAGTATCCTTCACAATGTAAATAGTTAACGCATCATTTTTTAAATTATATCACTTTATTTCCATTGCGAATGTGTTTTGTGTCTAACGTTGGACTTCTAAGGGAGAGTATACGTGCATTTGTCTATGTATATGTATGTAAGATTATTTTTAATCGCAACGAAGCGTATTTGTACATTTATTAAGGATGTTTATTCGAAATAATGTGTTGTATTAGCTTTAGACGGTATGCTGAGTGTGCGTGTAAATTTATTATACAGTTTGGGACCAATTTATAGCGTTGCTTTGTACATTAAATGCGAATACATGATTATAGATCCTTCGATTTACATTTGTAAGGACATTTTGGCATCGTTGAGAGTTCACGCATGGATTGTGAGTATATTGGTGTACTCGATATTAGTGTAAACAGAGTTTTATAACGCAAACATGAATATTTTGTATCTCTAAAGCGCGTTTATGCTGTTCTAATAAAGATGTAGTATAGTTTTCTTCTTTTAGAGCTTCGAGGAACCTGCGATCCTTACAAAAGCTGATGAAGATCGTATTGAAGCGCTGATGAGGAGAAGCAGTAGTTACATTAGTTGCAGAGGACCATTTTTGGTGCCATTGGATCAGTGTCGTGGAAAAAATTGCGGATTGTGCGATTGTTTGCACTTTATTTGTTAAGTTTGTCGAGTTTAAGCATTGTATTTTTTTTCTTAAGCAAACTTAAGACTTCGAAAGCAAGTTCAAGCCTTGAAATTTTCTCTAGAGCAAACTTATGCCTTTTGAAGCAAGTTTAAGCTTTGTAATGCTCTGCAAAGCAAGCTTAAGCTTTGTGATTCCCTTCAAAGCAAACTTAAGCCTTTCAAAGCAAATTTAAACTTTATAATTCTCTGCAAAGCAAGCTTAGGTTTTACAATTCCCATCAAAGCAAACTTAAGCCTCTTGGAGCAAGTTTAAACTTTGTAATTCTCTGCAGAGCAAGCACAAACTTTGAAATTCTATACAAAACAATCTTAAACCTTTTGAAGCAAACTTAAGCTTTGTAATTCCTTTGGAAGCAAACTTAAGCTTTGTAATTCCTTTGAAAGCAAACTTAAGCTTTGTAATTCCCTTTGAAAGCAAACTTAAGCTTTATAATTCCTTTGAAAGCAAACTTAAGCTTTTTAATTCCCTTTAAAGCAAACTTAAGCCTTGCAATTCTCTTCAAAGCAAACTTAGGCCCTTTGAAGCAAGTTTAAGCCTTGCAATTCTCTGAAAAGCTAGTTTAAGTCTTGCAATTGTCTGTAAAACAAGCTTAAGCTTTGCAAATTCCCTTCAAAGCAAATGTAAGCCTTGCAATTCCTTTCAAAGCAAACTTAAGCTTTGTAATTCCTTTGGAAGCAAACTTAAGCTTTTTAATTCCTTTGAAAGCAAACTTAAGCTTTTTAATTCCCTTTAAAGCAAACTTAAGCCTTGCAATTCTCTTCAAAGCAAACTTAGGCCCTTTGAAGCAAGTTTAAGCCTTGCAATTCTCTGAAAAGCTAGTTTAAGCCTTGCAATTGTCTGTAAAACAAGCATAAACTTTGCAAATTCCCTTCAAAGCAAATGTAAGCCTTGCAATTCTCTTCAAAACAAACTTAAGCCTTGTAATTCCCTCCAAAGCAAACTTAAGCCTTGCAATTCTCTGCAAAGCAAGCATAAGCTTTACAGTTTCCTTCGTAGCAAGCTTAAGAAGCCTTTCGAATAAAATTTAAACCATGTAATTTTGTGGAAAACAAGCTTAAGCTTTACAATATCTTTCAAAGTAAACTTGAGCTTTGCAATTCCCTTCAGAACAATCTTAAACCTTTCGAAATAAGCGTAAGCCTTGCGCAATGACTTCAAAGCAAGCATAAGAGCCTTTTGCAATCTTCTTCAAACCTTGCAATTACTTATTCAATCTATCTCTCTTTACACAGTGGAATATTCTTATATATCTGTGTATTATATACATATAAGACTTTAAATCTATATAATCACATCCATGTGTGGCATATAAATCTTTCTAATAAGAACCCCACTACTAGTTTTTCTCTTTTTGGTTCTAGTTCTCAACCCTTCTGGAATGGCTAAAAGAGCATCGCTAATCAATTAATTTTATTTCAGATCGAGTTTGAGATGGTATATATAACGATATATAACCCAAAGAACCTATATCTTTTTTGATATTCTATTATTTTGATTGAAAGAATTTTATTCTATAAATTTCAATACTTTTAAAAGTGGTTAAATACACGAGAAAGGCGAAAAACGCTGAATAGCGGAGCGGTCACCCATCCCAATTCGCGCCACAACGAGCGACGCTTAACCGAGTTGATCGCAAGGCCAACGATGCAACCATTTAGCCTACGTTCATACTTTGTTTTTAATACTATTTCTTCGCTATAATAACTGTATTTTAACTGTAATCTGACGAATTTAAAGTATATGATTAGAAGTGATTATTAACTTCAACGCAGATAAGAAATAAATTGAGTCGTTTGTCTTATAATTTTTATTTGGTTCAGAAATAGTGTTGCTAAATAATATTGTATGATACAGTATGTCCTCGAACGAGGAAATTGAAATTAGAAATTGAAACATATATATACATTTAAAAGTGATATATGAATTAGCGTTTCTACAAAATAATTTTATACATTAATTGTATAAACAATAGAAGTCTGTGTCTCCCTTTTAGAATGAGAAGTAACGAGTTGAAAAATTGCTCGATAATACAATAATTGAAATAGCAAATTGATTATAAATTTTGACTAAACAGATACATATACTTTGTATTAGTAGTCGCGTTACTTAACAATACGCTTTACTTAATTAACGACTTATAGTTACGTTCTTTAAGAAGAAAGAAAAAATAAGAGAAATAATTCCAGCGAATACAAAATTTACAGAACAGAGAGAAATATGATCGTCGATGTTATAAAAATTTAGAGTCACGAATGGAACATTAAAACGACTGTAATTTCGTCGATGGTGTCGACTCGAATTATAGTGATTAACAAGAAGAATGAGTTTACAAGATCTTTTGATACTTCAGACTGTAATACGCTCGAGTATGGTAGCTGTAATATCTGGGCTCGTGTCTCATGTTGATTATGTATTTCAAATCAGCTGATCGTTTCACGCTCTTGTCGAGGTTCTTCTCGTCGTACGTTCTGAGCGTTCGCTCGGCCCACTCCTGCGCCCTCGGTGGTTCTCGATACAGCCCTTTCTGCCTTTGGTTCAGATAATCGATTACGTCATCGTAGTAATTCTTTCTGCAATCAAATCATGAATTGGCTCTAAAAATGATTAACTCCAGTCATTGAGAACATTAGTACTCTCATATATAACGATTTAAATCGTTCTTATCCAGGAGTGAATTAAGAAACATGGGAGCCCTGAGCAATCGAAATTTCAAATTTTAGAGCTCTCAGTTGCGTGTCAAGTCAAGTGGAGGCCCTGAGCAATCGAAATTTCAAATTTTAGAGCTCTCAGTTGCGTGTCAAGTCAAGTGGAGGCCCTGAGCAATCGAAATTTCAAATTTTAGAGCTCTCAGTTGCGTGTCAAGTCAAGTGGAGGCCCTGAGCGATCGAAATTTCAAATTTCAGGGTTCGTAGGTGCGTACCAAGTCGAGTGGAGGCCCTGAGCGATCGAACTTTCAAATTTCAGAGTTCGTAGGTGCGTATCAAGTCAAGTGGAGGCCCTGAGCGATCGAAATTTCAAATTTTAGAGCTCTCAGTTGCGTATCAAGTCAAGTGGAGGCCCTGAGCGATCGAAATTTCAAATTTTAGAGCTCTCAGTTGCGTATCAAGTCAAGTGGAGGCCCTGAGCGATGAAAATTTTAAGTTTCAAGGCTTCCAGGAGCGTATCAAGTAAAGTGGGGACCCTGTGCAGTCAAATTTTGTTGCCAACCAGGAGTGTATCAAGTCAAATGAGGGCCCTGTGCAACAAAATTTTTTGGTTTACCAGGGGCGTATCAAGTCAAATGGGACCCCTGTGCAATAAAAATTTGTAGACTTCTCAGGGACGAATTCAGACGAGTGGAGACCCTGTGCAATAAAAATTTTTAGCCTCGCAAAAAAAGTGCAACTTTGATGCTATAAATTAAAAATTTTGTTTTTAGATTTGCACGATCATTTCGTGGAGGCTTTTTGAACCTTCTCGATCTTTTCTAAAATTTTTAAGTTGAAATATTTTAAAACCCCAGGGCCTGCTTATCACTTGATACGCCCCTGAGTTTGCATTAAGTATGTGATAAGATATCAAATATGTTCTCAAATAATGTTTGAAATATTCAGGGCCCCCTTATTGCTTGATACGCTCCTGAGTCTGCATTAAGTACGTGATAAGATATCAAATATATTCTCAAATAATGTTTGAAATATTCAGGGCCCCCTTATTGCTTGATACGTTCCTGAGTCTGCATTAAGTACGTGATAAGATATCAAATCTGTGCCAAATAATGCTTGAAATCTCCAGGGCCCACTTATCGTTTGATACGCCCCTGGTTCAGTACGTCTGTGATAAGATATCAAGTCTGTACCCACACAATGTGCTTGTAATGTTTATTAAAATAAATTTTTTAAATGAAACGACACCACAGTTGAAGCGTTAGCGTAAGGCGTTAATTAAGTGATTATAGATTCTGCATTTTCATGCACTTACCTATAATCGTAAAGATAGGCGTAATTAAGGAATATGGGACGAACCCAATGACGATTGTAATGAGGCGGTTCGATTTTCTCTAATTTAATCTGAATCTTCTCTGGTGGAGCCTCGCCAGCTGCTGCGCCTTCAGCAGGAGCGCCTTCCGGTTGCTCCTCAGGAGTCTCCTCGATATCCCATGGCGCTGGTTCCTCATCTGCCCACATGTTTTACCACACCTTCGAGAATAAGTAATCTGGACCTAAAATACCAAACAATAGTCTTATCAAAATTTCTTCTCCTTCACCTTCTTCAACTTCAATTCAATCTATCTCTTCTGCTGTTCAAGATGGACATTCTGCAGTTACTAAAAATCTTGCAAAACGAATTAGTTAACACTTTAACGCAAATGACGTCTATAGCCGTCCGATCCTCGTGCACGCAAACGACGGTCATAGCCGTCGCGCATATTTTAATTAATAAAAAAAGAACAGCGTTAGTACGAACGGTACTAACGCGTGCGCTTGTTCGATTATCGAGTAACGCGTCTAGGAAAAAAGCGATGGCACGCCAGACAGCGTATCAGTTGGTTTTTTTTCGCTTTGGAACATTTGAGTATCCAGAGACAAATGACTGCTATAACCGTCGAAAGATGATTCCGCGAAGACGAACCATTTATTCTGTATTTTTCCACGAATTTAAGTGAATACAATGAATTAGTAAAGCAAATGCTGTGTAGTCGTCGCGACGGTTATAGCCGTCATTTGCTTCTGAACAGAAAAAATGACGTGCCGAGCAAATGACGGTCATAGCCGTCGAAAGTTTTTTTTGGGGAAAACTGTGGCAAAATGTGATCATTTTCACTTCGAAACGTGCAACTTACAGCTGATTTCATCTGGCAGACATGAACAATCGAAGAGAAAAATTTGTTTCGTAAGGTCAGAAGTGTGCGTCAACGATTAAAATTTTTATTTCTCGCGTTTAAGTTCGAGATTGAACTGATTGACGAACGAAAATTACTAAATATTAACGTTAATTAATTTATTAAATTTTTTAAAAATTATTATATGAATTAATTGAGCATGGTTTTGCGAGACGATTAAGTTGAGCTTAAATAGTAGAATTATTTTTGTAGATTTTGGGTAGAAAACGATGTCACAATGAAACAGTTTGTTTTACTTTAACGTGACCCGCTTCCATTCGTTAAATATATCTCATTAGCTAAATATACCGTAATGAATCGAGCGTAACTCGTTGAAACGTTTGTTTAAAAATGGGACCAATAATCATTGATAAGTTTACTGAAAAAAATTCAATCGCATTTAAGAGCAAATTATGCAACTCACATCAAGTAAAACAATAATTTTCTTAATAAGTGTAAAGTGCTTTTAACACTTTAATTGTATGAACTTTGAAATTTGTACATTTCTTAAATTAAGTTCACAATTAATTATAAATTAATATTCCTTCAATCATTGCATAGACTTTGAAATTTTCACAATCCTTAAATTAAGTTAGAAATTAATTATAAATTGATATTTATTCAATCATTGCATAGATCTAGAAATCTTGAAATTTCTCAAATTAAGTTCACAATTAATTACAAATTAATATTCCTTCAATCATTGCATAGACCTTGAAATCTTGAAATTTTTTAGATTAAGTTAGTAATTTTTTAAATGAAAAATTTAACTCAAAAAGGATTTATTTAGTTCTTCTTCAAGAATTAAACTTAGAAAAGTGTAACTTGGTTCTTTAAAAATTTCACTTAGTTCTTCAAGAATTCAACTTAGAAAAGTGTGACTTGATTCTTTTAACGTTTCACTCGTTTCTTAACAAATTCAACTTAGAACAGTTGAATTTAGTTGTCCAAAAAAGTCAACTTAGGAAAGTGTAACTAATTAAGTTAAATATCATATCTCAAATATTGAACTTAAATACCTTAACTTAACTATTAAACTTCTTTAAACGAATGCTTCAGCCTACTCAAGTCCAATATCTGAACGTATTTAACAAAACAAGATCTTTATTTACACAAATTTAGTCTATTGTTTAAGTATTTACACCAAATAGAATACATTTTCAGCACTTTGACGCACATTTTTGACTTTACTAATTTTTTTTTCGATTATTTACGACTGCCAGATGAAATCAGGTGTAAGTTGCACGTTTCGAAGTGAAAATGATCACATTTTGCCACGGTTTTTCCCAAAAAAAAAAA
Source organism: Xylocopa sonorina (assembly GCF_050948175.1). Classification (NCBI taxonomy): domain Eukaryota; kingdom Metazoa; phylum Arthropoda; class Insecta; order Hymenoptera; family Apidae; genus Xylocopa; species Xylocopa sonorina. The sequence goes on from NW_027490090.1 coordinate 3,892,827, forward strand.
CTTTCGACGGCTACGACCGTCATTTGCTCAGCACGTCATTTTTTCTGTTCAGAAACAAATGACGGCTATAACCGTCGCGACGACTAAACAGCATTTGCTCTACTAATTCATTGTATTCACTTAAATTCGTGGAAAAATACAGAATAAATGGTTCGTCTTGGCGGAATCATCTTTCGACGGTTACAGCAGTCATTTGTCTCTGGATACTAAAATGTTCCAAAGCCGAAAAAAACCAACTGATACGCTGTCTGGCGTGCCATCGCTTTTTTCCTAGACGCGTTACTCGATAATCGAACAAGTGCACGCGTTAGTACCGTTCGTACTAACGCTGTTCTTTTTTTATTAATTAAAATATGCGCGACGGCTATGACCGTCGTTTGCGTGCACGAGGATCGGACGGCTATAGACGTCATTTGCGTCTGAGCGTTAGATCGTTCACTTATTTAGTTTTCCACTGCAGAATCCACTTGGAACTTGAAAAACTGGTCGTTGGGTTGGTTAAAAGGCCGGCAGAAACGCGACTCGAGGGGTTTGGTACCTGTAATGCGATCGCCAGAGGGCACTTAGCACTTCTAACGAGTGGAAAAAAGCAACTCACGCGAGCGTTGCTTTGTTTCGCTTTTATTTTAGCTTATAAGATTTTCCGCACCTTCCCACCAGTAAAAGAAGAAGAGGCGCCCCTCCCTTCTCCTCTTGAGAGATCTAGCGAGGGAACATTCTGAGAGAGAGAGAGAGAAGAGAGGCGGTTTTTTGGCTCTGAAACTGTTGTAATCAAACTGTTGTTACCACACTAGAGTACCAGCAATCTAATAATCGTTAGCTAATGGCCTTTGTCCTTGGACGAGTTAATTGTAATCGAAGTCGAACGAGTTGAGTAAATTCTTTTTATTTTCTTCATTTATTCTAAAGTTTATTTTATTTTTCAGTAAGTTTTATAATTATTTCTTATTAAAGTTTATCTTATTTATTTATTTTAAAGTTTATTTTATTTTTTATTAAGTTTTATAATTATTTCTTATTAAAGTTTATTTTATTTATTTATTTTAAAGTTTATTTTATTTTTTATTAAGTTTTATAATTATTTCTTATTAAAGTTCATTTTAGTTTTTTATTTTATTTACTTATTTTAAAGTTTATTTTATTTTTTATTAAGATTTTTAAGTTCATTTCTTGTATTAAAATGCAATTAATATTTGTAACATGTAAGTATCTGAAATTGTTGTAATCAAACTGTTGTTACCACACTAGGGTACCAGCAATCTAATAATCGTTAGCTAATGGCCTTTGTCCTTGGACGAGTTAATTGTAATCGAAGTCGAACGAGTTGAGTAAATTCTTTTTATTTTCTTCATTTATTCTAAAGTTTATTTTATTTTTCAGTAAGTTTTATAATTATTTCTTATTAAAGTTCATTTTAGTTTTTTATTCTATTTATTTATTTTAAAGTTGATTTTATTTTTTATTAAGTTTTATAATTATTTGTTATTAAAGTTCATTTTAGTTTTTTATTTTATTTACTTATTTTAAAGTTTATTTTATTTTTTATTTTTAAGTTTATTTTTTCCTTTTTATTAAGATTTTTAAGTTCCTTTTTTTTTATTGAAATGCAATTAATATTTGTAAACGAGTTAAGTAAACTTTTCTTTATTTTTTTTTCTATTAAGATCTTCAAGTTCATTTTAACAAATTAAGTGAAGCTATTTACTTTTTTTTTTTTTGTTGAGATACAATTAATTCGTAAAAGAAATGCAATATTTTCTGTGATGTTTGCACACGATGCACAATGTTTAATTATTTCAGAACATAGTTGAAGAATTGCTGGAAATGTATGTGGCTGTAAAAAATTGTTAATTAAAATTTATTGCTTTAATAGAAGAATATAAGATAATAATTTTAAGATAATAATTTTTATTATTTATTGTAAAAAAAAAGCACTGAGATTGCAGTTTGCTGTTTTTAAATTAATTTTTTAAATATTAACAAGTTGCTAATTAAAGGCTTAGAGTTTGTGCGTTTGTACAATTATTATTTAATTATTATTAATCATTGTTATTTAATTAATATTAGAATAAATAATTATTTAATTAATGCTAGAAATAATTATTATTTAATTAAATTGAAGTAAATAATTAGTACTAATAATAAGTATTAGAATAATAATGGTAATAGTAATTTAATTATTATTAAAATAAATAATTATTTAATTAACATTAGAAACAATTATTATTGTACAACGTTTTCGTATGTAATTATTAATTAAAAATTCATTAGTTTTGTCATTTATTCAAAGAAGACTGTATATTTATTTAATTTTAATTATAAAATATCCTTACTGATACACATTTTTTATTATTTTTTGTTTACTTCTCTTAAAAAGGATGTATTTCAAGTATTCGTGATGAAATCAAGAAGAAAATGGCTCCACACGAAAGAAAATTGTATTCTACATATTTCAACGAACTAATCATCAACAATTATCACACTTTTAATTCATCATTTTCGTTTTCCACGAAACTATTGCACGTCGACGCACCTCTGTTTTTATAATTAGAACAATTGCTATAACTTCGGCTTATTTATAGATTTACCGCTATAAAATAACATAAGTACTGTCGATTGATCAACACATAGCATTATTTCAAAATAGAAGCATTGACATCGTACCCTGGTTTAGTTACTATAATTCATAAGTTGCGTTAAACACTTGAGAGTAATTAAAAAAATATGCAACAATAATTAGAAAATTGTTCTAAAATAAAATAAAATATAAAAACGTAAATAAAATAATTCAGAGCTTATTCAGAATATTTTTTAACAAATTAATAAATCTATTTTTTATAGCAATGAATTTTTCAATTGTTCATCAAAACTTAAATCTTCATATGAGAAAAAGAAAATATAGAAAAAAGAAGGAACAATAATTAGAAAATTATTCTAAAATAAAATAAAATACAGAAACATAAATAAAATAATTCAGAGCTTATTCAGAATATTTTCTAACAAATTAATAAATCTATTTTTTATAGCAATGAATTTTTCAATTGTTCATTAAAAATATCCTCAAAACTTAAATTCATATGAGAAAAAGAAAATATAAAAAAAAGTAACGAATTTTAATTTTAAAAAAATAAATAATGTGTGAGAAAAGTCTGAGAAAAAAAGAAGGAACAAACATAAAAAATTCAACAATAATAAAAAAATTATTTTAAAATGAAATAAAATGTAAAAACCCAAACAAAATAATTCAGAGCTTATTCAGAGTATTTTCTAACAATTTAATTTATTTTTTATAGCAATGAATTTTGCAATTGTTTATCAAAGCTTAAATCTTCAAATGAGAAAGAGAGAATGCAGAAAAGAGTAACGACTTTTAATTAAAAAAATGAATAATGTGTGAGAAACGTCTGAGAAAAAAAGAAGGATCGTGCATAAGAAATATAATAATAAATCTATTTTTTATAGCAATAAATTTTGCAATTGTTCATCAGATATCCTCAAAACTTAAATTCATATGAGAAAAAGAAAATATAGAAAAAAGAAACAAATTTTAATTAAAAAAATAAATAACGTGCGTGAAAAGTCTGAGAAAAAAAGAAGAAACGTGCATAGAAAATTTAAAGCATATTTAAAATAGCAGAAGAGAGAAAAGGGTGATGCATCAATCGATCAGCTGATCGCTTGAAGACTACAGCTGGTCAGTTTGCGTCGAACTTCTGACGGTGAAGGACGCAAAATTTTTTTTTTTTAAGGTAGCTCATTCATTCGCGTTCTCTTGGTCTTGTAATATGGTATAAATTAAACTCGAAGTCCCCTGTTTAGAGATAGATAGCCTTGGCCAAGAATCGAGGCGCTGGGTGACGCTGCATGTTTACGTCTGACGCTGCTTCTGTCACGTAAAATGTTATGAGGTGATTTAAAAAAATTGCTCACTCAACTTTTTATTTAATATTTGAAACACAAAGTTTGTTGCAATATCGCAGCCACTCTTATGCAATGCAGAATTTTAACAGTATAGATCGAAGGATTAATCAAGACTGAAGACTGGACAATTCTCAGGTAGTTTTAGGGTGGAGCAAGGACTTCAATCTTATTTCTTGCGAATCAGAGTGTCAACAGGATGAGTGCCAGGAAGCTGAGGCTAGTTTTGAAAATGTATTTGACTCACACTCCCTCAGCAAATATTATTATTCTTATATTGTATTGTGGTGCTATGTTTATTGATAGAAAAGCTGTGTCTTCATAAGAATTATACTAAACGATAATGATAACTCATTTTCGTTCTGAAATAGATATAACGTAAATATTCTGGCAAAAATAATCGCATGGTATTTATTTTAGAAAATGTAAGGGAGATTATATAGATTTTGTGGATTGTATGCTATTGTGATAATTATGATAATTAGATGTCTCGTGTTTGATACATTTTATTGTGGGCATGTAAAATATCTACGATATAGACATATATAAGTTTCTGAAAATAACTTCGATCGTATCGATTTAGACTTACACGTTCTATTTTCTGTCACCAAATTGAATATCGCAACCGGAAGTATTGATATTTGAAATACTTGGCGTGCACAGCAAATTTCTATGTAACAATAGCAATAATTTTGTTGGGAATGTCTTGCAGGGACGGATCAAGACGAGTGGGTACCCCAAGCGATACAAATTTCAAAGCTTCTCAGGGACGTGTCAAGACAAATGGTGACCCCGCGCAATAAAAATTTCAAAGCTTTTCAGGGACGTGTCAAGTCGAATGGGGGTCCTGAACGTAACAATTTCAAAGGTTCTCAGGGGCGAATCAAGACAGATGGGGACCCTAAGCGGTGAAAATGTCAAAGTTCTTCAGGAGTGTATCAAATCAAGTGGGAACCCCAAGCGATAAAAATTTCAAATCTCCTCAGGGGCGTACCAAGTCAAATGGATGCCCCAAGCGATAAAAATTGTTCTGCTTCTCAGGGGCGTATCAAGTCAAGTGGCAGCCTCGAACGGTAAAATTTCAAAGTTTCTCAGGGCCGTATCTAGTCAAGTAGAGGCCCTTAACGATAAAATTTTTTCTGTTCTATCAGGGGCGTATCAAAGCAAGTAAGGGCCCTATGCAGCAACATTTTTTAGCCACCAGGGGCGTATCAAGTCACGTGGAGGCCCAGTGCAATAAAAATTTCTGGACACCTCAGGAACGACTCAAGACAAGTGAAGACCCTATGCAGTAAAAATTTGGGGCCCCTCCCAAAAAAAAGTGCAATTTTGACGCCGAAAAATAAAAATTTTGTTTTCAGATTTGTTCGAGTATTTCGCGGAGGCTTTTCGAAACTTCTCGATCATTTCTAAAATTTTTAAGTTGAAATATTTTTAAACCCCAAGGCCCGCTTATCACTTGATACGCTCCTGCGTCTGCATTACGTCTGCGATAAGATATCAAATCTGTATCCAAACAATTTTTTAAATATTTGGGGCCCACTCATTACTTGATACGCCCCTGAGTCTGCACTACTTCTGTGATAAGATATGAAATTTGTGGACAAACAATGTTTGAAATTTTCAGGGCCCACTTATTGCTTGATACGCCCCTGAGTCTGCATTAAGTATGTGATAAGATATCAAATTTGTGGATAAACAATGTTTGAAATATTCAGGGCCCATTTATTGCTTGATACGCTCCTGAGTTTGCATTACGTCTGTGATAAGATATGAAATTTGTGTCCAAACGGTGTTTAAAATATTCAGGGCCCACTTATTGCTTGATACGCTCCTGAGTTTGCATTACTTCTCTGATAAGATATGAAATTTGTGGACAAACAATGTTTGAAATATTCAGATCCACTCATCAGTTGATACGCCCCTGATTCTGCACCACGTACACGATAAGATACCAAGTCTATGCCCAAACAGCGTGGTTGAAATCTTTATTAGAATTTAGTGTGAGCAGTGTGCGTGCGTGTGCGTGTGTATTTTGTTTGCGTGCGCGTGTGCGTGTGAAACATCAGTCGAAATTCATCTGCACTCGAACGAATCAACATCCCCTCTCCACAGTTACTTCAACAATTGACAGCCATCGACGATCGAACTATAAATCGTCGAACGAGAGCGTATCTGTTCGACACTGTTCTGTACGCTGTTTATTTATGCGATTCTAGTAGAGATTTGACCTATATACGAGACCATATACGCATCTTTTTCTCTCACAAATGTCTGTAATTCCATTACAAGCTTTCGCACGTTTCCATCGAGAATCTCATTCGAGGCGTCGATGTACTCACTCGTCCCTTGAGAGAGGACCAGTGTCGCGATAGAAAACACGAACGATGAGCGGATAATAATCGTTGCAGAGGATCGTAACAGCGCGCAGAAGACGGACAGACAATGGAAAACGCGATGGAAGGCGTCAGCGGGCAGCTGCAAACGAAATACCAAAAGATCGCCACGGAATACTCAAAAGTAAACATCACTTGTCCACCACAAACATAATCCAACACCCAAATCTCACTCAAAACCTTATTTAACCCTTCATTCATTACATAACCTCTCTTTACTTAACAGACACAAAGTACAAACCCTAATTTTCAAGCCTTCTCAAACTTTCTAGATTCGTGCTCAAGCGAACGTCTTAAAGAGAGCTATAATAGACGAGCAGGCGCGTAACGCGGACATCCGAGAGCAGTTGAAGGAGAAAGAGGTGGAGCTTCGAAGGGCGGAGCAGGAATTGGACAGTTTGTCGTTCCGCAACCAACAGCTGACCAAACGGATAACGGTGCTTCAGGACGAGCTGGACAAATCGCAGAACAAGTCTAAAAAGGGGAAGAGCAAGCCGTCGGAGAGCAACAGCCAAGTGCTCGCCTCGCCGAATCACATTCTGGACGAGGAGTTCCAAAAGAAGATAGTCGAGAACGCTCAGCTGCTGTCGCAGATCAGCGACAAGGACACAGAGATCGAAAGCCTGAACGAGAGGATACAGCAGCTGGAGTACAGGCTGGACCGCTCGGAGAAGTCCAGGATCGAGCTGGAGTGCCAGTATCGCAGCACGGTGGACAAGCTGGAGCGAGAGGCGAGCGAGCTGCAGCAGAAGCTGAGCGAGAAGCAGAAACAGGAGGAAACGGTGTCCTGGTCTAGTAACGAAGGGAAGCGAGATGGTTACGAATCCGATACCAGGGTAGGACATTCTAATCATCCGCATACAGAACCGTCTCCCTTCTCATCACCCTCTGCATCGCGTAGATTGTCAAGATCTACGGCTGAGAGTAATTCTCACAAAGCGCAGGCCGAGACTGACCTCTCAAGCCTCCCCAAATCGAGCGACTTGGAGAAGGAGGCGAACCATTGGAGGGCGCAGTACCAACTGCTCAAAATAAAGTACGATGAGCTCGAGCAGAGAGAGCGCTTGAGCAATATGCAAGTCCAAGACGAGTCGCTGCAGCCCGCAGAAATAAATCACATGGTACGATCACACTTTTTTCTAACAATCCGTGAACACTTTCGCCTCCGATGAACCTTAACGAACAATCGTCTCTTACAGATTGGGAGATTGACAGTACCTTTCGCCATACCGGAGGAGATTGAGGCCAGAGAAGCGAAGATCAGAGACTACTTTCTGCAAGAGATAGACAAACTGATAACGGAGAAGCATATTTATCATGTGAAGAACCTGGCGATGGCTGCTAATGTAATTCAAACAAGTTTTCAAAGGGTTCGCCCTGCTCTCGTTGACTGATAATTCAGTAAATACATTTTCAGAGCGAAGTTCTGCGAGCTCATCTGGAAACGAGCGAAGCGAAGAGAGAAAAGTGCGAGTCTGCGCTCGCAGAGGCTTTGTCGAACTGCAGTACGCTGCAGAAGGATAAAGAGAGCCAGGAGGGGAATTACAAGACGCAGTTGAGCACGATGAGCGAACACCTTGCGAACATGAATGAAAAGCTTATTTTTCAGACCGAAGAGATACAGCAGCTGAAATTTCAGCTTGCGAACAAGGTAATCGCTTGCAGGCGTAGCAGCCAGCGCAGTTAATTAAGAATTAATGGTTCGATTCTTTTCAGAACAGTAAAAAGGGTAAGCAGAAGTGATCGCTGGGTCGCTGGTTGCAAATGGGCGATTACCAACATTCCAAACGACATATTTTAATCGGAATTAGAATCACCAGGCATTTTTATGTACATACGAAAGTTACAGCTGACGAGCAATAATTATAATTATTTTTTTATAGTTCGATTTAATATATTAAGCAATATCTGAGATCGGTGTCCTCTTTATTTATCGAATAAAATTAAGAACTGTTACTCGATACTCATTTTATCTCGTTTATATACAATATTACTGCGACTAAGTTCTGTTTAGCAATTTAAACATGTATTCTGGCCAATATGAATTAAATTAAAGGCTCTGAATAAATTATATACTTTAATGCGTAACGAAATAAATTAAATAAACATGAATTGTTCGAGGCGATGATCATTCGATCCTCTGAGAGGCTTGCTCGAGACACAATTTACGCTGAGAAGCCTCGAACAATTCAGCGAAAGCCATCGAAACATTTTTAAATTAATAAAAATATTGCTCGACTCTTGTTCGAGCGTTGAAAACGAGTTACTAAGATATTTCATGTTACACGGACTAGAATACAAGTTCGTACGCCTCTGTTTATTTACAGCGTTGGCAGATTCTCCAGAAAACCAAGCATCGTACGCCTGCGTACCAAATCCTCTGTTCGCATAGCTCGTACAATCGTTTATAAAAATTCTCAGGTCTACGAGCTAATTTACAATAATCGTACGCAGTGTAGTCAATCGTCTATTAACTGTTCGGCTCACAATAACAGCGAACAGCCTCTCTAAATTTATTTAAACCAGTAACGCCTTCGAAAGCTGCGTCTACGTGCAGAAAACATTAATTAATTTCCATGAAATCTCTCTCAACATCTCTGCGAGAGGTCTGTTCGCTTTGTGCCAAGCGCCAAGTGAAAATTGCATCGTCTCAAGCTCTATACTTTAATCGAGAAGCTAGCGCCACAGCTGCAGCCCTGTTCGGCTAGCGGATTATTAGTTATTCTAAACGCAGAGCGTATCAACTCTGTGTGGTACTCTATCGTTGCTCCTTTGATGTATTCCAGAGACGTTGAGTCTATAACGACTTTAGCATCATCCTTTTGAAATACTCTGCAATATAAAATAGTATTACACGCTTAATTAATTAATAGTAATTGAAAGAAGGCTGCAAATATGTTTCAGTGGCCCTCACTTGTCGTCTTCGTTTATGTTCGTGTCCAAATCGAACTTGTATTGGAAACCAGAGCAGCCACCGCCTTCTACGGTGACTCTCAAGTAACTATTGTTATCCGTTATCTCCTTTAAACGTTGAACGCAGCTGTCTGTAATTATTATATCGCCTTCTGACTTGTCTGAGGCCTCCGTTGGCGATTTATGCAGCAAAGAAGCTGCTGACGCGTAGTACCATTGAGAACTGCGAAAGAAGAAACATCGTTGGAGCGAAGAAGTTGATCAAAATATGAACAACAATTTTTGCGAGCAAGTTTGGTATTGAAATTGAATTGTGAGAGGATCGAGAGACGTTGAGGACCTCTGAGAAATTTTATTTTCACATATTCTTCGCTAATTCTGTTTTAATCTTTAATTTTATGAATATATATTCTTCGCTAAGTTTGAACGTACGTTAAGAGTTGAGAGAAGTATCGATTGGCTACGAAATTGGAAGAGACACTCCACATAACGTGCTTCAATTTCGCCATGTTTTTAGCATGTGTGATGACCAACATCGATGTACATAAGTTTTGGAAATTGAGCTGTGTTTGCAGTTGGCTTTCGAAGAAGTGGTTTTTTAAGTTCCGGTTGCAGACGTTGGTATTGTTTTTAATCTTGTGGATGGATTAGAATGTGTTCACAGCGGTTGTTGGTCCTCCGGTTGTTGTAAGAGGCGACTAAAAGAAGAATTGAATTTTTACACAACAAATTTTAATTTAGAAGAAGAATGCAAGCGAAAATATTAAATGCAAAAAGGTGCGAAGTGAAAAATAAGAAATTGTATGGACGATACAATGTAAAAAGACTGTTTTCGTTAAGCACAAGAGACTAGTCTCTTTGCAAAAGCCATCCGTTGGAAAATACAATAATAAAATAATATAAAAATAGCTATAAAAATTGTTAAAATATTTGTGTACTCCAACAGTGAACAAATAAACCAAACTAAAGGTACAAATGGATAGAAAAACGTGTTAAAATATTTTTATACTACAACAGTAAACAAATAAACCAAAAAAAAAGGTACAAAAAAATATTAAAATTGTTAAAATATTTTTGTACTCCAACAGTGATCAAATAAACCAAGCCAAAGGTGTAAATGCACATAAAAATTGTTAAAATATAATTTAATTGTGGATGAGGATCAGAATAAGTCCAAAGTGGTCCTCTGGTTGTTGTAAGAGGCGACTAAAAGAAGAAAAGAATTTTTACACAACAAATTTTAATTTAGAAGAAGAATGCAAGCGAAAATATTAAATGCAAAAAGGTGCGAAGCGAAAAATAAGAAATTGTATGGACGATACAATGTAAAAGGACTGTTTTCGTTAAGCACAAGAGACTAGTCTCTTTGCAAAAGCCATCCGTTGGAAAATACAATAATAAAATAATATAAAAATAGCTATAAAAATTGTTAAAATATTTTTGTACTCCAACAGTGAACAAATAAACCAAACTAAAGGTACAAATGGATAGAAAAACGTGTTAAAATACTTTTATACTACAACAGTAAACAAATAAACCAAAAAAAAAGGTACAAAAAAATATTAAAATTGTTAAAATATTTGTGTACTCCAACAGTGATCAAATAAACCAAGCCAAAGGTGTAAATGCACATAAAAATTGTTAAAATATAATTTAATTGTGGATGAGGATCAGAATAAGTCCAAAGTGGTCCTCTGGTTGTTGTAAGAGGCGACTAAAAGAAGAAAAGAATTTTTACACGACAAATTTTAATTTAGAAGAAGAATGCAAGCGAAAATATTAAATGCAAAAAGGTGCGAAGTGAAGAATAAAAAATTGTATGGACGATACAATGTAAAAAGGCAATGCAAAAGCCATCCGTTGCAAAGTACAAAGTTACAAATACATATAAAAATCGTTAAATTACTATTAATAATTGTTCAATTCATATTTTCATACTCCAACAATAAACAAACAAAACAAACCAAGTTCGACTTCCAGAAGTTGGTATTGAAGAAGAGAAGGAGTTGACGAAACTGTAGAAAAGAATAATAAATTTTAATTAAGAAAGGGAATAATATAAACAAAAATATTAAATGCAAAAAGGTGCGAAGTGAAAAATAAAAAATTGTATGGACGATGCAATGTAAAAAGGCAATGCAAAAGCCATCCGTTGCAAAGTACAAAGTTACAAATACATATAAAAATCGTTAAATTAATATTAATAATTGTTCAATTCATATTTTCATACTCCAACAATAAACAAACAAAACAAACCAAGTTCGACTTCCAGAAGTTGGTATTGAAGAAGAGAAGGAGTTGACGAAACTGTAGAAAAGAATAATAAATTTTAATTAAGAAAGGGAATAATATAAACAAAAATATTAAATGCAAAAAGTGTGCAAATTGAAAAATAAAAAATTGTATGGACGATACAATGTAAAAAGGCAATGCAAAAGCCATCCGTTGCAAAGTACAAAGTTACAAATACATATAAAAATCGTTAAATTAATATTAATAATTGTTCAATTCATATTTTCATACTCCAACAATAAACAAACAAAACAAACCAAGTTCGACTTCCAGAAGTTGGTATTGAAGAAGAGAAGGAGTTGACGAAACTGTAGAAAAGAATAATAAATTTTAATTAAGAAAGGGAATAATATAAACAAAAATATTAAATGCAAAAAGTGTGCAAAGTGAAAAATAAAAAATTGTATGGACGATGCAATGTAAAAAGGCAATGCAAAAGCCATCCGTTGCAAAGTACAAAGTTACAAATACATATAAAAATCGTTAAATTACTATTAATAATTGTTCAATTCATATTTTCATACTCCAACAATAAACAAACAAAACAAACCAAGTTCGACTTCCAGAAGTTGGTATTGAAGAAGAGAAGGAGTTGACGAAACTGTAGAAAAGAATAATAAATTTTAATTAAGAAAGGGAATAATATAAACAAAAATATTAAATGCAAAAAGGTGCGAAGTGAAGAATAAAAAATTGTATGGACGATACAATGTAAAAAGGCAATGCAAAAGCCATCCGTTGCAAAGTACAAAGTTACAAATACATATAAAAATCGTTAAATTACTATTAATAATTGTTCAATTCATATTTTCATACTCCAACAATAAACAAACAAAACAAACCAAGTTCGACTTCCAGAAGTTGGTATTGAAGAAGAGAAGGAGTTGACGAAACTGTAGAAAAGAATAATAAATTTTAATTAAGAAAGGGAATAATATAAACAAAAATATTAAATGCAAAAAGGTGCGAAGTGAAAAATAAAAAATTGTATGGACGATGCAATGTAAAAAGGCAATGCAAAAGCCATCCGTTGCAAAGTACAAAGTTACAAATACATATAAAAATCGTTAAATTAATATTAATAATTGTTCAATTCATATTTTCATACTCCAACAATAAACAAACAAAACAAACCAAGTTCGACTTCCAGAAGTTGGTATTGAAGAAGAGAAGGAGTTGACGAAACTGTAGAAAAGAATAATAAATTTTAATTAAGAAAGGGAATAATATAAACAAAAATATTAAATGCAAAAAGGTGCGAAGTGAAAAATAAAAAATTGTATGGACGATGCAATGTAAAAAGGCAATGCAAAAGCCATCCGTTGCAAAGTACAAAGTTACAAATACATATAAAAATCGTTAAATTACTATTAATAATTGTTCAATTCATATTTTCATACTCCAACAATAAACAAACAAAACAAACCAAGTTCGACTTCCAGAAGTTGGTATTGAAGAAGAGAAGGAGTTGACGAAACTGTAGAAAAGAATAATAAATTTTAATTAAGAAAGGGAATAATATAAACAAAAATATTAAATGCAAAAAGTGTGCAAAGTGAAAAATAAAAAATTGTATGGACGATGCAATGTAAAAAGGCAATGCAAAAGCCACCCGTTGCAAAGTACAAAGTTACAAATACATATAAAAATCGTTAAATTAATATTAATAATTGTTCAATTCATATTTTCATACTGCAACAATAAACAAACAAAACAAACCAAAACCAAACCAAGTTCGACTTCCAGAAGTTGGTATTGCCTTTATTCCAGCAGATGAGGACCACAATAAGTCCAAATTATCCTGTGGTTGTCGCAAGAAGCGCCTAAAAGACATAAAAAAACGTTAATAAAAATTTAAAAAATAGTAAATATCGATTTTTATAATTGAAAAAATTAACATACGAGAGGATATTAAAATACGATGCAAACGAGCCGTGCCTGCGACGAGAAACCTGTAAACATAGAACAAAGATTGTTTTCGAATAGAGTAAGAGAGGAAAATTTTCAGTTACGCAAGAAATAAGAGAATTGTGCTCCCCAAAACCGCCATCTGCTGGTATTACTCTAAAATAGATTAACGTGAAACGAAAATATAAGATTGCACCAGAAGTTGCACAATCTTCAACTTTCAAATCTTCTTAAAAATTACAAAATTTCATATTATTAACAAGTATTAAAAGATACATTTTATATTGTTTACAAATATTTTTCAATGTAAAACATGATTAAAGAACAATCTGTATTTATAGCACTCGATAAATATGTTCAGATTTTAAGGTTAGTTTTTAAGATCGCAGATTAGGATCAACATATTTGTTTTTCTTATTTTTTGTATTTTTTTTTTTTAATTACAAATGCAGTGATCGATGGTTGCAAACGAGAATGTTAAGTAACGCGTGTAAATAATGAATATAAATAATAAATGCTGCGTTTTGTGTAATTTTAAGAGAGAAATGGGTTTTAAATCTCTGCTGTGTATTATAGTATTGTGTTGCATTTTTGTATTTCCCGCTTTAGAGGTGTGAGAGAGAAAGATGTATACGAAAGGTATGAGAAAGAGTGAGAGAGACTGTGGTGGCTCTGCTTCAGAACGCGTGACGCCATCTTCGTCGAAAGTGGTCAAACTGGTCGCACATCTGAAATATTGACAGTGATTTTATTTTTAAATTGCTCGTGATATCCGAAGTTCGATTAAACGCATTGTACGAGGCTAGTCAGATTATCACATTTCAATTGTTGTATACAACGAACGCTATAGCATCCAAAACAATACAGACAATACAGTTATATAAAATTAAATTCGCAATAATTCACTTTAAGTATTTCAATTCTACAGCATTCGTATCATTCTGCATTATCTACACGAAAATGGATACCATAGCATTCACGTCCTTGAACGTACTAAAAAATATATATATACATTATTTTATTTGTCTACTGTTGGTAGTCTACGTTAAAAATCACTAAAATAAAGAATGAATCAACGCTCAGACCCGCAACAGTCGCAGTCGCGCGAGACACTGCTCGCCACTCGACGCTGCGGCTCTATTTGTACCCTCGCGCGTGGCTCGCCGCGCATGCGCACTCCTGACGCTGGCGCCCTACTGTACATGCGCGCTCGTCGAAATGTTTACATTTATTTCATTTCTTTCCTATATTCCTGTATTGTTCATACTATTTATACGTTTTATTTACATTTCTTTGTTATTCATAATTATTTTTTACTGTCGATGACATATAATGGGGATATATTCAAATTGAACTTAAATTTTTTAAAATCTTTCTCTTAATACAATTATGGTTCATTATAAACATTAATGTTTTGTACCTTTAAATCGAACTTGAATTTTATTCAATTCTTCTGTTAACATAATTATGGATGATTATATAAATATTAATGTTTTGTACCTTTCGATTGAGCCTGAATCTTGTTAAATTCTACTGTTAACATAATTATGGTTTGTTATAAATATTAATTCCTTGTAACTGTTCGATTGTAACTACTTCAGTAGTTTGCTTCGCTGTCGATAACTGTATGCGAACTGTCGATAACAGTTTGAGCACCTTCCTCAGAGATGGCGCCACGTGCTCTAAAGTAGAGTCATCATCTCTCTCACTCTTTCTTATGGCATTCTTATATATCTTTCTCCCTTTTACTTCTAAAGCGGGAAATATAAAACAAATTACAATAAAACTACTAAAATATAGAATAAATAAACAATAAAACTATTAAACAACAAATCGAATGGTCAACATTTCGATCAACTTTTGTCAATAATTTCTAGTAATATTTTAGGTTAGGTTATTTAAAACACTGAATTTAGGTTCGATTAGTTACTTGAACTAGTAAACGAACAATATAAAGCAATGAGAGCGTAAAAATTTGTATCGGAATCGCAAAAGAAATTTTTGTTTTAAATCTAGGTTAGGTTAGGTTAGGTTAGAACAACACTAGCATGCATTACGAGTAATTCTACGTAAGATCAGAGTTTTTGAACAACAAATTAAATGGTCAACATGTCGATCAACTTTGGTCAATATTTTCTACGGAAAATTTTAGGTTAGATTGTTGTAAACGACGTATTCAGGTCAAATCGAACAGTTACAAGGAATTAATATTTATAACAAACCATAATTATGTTAACAGAAGAATTGAATAAAATTCAAGTTCAATTTAAAGGTACAAAACATTAATATTTATAATGAACCATAATTATATTAAGAGAAAGATTTTAAAAAATTTAAGTTCAATTTGAATATATCCCCATTATAGCATGAACAATACACGAATATAGGAAAGAAATGAAATAAATGTAAATATTTCGACGAGCGCGCATGCGCAGTAGGTCGTCAGCGCCAGGAGTGCGCATGCGCAGCCAGCCACGCGCGAGAGTATAAATACAGCTGCAGCGTCGAGCAGAGAGCAGTAATAAAACGACCATCGTCTGTCTCACTCGTTGTTACTCCTTCTTTCTCTCTCTCACCTCTAAAGCGGGAAATACAAAAATGCTGCATAACACTACGATACGCAACAGAGGTTTAAAACCTGTTTCCCTATTAAAATTGCGCAATACGTAGCATTTATTATTTATATTTACACACGTTACTTAACATTCAATTATTTTGATCGCAGTCTGCGATGGTAAAAACTAACCTTAAAATCTGCACATATTTACGTGCTGTAAACACAGCTTATTGTTCAACCATGTCTCACGTCAAGAAACATCTATATTTATTGTTTGTAAACAGTGTAAAACGTATCTTTTAATATTCGTTAACAGTAACAATGTTGTCATTTTTAAACAGATTTGAGTGGAAGAATTTTTAGAAGAAACTTGAAAGAATTTTAAGGAAGTAATTTGTAAGAAGAAACTAACCATAGTTTCTACAAAAATTGGCTCTGATTTATCCCAGCGCTATGGCCAAGTCTGATATAAACAAAGGAGACTTCTTCGCTCGAATTCAGTATGCATTTCCAATTTTGTGCGACAAGGTTCGTCGTTTGGGTCAAAATCTTTCGTATCTTCAGCTACTTCCCTTCATTTTTCATTAATTATTCTTACTTGTCTGAAATTTGGAAGCTCGCAGCTCAATTTCGTCTACCACTCTCGAGAAATACACATTGAAACCACCTCTTCGCTTTCTCAGATTCAAATCGAATGCACGGACGAAGAATTCGCCACTACGATCAAAGAAACGAAGGCGTTGGACTTGATGGACTTCGTCGAGGACATAGTTATCCATCACATCGAGCTGTATATCCGCCAGAACGTGGCGCCTACGTTTTGGAAGAAATTTACCAACAACGTGGACGGACAACAGGGCTTCGAGCATTTTAAAAGCGCCGTGGATGGACTCTACGCGAGTCTCAGAGAGTTTCTGCCTCTACTGAAGAGATTAGAGTACCTGATGCAGAATGAAACTAGCAGAACGACGGATGCGAATAATGTATTGAGTCGATTCAAGTTAATCGTGCGCTCTACTTTACTAAGCCAGCTACCGCTTCATTACGAACATATAATCGAACAATTCTATAAGATTGCGTTTAATGTATTTTGTAACGCTGATAGTTCTACCCATGGTAATTGGCATTTTATAAATTCTAAATCTTCAATTGAATATTCTACGGTCATCAACGGATCCAAAATGTAGCAATTAAGTTAAAATCTTGCGCTACAATTTATCGACTCTAATATTTCAGTTTTGAGAAACTTTCCTTGAGAGATGTCTTCAATTTTATATTATCGATAGGAAACTTGTCCTTCTTTTTAGTCAATTACAAAGTACATTCCAAAAGAAATGTTTGTATAATAATCCAGTGTAACGATTTAGAAGAATTGTTTAATTCTATGCTCGTACTGTCTTAATTATGTGCGTAGTGACTACTGGAGGCGATTCGATGCATTGTATGGGTTGCTATCAGGAAGTAGACAAATGCCACTGCCAGATGATGGTGTTCATGTTCCATGAAACGAATAGAAAGTTGATCGAATTGGAATTATTGGAGAGACTAGTAGGGAATGTTCTTACGTCGTTGATCCACATACGTATTAAAAATCATGTGAATCGCTCTTGCGACAAGATGTTTGATGTATCTCAGTTATCATCGTTGGAGAATGTAAGACATCGTTTCACATATCTCCTGGCGTATCATACAATTTACATCGTCTGATGAGAATCTAACGACTGCTGTAAAATTAACTGATTGTGCTTCGCTTTTTCAGTGGCTGGAGACAGTGGTCGTCAGCTGGCTAATAAGAATATACTCTGGTGGCTTTTCGAAGATCATATCCTTGAGCGATGAGACTCGCAATGCTATAGACAAATTCAAACAGAAGCTCTCTTATTTCTTGTACGAGACGTACACGAGATTCAGAATCGAACAGCTCTTCGATATTATAATAGGTTGATGATACTGCTAATTATCCGTATATCATTTTAAGTGAGATACGAAAGTTTTCATTCATGATTTTCATATTTACTAATTCCTTATCGCCTTTGATTGTAGTCGCTGCACTGTACACTTTAATATTAGCTGCTTTATTATTAACTATTTGCAATAGCTTTTCGATATTATAATAGGTTGATGATATTGCTAATTATCTGCACATCATTTTAAGTGAGATACGAAAGTTTTCATTCATGATTTTCATATTTACTAATTCCTTATCGCCTTTGATTGTAGTCGCTGCACTGTACACTTTAATATTAGCTGCTTTATTATTAACTATTTGCAATAGCTTTTCGATATTATAATAGGTTGATGATACTGCTAATTATCTGTACATCATTTTAAGTGAGATACGAAAGTTTTCATTCATGATTTTCATTTTTACTAATTCTTATGTAATCGTTGTATTGTACGCTTTCATATTACTTGCTCTGCTACGCTGATTAACCACAGTAATTAGTAACAAGCGCTTTAAACAGTGTCTACTTTAATCTATGTTAGACCTTGCACAGTTTAATCCACCAACGATTGCATAAAAAGAGTCAAAAGCGCTTCGTAAAACAATCGTAGAATATTATCAATGAATAATGAAAGCTTGCGTATCCCTAAATGCACTTTTATCTGAGCACACTGTACGTAATAAATAATCCGTCTTCTATTCAGAGTACCCAGATTCTCAGCCTGCGATAGATGATCTTCGTGTTTGTCTCGAAAGAACTGATTTACGAAAAGTGTTGATAGAAAGCTTGCAAGAGGCGTTGAAGACAAGACTGTTGCACCCAGGCGTCAACACGCCAGACATAATCACAGCTTACATAGCTGCTATAAGAGCGTTGAGGCAGTTGGACCCTACTGGTGTTCTACTCGAAACAATAACGGAGCCCATTAAGTAGATTTCGCATACTAAATATGAGACGTTCAATTAATTTTCTGCTCTACGCCTTTATGTATGTTAACGCAGAATCTATCTGAGAACCAGAGAAGACACAGTGCGATGTGTGGTAAGCGATTTGCTGGATGACTCGCCAAGTGATTTAGCAGATGAACTGGTGAAAGGCGAGTCCCTGCAACTGGACGATGGCTCTGGGGACGAAGAGAACGAGGATTGGGACAAGTGGATGCCTGATCCTGTTGACGCTGACCCAGGTATAACAGGAATCCTCATAAATCTCTGTACGATACCAAGTTGATCGCTTGTTTAGTGCTTCGATGAGCAATTCTACCAATTCTTCCAGCGAAATCAGCCCAACGCAGGATGTCAGACATCATATCGATGCTGGTGAACGTCTACGGTAGCCAGGACCTGTTCGTAAATGAGTATCGTACCCTGTTAGCGGACAGACTGCTGTCTCAGTTGAACTACCACACCGAACGAGAGATACGTCACCTGGAATTACTGAAGAGGCGCTTCGGTGAGAACCAGCTGCACTACTGCGAAGTGATGCTGAAGGATGTGTACGACTCGAAGAGGATAGACGGGCACATACAGTCGAATACCAGTTACACACTAGAGAAAGACCACTTCCCTATGTCCGCTCTGATACTGTCAGCCCAATTCTGGCCACCGTTCAAGGAGAACTGGAAGCTGGAGCTACCCAAAGTGGTCCAGGACCAGCTGAACAAGTACGTGAAGGCATTCGAGACCTTAAAGGGCAACCGGACCCTCTGCTGGAAGCCTCACCTTGGCAACGTCACCCTGGAGATAGAGCTGAAGGACAGAAAGTTGGACATAAACGTTACACCGATACACGCCACCATAATTCTACACTTCCAAGAGAAGAGTAAGAGCAACGCCTCAAGTTTCAGCTGTACGAATCTCTACGGTGCGCTTTATTTTGCAGAAGAATGGTGTCTCGAGGAGCTCGCTGAGGTGATGCATGCCCCAGCGACAGTGCTGCGAAGGAAGATCACTTTCTGGGTCTCGCAGGGCCTCCTCAAGGAGATCACCAACGATGTGTTCGTGCTGCAAGAGGAGAGCTCAACGAAGAACAGGTCTTTGTCAGACATCGTTGAGGAGGAGGAGGTGGAAAGCGCAATGGCATCAGCCAGCGATCAGAGGGAGGAGGAGCTGCAGGTGTTCTGGTCGTACATTGTTGGGATGCTGACCAATTTAGACTCGATGCCGCTGGAGAGGATCCACCAGATGCTGAAGATGTTCGCCTCCAGAGGACCTGGGGCCATGGAGTGCGGTCTGCCAGAACTGAGGCAATTCCTTGACCGCAAAGTGAGGGAGCACCAGCTGTTGTTCTCTGGCGGTTTGTATCGACTGCCAAAATCATAACGTTGAGGCGTTCGTTGGGTTCTTTGGGAGCGAAAGAAATTTATACGACTGTGGGCTATTGAAACGATGGACTTTAGAGTCGTTAGCGAAGGAGAATGTTAGATTGGTCCCTCGTAGGAGGATTGCACAAACCGCTGTGCTTCGAGAGTGATTAATAAGTCCCAATCTCTGAAAGAGTATTTAAATATTTCTGTAGAAGGTAAATAAATTGATGCGGAAGGTAAACGAACAGCGAAACACAACTAAGACAATGTCCTTACTCTTCGAAGAGCCATAGCTACCCTAATTGGAGGATTGGTAAGCGCGAAACCATCTTGTGGACCTGTAAGTTCCTCTACGAGAAGTGATTACGATGTGAGAATCCTTTAACTTCAGTTTTCTAGAATTATTAGCGAGTTTGCTATATTATACTTTCGCATGGGACCTCTTAGAGTGGTCTAGGTCTGTTCGCCAACGTCTGTAGCCTTTCTATGGACTCCTTTTGCCAATCGTAGCTGCCTTATTTACTAGGAAAGAGGACTGCGATAGCGAACAGAGCAAGAATGATGGTTTCTGATGCTCAGTCGATGTTGTTAGGACCCAGAGGATGTGGTGAGAAGCTCAACGCTTGGCGAAGAAGACCTGCAAACTATATAGAAGACAGCGCAGTCCATTTTTCCTATGCGATTAGGTGGTATCCTCTTAACGATGAGCCATGCATTCTCGAATAGCTCTCTGGTATCATCTAGCAGCTTCCTAGTGTCCCATTAGTCCCTGTCCAGCTGAGAATTCCTTTATATTGCTCACCGTTCAATGTACCACTAAGAAAAAATGGACCGATACCCACCTTTCCAAGATTTTGTGCGAGGATACTGCTGCGCCTTGCAGTTTTGAATTAGTAGCACGCAGACTAAACGTATCAGACGCAAACTAAGCTCCTCCAGGGCTCGCAAGCAGGATTATCCTCTACTGCGCACCCTTCTTCGCCTTTTATGCCTTTATATCTCATAATTATTGCTGTACGCCGGTGCGAATTAGAAGCGCTGCATCGCTGCTCATCAGAATACGATGCAGTGGCATCGAACAGCACTTGGGTGTGCCGTTCGACTCGCTGCAGAGGGACGTAGGGTCATACATGATCCGTAATACGATTCTCTTACACGTACAGACATTTTCTATCATCGCTCCACTATTTTATTGTCTATCTTCTATTTTTCTGGACACCAATCGCATGATCGAACAATAAGAAAAGTAGCAGAGGCAACAGTTGCTCTGCGCCTCTGCGATTCGTACAGAAATCTTCTTTCTACGACTGAAAGCGTCCTTCAGCTGCTTCGATATTGGACACCTTGCGCTTAATATGGAACGCTGGATACTCGAATCGACTCTGAACAGATATAATATAGTAACGATGGAAAAGATGCAAGAAATATTGCAACGCTTCAGTACTTTGCGTGCGCAGCGAAGCAAACTGGCCTTAAGATTCAAAAACAATATAAAACAGGCCTGCGTAACAATGTTAAACGACTAAAATTGTTATTAGACATGTTACGAGTATGCAACAAAGGTTCGCAGCTGTTCTGTAGAATATCTTCTTCGATATCCGTCCATAAACTTCGCCACACGTAGTTTGTACAGCGAAGAGTATCCGCTGAAGAGAAACTGGCTAAAAATAATGTACAGAATTGAAATAAAAATAATCCGTTGTAGTAATGTTCATCGTAACGCAGATGTACTGGTTTTTTTTTTTAAATAACGATGGCTTGGGTCAGTCGATGGCCTCATTTTCTGTTCGAAGCCTGTCCGAATGGCCTCGTTTCCTTGCGAAGCGAAGCGACAAGCTCAAGAAGCCTCGATTCGTAAGAGAGATCCAGTTCGCTGCCAGTTTCTTCTTCAGCGACTCCAACTTGCAAGCTTTGCTCAGCTACGGACAGCATTTTGGGAACTTTACGCCTTTATTAACTTACTATTTCGAGAGGAATGATTGCAGCGATAGCTGTATTAACTCTGGAGGGCTTACGCCCAAGGTTTCCGCTCCAGAAGATGGAATCTCGCAGTCCAGAATGGATACGGACCCCAAAATCTGGGATACCAGGTCCTCGAGTACCCATTTGGGCTTGCGAATCTCTTCGCTACTGTTTCTGTCTGAACCGAAGCGAAGAATACTCTCTTCCTGGTGTCCTGTTTTACCAGACGATGGCTGTTCCTCTGGCGAATCTAATTTAAGCAAGTCGAAGGGCTACCTCAGCGCTGCGCAGCACCGTGGAACTCCATTTAAGCGAACGATTGGATTCCTTCGAGTCGTAGACACATCGCCAAGTGGTCTCTGCCATCGTACGCTAGCTGTTACCCTGGAAAGGCTGCAGAAAACGCCAGCGCAGACAGCGAATGAACAGAGTCAGGCGTGGAGAGCGTTTTAATTTAAAAATAAAATTACTTTATATTTTATCCTGTACTCGTTACACAATTTTTATATATTGCTGGCGCAAGTATCAACAGTAACGTAAAATAGAATAATATAATCCTGGCGAATTCTTTTTTTCATACGACAAGGATTAAAAAGCAGCTATTGCGATAAGTGTAAGATATACAGAGATACGCTTATTAACAAGACTCGTACGTGCGCAAGGGATACATAGCTTTCGCTGTGTATTTGTACGTATACGGATATAAAAAGAAAAAAGAAGAAGAACTTACAGAGTACATGCTACGCGAATAAATTAATGCGAGTACAGATGATGTCCATGTTTCGTATAAATTACTCGAGAGAAATTGAAAGTGTCCCCAATAAATCATCATCGTACGATTGTACACTTTAGTTATAATTCGATTCGCTGCATAAATAAAACAATTTTCTCTCATCTTTTCGCATTATTTATAAATCAGCTGTTAACAATGCTAATAGAAATTGATGCGGTGACAATGGACTCGTATTAGCATTATTAAATATAAATATATATAATTGTCCTCTTTTCTCCTTCTAAACGTTGAGATTTCTTTTCTAATACCATGCGTTTCATCAACGAGGCGAAGTATTGTTTGGCGATCGTTGAAAAAAATGTTCGAACGATGCGCACAATTTTTCTCAGAATATTTATGCGCACATATCTGAATAAAAAAAAAATCTATAAGAGTCAGAGAACGTTTTAACAGTAAATAAATCAATGAGATATAAACGTAGAATAGAACTAGCTCGATGCTGAGTATAATTCTTCCAAGACGGAGGCAATTTCGCAGAACTTAAAGCGTACATCAGTTAGACACAATCGCTTCGACAAAGTATCACATGAAAATGACCTGCGATCCACATAAAAATGATGCGTATTCAAGCATAAAAAGGAAATGTAGATATGTACCGTTCGCTGTTTAAAAAAAATTCTTTGCGGTCCACGTATTGCCAATTCGCATTTCAGAAAAATCTGACCAGCCTCCGCAGTTGTTCTACTGTTAATATTAAAGAGCCCAGTTAGCTAGATTTGCTCGAACAGGCTGCTGGAAATTTTGTTTAAAGGAGCGACTCCTTTGGATGCTGCGTTTGGCTCTATCGAGTTTAATTAATTGATCGTTGGCGAATATGAAAGTTCAGTGGCTTCGAGACTTAGAGAAAGTTGGCGCAAGACTATCGAGAGACTACAGCGAAGCTCGAAGCTTGCTTTTACTGAATATTTCTGATCTACGTAGACAATATTTGCTTGCGTTGCAGTCTGAAGCCTGTTCGAGCAAAATTCTGCCAGCGCCATGGAATCCAAAGCCAAATTGCTGGCGCAGCACTCTCTGGGTGTCTACGCTATCATTATTGCACTGAACGAAGGGGCGGAGGGCTGATTCGATCCCAAATTTCTCCCTCGAACCACTTTTACTAGAACGTCTTGCGTTAAAATATAATGGATTCGCTACTTGACGAGCCGTAAGCTTAAGTAGATTATTTAAGATCACCGTTGGGTACATACAATTACATCTATTTACACAGAAAAACAAGTAGCTATCTATACTCTTAGATAAACAAAAAAAAGGTAATAATAATAAGACGATACGCTCGTATCCAGCTGTGGGATGCTGGCGTACCGCATACAGATCTCTTGAATATACAGAAAACGAAACATGATAGAGAAGGCTCTTATCGTTAGACGTACAGTATGGCAAATCTAAAAAGGATCAACAAATTACTCTAACGTTACATCTGACTGGTAAAACGAATCGATCTCTCGTATAAACATTCTCATCTCTGTGTAAAGACCACACCGGGTACAATTGGGTCTTTAAAGTGCTCTGGGCGAACGAAACTGCCCAAGCGACAACAACAAATATTAATCAAAGATATTATCAACTTGATCGTATAACATTTAGAAATATAAAGAATAATAATGAACCCTTCCGCTGGCCTGCGTCTCTGATAAATCATGAAATTGGCCATCGTGCGTAACCAATATTCCTTTACGCACCTCAGCGGACCCAGAGAAGATTACTCTCTCCTTTCTCAGAGCGATTCGCTAAAAAAATAATATATCTGGAATCGAAGATTCGAACGTTAAAAAAAACTCTATTATTTTACAAGTAGATTGCACCGTTACGATATAACAATATAAAATTGCTCTGATTAATAAAGTAAAAGTATCGTTCGTGTCTGCTTTGTGTCGAAGGCAGAGATTCTCAGCCAAGCGCAAGCTGTGCATCCTCCTCAACGTTCCTCTATACAAATTAACGTAACATACGTATTCGAACATTTTGATTCGCTTCTCGATTCAGGATCAGAGAAATAAGAACAGGGGGGCGTAGAGAACAGAGAGATCTGTGTGTGTGTGATCTTGCGCAGCGTTACACTGTTTTCGATGTCTGGTCCTCAATATATATATTGCAGGTCGATACATGGACCACTTAACGTTAAGAGAATTCTGCGTAACAGAACTTAATCGTTATCCTGAGTCGAACTAACAAACTTCTTTCGCTGTTTCGATTTCTCGCTTAAGGGATCGAAACGCAGAGGAATTTTGATTCTTTATATATTGCACCTTATTTACGCATGGACGTGTTGCTTCTTCTCTTCGTCTACGTGCGAACCATTCCAACAGTCTCTCCTCTTTTATTCTACTTCCGTTAAATGTAAGTACTAAAAGCTTGATATAACTTTGCTTCGTAGTTGCGTAACAACTAATTTAAATTAGAAGAATGTGCATCGCAGCCGGAGGCTGATGTCCAGCAAACAATTTCTAAAACGTACCATCCTGGCGAACGGTGTGTGTGTGTGATATAACAGAAAGATGAGTCTTCTTCGCATTCTGAGGCTGGCGTCCTCCGTTGACTGTGTCGATGGACTTCTTTTGCGCAAACGCTGCGTCTGATTCTTGTAAAGTACGCCAAGTAAATAAATAAGTTGCTAACGAATAACGTACGCAATGTTGAAAAAGAATAACTGTGTATACCGACTGGAGCAAGCATGATTCGAAGTGGCGATTAGATCCGAGCGAAGCGAAGTTACTCGTCATCTTTGCATTATATCACACCCTGCGAAACGTTTCTTTATACCAGAGTGTCCGTTGCAATTTAGCGTCTTAACAATATAAGTAAGTTAGTCGTACCAATTGTTAAAGAACCGAGCTGTTTCCTCTTCATGTCAATGATCTAATTAGCTGGGCATTTAAACGTACGCCAAAGATCAGTAATTCTCAGGTAGAAAGCGCTAGAAAAATCAGAAGTCAGATCTTTGTACAAAGTTAGTCGTATGTGAAATTGTAATCCGTTAAAGAGCTTCTCTGGTCAGAGATCGAACATTCTAAAAGCTGTTGTTCGTTCGTTCGAGAAAAATTGTCCTAGCTGAGAATAAACAGTCGATCCTTTCTCGAGTTTAAGGAGTGACTCGCGGTCGAGAGACTTTTTAATTACCTGTCGAACGGTTGGGAGGCGCTAGTTAAAGTGGTGACTAGCACTAAGTGTATATATATGTGTATATATATATATATAAAGTAAAGCGACTAAAACAAAGCTGTACAATTTTAAAAAGACACGAAGAGGGTACAGGATGGATAAAAACAACTTGACGAACAACAGGGCTGGTGATGCGAACGGCGAAGGTAGTCATCTGGTTGGTGAACTGATCGAACGCGGATGCTGTTCCAGAGTCCAGGTGTTAGCACGGGACGAGTGGATTCCATTGTTAGCACTCCAAGCCTATAGGCCATGGGCAACCAAGGTTAAAAAGAAAGAAAAGAAAAAACAGTTTGTTAGTAATTTAATTATGATCGATTCATGTTAACATTAAGTTTTTTTAACAGTTCGATAGTTGAAAGAAATGTAGTTAATGGAAAGCACTGCCTTTCTTTTACTCGTGTTTTACTCGTTTTCTACAATGGTTGTCCGTTTCTCCGGGTCAGGGGTTCTCAAACTGGGCGCCACGGCACCCCCATAGGGCACAGTGGTTCTCAAAACACTTGGTCAGTGATGATTCTCAAACAATAGTTCTCAAAACACTTGGTCAGTGATTCTCAACCAATGGTTCTCAAAACACTTGGTCAGTGATTCTCAAACAATGGTTCTCAGAACACTTGATCAGTGATTCTCAAACAATGGTTCTCAAAACACTTGACCAATGGTTTTCAAAACACTTGGCCAGTGGTTCTCAAAACACTTGCTCAGTGGTTCTCAAGCAATGGTTTTCAAAACACTTGGTCAATGGTTCTCAAAACACTTGGCCAGTGGTTCTCAACCAGTGATTTTCGAAACACTTCTCAGTGGTTATCAACCAGTGATTTTCGAAACACTTGGTCAGTGGTTCTCAACCAATGGGTTTCAAAACAATTGACCAGTGGTTCTCAACCAGTGATTTTCAAAACAATTGGCCAGTGGTTCTCAACCAGTGATTTTCGAAACACTTGGTCAGTGGTTCTCAACCAATGGTTTTCGAAACACTTGGCCAGTGGTTCTCAACCAATGGGTTTCAAAACACTTGGCCAGTGGTTCTCAACCAGAAGTTCCCAAAAAAAACACTTGGCCAGTGGTTCTCAACCAGAAGTTCCCAAAAACATTTGGCCAGTGGTTCTCAACCAGAAGTTCCCAAAAAAACACTTGGCCAGTGGTTCTCAACCAGAAGTTCCCAAAACACTTGGCCAGTGGTTCTCAATTGCCCGTGGAACATTCTCCGCTTTTCAAAAAGATTGAGAACCACTGCACTGTTCTTTCTTCTTTTCGTAAATATTCAAATCACACTAAAGTATAAAACTATGTGTCGCAAAATTTGTTTAGCTGGATCTAAAGGGTGTCTCGTGGCGTGAAAAGTTTGAGAACCGCTGATATGGGTTTTTCAAGTTTATTTTCGAAGTTAAGCTTCCTCTCTCGCGTATGTAAAAACGTGGCGAACGAGAATCGACGTAAACAGGAAAGCGAATAACGGATGAAATTGTAACTTTTCGCGTCTCGAGAAGCAATTGCTTTGCACTATCTTCTGAACCGATATTAGTGTGTATAAAAGCATTTTTTATTTCATATAAAACATGATACGTGGTGGAGACAATTTTTTGTTGGAATATTGTTATATTAACAAAATGAAGCTGATACTTCGTTATTTGCCATTCATCGTTTTACTTTTCAACACCCCTCCAATTATCGAACCAGTTTAACGAGCCATACTTTTTCACTGAACGCTCGACAAATCAGAATCATCCAATTTTCCAATCTTTTTTTTTCTTCGAAATTACTTACTCTCACTTTTTTTAAATGCTCAAAGGCTCAAGATCTTTCTCGCTCGATAATTAGACAGTTGAATCGTGTTGTTACTTTTTGGTTGCAAGTTTCGCATAATCATGTGCTCTCCCCGCGTTTAGGATAATCGTGAAGATAAAAAAAAAAAAAAACTCTATTGAAAAACTGTAAAATGATCGGACGTCGGATAAACGCGTAGAGAAGTTTGAAGAAAAAAAGCAGACTTTGGAATAGAAAGATGAGTTTTAAGTTTAGAGATGATTTTTTTTTAGTTATTCGAAATGCGGAGGAGTAACGTTATTTTCCCAAGAGAATTGTATCACTTTTGTCTTTCAGGCAGCTTGGGTGTGCACCTGCCACCATCTAGCAGCGTTAAATTACATTGAACGTGTGTACGGTATTAAAAAAAAATACATATAGTTACAGCCAGTTGTATTATTACTGTGAATCAGTTGTATTAACTGTAACGATCCTATCGGTAAGCAGGTGTCAAGAGAGAGAGAGAGAGAGAGAAAAAAAAAAAGGCCAAAAAGAACTTTTGCACGCGTACAAATGAGATGAGAAGAGTCTACTGTGCAATCGCTGGAAAAAAAAAGCGTACGATTGCGTGGTGTTAAGATCTGTACACGATATATAGATACTGTGTTTTTGTTAATCGTTTTAGGGGGGAACATGTAAACTCGTTTCTCGAGAAACTTTTGATGGTGATCAAGCAAGTGGTTTCGTTCACTTTCTCGCGCCAAAACTTTCGAATCGCGAGCTCTGCGATTGGCTCAACGTTTCTTCCTTTCGATTGGCTAATTTAATAGTTTCGATTCTACTCGAAGACTTTTTATATATGTATGCGAACAGAGATATTAAGTTAGTGTCAACTTGGCCGTGTGGAGCATTTTTGGTTAGTTTCATAAAGACAACGCATAAGTATGTAGTTACACGATTTGTGTGACAAAATGAGATCACTTTCGTATATAAATGTGCCGTTATATAAATTATGCGTGGTATATTGTTAGTGGTGATACATAAAAAATTAAAAAAAAATATATATATATTATTATAATAATAATAATAATAATAGGAGAGAAATGCATTTTTAGGATTAAATTACAAAACATTTTATTTCTACGTGAGAGTGCTCGCCAATAATTATTATTGCTATTTGAAAATATAGATCGTTAAAGCTCTCCCGGAAACGTTCACGTGAGGACAGTTATATTGAATTATTGTGATATGTACAGGCAAATTTCAGGTGGATAAATATATATATATGTAACTTCTACGTTTGCAGATTATTAAGTAAATAATCCTGGATTCAAATGGAACATCCGAGAACATCCGAATTTTAAGGTAGAACGCATTCCAAATGTTCGCTGGTAGCTTTTCTTTAAGCCTTCGCATCGTATCGTAATACCACCCCTGCCATCATTTCCCAGAATGATGGGAGAACTACCTCTTCCGTCTGTATGTCGTCGTGAAAGATCGACGTATTAAATATCGAACGTCCGTATTCTCAATCGAACGTCCAACGTTCGCGATTAGCCAGCAGGTGTATGGCACGAAACATTAAATAATTACGCTGGCAAACGTCGACACATTCAGCGTGCGCCAATACTGGTTGACTGGTTTAAATAAAAATACCTTTTCACTATGTTCAGACAAAAATTGCAAACTTTTTGATGTACGATTTATCTCAAAATCGAATATCAACTGTTAAGTGTCAAACAGGGGCGGATCAAGACAATTGGGGGTTCTGAGTTTTAAAAAGTTTCGCTCTCAGGGGCGTGTCATTACAATTTGGGGCTCTGAACTTCAAAAAGTTTCGCTCTCAGGGACGTGTCATTACAACTTGGGGCCCTGAGCTTCAAAAAGTTTCACTATCAGGGCCGTATCAATACAAGTGGGGGCCCTATGCAGTAAAATTTTCAGGCACTCAGGGCGGCATAAGACGATCGAGTACCCTGCGCTTAACAAATTTGTGGAGCCCTCAGGGGCGTACCAAGAGAAATGGGAGCCCTGGGCACTAAAATTTTTCTTGGAGCTCTCAAGATCGTATCAAGAAACATAGGAGCCCCGAGCAGTACAAATTTTTCTTCCAGGGGCGTACCAAAAAAATGGGGGCCCTAAGCAATAAAAATCTTTTTTCGAGCTCTCAAGGGTGCACTAGAAAAAGTGGGAACCCCGAGCAGTAAAAATTTTTCTTCAGGGGCGTACCAAGAAAAAAGCAAAAAATTTTTGAAGCGTAATATGGAAGAAAGAAATAATTGATGAATTTGCAAGAAATAAAGCAAGACGAAAATTCATGTAAACAATATACAAAATGTGTATTTACTAATGTGAGAAATGCCTCCCAGAGAAGGCGCAGGGCCCACCGTCAATCGATATCCGTCCCTGCGCAACTGTACTCTTTTCTTAGAACTTATTTCTCGTAAGCGAGCCTCGAAATTTTTGATGTTTGGGGCACCCACTCGTCTTCATCCGCCCCTGCACTGTACGTTACAACTGCATTTAGAATTTTTAAAAATGCCTTTACTACAGTTTTCAAAATTTCTTTTCAGCTGTGTCTTCTCGACTTACATTTCAGCTTTTACCACTTGGGGTACCCACTCGTCTTCATCCGCCCCTGCACTGTACGTTACAACTGCATTTAGAATGTTCAAAAATGTTTTCACTATATAGTTTTCAACATTTCTCTTTGGCTGTGTCCTCTCGACTTACATTTTAGCTTACATTTCGGTTTGTCGACGTATGCCAGCTGAATATTCGATTTCACACCGAAGAACATCGACAGTCTCTAATCTCGATCTTTCACGACAACATATATCTCTGTATCACATATAACTTGCCTAAATACTTATTTAAACGCGCGCACACGTGCGTCCGCAGACGCACGAGAAGGGCAGACGAAATGGAATGAGTAAGTGTTCCACAGGCACAAGTTGCCAAGAAAAGGAATAAAAAAAAAAAAAAAAAAAAAAAAGAAGTGCGTTAAAGTAGACAGACGCAAATATCAAGTTCACGTTCTGGTAATTGCCACCCTCTGAACGGCATTTCCGTCCCGAATCAGCATCTTTCTCTCGATTTCTTCTTTTCTTGTCTCACTTCGACCTTTTCTCACAGTAATTTGCCTCTCAGCGATCGTAACAATACTTTGGTTGTAATTTAAAAAAAAAAAGAAAAGACTTTCGTTCAGCGCTGATGCACACGATCGCGAGGTTGATCGTGCGAAGAATGGGTAGGTGCGCACCCATACCGTGTTCTCATCGTCCATCTTCTTGCGCGATGGCACAAGAAGGATAAAAAGGGTCGTTTCTAAGTCTTTACAACCTAATTGCGGGGAGTTAACATTATCTTGAAACTTAAAAAACTCCAACGGCTAATAATCTTCTCAAAGAAATTTGTTGAACCAAAAATATCATAATAAACAACAAGAAAAGAATGATTCGAATTTTTGAATTTTTGAATCGAAATTCAAATGAAAAATTATATTCTCGTAAAAAAAAATAAAATTTATTTTTGCTTTGAAACGTTATTAATTTGATCACATTTAGAAGTTGGTACAGTGGCAAATATTATATGTACTTAGTAGTTCTTAAATATTAATCATTTAATTGTTTATTGCTCGTGGATAAATACTGTGATACAATTGTAAGATCTAAAAGAAAGAAAGGCTGTTTTTGGCTGTTTATTTACAACAATTAATCATTGTTCTTCAGTAATGTTTAACGATAGATTCAAATCGCAAAATTGTTTTTTTTTAATTTTTTTTTCGAACCACGCTTTTTGAAAAAATTTACTTTAAAAGTTTGCGTTAAGTTTGGAGCTTAACGCGAACGAGTATCTTCGCAGACACGTACATGTGTGTGTGTGGGCCCGTAGAACATAAAATTTAATGCTCATTGGTATTTTATTAACGAATAACCCGCTTTTTCTATTTAATTACTCATTCTTTGGGTTGCAATCAAATTTGATGGAATTGAAATATTGCAAATTGGAGTTTTGCAAATTGAAATATTACAAATTGAAACTTTGCAAATTAAATATATTGCAAGTCGAAATTTTGTAGAATAAAATATCGCAAATTGAAATTCTGCAAATTAAAATATTGCAAATTGAAATTGTACAAATTAAAATATTGCAAATTGAAATATTGCAAATTGAAATTTTACAATTGAAATTCTGCAAATTAAAATATTACAAATTGAAATTTTGCAAACTAAAATATTGCAAATTGAAATTTTTCAAATTAAAATTCTACAAATTGAAATTTTGCAAAATGAAATTCTACAAACTAAAAGATTATAAATTGAAATTCTAGAAATTAAAATATTACAAATTGAAATTCTAGAAATTAAAATATTGCAAATTGAAATTCTAGAAATTAAAATATTGCAAATTGAAATTCTAGAAATTAAAATATTGCAAATTGAAATTCTAGAAATTAAAATATTGCAAAGTGAAATTCTAGAAATTAAAATATTGCAAATTGAAATTCTGGAAATTAAAATATTGCAAATTGAAATTCTTGAAATTAAGATATTGCAAATTGAAATTCTAGAAATTAAAATATTGCAAATTAAAATATTACAAATTGAAATATTGTAAATAGAAACTTTGCAAATTGAAGTTCTGGAAATTAAAATATTGCAAGTTGAAATTTTGCAAATTAGAATATAGCAAATTGAAATTTTTCAAATTAAAATTCTACAAATTGAAATTCTGGAAATTAAAATATTGCAAATTGAAATTCTGGAAATTAAAATATTACAAATTGAAATTTTGCAAATTAAAATATTGCAACTTTGCAATTTTTCAAATTGAAATTCTACAAACTAAAATATTGCAAATTAAATTATTACAAATAGAAATTTTGCAGATTAAAATACTGTAAATTGAAATTTTGCTAATTAGAATATTTCAAGTTTGTAATTAATTACCATTTGAAAGGTTTCAAATTTGTAATTTATTTCAAATTAAAATATAGAAAATTTGCAAATTTATTGCAAATTAAAATATATCAAATTTGCAAATTAAAATATAGCAAATTAATAAATTTATTACAAATTAAAACGTTATCCAATCCTTTACCAACCACACGACGTTTCTCAAATATAAAAAATAATCATAATTATAGACCAAAAACAATATGGACGCACACACATCTATGTACATAAAGAAAAATAAATAAAAGTATCGAATGTAGCTTTCAAATACTGAAATAATACCATAGGAATACTTAAAAAATACGGAGAATAATATTTCCCACGAAATTTCGATAACCTTCCTCGAACTTTAAGGCTTTTTCAAAAGTAATTTTGAAAAATAAATAAAATTCAATTCCTCCATTTTGATATTTTAAAAAACAAAGCACACATTAATTTTATTCGATTGAATGAAAATAATTTCTTATCGCAAGCTGGCAATTAATTTTCGCCCGATAAAGTTCAAGAAAGGTGAATCGAGCAATCCTGTAAGAAGAACTTTATTCCTGTAAAAAGCACAAACTGGTTGAAAGAGTACGAACATGGCAACATGTTGTACAACGATATGATATTCATGTATCTACGTCATTTTATGGGATGTGCACGTTGTTTTCACTTAGAAACAGATGTGGATATATGAATATCGTCAGACAAATAAGGGTAAGAGATTAAAGAATGATATGTTTGTAGGAAACTAACCTTTCCACGGAGGCGCGTACTGTAATTGCGCTCTCCGGATTCATGACAAAGCACCAGCCCTTTGATAAGGGTGCTCGCGAATCTGACCCAAGTGCCTACGTTGTTTCGCAGCGGCTGCTGCACCTGCTTCAACATACAAACGTCTATAATTCATTTGTTCCCCACATTGCATTCTATCGATTTCCAGTCCTCGGTACGACCACATTTAAATAGCCACTACAAACAGTAACAGAAAGATTAAAATTGCTCCGCGCGACGTGCAAACCAATAAATTCCTCACTTCCGTTTCGTCTTTAAAAGTGTCTCTTCAACATTACGCAACGCGATACTTCTGTTGGTTTGGCAAGAAAGTGATTTCGATCATTCGATTAGAATTCTAATCGAATTTCGTGTTCTGCTTTTCATATTTCACAGTGGTCGTATTTACAGGGGCGAATCGAAACAAGTGGGAGCCCCGAGCAATAAAACTTTTTGGGCCCTCAGGGGCGTGCCAAGACAAATGGGTGCTTTGAAAGCTAAAATTTTCTAAGACCTCAGGAGCGTATCAAGACAAGTGAGGAACCTGTGCATTAAACTTTTGGACACTCAGGAGCGTATTAAGACAAAGGGGGGCCCTGAGCACCAAAATTTTTTTAAGATCTCAGGGACGTATCAAAACTAGTAAAAAAACTGAACTACAAAAATTTTTGAACCGCCAGGGGCGTATTAAGACAAAGGGGGCCCTGAGCACCAAAATTTTTTTAAGATCTCAGGGTCGTATCAAAACTAGTAAAAACCCTGAGCACTAAAAATTTTGGACCCCCAGGGGCGTATTAAGACAAAAGGGGCCCTGAGCACCAAAATTTTTTTTAGATCTCAGGGACGTATCAAAACTAGTAAAAAAACTGAACTACAAAAATTTTTGAACCCCCAGGGGCGTATTAAGACAAAGGGGGCCCTGAGCACCAAAATTTTTTTAAGATCTCAGGGACGTGTCAAAACTAGTAAAAAAACTGATCTCCAAAAATTTTTGAACCGCCAGGGGCGTATCAAGACAAAAGGGGGCCCCAAACACTAAAATTTTTTCAATACCTCAGTAGCGTATGAAAGTAAATGGAAGCCTTGAGCACTGAAAATTTTGAGCCCCCCAGGGGCGTATCAAGACAAGTAGAGGCCTTGAGTAGTAAAATTTTTGTTTGCTCCTCATATTTTCAAAAATTTTGCAATAGAAACCAAAAATACTTGCTTGCCAACCCAATACGTATCGTACTGGCGTTTCTTATTATTAGTTTGCATTCAATCGCGAGTTCTTCGAATGAAAAAAAATATATTGCACTCATTTTTCCTCTCTATGGTATACGCGTATAAATTGTTCGTGTGAAACTTCTGAAAAATAAATTTGAAGTATTAAGTCATAAAATATGCATGTTTCCTTGTATTCCATCTTCAGTCCATTGATTACATCTTTCTTCTCGTATTTAGAACATCGTTAATTATTACGACACGTATAGACGCGTATATGTGTCTCTATTTAAAGATTAAATCGTTCGTCAAACGTTTACGAATTTATTTGATGTTCTCGAATCGAATATATTCGATCGTTCTCAAATAGTTGAAAACTGGATAGAATGAACATCTATGAAAGTTGATTATCTTCGATTACCAAATGACCATTATTATTTGTTCGTATAATACATGTAAACAACACGTTTCAAAAGAACGTCCAATATATTTCTCCCTATACGAGATATCTGTTTCATGTATCCAACGTATCACAAGGAATTGAGTACAATTCGATTGTCTCGTTTCTTAAATAATTCGTTTCACTTTTTGTTGCGTTTAGATCTACGATTCAATATATATAGAACGATCTGTAGAATATTCAATTTTATACTTGGAAGATGTACTAACTCTTTAACATTTAACATTAAGAACTTAGCGACTAATATGATATGTTCTTATTTCGTTGAACTTCCTTAAGTAATCGTAGACAATAAAAGATTTCAAAGATATTCTTGACGAATGTTCTATTTGTACGTGCGCGCACACACATACACACACTGAAAAACTCACACGTGCTCACAGATTCGAATGCACAGTTATATCATCACAATTATAGGCGCATAATCATGATAATATAAATGAACACATGTGTGGCGTGTGTGCGTGCTAAGTATATAAATAATACATAATTTACGTGCGCAGGCTGAATCAATTATTAACTGCACCATCGAAATTTACTCTCGTCACTTCCGTTTCTTGCATAAGAAAATGTTTCGAAACGCTCGAAACAAATGGTGGCCCTTGGCGCAAAGATTTTCAAAACTTTCAGGGGCGTATCAAGACAAATAAGGACCCTTAGAACTAAAATTCTTGAAGACCTCAGGGGTGTATCAAGACAAATGGGAGCCCTTGGCACAAAAATGTTCAAAACTTTCAGGGGCGTATCAAGACAAATAAGGACCCTTAGAACTAAAATTCTAGAGGACCTCAGGGGTGTATCAAGACAAATGGGAGCCCCTGGCACAAAAATTTTCAAAACCCTCAGGGGCGTATCACGATAAGTGTGAACCCTGGGCACTAAATTTTTTTTCGAAAACTCAGGGGCGTATCAAGACAAATGGATGCCCTGAGCACTAAAATTTTTGGGGCCCCAGGGGCGTAACAATTGAAATTCTGAAAGGCTCAAGGGTGTATCAAGACAAACGGATGCCCCGAGCACTAAAATTTTTTGGGGCCCCAGGAGCGTATCAACAAAAATTCTGAAACACTCAGGGGCGTATCGAAACAAATGTGGGTCCTAAACAGTAAAAATTTCTGAGTTTCCCCAAAAAAAAAATATTTTCAAAAATTTTACGCTGAAACCAAAAAGATTCCAAACGCTCGCTACATCGCACAATTAATTGGCCAATGACAACAGCTGTTCGAGAACATTTTCTTAAACAATTAAAATGCTGAAAAGTATTTAGCAATTAGACGTATAGACTGCTAAAAGTGTATTTAGCAAATTAGATGTAGAACAGAAACCAGTTCTCTGTACGGCTAGACTTCGCATAAATTTAATAAGCGTGGATTTCATATTCATTTTATTTTGTAACGTAAAAATTCAATAAATAGAGTAATATATATCGTATATAAATATAAGAAAAATGGCTTACTTTTTTGACTAAAAGTGTATTCTCGTGTTTCAAATGCTAGTTTCGTTTTCTTTTCTTTTTTTTTAAAGTCGCTCACTTTCTCGTAGAAGGCCTTAAATTACTTTACGACTGAGAATAAGCAAATTCCTCGTGCGAATAAAAATCATGAATGAGAAACGAGTAGTCTCTGGCGTTAGATTTGCCCAATTTCTAACTATTAACTCAACGCACAGTTTCCACCAAATAACTTAAACTGTTATCGTCCAATAATATTGTACGATAACATACAAAGTGTAATAAATCACTGACAAACTTTGTAACGTAGAATCTCCAAATTATTCCAGACGATAAAAATGCTCGAAGCTTTGATACTGATACTTTCTTTGGAAACTTTAAAGACACTGCGATTGGATATATTTAATGCGAACAAAGAAATTGAGAACAAAAACCAGTATCGTACGACTCGGAAAGAATATTAGCTTCGACGAGGAATCAGCTTATTTCATCCGTTAACTTTCTACTCTATAAATTACAGTAAAATTTATTTATTTATATTAAAATTATAACAAATAAATAATATCTGTGATTAACTCATTAAATATATATATATATATGTATATAATCAATATGGCAATGCACTATAGAATCGAACGTACAAACGTATTGCACATTCGCTCTCTTTATATCCCTTTAAATAATACAAATAGAATACGTAGCATGTAACGAGGCATGATATGTTTCGAAATAAAAATTCTCCTCTCTGATCATTACGAAACTAATTAAATTTATGGTACATCGAAGCGTTAGGATCCCAATCAATCCTTTTCTCAATTGAAACCAAGGCGCACCGATGAATACTAACAAATTTCATACTATTTATTAGCTTATTGCAACGCACACTGAATGCGATAGCACCATTACTGAAAATAGCATGAAAAAATTAGAGCAGAGGCTCAACGCCTGCGACTACAACAGAATTGAACAATTAAGAAGCAAGCGTAGCCGCAAGGGAGTAATAGAAATTTTATTCGCCCGTGCAACACTATTTTTCAGTGGTGCGCAGCGAAGAGATTGTTCGTTTCTTAAAACATATCACACCCATCGAACACATTCATGATCTACGCTATAATGTGTAGTAAATGGTAACGAATGTATAAGCGTACGACTTTGTCATACGATAACAGAGTATTTCATTCACGGAAGAGAATGTCTGCCTTTCTCTTTTCATCGATTCAAGTTTTTATCAGTACGTAGTCTATGTATATACATATGTATATGCGAACAACTTGGGCGTTCTTACGTTTACTGTGCAAGAGTTTCAATACTGGGTTTATCAGAATTCTTGTCGCTCGTTTCGAAACAAATGATAATGTTCGAGAGTCACTGTATCAATGATACTTCCATCGAACGCTACGCTAGACTATATTTTCATAAATTTGCAATCGTACGAATCATTTCTTGCATCAAAAGCTACGATAGACTCTATTCTTACAAATTTCCAATCATACGAGTCATATCTTGCATCGAATGCTACGCTAGACTATATTCTCCCAAATATTGCAATCGTAGGAACCATTTCTGGTTCTAACTACTTAACGAAGAGATTTTTAGAAAGTCTAACGATGGAATTACCATCGATGAGAGTACTCGAAAGTAAACGCTGCGTAATACTTAAAAGTATACCTCGTATACTTCAGCGTTACTCAAAATTATACAGCGTACTTCAGCGTACGATATGTGAATACGTTTCGAAGATTATCCAAATGTTTAGAAACAGAGTCGCAGCTGAAAAATTGCTCTTGATCATTCCTCGTTGCATAATATATATATATACGATACGACACAGACTGTATATTACAAATCGAACGTGTTCACCTCTCTTCGAATTAATGCTACTCGTGCCAGTCTAAGATTTTGCCCAACGCAGTACACTGCGCAGTAAAAAAAAGAGAGAAAAAAAAAAAAATACTTCTATTATCAGCTACTCGAACGATTGCTTTCGAAATGCAGATTATAATATCATTTGATCGTAGACCGCTTTGTTAAATAATTATCAGAACTGAATAAAGACTAGCAAATGACTGATGTGACTCTCTTAAATTAATAATAATCGTCTAATACTACATCCGCTGCTCTGAAACTCTCTGACAAAGCTCTCCGGTCCCTTTTAGGCATCGATTCGACTCCTGCGCTGGCTCTCCAGCTTGATCAGTTGCGCTCAACGATCAGTTGGCGAAGAGCGAAGGGAAAGAGAAATTAAATGGCAACGGAGCGCATCTAAAATTGACAATCGAAGGGATGATGGTCAAGCGATAATACTAGATGACATCGATAGCAGCAGCGTTGGAAGAGAAACCAAGTTACGATAGAGAAAAATAAAGGGAACTGCGCTCGTACGCATCTTTCCGTTGGACAGTGGAGAACATTCCTTTTATTCGATTATACTGCCACTTCTGAGAAGCTAGAGAAAGGGGGGAGGCGATACGCTCACACGTACACACACATACATGTGCATATAAACATATAAAACATATATAAAAAACAATAGACAGCGTACGAGGGTGTTCCGCTGTTTCTGGCTTTTCTGAGACGAGAAGGATCCACTCGACGAGCTTCAGCTCTGATTTTCTGGATCGTCTGCTCTTCGTTTAACAGGAATGCACAGCCGAAAGGAGTTAGATATCATTCAAGCGATCCGTAGCAAGTTAATCGATGAATAGAGAGGCCTCCGGAGGGTTTTTAATTATCAGAAGAGCCTTCAAACGAACAGCGCTGAGATATTCTGATTTTTGATCAAGATTGCTTCTGTTATAGCTAATTTTTTGCATAAAATAGAAATAAATATGTTAGATATTGTAATAAATAGTCGTATCACCCCGAACGCTAAAGAATTTCCAATATTTGCTCCGTACGAGCCTGCGTATGTGCGTACAGGAGTTGTACAAGCGCAAACGCTACTGAATTTCCAATATTTGCTCCGTACGAGCCTGCGTATGAACATAAAGGAGTCGTACGAGTCCAAACTAGCTTGCTGCGAGGCTCAGCCTCCTGTAGCTCTCCTCCGTGGCTCGTTAAGCATCTACGCTATAGAGTAGACCCCTCCGTTTCGCTTGCCCTCAGCCAAACACCCTGTACTATATATTATATACATCTTACGCTACGTATAGAATATTTAATATGTTTAACGTAGTATTCAGAGAGTTTCTTAAAGAGAATTCCTGCGAGTCGCACTCCGTAGCAGAGATGCTGGTGTTTCGTGTGCGCTGAGGGTCTGCATACGAATAGCCAGCATCGTTGTGCAGAGTATCACTCGTATAATTTCAAGACTGTTGTCCAGAGTTTGTTCGTCAAAGTTTGAAAGCCTGGCGAAGAGTTACGGAACAATTCGTCGTTGAGTTTGCCACTCTGAGCGTTCGAATCGAAGGCGCAAGGAAGAGAGCAACGTAACGAAGATGATCTCTTGCGGAAGAGCGAATAGAAGTGTTAGAATAAGATGTTGTTCGCCCCTTTTGAAGCTCAGCTTTCGAGAGACTCGTTTTCTCAGAAAATATCTTAAGATATTGCTTTCACGAAGCTGCGATGGCTATAATTAATTCAAATAATGTTATTTTCAGTACGTTACTGATTCAAGGTATTCAGTAAGGATCGCAGAAGCTGAATAATAGCAGTCGAAGCTGTACGATACCTTCTAAAACATTATAATAAGAAATCTGCAAAAGTGTAAGTATAACATTAAAATTTTCCTTCTATTTCTCTAATTTATACTCGATACAGCTTAATATTGGTTTCTTCAGTGCAGCGGGACATCAGAGTTAAAAAAGAGAGCATTTCGATAGCTTTAGAAGTTAACGAATCCCAATAAAGCGAATAAAAGGAAGAACGATAGTCTAAATCTGTACTACGAGTCTATAATAAATTGTTTTAAGTGCTGCGATAGATGTGTAACTGCTTATCGACTACAGTGTACAAGCGTTTTGTCAAAAACTGAGCTTCGGTTGAGAAAAACAATTATTCTACGTGTTCGATTCATCATTACGCAGCAGATCGACTCCCATCGCTTGCGCCCAAGCGTAATAATTAAAATTTATCAGAAAAGCCTGACGACAGCCAAGATCTCGCTTGGCTCCATCCCTCGTCCTTATCTTTCAGTAAAAAAAATGAAGAAATACGCTTAAAACCGGTGTACCAGAGATTCGTACGAAAAGAAGACGCCTCTAACTAGAATACTAAGTATAAGAAAGTGAGTAAAAATCTGTATAGACTCTATGTATATTCCATTTGTCTCTATTATGCTCTTTAACTCTCCCTAAATTCCCCTCTCATCGCTTCGCACACTCTCTATTCACTCTGAATAGAATCGTGCTGGAAGATTGAGAAGAGACTGAAACGGAGAGTGGGGTGTGTGCGTGGCTAGAGTAGCTATAATAATAATAATATATAGCAGTAATAACAATAGAAAAATGTTTGTGACGAGAACAGGATGTCGCGACTAAGATCAGCGAGCAAACAACCCACCAGAATGATCAGCAGTGGTGTAGTCCGTGAGGAGTGGAGAGGCTGCCAGGGCTGCGTAGTTGGCGTACTCTGCGTAGGGGCCATAGATCAGCCCGTGTGGGTCACCGGCTGAGAGAAGAGACGGTGGACCAGAGCCGTTCAGGAGGGAAGCAGCTGTTGTTGGAACGGATAGCCTTGGTGAGAGTATTAAAGGTGCACCCAGCGGTGCG
Source organism: Xylocopa sonorina (assembly GCF_050948175.1). Taxonomy (NCBI): domain Eukaryota; kingdom Metazoa; phylum Arthropoda; class Insecta; order Hymenoptera; family Apidae; genus Xylocopa; species Xylocopa sonorina. The sequence continues at coordinate 3,934,264 of NW_027490090.1, forward strand.
CTGGGTGTTCTCATTGGTGTGGCCAGGCCTGGGAGGAGCCGCTGCGTCTCTGCAGCAGCTGCTGCCACACGTCTCCATTCCTCGTCGCAGGCTGGAACAAGTCGGGCTCAGAGATTAGGACGAGTTCAGGGGGAAGCGCAAGGTTTTTTATTGGTCTTTTTGGGTAATGCTGTAGCGCAGGTAGTTGGATGACGGAGTACGGTCAGAAATACAATGTTTTATATAGCTATTTGGGTAACATTGTAGTGTAAATAGTTGAACGGTACTATTCAGCGAGAAGCACTGTGTTTCATTTAGATATTTGAGTAATATTGTAGTGTAATTCAGTGAGAAGCACAGTGTTTCATATAGGTATTTAGATAACATTGTAATGTAGGTAATTGGATGACAGTATTAAGTTCTTCGATTTTAATTGCAGTTGACTTTGAGGCTTCGTACAGCGATTGTAGAAGAAAGGATGCAGGTTCTTATTTCTGGCTTATTATAAGGAACGTCTGGCTGCATAGAAGAGTCAAAGTATGACGAATTGGTCAGATAACAGTCTTCTTGCTTATCTTTTAAATATTTCACTTTACTACTTTCATTTTAATACTTTTAGGAATTTTCTCATTTCTGGGCTGCTGGTGGGATCGTTAGGCTGCGCAGGAGGCCAATATGCGAAGGATGGATCAGAATTTTCTTATATAGGAACTGAAAACAGCAATGAAAACTTATTAAAGAATATATCTACTGCTATCTTTCTAATAACATAGAGGACTAGAATAAGAATAGAAGATTTAGAAAAATATTGAATTAACAAATCATTTGTGTCTGTGCGATGAACAGAAAAAGGAGAATGTACCTATTTTTGGCCTATTAAAGGGATCGTTTGACTACGTAGGAGTCTAACGTATTAAAAATGGGTCAAAATTTTCTTATATAAGAACCGAAGAGAGAAACGAAGACTTGCGAAAGAATATATCTTCTTCTATCCTTCAGATAACATAAGAAATTTCGAAAAATGTTTAATCAATAATATTAAATCACTACCGCGTACCATATTTGTTATAATTTTGATAAAACGTTGAAATCGCAAAGAAATACTAAAATGTTGTTACGATAGTGTTACATGCTGAGCAAGCGTGTATCGAGAAAGGAATATTTGTTTTAATAATGAGTTAAAGAGACATGGTACATCGTCAGCTCGAATCCTTACGTCAGAGGTGTTATTCGATGATTATCGAAGAGATATAGGAAATATTGTAACTGAATTTGTAACGGCGAACAGTGGCGCAGTTGTTGAACAACTGTATCAGCTTACGCGCCAGTATTCGCTTACTTTACGGCTTATTTTTGCTGTTTCATTCAACACGAGTGTGAAATGCTTCGGTAGAACACGAATCGCAGCTGAACTGTTCTTTCGGAAGGATTAAATTGTTAAACGTTGAAGCTTAAATGATTAAATAAGACTAGAATTACTTTAGAAATTAAAGCGATGAGCTTTGTACAATCACGAATAAGTTGATTGAAGCTAGAATACAATTTTGCAAGCGAACAGTTGAGTCGTGACCCATAATTCTCCTCAGATTTCAGGTAAAGTAGAATAGTATGCAATTAAAGAGTTAGTTCTTCAAGATCTTTTCTTCGTAGACCCTTCAACGACTCAAAGATGCGAAGTGTATCTACGATTGTCAAGACGCCACATTTATTTTCCACTCTGGGCTGCTCTGACGACTCCGTTAAGCTGTGTTAAATTAATCGATGAGATGCGATTACGTCTAGACATTAAATAAGAGTTTATTGTTAACGTACCTTGTGATCATTCGTAAACTTAAGCGATCGTCCTGTTATTAAGCAAGCGTAACATACAGAAAATAGTTCGTTTAATTGTAAAGAGAAGTTACACTGAGAGAAATGTACCTGTGGCTGCGGCAACCTTTGTATTAGAATCTCGATAGGTACCATTGATAATAGCAAGTTCCATTAATTGTCGCTTCTTCAGTTCATCCTCTCCGTCAGCCTGCTAACAGTCAACACGTTTAATAAGAAATGTATTTACATTCAACAGAACGGAGAATGATAACGATTCTAAGAACTTAGGCTTCGCCTCTGATAGTTTCACCTTATCCTCGTACGTTCATCAAAAGGTACTGAATTTACACATATTTAAAAATAAAAGCGAAGAGAAGATTACGTATTAATCGTACAGAGTTAAGTATTTAACTACAAACGTTTCGATGAACTTGTCGAAAAGCAGTTCCTGCGAGAAGGCTTCTTGGAGAAGTTTTTATTCTTTTCAATGTTGACAAAAAAAAAAAAAAAAAGCAACCTTCCCCTTACGCGTCAGGGTTGATACTGCGAGAGCTGCGATGCTCTCTCAAACTCGCAGCGTCGCGCGCAGCTTTCTACGCGCGCACGCGCAGAACAGCCAATCACCACGCTGCTACTCTCTCGCGCTTGCAGCGTCGCGCAGCTTTTAATGAGCGCATGCGCAGAAGATCTTTGTATCTATTTCAAAAACTAGAGGATAGTTATCGACATTAAGCTTGAGAATTATATATTGTACAAGTGTAAAGAAAGAATCGAAGGAAAGTAGACTCGCAATATTAATTATATTGGAATGAAGTATCATTTCTTGAAGAAATTGATATTTATGTTCAACGTAGAGTAGTACTCTCGATGTTTATTAAAGAATTAGCAAACAGATCGTTTCTTCGAAGAAAATGCAAAATAATGCAGATGAAAAGTTTACATCCTGTATTCTTTAAAATTGCAATTATTCTGAATGAAAGAGGGTTCAAATCTGTTGCAGAATTATTCACTGAAGTATCTATCAACAGTAGAAACAAAAGAACAGTACTGATAATATTTTATTCTACCTGATAATCGCAGCTTTCTAAATATTGCAGCATTGTTTTGAAAATGTTGCAGTTCTTTTAATAATTTGATAAATAAAATATCCAGTACGTAAAATATACTCAGTTTTAAGTATTCTATCAATTTAAAAATGCAATCTATAGTATTAGTCTTTTTTTAATAAGAAATTATCTAGAAATCTACATTTTTTCAGAGAAAATGCAAAATAATGCAGATGAAAAGTTTGCACGCTGAATTCTCTAAAATTACAATTATTCTGAATGAAAGAGGGTTCGAATCTGTTGCAGAATTATTCACTGAAGTATCTATCAACAGTAGAAACAAAAAAACAGTACTGACAATATTTTATTCTACCTGATAATCGCTGCTTTCTAAATATTGCAGCATTGTTTTGAAAATGTTGCAGTTCTTTTAATAATTTGATAAATAAAATATCCAGTACGTAAAATATACCCAGTTTTAAGTATTCTATCAATTTAAAAATATAATCTGCAGTATTAGTCCTTTTTTAATAAGAAATTATCTAGAAATCTACATTTTTTCAGAGCAAATGCAAAATAATGCAGATGAAAAGTTTACACGCTGAATTCTCTAAAATTACAATTATTCTGAATGAAAGAGGGTTCAAATCTGTTGCAGAATTATTCACTGAAGTATCTTTCAACAGTAGAAACAAAAAAACAGTACCGATAATATTTTCAAAAACTAAGTGATGATTGTTGACAGTAAAGCTGAAGAATTTATATATTGTGATATTGTTGGCGAACCGAGTCCTTTAAAATGTAGCTATCAACATTAATACGGTGCCAGTCGACTCGTGTACGCATTAAGCTGGTTTAAATCTAAATTAAAAGAAAGCGTGGCACAGAGTTGCAGTTTGAAGCACTAATTTCAAAGATCGAGCTAGTCTGTAATAACTGATCGCTGTATGGCGAATGACAGAAATTTTCCAATATTATTCAAATTCAGGAAGCTTAACTAATCGTTTTCTCTACGTATCATCCAAAAACCAGCCAAGCAAACAAGTAAGTCTCCAACGAGTCAACGTACTTCTTCGTAGCATCTTTTTTTGCTCATCAAAGCTTGGCGAATGGTTCTGTGAGTACAAAGAAATTTCCCAATATCATTCAAGTTCAGAATGGAAGCTTAACTAATCGTTTTCTCTACGTATCGTCCATAGAGTCGTTAAAAACTAGACAAGCGAATAAGTGAGCCTCCAACGAGTCAACGTACTTCTTCGTAGCATCTTTTTTTGCTCGTCCAAGCAAACGGCATTGGAGCCACGAGGAACCTTTTCGACAAGATCATCCAACGTATCAAAATATTAAGCTTTTTCTCTAAATGCAGCCTGGTTACATTCGTTACGAGCCTACGTAAAGAACAAAAAGAAAAAAAAAAAAAGAAATATGCGCAGAGAGAAGTACATTTTTTAGTGGTAAAAAAAAAGTGACTAACGAGACTGATAAGATAGAGAAAAAAACAATATTGTTACAGTGAAATTAAGTATTATTATTAGTTAATAATAGGAACTTTCTCACCACGGGAACAAGAAGTTTCTTGACTTCTTCTACAGCTCTGGCAAGTTTCAAAGTGGCACGATTTTCAGTATCCTCAACTGTTAGTAAAACATGCAGTTCATCAGTCAGGTGTTCCCAGTTTGGTTTACCTCGGTTTAACTCTTCCTGGTAAAGGAATTGATATTGTATATGTATATGGTACATACACATGGCGCATCATTAAATAACTTACATTAAACAACGAACGATGAAAGAGAAAAATAATAAGTTCTTGCTACAGAATCTGTTTAAACATGCTACACGCGTTTATCTTGTTTCGATTCGATTATCCTTGCTCTCTCAACAAGATTTATCTCCATTGCGAGCACTGCAAGTGCGTTCAGTCTTTCTGAATTCGCAGCGCTTCTTGGAAATGTTTTTATTCTTTTCAATGTCGTAAAAAAAAAAAAAAAGCAACCTTCCCCCTTCGCGTCAGAATTGGCACTGCGGGAGCGGCGATGCTCTCGCGCCCTCGCAGCGTCGCGCGCAGCTTTCTTTGCGCGCATGCGCAGAACAGCCAAACACCACGCTGCTGCTCTCTCGCGCTTGCAGCGTCGCGCGCAGCTTCTTACGGAGCGCATGCGCAGAAGATTTTTGTATCTTTTTCAAAAACTAGAGGACGGTTATTGACACTAAAGCTTAAGTAATTGTACATCGTACAGAAGTGTAAAGAAAGAATTAAAGATATACACGATAACATGTGCTGAATGAACAACGACTCTACTTATCAGAACTTAACGTTATACGCGTTAATGATATGTGCCCATAATTATCAAAGTGGTCTAAGTTAGTATGAAAAGAAAATGAATTTATCAGTTATTTCACAGCACATTGTTCGAAATTTGAAATTTGAAATTTGAATTGTTTGAAATTTGAAATTTGAATTGTTTGAAATTTGAAATTTGAAATTTGAATTGTTTGAAACTTGAAATTTTAAATTTGAAATTTGAATTGTTTGAAACTTGAAATTTTAAATTTGAATTGTTTGAAATTTGAAATTTGAATTGTTTGAAATTTGAAATTTGAATTGTTTGAAATTTGAAATTTGAAATTTGAATTGTTTGAAACTTGAAATTTTAAATTTGAAATTTGAATTGTTTGAAACTTGAAATTTTAAATTTAAATTGTTTGAAATTTTAAATTTGAATTGTTTGAAATTTGAAATTTGAAATTTGAATTGTTTGAAATTTTAAATTTGAAATTTTAAATTTGAATTGTTTGAAATTTGAAATTTGAATTCTATCTCGAAGCAAGAAATATATGATTTACACCACTTTCGTAATTATGGGCACGTATATACTGTGTGTCATACAATCTATCCAAAACAAAAGTCAATGTTCGCATGCATTTTATTTAAACGAAGTTACTCGTTTCAGTTGAGTGCATTCCGCTTTGTTAGGAGAAATGATAATGCACACGTCTAATCTGAACACGTTTACGGACAATCAATTGTGAAGGGTATTTTTAAATATGTGAAACTGAGAACAAAGCATGGCGCCTTTTGCCAGAGCGTTTCAAAACACTCTGCGCTTGTATACTTACAATTCGTTTCTTTCTCATTGATCGCACGCAGCTTGGAAAATATGTACACATACATGTTACTTGGCAAACGATCAAAATTTTCTCTCAACGTTTCGTTAATTTGTTTTAAAAAGTAAATTAGAATTTGCGTAGAAATAACAATTCTTGGCTGATAAAGCATCGTCAGAGAAGGCTGGCGAATGTTAAAAAAGTTGGGAGTTCCAGCGATAATAAGAAGAATTATTGCTTCGTTCAAATATCTACGTTACTTAATTCCTTTTAATTCTCTTTTATTTATAAATGATATTAATACGATGCAAACTAGTCGTACGCAATTATAATAAATATAAATTCAAGGATAAGACACAATTTTATAGCGAATCAGTTTCAAAAATGTAAGCGTAGCATTCGTAAATAGAAATCTTCCAACTTTTAAGGATAAACATGTAACGCTAACTATTTTAGTTTCATACTCGTTAAATATCTGTTTGTCCGTAAGCAAACCAGCTACAGTTCGGCTACGATCTGGCAGCAGTAATTAATCGTTCGCATCCACATTCGACTTTACGTATCACAGCAAATATTCTATCGATCAAGTTTTAACAGAAATCTGCTCTACTAAACTTTGTCGACTGTGTATACGTTGATTTATGTGGAACGTATAAGCAGTCTTTGGAATTTGAAGGCGAACGGGATCAATTAATGCGAAGCGATGCCACTGCTACTTGATCGCTGCCAGTTCGAGCTTGTGTTAGTCTTCACAGAATGCGTCTAAATTGCTGACACTAATCGTACTGCATAAACGCTCCAGTGAGCTATTTAATTTCAGAATTGTTCGAGTGGATACCTACGATGCCTTCGAAGAGAGTAAACAGCTTCTAATACTTTACGTAGTAACTGTGTAACGCTTTTTAAATATCATTTTTCTAGTAAAGTCTATTCTGTGCATTAACTCGAATTCTTTTCTCTATCGATAGTTGCAAAAAACATTGAAAATTCTACTCCGAATTATTATTACTTTAATTACAATTAAAAGACCGTAACGTTATTCAATATTAATTAGACAACGCTGAGAAAACAATCGGTTCTCGCAGATTATTTGAAGCAATACGAGTGCGTTGGTAAATTAAGAAACTGTTTAGCATCTTCGACTGTTTAATCTGATAAATACGACAAAAGGTTTCCAGGAATCTGTCGGAGATCATCGGTAATATTTGTTAACACTTTTCAGACGTTAATCGTACGGTTTTCTTATTAGCAAGAGACATCGGATCGACAAGAAACACTGTGGATAAATCGAATACACTTAAACGTAATGTAAAGGGAAATTACGATTAGTTTTAGTCGAACGTTGATTAGTAAACAGCGAAAGAATTTACCTTCTTCTTATCCCTCATAGAGCCTTTTCCTCTAACCATAATTTTACATCCTGTTTCTTGTTCTAATTGCTTCGCTGTCATCCCACGTGGCCCAAGAATTCTTCCGACGAAATTAAACTGTAACAAATAAAATTACAAAGTTAGTTTCGTATGGAAATACATGAAACTTGTATAATTTACATTAAAACGTGTACTTTTTACAAATATTCATTTTATTCACAAACGCTGTGCAAACGGACGTCTAAGCGCAATGTCCACTTAATTTGTATTGAGGATACACAAAATTTATTCCTGAAATTAACTCAGTACCAGTAGCGGCTCGTAGCTAAAATTAGAGAAGTTTGTTGCTCTGAAAAATGTTCAGCCTTCGTTTTAAAACTGCGTAGAAGAAAACAAACGTGTACAAAAAGTAAATTTATTCAGAAACTCGATAAAGTTCTAAAAGAACAAAGTCAAACGTATCTTTACTCACTTTAACCTAAATTGTTACAGTTTGAGCTCGATCTACACATTTAAAAATGAGATTCATTTTTCTTACTTTAATTCGCGCGAGAAGATCGATTGTCCTTGGTCTCTCAGGAAATTTATCAACATTGCGAGCACTGCAAATGCGTTCAGTCTTTCTGAATTCGTAGCGCTTCTTGGAAAAGTTGTTATTCTTTTCAATGTTGTTAAAAAAAAAAAGAGAAGCAACCTTCCCCCTACGCGTCAGGGTTGACACTGCGGGAGCGGCGATGCTTTCGCACCCTCGCAGCGTCGCGCGCAGCTTTCTACGCGCGCACGCGCAGAACAGCCAATCACAACGCTGCTACTCTCTCGCGCTTGCAGCGTCGCGCGCAGCTTTTTATGAGCGCATGCGCAGAAGATTTTTGTATCTTTTTCAAAAACTAGAGGATGGTTAACGACATTAAGCTTGAGAATTGTATATTGTACGAGTATAAAGAAAGAATCGAAGAAAAGTAGTCTCGTAATATTAATTATATTGGAAAGAAGTATCATTTCTTGAAGAAATTGATATTTATGTTCAACGTAAAGTAGTACTCTCGATGTTTATTAAAGAATTAGCAAAGAGATCTTCGTTTCTTCGAAGAAAATGCAAAATAACGCAGATGAAAAGTTTACATTCTGTATTCTTTAAAATTGCAATTATTCTGAATGAAAGGGGGTTCCAATCTGTTGCAGAATTATTCACTGAAGTATCTATCAACAGTAGAAACAAAAAAACAGTACTGATAATATTTTATTCTACCTGATAATCGCTGCTTTCTAAATATTGCAGCATTGTTTTGAAAATGTTGCAGTTCTTTTAATAATTTGATAAATAAAATATCCAGTAAGTAAAATATACTCAGTTTTAAGTATTCTATCAATTTAAAAATATAATCTGCAGTATTAGTCCTTTTTTAATAAGAAATTATCTAGAAATCTACATTTTTTCGGAGAAAATGCAAAATAATGCAGATAGAAAGTTTACATCCTGTATTCTTTAAAATTGCAATTATTCTGAATGAAAGAGGGTTCGAATCTGTTGCAGAATTATTCACTGAAGTATCCATCAACAGTATAAACAAAAAAACAGTACTGATAATATTTTATTCCACCTGATAATCGCTGCTTTCTAAATATTGCAGCATTGTTTTGAAAATATTGCAGTTCTTTTAATAATTTGATAAATAAAATATCCAGTAAGTAAAATATACTCAGTTTTAAGTATTCTATCAATTTAAAAATATAATCTGCAGTATTAGTCCTTTTTTAATAAGAAATTATCTAGAAATCTACATTTTTTCAGAGAAAATACAAAATAATGCAGATGGAAAGTTTACACGCTGTATTCTTTAAAATTGCAATTATTCTGAATGAAAGGGGGTTCAATTCTTTTTTAGAATTATTCACTGAAGTATCTATCAACAGTAGAAACAAAAAAACAGTACTGATAATATTTTATTCCACCTGATAATCGCTCATTTGAAAATATCGCAGCATTGTCTTCAAAACGTTACAGTTCTTTTGATTATTTGATAATTAAAATATCCAGTACGTAAAATATACTCAGTTTTAAGTATTCTATCAATTTAAAAATATAATCTGCAGTATTAGTCCTTTTTTAATAAGAAATTATCTAGAAATCTACATTTTTTCGGAGAAAATGCAAAATAATGCAGATAGAAAGTTTACATCCTGTATTCTTTAAAATTGCAATTATTCTGAATGAAAGAGGGTTCGAATCTGTTGCAGAATTATTCACTGAAGTATCCATCAACAGTATAAACAAAAAAACAGTACTGATAATATTTTATTCCACCTGATAATCGCTGCTTTCTAAATATTGCAGCATTGTTTTGAAAATATTGCAGTTCTTTTAATAATTTGATAAATAAAATATCCAGTAAGTAAAATATACTCAGTTTTAAGTATTCTATCAATTTAAAAATATAATCTGCAGTATTAGTCCTTTTTTAATAAGAAATTATCTAGAAATCTACATTTTTTCAGAGAAAATACAAAATAATGCAGATGGAAAGTTTACACGCTGTATTCTTTAAAATTGCAATTATTCTGAATGAAAGGGGGTTCAATTCTTTTTTAGAATTATTCACTGAAGTATCTATCAACAGTAGAAACAAAAAAACAGTACTGATAATATTTTATTCCACCTGATAATCGCTCATTTGAAAATATCGCAGCATTGTCTTCAAAACGTTACAGTTCTTTTGATTATTTGATAATTAAAATATCCAGTACGTAAAATATACTCAGTTTTAAGTATTCTATCAATTTAAAAATATAATCTGCAGTATTAGTCCTTTTTTAATAAGAAATTATCTAGAAATCTACATTTTTTCAGAGAAAATGCAAAATAATGCAAATGGAAAGTTTACACGCTGTATTCTTTAAAATTGCAATTATTCTGAATGAAAGAGGGTTCGAATCTGTTGGAGAATTATTCACTACAGTATCTTACAATAATAGAAACAAAAAAACAATACAGATAATATTTTATTCCAGCTTGTACAAGTGTAAAGAAAGAATTAAAGAAAAAAGGACTCATTGTGTGAAATGTTATATATAATACAACACAAAGTGGAATTAAAGGGTGCTGTGGTTCTTATACACGAGCCACCACTGTAATTCATCAACGAAAATCATCATAATAATATGAAATTCATTTAATTCGCTCTAATTGGTCTGTATTTCTCTAGTACGATGACTTCTGTATCAAATTACTGCAAATATTTATACTTTGCATTGCATTTACTTTATTAGCATCATCAAAACACTTCATGTTGCACGAATGCATTAGATACAACACGTTAAAATAATTTTTGTGCTACGTGGATTCATTGATCAGCGGTTCTCGACCTTTTCACGCTGTTCTATCGAACTGAAAAAATTTCTCAGGGCCAAACAGCATTTACGAATGCAACGTTAACTTTATATTTTTGTAATTCAGTTTGAGAACCCCTGCTATATGTATATGTGGTCTTCGCCAATACATCATACGATTGTAATTCTTTTTAATAAATTTTTAGGAAAAATTAACAACGATTATAAATCGTTTTGTTTCAATGAAGAAAAATGTGAAAGAATCGCAAGTTCCATGGCGAACAATGGACTTAATCGAGAAGAAAGAAATGTAACAAGTATAATAGTATTTCATTCGCCACAAGTTCAACGTAACGATATTACGTTTTTATTGGCCTTTGCTTTTATCTGTCCACGAGCATTTAAGTGTCTGTACACCTTTTTCCACCATTCGATCTCGTGCTGTTACAGAAACGCGTACTTCTTTTCTTACTCGAATCTTTAAGTAGGAATTGAACGAATAATAAAAGTTGCGACAAATGTACGGTTAATTAGGCACACGTTACAATAATGCGGATTTGTATGCGTGTAAAAAAGATTCGAATACGTATGCAAGAAGCATGCAAACGACATGCGATATGTGTGAACTACTTTGTAGAATGTATACAAATAATTGCACCGTGTAATCTGCGAAATAGTAATTACTTTACTCGCTGATTTATATTCATCCTGATTTGCATTGTAAAATGTAACAATCGTTCTTGCAACATTTTCTTTTGTATGCAAGGCAATGTCGTTCGTCTGAAAAAGTGGAGAATATTTATGAACGTGCAAAAAATGATATGTTTGAAAAACTTTTCGATCTTTTTCAATACCAGTGGTTCTCAAACTTTACATGATGTCAGTGGTTTTCAATTTCTATGAAGTCAGTACTTCTGAAAGTATTTTGATGTCATTAGTTCTCTAACGTTTCGATGTCAGTGGTTCTCAATCTTTTTACAGCAGTATTTCTCAAAACTTTTTTATATCAGTGGTTCTCAACTTTTCGAAGCTAGTATTTCTCAAACTTTTTTGTCTCAGTGGTTTTCAACTTTGTGAGGCCAGTATTTCTCAAACTTTTTTGACGTCAATGGTTGTTACACTTTTTGATGTCAGTGGTTCTCAAACTCTTTTATGTCAGTGGTTCTCAACTTTTTGAAGTCAGCACTTCTTTAACTTTTTTGATTTCAGTAATTTCAAAACATTTTAATCTCAGTGGTTCTCAAACTTTTTGATGTCAGTGGTTCTCAAACTTTTTCTGTGTCAGTGGTTCTCAACTTTGTGAAACCCAGTATTTCTCAAACTTTTTGTCGTCAATGGTTGTTACATTTCTTAATGTCAGTGGTTCTCAAACTTTTTTTTATGTCAGTGGTTCTCAACTTTTTGAAGTCAGCACTTCTTTAACTTTTATGATTTCAGTAATTTCAAAACATTTTAATCTCAGTGGTTCTCAAACTTTTTGATGTCAGTGGTTCTCAACCTTTTTGACGTCAGCGGTTCTCAACTTTTTGAAATCAGTACTTCTTAAACTTTTTTTTATGTCAGTGATTCCAAAACTTTTTAATGTCAGTGGTTCTCAAACTTTTCATGTCAGGGGTTCTCAACCTTTTTTCCTTGTTCAATGTTTAAACCTTTGCACTTAAAACCATTCTGGACATCAGCTATTAACTATTCAACGCCACTATTTATTTTTCATGATTTTTTAAAGTATGATAACGTTCGAAACACTTCCCAATATGCATTGCAGGCTAATTTGTGAGCATTTGACAATAATAAGTTGTACAACGTCTTCCACCGTTTCAGAGAAACATACATTTCTCGAAAAGTTATAGCGAAATAAGTTAATTCCTCATAATCGCTAATAAACTTTAATGTAGAGGGGTCATTCGAGTGATACGCTAGAATTATGTCCCCTAAGAGGGGACAGCGGAGTGCAAAGGGTCAATAAAACACTTGATAAAACCTACTTAAGATTATAATTCTATTGTAACGCGTTATTTAATCAACGACAGATTACCAAGTAGAACATAGTTGTCGTAACACGTCCTAAGTTAGTATAGCCTTAAATTTACTTCGAAGTAACATTGCAAAAAGATTAAGGAAAACTCACATCTGGATGTTCTTTAACAGGTACATAGACTTTCTCCGTAAGCGTTGTGATCTCGCCCTCTGGTTCCGGCAGAACCAGTGGCTCTTTCTTGACGCCACTGATTTGGAAGAGACTCGCCCGGACTTTAGCGATTTCTGTAACAAAAAACGAAAATGTGCATACAGATCATCGAACGACCGTAAAAGGAGAAACGAATGTTGTTACCGAGTAGAATAATATGAATACAAAGTGTACAATCTAAACGAGCGACATGAAGCGATAACCAAACTCCTCTGATTTAATCTCCTGAATACAATTAAAGGTTATACGAAGTTCATTTCATTACAAGTTAGATAACGATAGAAAATATACCAGCTGTGCTCGATAAATTCGACAAATATTCGTTCTACTGTCCAATATCGATAACAGTCACGCACAATCGGTGTTATACATAACCTAAACAAATATCTGGTCCAGAATTGGCTAACCTTTTGCATACTGCAAGTTTATTTCACAGATGAGGACCTTTTTTACCTGTTTACGTTCACGATTGAGGTTAGAAAATTGGAATAAGGGGTAGAATCTGCTTCGTTTAAGAGAAAAAAAGAAAAAACAGAATCGAGTAATTGAATTAATTAATTTCAATGAATAAGAAGCTGTATTAATTGAATTGAGGGCATTTGGGCGTCGAAAATACGAAGATGGATCGAGTTGTGACGTCCACTTCGAGAGAGTAAACAAACGCCACGCGCCATTTGTAATCTTCCAGTGTCTCGCGTTCTGCGCATGCGCCACGGTTCGACCAATCGCTGTGGTTTGCGCAGCTTAGCCTATGGCTTCGCTGGCGCGAAACTTGAGTAGATTTAACTAGCAAAACAGATCGATCGAACTTTCTTGTTTCTCTCGCGTCTTTGAATGAAAAATTTCAGTAAAATATAAAATGTAAATAAGTGAAAAATGAAATAATTTAAATTTGAACGCGAAATTGCAATGCATTGCGCTCTCGAAATTATTGATATTATTAAAAATTGAAATTTCGTTAAAAGATGTTAGTTTTGGCGATTAGAAAAACATTAGAAATTTCTCGAGAAATTGTCTGATTTAATTTTTGCATGCAAAAAAGTATTACAAAACGTTTAAAAATTAAAATAAATTCATGGAGAATTAAATTTTTCAAATACACTAAACTTTTATCTTTTGTTACCATCAGATGGTAACTATTGTCGACTTGCTTAGATTTCGATTTCAATCTAAAATATCGATACCTTAAATCAAGCTGTTAATTCTAATTAATCTCAAACTTAAATCTGTGAGATTGTTTTAATTAAAAATATTCTTAATTTAACCTCTGCCTTGAAAAATTTTTAAAGAACGCTAGAATAAACTTGGGTTCTTATAATTTCTTTTAAATTGTCTAAAAAGACAAAAAAAGCGATAATTAACACGATAATAAACACAATTTAGCAATTGTTGCGTTATTGTATTTGAAATAATCGAATCTACGCGTTCAAATTTAAACGAAAACGCTCGAATTTTGATTCGAAGAGCTAATTCTCGAGGAACTTAATAATGCAACCACCTACCAACCTTTAACTCCCACTAAAAATGAATAAAAATGAGCAAAATATAAAATTGTCTGACGAAAGAAATGCGATCTTTAATTATTTAAAATATTCCATGTGTTTTTAAACTCGAATATTCTAAAGACGAGTCCAATTTGCGTTATTGTATTTGAAATAATCGAATCTACGCGTTGAAATTTAAACGAAAACGTTCGAATTTTGATTCAAAAAGCTAATTCTCGAGGAACTTAATAATGCAACCACCCAGCAACCCTACCAACCTTTAATTCCCACTAAAAATGAATAAAAATGAGCAAAATATAAAATTGTCTGACGAAAGAAATGCGATTTTAATTATTTAAAATATTCCATGTGTTTTTAAACTCGAATATTCTTAAGACGAGTCCAATTTGCGTTATTGTATTTGAAATACTCGAATCTACGCGTTCAAATTTAAACGAAAACGCTTGAATTTTGATTTTAAGAGCTAATTCTCGAGGAACTTAATAATGCAACCACCCAGCAACCCAACCAACCTTTAATTCCCACTAAAAATGAATAAAAATGAGCAAAATATAAAATTGTTTGACGAAAGAAATGCGATTTTAATTATTTAAAATATTCCATGTGTTTTTAAACTCGAATATTCTTAAGACGAGTCCAATTTGCGTTATTGTATTTGAAATAATCGAATCTACGAGTTCAAATTTAAACGAAAACGCTCGAATTTTGATTCAAAGAGCTAATTCTCGAGGAACTTAATAATGCAACCACCTACCAACCTTTAACTCCCACTAAAAATGAATAAAAATGAGCAAAATATAAAATTGTCTGACGAAAGAAATGCGATTTTAATTATTTAAAATATTCCATGTGTTTTTAAATTCGAATATTCTTAAGACGCGTCCAATTTGCGTTATTGTATTTGAAATAATCGAATCTACGCGTTGAAATTTAAACGAAAACGCTCGAATTTTGATTCAAAGAGCTAATTCTCGAGGAACTTAATAATGCGACCACCTACCAACCTTTAACTCCCACTGAAAATGAATAAAATGAGCAAAATATAAAATTGTCTGACGAAAGAAGAGCGATCTTAATTATTTAAAATATTCCATGTGTTTTTAAACTCGAATATTCTGAAGACGAGTCCAATTTTCGTTATTGTGTTTGAAATAATCGAATCTACGCGTTCAAATTTAAACGAAAACGTTCGAATTTTGATTCAAAGAGCTAATTCTCAAGGAACTTAATAATGCAACTACCCAGCAACCCTACCAACCTTTAATTCCCACTAAAAATGAATAAAAATGAGCAAAATATAAAATTGTCTGACGAAAGAAATGCGATTTTAATTATTTAAAATATTCCATGTGTTTTTAAATTCGAATATTCTTAAGACGCGTCCAATTTGCGTTATTGTATTTGAAATACTCGAATCTACGCGTTCAAATTTAAACGAAAACGCTCGAATTTTGATTCAAAGAGCTAATTCTCAAGGAACTTAATAACGCAACCACTCAGCGACCCAACCAACCTTTAATTCCCACTAAAAATGAATAAAAATGAGCAAAATATAAAATTGTCTGACGAAAGAAATGCGATTTTAATTATTTAAAATATTCCATGTGTTTTTAAACTCGAATATTCTGAAGACGAGTCCAATTTGGCTCGACGAAGGTCCTCGTCGAGGAAATGTTACCAAACCCATGATTCATGGTTGGAAATAACGTGGTATCGCATCTCTTTAAACTGTCGCGAGAGTCTCTCACAGGCTCTCCCTACTCCTTGACTCCTCTCATCTACGTTCGACCTACTTATTTCTCATATCCATCTCGTCTACAACGATCTGAAGCTTCCCCACCCAAAACCCACGCGATCTCTACGGTCTTGTATAACGGGTACACCCATATTTACTCGGCTAAAGGGGTAACGGACTTTTTAAGGTTCGCGTAATTGGACATTCAGTTACGTGCGACATAAAAACGACCCTAAAATCGAAAGATTTAGTCGATAAGATCAGATTTCGTCGTTTAGTTAACATATGCGAAGTTATTTGGCGAGTTCTGTGCACGCTGAGACCATTCGAGCTCTTATTGTAAAACGAAAAATGCGAGAAAACTCGACGAAAATGAAAATTCTTTTGTTGTGTCTTATGGTACACACTTAAAATCGAAAGATTTAGTCAAAATGATCGTTATTTTGGTTCTTATAACAGATATAAGCATTATGCGAAGTCATTTGAGCTCTCAAGCTCTTATTGTAAAACGAAAAATGCAAGAAAACTCGACGAAAATGAAAATTCTTTTGTCGTGTCTTATGGTACACACTTAAAATCGAAAGATTTAGCCTTAATGAGCGTTATTTTGGTTCTTATAACAGATATAAACATTATGCGAAGTCATTTGAGCTCTCAAGCTCTTATTGTAAAACGAAAAATGCAAGAAAACTCGACGAAAATGAAAATTCTTTTGTTGTGTCTTATGGTACACACCTAAAATCGAAAGATTTAGTTGAAATGAGCGTTACTTTAATAATATTGCGCGAGATTGGTTCTCAGAACAGATATAAAAGCATTATGCAAAGTCATTTGAGCTCTCGAGCTCTTATTGTAAAACGAAAAATGCGAGAAAACTCGACGAAAATGTAAATTCTTTTGTTATGTCTTATGGTACACACCTAAAATCGAAAGATTTAGTCGAAATGAGCGTTATTTTAATAATATTGCGCGAGATTGGTTCTCAGAACAGATATAAAAGCATTATGCAAAGTCATTTGAGCTCTCGAGCTCTTATTGTAAAACGAAAAATGCAAGAAAACTCGACGAAAATGAAAATTCTTTTGTCGTGTCTTATGGTACACACTTAAAATCGAAAGATTTAGCCTTAATGAGCGTTATTTTGGTTCTTATAACAGATATAAACATTATGCGAAGTCATTTGAGCTCTCGAGCTCTTATTGTAAAACGAAAAATGCAAGAAAACTCGACGAAAATGAAAATTCTTTTGTCATGTTTTATGGTATTTATATTGTTGGAGAAGTTGTTCAGTGGAATACGTAATAAATCGACCGGAAGGAGCAACAGACGAAACGGAAGCAGGCACACTTGTCGTTCGTGGAGACGCAGGAAAGCTCGCAGGCTGAGGGCCTTGGCAGTGTCGAGGAGGAAGGCACGCAGAACCAAATTAGCCATGCTGGCTGAATCCGGAACGAACCCAAGAACCTCCATTCGGACATCAGATCGAGATAACGACCAGCCATTGTATACGAAATTAGTCAGAAATTTTACGAAAAGCGTGCGAGCATTTTTTTCTTTTAAGCAACTTTCTCATTAGTTTTTCAAATATTCAGATTCCTCGACTTTTGTGAAAGATTTTCGTTGATATTTTGAGAGTTTTGGCATTGAATAAATATTTTTTTTTTTTGTATCTCTCTATGGAAATATGACTGATCAGAGTTCAGCTCGAGCAACATGGTCTGCATAAAAAGAACTTTATTGCAGTTTAGCTTTAGACAGAAATGTTTTATTACAATTTTGAAATAGTAATTCGTGAAATTTATTTGTGAACGATGTTCTTTAAATATTATTACTTTATACGGTTGTTCTGTACGAGTATTGGTATTAGTATGACATTTTCTATTTTAGCGTGGCGAACGATTTAAAAGGCTACGCGTATATTAAACATAAATTCTTTTTAAACTTCAATTAAATTTACGACCTTCTGATTTTATTACTTTCTGATATGTACTTTGTACGCGTATACGGAAGAGGTAGTAAACTCGAATATGTTACAATAAATTAGCTAGGACGACAAGCGTACATATTAATGCAATCATTAATAAATAAATATATTAGTTCGATTGACGAGTAATTAGATTAAAGTGCGATTAACTTGCAAGTTTTAGTTATGTATATATCGCGTTACACAGCTGTGCACGAGATCAACGATTATCATCCGCAGGCTCCATTGACCAGTGGTTCTCAACTTTTTTATGTCAGTGGTTCTCAATCTTTTCGTTAGTGTCAGTGGTTCTTAATTTTCTTGAAGTTAACGATCCTGAAACTTTTATAAAGTCAATGGTTCTTAATCTTTCTCGATGTCAGTGGTTCTCAATCTTTCTTCGATGACAGTAGTTCTCAAGCTTTCTTTGGTGTCAGTGGTTCTCAACTGTGTTGATCTTAACAATTCTCAAACGTTTATGGAGTCAATGGTTCTCAATCTTTCTCAATGTCAGTGGCTCTCAATCTTTCTTTGATGACAGTGGTTCTCAATCATTCTTTGACGACAGTGGTTCTCAACCTTCTTCAAGTTAACGATTTTCAAACTTTTATGAAGTCAACGGTTATCAACATTTCTCAATGTCAGTGGTTCTCAATCTTTCTCAGACGTCAGTGGTTCTCAACCTTGTTGAATTCAATGGTTTACGAACTTTCTTGACGTGGATAATTCTCAAACTTCTTGATGTCAGCGGTTCTCAACTGTTCGAACTCAGTGATTCTCAACCTTTGTTTGATGTCAGTGGTTCTCAACCTTTTTGAAGTCAATATGGTTCTCAAACTTTCTTCATACGGGTGATTCTCAAGCTTTTCGATGTCAGCGGTTCTCAACTGTTCGAACTCAGTGATTCTCAACCTTTGTTTGATGTCAGTGGTTCTCAACCTTTTCGAAGTCAATGTGGTTCTCAAACTTTCTTGATACGGGCGATTCTCAAGATTGTCGATGTCAGCGGTTCTCAACTGTCGAGAAGCCAGTGGTTCTCAACCTTCGTGTGGTGTCAGTGGTTCTCAACCTTTCTTTGATGTCAATGGTTCTTAAACTTTCTCGATGTTGACGATTCTCGATCTTTTTGATGTCAGCGGTTCTCAACTGTTCGAAGTCAGTGATTCTCAACTTTTCTTTGACATCAGTGGTTCTCAAACTTTTCACTATCGCTGTTTTTAAGAAAGAAAAACTGCGATCGATGCGCCCTGGCAGTTTGAGAGCCACTGGCTTAACCCAACTTAACATCTTACATAGTTAAAAACAATCATGATTCAATGATTCTTCTACAGATGATCTCATTCTAATAAAATTTCTAATATTTCATTCAGTGTACGCAAAGTTTTTCTATTTAAGAATCTGTGAAAATTTGATCGTAGATAACGCTTGAACTGTTCATTTAATTTTAATTGGCACGTGTCGCAAATATTTCGAAGATTACGAGAGGAAGCTCTTTCGATAGAGGATTCCATTCTCACGAAGCCTGGCAACAACTACCGCCAGTGTCTTCGAGTCATACTTCCTTCGTTATTCATCGCAACACTATGCAACGCGATTATCCGCGGATTGGCCAGCGGACGCTAGCGAGCAATTATTTACATTGGAAGCATTTCGATCTCGCTGCGTGGAAAATCACGAGTGTTACTCTCTCACTCTCTCTTGACCGCTACGGAATTAATAGATTGGAACAAAATATTTACAACATTCTTCATTTTCTCGAACAAGTGAAAACCACGTTGCAGGATAACGCGTATTACCACACATCCAGCGTTTAACACTTTTGCGTAAATGACGACTATAGCCGTCAAGATCCTTTGCGATATGTGCACGCGAATGACGGTTATAGCCGTCAGAAAGAAAAATACAGAATAAATGGTTCGTTTTCGCGGAATCATCTTTCGACTGTTATAGCAGTCATTTGTCTCTGGATACTCAAATGCTCCAAAGCGAAAAAAAACCAACTAATCCGCCGTCTGGCATTCTAACACTTTTTTTCTAGACGCGTTACTCAACAATTTAACAAGTGTACGCGTTAGTACGCTTCGAACTAACGCTGCTCTTTTTTTATTAATTAAAATATGCACGACGGCTATAACCGTCATTCGCGTACAGATATCGCCAAGGATCCGACGGCTATAGACGTCATTTACGTAAAAGCGTTAAATAGAAACGTTCGAAAAACCGTGAAGGTAAAGAAGCTATAGAAAATGCAACACAGCTGATGTCAACTGTAATGAGCAATGTTGCTAAAATTGGATATGATGCTGTATTCCCCTGGCGTGGTTACACGTAGCATATATATGCGTACGTCCGCTGTGCCCACTCTTTTCAGTCTGATTCCTGCGTTCGCAGTGTGACGAATATGTACACACATCGTACGATGGAATGAAAAAAGACGTTCTCTTTTATTAAAATTAATCGAGAACCCCTAACGAATTGAATTATTGAATAATTGCGAATAAACGTAGAACCCTCGACTCTTTGATCCTTAAGATATCTTTTCATTTAAATTCAATTCTTAAATGAAATATCTTTGCTCGAAGATTGAATTTGCTTAATGTTAAATGTCTTAGATTGAAGATGGAAATTATTTAAGTTAAATATCTTAGATTAAAAGATCGAACTTTAAAGAACTAAGTTAAGCTTTCTTAAGTTAAATTTTTAATGAACTAAGTCGTACTTTCCTAAATTAAATTTGGAAAAGGACTAAGTTGAATTGTTCTAAGTGCTTCAGAAATTTAACTTAGGAAAGATTAACTAAGTTGTTGAAAAATTTAACGTAGAAAAAAATAACGTCGTTAAATTCTTAACAGTAAAAAATTAATATGCTACTCATCCATTAGCTGCGTGATTTTAGAAAAAACTTTACTTTATCTACGTTTTTGCTGGAGGTTCCTTTCCAGCTGTTTAGTAACTTTTAAAGTTACTTTCTTCGCCGTTTCAAAGCGAATACCTGCACATGGCACGTGTTATTCAAAACTTCCACTGCAAGTGCGCTATAGTCACAAGCCGGATCCGGTCAGGTACAGTTGCTCACTGGTATGGACTTTTTTTATTGCAGGGGTTCTCAAACTTTTTGACGTCAGTGGTTCTCAACTTTTTAGACTTAGTACTTCTCAAACTTTTTTGATGTTAGCAAATGCTAAACTTTTTTGATGTCAGAGATTCCTAAATTGTTCAATGTCAATGGTTCATAAACTTTTTTTATATCAAGGGTTCTCAAACTTTTTGACGTCAGTAGTTCTCAACTTTTAGAAGCTAGTATTTCTCAAACTTATTTGGATGTTAGCAAATCCCAAAGTTTTTTGAAATCGTAAATTCTTTTCATGTCAGTGATTCCTAAACTTTTTAATGACAGTGGTCCTCAAACTTTTCTCATGTCAGGAGTTCGCAAACTTTTTGACGTCAGTGGTTCTCAACCTTTTTAAGCTAGTACATTTCAAACTTCTTTCATATCAGTGAGTCTTAAACTTTTTTTATATCAGTGGTTCTCAAACTTCTCTTACGTCTAGGGTCCTCAAACTTTTTCTATGTCAGTGGTTCTCAAATTTTTGAAGCTAGTACTTCTCAATCTTTTTCTTTATGTTAGTGATTCCTAAACTTTTTAACGCCAGTAGTTCTCAAACTTTTTTTATGTCAGAGGTTCTCAAACTGTTCGACGTCAGTGGTTCTCAACTTTTCGAAGCCAATACTTCTCAAACTGTTTTTTATGTTAGCGATTCCTAAACTTTTTTGGTGTCAGCGATTAACTAAATTTTTCAATGTCAGTGGTTCTCAAACGTTTTGATTTCAGGGGTTCTCAAACCTTTTTATGACAGTGGTTCTCAAATGTTTGAGGCTAGTATTTCTCAAAGTTGGTTGATGCCAGTGGTTCCAAAATTGTTTAAATGTCAGTGGTTCTCAAACTTTTTGAAGTCAGTGGTTCTCAACTTATTGAAGCTAGTACTTATTATACTTTGTTGATGTCAGTGATTCAAAAATTTTTTAAATATCAGTGGTTCACAAACTTTTCTTATGTCAGGGGTTCTCAACCTTTTTGAAGTCAGTGGTTCTCAAATTTTTGAAGCTCGTACTTCTCAAACTTTGTTGATGTCAGTGAATCCAGAATTTTTTAAATATCAGTGGTTCACAAACTTTTCTTATGTCAAGGGTTCTCAACCTTTTGATGGTGATACTTTGATACTTCAACCTGTTGAAGTAATCGTTAATAATTCAATTTTTTTTACATACAACGAAATTCGACAGCACAGAAGACTTTTAGCGTGGAATAGAAATTTGATTATTTGAATTTTCAAATTCAAACGATTAAATATTGAAATTCAAATAATCGTTAATAATTCAATTTTTTTTACATACAACGAAATTTGACAGCACAGAAGACTTTTAGCGTGGAATAGAAATTTGAATATTTGAATTTTCAAATTCAAATGATTAAATATTGAAATTCAAATAATCGTTAATAATTCAATTTTTTTTATACACAACAAAATTCGATTGCACAGAACACTTTGAATGTAGAATAGAAATTTGAATATTTGAATTTTCAAATTCAAATGATCAAAAATTGAAATTCAAATAATCCTTAATAATTCAATTTTTATTATATGCAACAAACTTCAATTGCACAGAAGACTTCGAACGTGGAATAGAAATTTGAATATTTGAATTTTCAAATTCAAATAATCGTTAATAATTCAATTTTTTTTATTTACAACAAAATTCGACTGCACAGAAGACTTTTAGCGTGGAATAGAAATTTGAATATTTGAATTTTCAAATTCAAACGATTAAATACTGAAATTCAAATAATCGTTAATAATTCAATTTTTTTTGTATGCAATAAAATTCGACTGCGCAGAAGACTTTCAAAGTGGAACAGAAATTCGAATATTTGAATTTTCAAATTCAAATGATTAAATATTAAGATTCAGATAACCGCGATTGAAAGAAATAATTTTCTCGAAGATCGTTCGCGTTCTCGAGACGCAGTCGTCCACACGAAGCGTTTGATCTGTGTCATGGATCATAGTTTTTGTGATTACGCCATCGATGATGTCATAGACGCAGCATCTGACCAATACAAGCATCGATTCGACATCGCGCAGCCCACGCTTAAAGTATTTTCACTCTGGCGCGTAACGGAAATGCTTGCATCACGTTTCTACCAACGATTTGAATATCGTTACGTTTCTACGTGTACCTTTACGCGTCTACGACTGAATATTACAACGTAGAACTTAAAAAACCAAGTACTTAAGAAAAAAAATATATACATCACTGAAAAGAGATAATTTTCAGTACCCATCTAAGTACAAAAGTACACAATCGATTTTGGGGTCGCTTCTAGACACTTGTTTACCTTTTAATCGACCCAAAGTATTTTCACAGATCTGTTCAAGAATTTAAACGATCGTACAATTAAAAAAACCATGTATTTAAGAAAAAAAGAAGAAAAATATAAATTAGTGAAAAGCAGAGGTGCAGAATATTTTTTATGCACGGATACTTCTTATACGAAGAATTTAAAAGGAAATTCTTTTAATGTTTCCATCTATATATTTCAGGTTGAGGCAAAAGGAATGTTTTTTGGATTTTTATGTGGTTGATCTTTATCTTTGAAATTTTAATAAATTATGACATAAACTTTGGTCAATATTTATATCATTTTAAAGCTTGGAATCTGCTCTTTATTTTGATTACAAATATTATTAGGTCGATCTTAATTATAGCTATTTTTTAATCATTTTATTAAGTCGATGCAAAGAGAATGTTTTTTCAGTTTTTATATGGTTGAATTTTATGTTTGAAATTTTAATAAATTATAACATAAACTTTGGTCAATATTTATATCATTTTAAAGCTTAGAATCCGCTCTTTATTTTGATTACAAATATTATTAGGTCGATCTTAATTATAGCTATTTTTTAATCATTTTATTAAGTCGATGCAAAGGAAATGTTTTTTCGGTTTTTATATGGTTGAACTTTATCTTTGAAATTTTAATAAATTATGACATAAACTTTGGTCAATATTTATATCATTTTAAAGCTTGGAATCTGCTCTTTATTTTGATTACAAATATTATTAGGTCGATCTTAATTATAGCTATTTTTTAATCATTTTATTAAGTCGATGCAAAGGAAATGTTTTTTCGGTTTTTATATGGTTGAACTTTATCTTTGAAATTTTAATAAATTATGACATAAACTTTGGTCAATATTTATATCATTTTAAAGCTTAGAATCCGCTCTTTATTTTGATTACAAATATTATTAGGTCGATCTTAATTATAGCTATTTTTTAATCATTTTATTAAGTCGATGCAAAGGAAATGTTTTTTCGGTTTTTATATGGTTGAACTTTATCTTTGAAATTTTAATAAATTATGAAATAAACTTTGGTCAATATTTATATCATTTTAAAGCTTAGAATCCGCTCTTTATTTTGATTACAAATTTTATTAAGTCGATCTTAATTATAGCTATATTTTATATTTTTAAACAAACCTAACTTAACACTTGCATAAAGAAAAGTACTGTAAACTTTTTTTTGCCTCTACTGGTTCCTACAGGTATTTTTAAAGAACTAAGTTAAACTGTTCTAAGTTGAATTTTTGAAGAATTAAGTTAATCTCTTTTATTGAAATTTTTGAGAGACTAAGTTATACTTTCCTAAGTTAAATTTGTGAAGAATTAATTACTATTTATACTCACATTTTTTTAAGTGAAATTTTTCAACAACTAAGTTGAATTTTTGCAAGTTAAATTTTTAAGCAACTAAGTTACACTTTCCTAAGTTAAATTTGTGAAGAACTAAATTGCATTTTTCTAAGTGAAATTTTTAAAGAACCAAATTAAGATTATTTAAATTAATGCTTGAGCTTACTTAAGTTTAGTATCTTGACGTAAGAACTGAACTTACTTAACACTTTGACGCACATTTTTGACTTAACGATCGCCCTCAGAAACACATTTTTTTTCTTTCTCGATTGTTTACGATTGCCAGATGAAATCGAGTGTAAGTTGTACGTTTCGAAGTGAAAATGATCACATTTTGCCACGGTTTTTCCCAAAAAAAAAACTTTCGACGGCTATAACCGTCATTTGCTCAGCACGTCATTTTTTCTGTTCCAGAAGCAAATGACGGCTATAACCGTCGCGACGACTAAACGCCATTTGCTTTACTAATTCATTGTATTTACTTAATTCGTGGAAAAATACAGAATAAACGGTTCGTCTTCGCGGAATCATCTTTCGACGGTTATAGCAGTCATTTGTCTCTGGACACTCAAATGTTCCAAAGCTAAAAAAGGACAACTAATACGCCGTCTGGCATGCTGTAACTTTTTTCCTAGACGCGTTACTCACTAGTTTAACAAGTGTACGCGTTGGTACATTTTGTGCTAACGCTGTTCTTTTTTTATCGATTAAAATACGCGCGACGGCTATAACCGTCATTCGCGTATAAATCGCCAAGAATCCGACGGCTATAGACGTCATTTGCGTGAAAGTGTTAAAACAAGTAATACGAGAAAATTTCGACTAAAACCGCTGCGAGAATACGTTTTAACCGTATTACAAGTTCCGATTTAAATCAATGTCACTGTGTATCGAGTTTACGCGCGTATCGCGAGGGTCTTAGGCAATTCTGAGCGTATTTTCATGCAGTGAGTCACGTAGAGTTATATTTATAAATTCGTAGCTCGAGAAATTTTATACGCGAACGCTCAGCTCGTCGAGGCTTCTCCTCCCGTTAGAAATGGCGGACGAAAACACGAGATCTCGAGGAATCGTTTCTCTGCATTGTTTACAGCCTTCGACTGGCTTGACGCGTGTCTTTTACGACCTTTTTCTCTGCACAGTGATGCAACGAGCCTGGAATTCGTCGTGCTTCTGCAGTTCTAGCGTCAGAAAGCTTGAGCACCAGTTTATTCTCCTCTCTGATCGTTGTTTTCATTACATTTTCTACCATATTTGCGCCCATAATTATGACACTGGTCTAAGTCACATATTTCTTGTTTCAAGAACTAAATTAAACTGTTCTAAGTTTAATTTTTAAAGCACCAAGGTAAACTGTTCTAAGCTGAATTTACGAAAAAATAAGTTAATCCCTTTTAAGTGAAATTTTTCAAGAACTAAGTTAAACTGTTCTAAATTGAATTTCTGAAGAACTAATTACTACTTAACTCACACTTTTCAATCAACTTAGAAAAGTGTAACTTGATCCTTTAAAAATTTCTCTTAAATTAGACTAACTATCTCTTCAAAAATTCAATTAATCTCTTCAAAATTTCACTTAAAAGAGATTCACTTATTTCTTCAAAAATTCAACTTAGAACAGTTTAACTTAGTTCTTTAAAAACACCTGTAGAAACCAATAGAGGCAAAAAAAAAATTTACAATACTTTTCTTTATGCAAGTGTTAAGTTAGGTTTGTTTAAAAATATAAAATATAGCTCTAATTAAGATCGACTTAATAAAATTTGTAATCAAAATAAAGAGCAGATTCTAAGCTTTAAAATGATATAAATATTGACCAAAGTTTATTTCAGAATTTATTAAAATTTCAAAGATAAAGATCAACCATATAAAAACAGAAAAAACATTCCCTTTTCATTGACTTAATAAAATGATCAAAAAATAGCTATAATTAAGATCGACCTAATAATATTTGTAATAAAAATAAAGAGCAGATTCTAAGCTTTAAAATGATATAAATATTGACCAAAGTTTATTTCAGAATTTATTAAAATTTCAAAGATAAAGATCAACCATATAAAAACAGAAAAAACATTCCCTTTTCATTGACTTAATAAAATGATCAAAAAATAGCTATAATTAAGATCGACCTAATAATATTTGTAATAAAAATAAAGAGCAGATTCTAAGCTTTAAAATGATATAAATATTGACCAAAGTTTATTTCAGAATTTATTAAAATTTCAAAGATAAAGATCAACCATATAAAAACAGAAAAAACATTCCCTTTTCATTGACTTAATAAAATGATCAAAAAATAGCTATAATTAAGATCGACCTAATAATATTTGTATTCAAAATAAAGAGCAGATTCTAAGCTTTAAAATGATATAAATATTGACCAAAGTTTATGTTATAATTTATTAAAATTTCAAAGATAAAGTTCAACCACATAAAAACCGAAATAACATTCCCTTTTCATTGACTTAATAAAATGATCAAAATATAGCTATAATTAAGATCGACCTAATAATATTTGTAATCAAAATAAAGAGCAGATTCTAAGCTTTAAAATGATATAAATATTGACCAAAGTTTATTTCATAATTTATTAAAAAAACTTATTTCTTCGAAAATTCAACTTAGAACAGTTTAACTTGGTTCTTTAAAAATCTAACTTAGAAACAAATAACTTAGTTCTTAAAAACTTCAACTTAGAACAGTTCAACTTAATTGTAATACATCTTCGATTCAATTCACTAAACAAATTTTTCTGCCTTGAAACGCAACAAGTTTCCCTATTAAATTATTTTACGACTTCAAATTGCACGCATCGAAGTTTTCCTATTGCTAATCTCTTTCCACGAAAAAAACAGATGAATCAAATTCTTAGACACTCGTCGAGCATTTCAGCATGCGATCATAATAAATGCTGACGTCTGTCCAATCATCAGTGCTCGTTTCTCCAGAATTCGTTCGGTAAAACGAGAAACATTCAGTACAAAATATCGCGAGTCTTTAATAAAAAAATAAAAATCCAAGATAATAATTCCACAATAATAAAAAAATAAAATATTCTCGTCGAAGATCTGCTAAAAGAACTAATAATTGTTATTGGGTTTGTGGTGCATTATTCTTTTGCTCTATTTGCTCATTACAGTTGACATCAGCTGTGCTGCATTTCCTATAGTTTCTGTAGCTTCACGATTTTTTGAACGTTTCTATTTAACACTTTTACGCAAATGACGTCTATAGCCGTCGTGAATTTATTTTGATTACAAATGTTATTAGGTCGATGTTAATTATAGCTATATTTTGATCATTTTATTAAGTCAATGAAAAGGGAATGTTTTTTCCGTTTTTATATGGTTGAACTTTATCTTTGAAATTTTAATAAATTATGACATAAACTTTGGTCAATATTTATATCATTTTAAAGCTTAGAATCTGCTCTTTATTTTGATTATAAATGTTATTAGGTCGATCTTAATTAGAGCTATTTTTTAATCATTTTATTAGGTCGATGCAAAGGGAATGTTTTTTGGATTTTTATATAGTTGAACTTTATCTTTGAAATTTTAATAAATTATGACATAAACTTTGGTCAATATTTATATCATTTTAAAGCTTAGAATCTGCTCTTTATTTTGATTACAAATATTATTAGGTCGATCTTAATTATAGCTATATTTTGATCATTTTATTAAGTCAATGAAAAGGGAATGTTTTTTCCGTTTTTATATGGTTGAACTTTATCTTTGAAATTTTAATAAATTATGACATAAACTTTGGTCAATATTTATATCATTTTAAAGCTTAGAATCTGCTCTTTATTTTGATTACAAATATTATTAGGTCCATCTTAATTATAGCTATATTTTGATCATTTTATTAAGTCGATGCAAAGGGAATGTTTTTTAGATTTTTATATGGTTGATCTTTATCTTTGAAATTTTAATAAATTATGAAATAAACTTTGGTCAATATTTATATCATTTTAAAGCTTAGAATCTGCTCTTTATTTTGATTACAAATTTTATTAAGTCGATCTTAATTAGAGCTATATTTTATATTTTTAAACAAACCTAGCTTAATACTTGCATAAAGAAACGTATGGAAAACTTCTTTTTGCATGTATTTATAATTATATAAAGAAACTTGAACAGATCAACTTAGATCTTAAAAAATGTAACTTGGAAAAGTGTAGCTGAGTTCTTTAAAAATTCAACTTGGCTCATTAGAAATCAATCTTAAGAGAAGCTTAACTTAGTTCTTCAGTATCAGTCCACCTTGAAGCTAATGTGGCAAGTTTAGTCGTATATATTTGTCGCGAGCGTTAAAAACAAACGAGTTATTCAGGTGGCCTGTTTCATACGCCCTACCCTGTAAAGAACGCGTGTCGACGCTATTATTAAATATTACAACGCTGTGCGCTCATTTCTTCTCGCAGGGACGATGCAACGCGTGGCTAATTCCAACGTCTCTCTCTCTCTCCCTCTCTCTCTCTCTCTCTTTCTCTCTCTCTCATCAATTCGCGATTAATCACTGTTGAACTTGCTTGGCTTGGATCGAGCTCGAACGATTCTTTAATGTTCTTCAATAGCCTCCATTTTCTTCAAGAATGCACTTTTCAATTGCCTCCATTTTCTACAAGAACGCACCTTTCAATATCCTCCATTTTATTTCCAAGAATGCACTTTTCAATATCCTTCATTTTCTTCAAAAACGCACCTTTCAATATCCTCAATTTTCTTTCCAAGAATTACTTGCACTAACAATTAAGAAATGTGTAATTTATGATATTGTTTCTCTATTTGTCCCCTGAAATTTAATTTAAATCGAATCACTTTATGTATTAATATCGAAAGCAAGCTTTTTACCTTGGCATTTAAACGCAAGATAACGCAAATGAAAAGTTTCCACGCTGTAGTCTCTAAAATTACAATTATTCTGAGTAAAACAGGGTTCAAATTAAGTAAATTACGGCTGTAATAGTCGTCTATTATTTTATGCGATGCTAATGGAAACGTAAAGCGTCAACATCTTTCTTTATCGACCATGATTCATGCTCTATGGCTGACACTTAGCGAGTAGAAGATTGTTATGTTAATAAAAAGGTGTGCTACCTGCGCAAACTTGATGTAAGGCTGTGCAGAATATTGTTTTACTACATTTTTATTGATTTTTTTCATTGTTTTAGTGCCACTATTCGAGGAAGTCAATCGAAAAGTGCGATGGTTTCTCAGTTTCTATGTTTTTAAGTCCTGTGCTGCGCGATGGCGCTGCTCTAAAAGAATGAAACCAAATAATATTTCTTTACTTTAATCTAATTCAAGCTTGATCTACAACCTAACTTAACCTAAATTCCTACAGAGTCCTATATTTTCAAATTTCAATTTAAAATTCTGATAGAAGAAAAGAACATTTGAAAAAAGAAAATTTATTCAGAAACTCGATGAAATTCTAAAAAGAATAAAATCAAACAATTCTTTATTTACTTTAACCTGAATTGTTACAGTTCGAGCTCGATCAATTTCATTTAAAAATGAGATCCATTTTTCTCAGAAAAGTTTTTATTCTAAAAACTTATGCTTTGCATCTGATATTTTCACCTTATCCTCGTACGTTCATCAAAAAGTACTGAATTTACAGGTATTTAAAAATAAAAACGAAGGGAAGGCTACGTGTTAATCGTACAGAGTTAAATATTTAACTACAAACGTTTCAATGAACTTGTCGAAAAGCAGTTCCTACGAGAAAGCTTCTTGGAAAAGTTGTTATTCTTTTCAATGTTGTAAAAAAACAAAAAAAAAACATCCTTCCCCCTACGCGTCAGGGTTGAAACTGCGGGAGCGGCGATGCTTTCGCACCCTCGCAGCGTCGCGCGCAGCTTTCTACGCGCGCACGCGCAGAACAGCCAATCACCACGCTGCTGCTCTCTCGCGCTTGTAGCGTCGCGCGTAGCTTCTTATGAGCGCATGCGCAGAAGATTTTTGTATCTTTTTCAAAAACTAGAGGATGGTTATCGACATTAAGCTTGAGAATTGTATATTGTACGAGTATAAAGAAAGAATCGAAGAAAAGTAGTCTCGTAATATTAATTATATTGGAATGAAGTATCATTTCTTGAAGGAATTGATATTTATGTTCAACGTAGAGTAGTACTCTCGATGTTTATTAAAGAATTAGCAAAGAGATCTTCGTTTCTTCGAAGAAAATGCAAAATGATGGAGATGAAAAGTTTCCATGTTGTATTCTTCAAAATTACAATTATTCTGAATGAAAGAGGGTTCGAATCTGTTGCAGAATTATTCACTGAAGTATCTATCAACAGTAGAAACAAAAAAACAGTACTGATAAATTTTTATTCTACCTGATAATCGCTGCTTTCTAAATATTGCAGCATTGTTTTGAAAATGTTGCAGTTCTTTTAATAATTTGATAAATAAAATATCCAGTACGTAAAATATACTCAGTTTTAAGTATTCTATCAATTTAAAAATGGAATCTATAGTATTAGTCCTTTTATAATAAGAAATTATCTAGAAATCTATATTTTTTCAGAGAAAATGCAAAATAATGCAGATGAAAAGTTTCCATGCTGAATTCTTTAAAATTGCAATTATTCTGAATGAAAGGGGGTTCAATTCTGTTGCAGAATTATTCACTGAAGTATCTATCAACAGTAGAAACAAAAAAACAGTACTGATAATATTTTATTCTACCTGATAATCGCTGCTTTCTAAATATTGCAGCATTGTTTTGAAAATGTTGCAGTTCTTTTAATAACTTGATAAATAAAATGTCCAGTACGTAAAATATACTCAGTTTTAAGTATTATAACAATTTAAAAATGCAATCTGCAGTATTAGTCCTTTTAGAATAAGAAATTATCTAGAAATCTTCATTTCTCCAAAGAAAGTGCAAAATGATGGAGATGAAAAGTTTCCATGTTGTATTCTTCAAAATTACAATTATTCTGAATGAAAGAGGGTTCGAATCTGTTGCAGAATTATTCACTATAGTCTTCCAACAGTAGAAACAAAAAAACAGTACTGATAGTATTTTATTCCAGCTGATAATCGATGCTTTCTAAATATCGCAGCCTTGTCTTCGAGATGTTACAATTCTTTTGATTATTTGATAAATAAAATATCCAGTGCGTAAAATATACTCAGTTTTAAGTATTCTATCAATTTAAAAATGCAATCTATAGTATTAGTCCTTTTTTAATAAAAAAATTATCTAGAAATCTTCATTTCTTCGAAGAAAATGCAAAGTAACGCAGATGAAAAGTTTATACGCTGAATTCTTTAAAATTGCAATTATTCTGAATGAAAGAGGGTTCCAATCTGTTGGAGAATTATTCTCTACAGTATCTTCCAACAGTAGAAACAAAAAAACAGTACTAGAAATATTTTATTCCAGCTGATAATCGCTGCTTTGTAAATATTGCAGCATTATCTTCGAGATGTTACAGTTCTTTTGATTATTTAATAAATAAAATATCCAGTGCATAAAATATACTCAGTTTCAAGTATTCTATCAATTTAAAAATGCAATCTGTGCCTTTCCTGAAGGAACTAGTATTTAAATTCAACATAGAGTAGTATTCTCGATATTTATTAAAGAATTATCAATGAAATCTTCATTTCTTCAAGGAGAATGCAAAATAAATAAAATTACAATTATTCTAAACGAAATAGCTACTGAAATTAAGCTTCAGGATTCTGCGCAGGAATTGAGTCAAAAACCCCATTTTAAAACTTCTAAAAAATGAAATTCATCGCTCTGCACCCTTTTCTTAATAATCATAGTCCCTGCGCCATCACAAACATTGCAAACTTCTCAGAAGCCATTGATTATGCAAGTATAAATAAAGAATGAAAGAAGAAAACTTTGTAATTAATCAAATCAATCGAGCAAATAATTTATCACTCTAAATAATTCTTAAAACCGTGTGTATCCAAATTTGAGCAGCACAATTCAAAGTACTTGATCCAAAAGAAATTTCCTCGAGCTCCAAAAAAAGTTACAATGCCTTTCTAACTTTCATCTCATCAGTACGGAAGAACGTAAGGATTCAGAAGATTTCAAAAATCTTTGAATCGATAACAATCAACGTGTCCACCCAGTAGACGAACAGACAAATACGAACAGCATGTAAACCAAAAAAAATCTTTAAATCAAGAACAATTAGTGTAACAAGTAGCGCAAAGGCTAAACAAAACCCTTGAATCGGTAACAATTAACTTGTCCACCATTTAAACCAACAGATAAGTGCAAACAACATGTAGAGCAAAAGAGAAAAACAAACGAACAACTATCCTGGTCAACCACGAATTGCATAGATGTGAGAATTGAAAAGATCTTGAAATCAATATAATAGTTAGAGTAATAATGAGAGAAATCCTTAAACCAGTAACAATCAACGTGTCCACCCAGTAGAGACCAACAGAATCAGTCCAGCATTGCGAAGCACCAACAGATAAGCAACAGAGCAGCATGTAGATGAAAAATAAAGAAAAAACAACCGAGAAAGTATCCTAGTAGATGTGAAAATTGAAAAAATCTCGAAAGCAATGTAACAATTAGCCTAATAGTTAAACAAATCCTTAAATCAGTGACAATCAACGTGCCCAACCAGTAGACCCCAACAGAATCAGTCCAGCATCGCGAAGCACCAACAGATAAGCAACAGAAGAGCATGTAGATGAAAAATAAAGAAAAAACAACCGAGAAAGCATCCTAGTAGATGTGAAAATTGAAAAAATCTCGAAATCAATGTAACAATTAGCCTAATAGTTAAACAAATCCTTAAATCAGTGACAATCAACGTGCCCAACCAGTAGACCCCAACAGAATCAGTCCAGCATTGCGAAGCACCAACAGATAAGCAACAGAAGAGCATGTAGATGAAAAATAAAGAAAAAACAAACGAGAAAGCATCCTAGTAGATGTGAAAATTGAAAAAATCTCGAAAGCAATGTAACAATTAGCATAACTTTGACCGCAAAGATGAAAGAAATCCTTAAACCAGTAACGAGCAGATATGGAACCTGCCTAACATCGACTCGATCCAAAGTCTGACCGACTAACGTGCATAAACCCTGCAAGTGCGAGTCGCCTCGACTGAAGGCGATCAGAACGAGCGACGAGGAGTCGAAACGAGGAATTCTCGGTTGCGAAACGAAGACAGAGAGAGAGAGAGAATGAGAATTCCTTTCACCCTGCCTACTTTCTGAGCGAAGCCAGAGTAAAAGACTCGAGGCGCAGAGGTGGGGGCAGGAGTGCTTTAGGTGGGGCTGGCGCGGATACCACGGAAGATATGCGAGAGGAGGGCCTGAGAACGGCGCGGAGAGCAAAAGAACGCTCGTCCGCGGGAGCAGGATCGAGGATCGTGGGAGTGGATGGCGTGGACGGAGAAAGAACGCGAGGAAGATACAGATTAAAGGGCCATGCTGCGAAATAGCGGAGCCCAACGACGAGCTCAGCCGCCTCGCAGGCGGATGAGTAAACGTTGGAAAGCGAACTGTGGGGGGCTGAGAAGGGGAAAAGAGGGGAATGAGGCGAAGCAGAAGTGGCACGAGCCCCGTTCTTGGTGGATGCCATGCGAACTGCAGGTCAATACGGTCATCGGCCTCTATGTGTTCCTCTGGGCCATGGTTAAAGATTCCACTGACTTTTTCTGCCACCCAAATATTCGTATTTCCACTTTAACCGGTGGATTTGTCTCTGTTGCTCGTATTAAGAAAGAAAATGAACTGATCTATGCAGTCTCTGTATGTATCAGAGGCTCTTAATGGCCTTTCGATCGACTCTTGTTCAGTCTTTAAAATTGCAATTTTTCTGAATGAAAGAGGGTTCAAATTTGTTCCAAAATTATTCACTAATGTATTTTCTAACAGTAGGAACAAAAAAACAGTTCTGATAATATTTTATTCCAGCTGATAATCGCTGCTTTCTAAATATTGCAGCATTGTTTTGAAGATGTTACAGTTCTTTGGATTATTTAATAAATAAAATCCCAAATATGTAAAATATACTCAGTTTTAAGTATTCTATCAATTTAAAAATGCAATCTGAAGTATTAGTCCTTTTTTAATAAGAAATTATCTAGAAATCTACATTTCTTAGAAGAAAATGCAAAATAATGCAGATGAAAAGTGTACACACTGTATTCCTCAAAATTACAACTATTCTGAATGAAAGAGGGTTCGAATCTGTTGCGGAATTATTCACTGAAGTATCCATCAACAGTAGAAACAAAAGAACAGTACTGATAATATTTTATTCTACCTGATAATCGCTGCTTTCTAAATATTGCAGCATTGTTTTGAAAATGTTGCAGTTCTTTTAATAATTTGATGAATAAAATGTCCAGTACATAAAATATACTCAGTTTCAAGTATTCTATCAATTTAAAAATGCAATCTGCAGTATTAGTCCTTTTTTAATAAGAAATTATCTAGAAATCTACATTTTTTCAGAGAAAATGCAAAATAATGCAGAAGAAAAGTTTACACGCTGTATTCTTTAAAATTGCAATTATTCTGAATGAAAGGGGGTTCAAATCTGTTGCAGAATTATTCACTGAAGTATCTATCAACAGTAGAAACAAAAAAACAGTACTGATAGTATTTTATTCCAGCTGACAATCGCTGCTTTCTAAATATTGCAGCATTGTTTTGAAGATGTTACAGTTCTTTGGATTATTTAATAAATAAAATCCCAAATACGTAAAATATAATCAGTTTTAAGTATTCTATCAATTTAAAAATGCAATCTGAAGTATTAGTCCTTCTTTAATAAGAAATTATCCTGAAATCTACATTGCTTCAAAGAAAATGCAAAGTAACGCAGATGAAAAGTTTACACGCTGTATTCTTTAAAATTGCAATTTTTCTGAATGAAAGAGGGTTCAAATTTGTTCCTGAATTATTCACTAAAGTATCTTCTAACAGTAGAAACAAAAAAACAGTACCGATAATATTTTATTTCACTTGATGACTGTCACTTTCTAAATATTGCAGCATTGTCTTCAACATGTTACAGTTCATTTGATTATTTGATAAATAAAATATCTAGTATGCAAAACATACTCAGTTTTAAGTATTATAACAATTTAAAAATGCAATCTGCAGTATTAGTCCTTTTTTAATAAGAAATTATCTAGAAATCTTCATTTCTCCAAAGATAATGCAAAATGATGGAGATGAAAAGTTTCCATGTTGTATTCTTCAAAATTACAATTATTCTGAATGAAAGAGGGTTCGAATCTGTTGCAGAATTATTCATTATAGTATCTTCTAACAGTAGAAACAAAAAAACAGTTCTGATAATATTTTATTCCAGCTGATAGTCGCTGCTTTCTAAATATTGCAGCATTGTTCTGAAAATGTTGCAGTTCTTTTAATAATTTGATAAATAAAATATCCAGTACGCAAAATATACTCAGTTTTAAGTATTCTATCAATTTAAAAATGCAATCTGAAGTATTGGTCCTTTTCTAATAAGAAATTATCTAGAAATCTACATTTCTTCAAAGAAAATGCAAAATAATTCAGATGAAAAGTTTGCACGCTGTATTCTTCAAAATTGCAATTATTCTGAATGAAAGAGGGTTTAAATTTGTTACAGAATTATTCACTAAAGTATCTTCTAACAGTAGAAACAAAAAAACAGTTAATATCCCACTTAGTTTGAAACGAAGAACAGAAAAGCGCCATCGCGTTGCACAGGACTTAATAACTTGCTTTAGAACTTAATAAGTACAGAAATTCGCCATCACCTTTCGTAGAACTTTCGAACGCAAATAATTTGAAAGTTAAAACTGAGAAACTCGATCACGTTGCATAGAACTTAATAATTTACTTTGGAACTTAATAAGTGCAGAAAAGCGCCATCACGTTGCTTAGTATTTTAGAACGTACACGCTTATTACTTGTTACCAATCGAAGTTACGTTGATAAACACTTGCAATATCACGAAAATGCTTTTCCTAGCTGTGAAACATTTTCGAAACCAACATCACCAAAGTTGGATCGGTCGTGGTGGAACAATAGCATGGCCAGCACGCTCTCTCGAGCTTGACTTTTACTTATGGAGTCACATTAAATCGATCGTGCATTCCAAGGAAATCACAAGCCGCGAGCAATCGAAAGAAGAGATTATCGCAGCCTTTCGTACATCGAAACCAGCCAAATACCTTAGAAAGCGTTCGTAGAAATTTCATTGGAAGAGCAGAGTTGGATGACCAACATTTTCAGCAATTTCTTTAATAATCAAACTTGTTACAAAGTTCTTGCAAACTTTCTTTGTTACAAACGTTCTATCTCACTACCTGTTCGTAATTTACGTGTCCTATCGAGACAATTTACAGTGTGATCCATTAAAACGAGACTTGATCAGCTGCGCCCACAGGCAGCGAAAAATTCAAAGTCGATTATCTCGAGAACGAAGCCTCGAGCGAAAAATTGTTATTCTACATTTTCGACGCATTTTATCACGCAGAATCTCTGTACAAAATTTGATAGAGCTTCGCGCACGCGTACGATTAATAATCGATGCTTTAGTGGAATCCATTATACGCGTTTTAACATTAGTTTCAGTTGTTTATAGAGAGTGTAAGGTGAAGATCACTTGCAGCGCGTGGAAATAAACATATTCACTAGCATTTGTTATCTATAAAGCCCATTTTTAATATTAATCAGGGATTTAAATGTCTCAGAGGCGCTCTTGTTGGGCAAAGCAGGCACTGTTAAGCAGTAATCGCATTAATACAGTTTAGAATCTTCGTGGAATCACTGAAATAGTGTTGTAAGTAATAGCAATAGATATAGAGAAGAATATATAATACACGAAAAATAATAGAAATTATTTGAGCGCACATTGCGAGATACGAAACGCTGAAGCAGTGGATGTTTCGCAACTCTTATTTTAGCAGTCGTATTCTCCATCTGGCTTCGTCGTTCGACAACGATGCTTGTCGATTAGTCAGTACACGTCCTGTATCTACATATATGCATGTGTATTCAAGAGTTTAACGTCATAGCGCGTAAGGAGAATCCTTATAACAGCTCACGCAATATCTTGTGTGTCTGTGTCCACAGTGACTCTGGCGTAAATCGATCGGATTTTAAGATTGCTGAAACGAGGCAACGAAATGCGAAATTTCAGCACGCGTAATATTTATAAACATTGTTCGTGCTTGTTTCGTTTGACGAAAGGTGTTTATGTAAATGTGCTTGAGAACGAATGTATTTAACGTTATTAGTAAGTTTGCGACTAGTAATTGAGAAGGAAGTTAATTTTGTGAATGAAAGATTCAGTGTTGTTTACCATGTGACTGAGATTACAGTCCTGCAGTGTCAACGTTCGTGATTACAGTCTACTATTTGTTGATGCGTGCAATTAAGATCACAGTTTCTTGTTTTCGACGTTTGTTTTTTGGACTGTAATTACTTCAGCGTGCGATTTGGTTACAGTCTTTCGTGTACAACGTTTGCTTTTGGACTGTGATCACAGTCTTCTGTTTTTTATGTTTTCTGCAACTGTGATTAAAGTTTTTAACGCGAGATGTTACGTAACTGAGATTACAGTCCTTAATTTTCGATTTTTGGTTTGGACTGTGATCACAGTCCTTGGTTTTCTTTAGGACTGTGATCACAGTAATCACGCAGGATGCTTTGTATTTGAGATTATAGTCTTCCAGATTCGAAATTTGCTTTGGACTGTGATTACAGTCCTCAGTTTAACTTTGGACTGTGATCACAGTCCTCCGTTTTTTACGTTTTCTGGGACTGTAATTCAAGTTTTCAATGCGAGAAGTCACGTGACTGAGATTATAGTCCTTAATTTTCGATTTTTGGTTTGGACTGTGATTACAGTCCTCAGTTTGACTTTGGACTGTGATCACAGTCCTCAGTTTTTTACGTTTTCTGGGACTGTAATTCAAGTTTTTAACATTAAATATCACGTAACTGAGATTACAGTCCTAAATTTTCGATTTTTGCTTTGGACTGTGATTACAGTCCTCAGTTTTTTACGTTTTCTGGGACTGTAATTCAAGTTTTTAGCATGAAATGTCACGTGACTGAGATTACAATCTTCAATTTTCGATTTTTGTTTTGGACTGTGATTACAGTCCTCAGTTTAACTTTGGACTGTGATCACAGTCCTCAGTTTTTTACGCTTTCTGGGACTGTAATTCAAGTTTTCAGCATTAAATATCACGGAACTGAGATTACAGTCCTAAATTTTCGATTTTTGCTTTGGACTGTGATTACAGTCCTCTGTCTTTTCACGTTTTCTGGGACTGTAATTAAAATTTTCAACGCGAAATGTCACGTGATTGATATTACAGTCTTCAATTTTCGATTTTTGCTTTGGACTGTGATTACAGTCCTCAGTTTAACTTTGGACTGTGATCACAGTCCTCAGTTTTTTATATTTTCTGGGACTGTAATTCAAGTTTTTAGCATGAAATGTCACGT
Source organism: Xylocopa sonorina (assembly GCF_050948175.1). Taxonomy (NCBI): domain Eukaryota; kingdom Metazoa; phylum Arthropoda; class Insecta; order Hymenoptera; family Apidae; genus Xylocopa; species Xylocopa sonorina. Next base: position 3,973,526 of record NW_027490090.1, read on the forward strand.
GACTGAGATTACAGTCCTAAATTTTCGATTTTTGGTTTGGACTGTGATTACAGTCCTCAGTTTTTTACGTTTTCTGGGACTGTAATTAAAATTTTCAACGCGAAATGTCACGTGATTGATATTACAGTCTTCAATTTTCGATTTTTACTTTGGATTGTAATTACAGTCCTCAGTTCAACTTTGGACTGTGATTACAGTCCTCTGTCTTTTTACGTTTTCTGGGACTGTAATTCAAGTTTTCAACGCGAGAAGTCGCGTGATTGATATTACAGTTTTCAATTTTCGATTTTTGCTTTGGACTGTGATTACAGTCCTCAGTTTAACTTTGGACTGTGATCACAGTCCTCCATTTTTTACATTTTCTGGGACTGTAATTCAAGTTTTCAATGCGAGATATCACCTGATTATTGCTTTGGACTGTAATTACAGTCCTCAGTTTAACTTTGGACTGTGATCACAGTCCTCAGTTTTTTACGTTTTCTGGGACTGCGATTAAAGTTTTTAACATGAAATGTCACGTGACTGAGATTACAGTTCTGAGTTTTCAACTTTTGCTTTGGACTGTGATCGCATTTCGATTTTTGGTTTGGACTGTGATCACAGTCCTGTATCTTTTTACGTTTTCTGGAACTGTAATTAAAGTTTGCAACATTAGATATCACCTGATTAAAATTACAGTCTTTTTCGATTTTTGCTTTGGACTGCGATCACAGTCGATCGTCGTCAACGTTTCCTCTAAACTGTAATCACAGTCCCCCGTCTCTTTCGAACTGTAATCACAGTCTGCACCACGCGATGCGATGTAACTGCGATCGCACCTCCACGTTCAACATTTATTCTCTCTGAACCGCGATCACAGTCTCTGTAATGTCATGCAACTGAGATCACAGTCTACTTCCATCAACTATGATCTCAGTCCTCACCTACTACGTCCTCGCACACCTGAGATCACACAGTCGAATGCATTAAAAACCAGAACTGCTCCACGAGAATCAGTTCACCTTCCTGCAGAAATCAAATTTACTTCAAATCGCAAACAGAAACATTTTGCTCGCAGCACTGAAACGCTTGCAGAAATAATAGGCTGTAAAAATGCGTTTGCAGTTGCGAGTCGGCTTGAGAAAGTCGCGAGCAACGTGCAAGTGCGAAGATATGCGTAAGCGACATTCACGTAGGGATCTATAGAAGGCAAGCTTGCTGAGCAGCGCGTGTACGCGAGGATACGCAGACACAGGCACGCCTCGAGTGGTCTGCGTAACGTCGAGAAAAACGCATGGACGCGTAGGCATTCCCTTATTTAGAAGCGGAGAAACGTCTTGGCCAGTGTATTAACCATTGCGAAGAACAACCTTTTTGTACGTACGTAGAAAAACAGGAGGCGCGTACAGGAAAGGATCATTTAAAATACGCGAAAGAAAGGAAGTGCGTGACCGTTTTAACAAGTGGCATGGAAAAATTTGGCTGCCACTTCCGTGGTTTGCAAACCAGCGAAAAAAAAAAATGAAAGACAGAGAACTGCTCCACTTTCTTGCTTGAGAGGACACAAATGTTTGTAAAAAAATTCTATTTTACGATACAGATGTTACTTTCGACTAATCTCGCATGCTAATCGCGATTCGATACGATACGCGAGTGTACAGATCGTGATTTGATGCTCGAGTTGTTAAGAGTTTCGTTATCTGGCCTGGATTTGTCAGAAGTGGTCTTATCAGACGATTATGATCTTGCCTACTGTTTACACTAAGCGCGTGGTACACTTAAATTGCCCCTCTGTCGAAGAAGATAAAGGTTCGGTTAATTTTCATTCGATGCAGGTAAGGCGCCTACCGATAATACCGACGCGCGCGACTTTTCAATCGAAACTCGTATTGTACAGCGAGAAGAGCGTGCGAATGCCTCGAAAATGAAATTTATTGCTTTCTTATATTAAGAATCTTAATATTTACTTAATATTTGCTTTCTTATATTAAGAATCTTAATATTTACGCTCTTAACTTTAGATTTTTGCGGAAATTGCAAAATGTATGCCACAAAACTCTTATTGTAAAGCGAAAAACGAGTGCAAATGCCTCGAAAATTAAATTTATTGCTTTCTTATATTAAGAATCTTAATATTTACTTAATATTTGCTTTCTTATATTAAGAATCTTAATATTTACGCTCTTAACCTTATATTTTTGCAGAAATTGCAAAATGTAAGCCAGAAAACTTTTATTGTAAAGCGAAAAACGAGTGCAAATGCCTCGAAAATGAAATTTATTGCTTTCTTAGATTACGAATTTTAATTTTTACACTCTTAACCTTATATTTTTGCAGAAATTGCAAAATGTATGCAAGAAAACTCTTATTGTAAAGCGAAAAGTGCATGCGAAATCTTCGCAAATGAAATTTATTACTTTCTTATATTACGAATCTTAATCTCTGCACTCTCGATTTTATATTTTTGTAGAAATTGCAAAATATATGCTAGAAAAAAAGGCGTTTATGTAATTGTAAAGTCTGGACCAATTTGTACCTCTCAAAATGGCTTGAATGGAAAGTAAATGAAAAAAAAAAGTTAAATAAATAATGCGACAACAATTGGAACAAATTAAGAGGAAAAATCTGATGTACATGTATACAGGGTGTATATTAAAATGGGAACGTTTTATTAACTTCGTTAATAATGGTAATAATAGCTAATTACTCTAAATCCATTAAAGTTGTTACTATTTAAGAATGTAAAATGGTTCTTATTAATTGTTTATGAATTCTAATCTACTTCGTCTACAGTTGAAACGTTTTTTTACTGTTTTATGTTAAATTACACAATTTTTATTTAGTTTTTTTTTGTTAATTTGTTAATCTATTCGATGCTAGCACAGAATTTCGCGATTGCATTTGTATCGCCATTTTTGCAATTATTCTGGTATATTTGCTCTCGTATGCAAAAGATTGAGTATTAAAACAGGTTTAAAATGTAAGGTGTAAATTTGTGATGAAAATTGGTAAAATTATGCCATCCACGAGTATTCTCGTATTAATTATTAAATTAGAATCATGTACGCGTAATATATTAATTATTAAAATAGAATTATGTACGCGTAATATATTAATTATTAAGTTAGAATTATGTACGCGTAATATATTAATTATTAAGTTATGGTACACATATGTGTACACATATGTATATATGTATATATAATCAATTATTTGTGAGTGTTCCAAAAAATTTTTATTTCGCGATTTGTTAACAGAAAATTGTTATTTCAAGAACTCGTGGAGCAATGTTATTCGATGGATTTCTACTGAATTATAATAATAATAATATTCTACTAAAATAATATAATAATAATAATAATAATAATAATAATTCAGTAGAAATTCACAGAATAATAATGATAATAATTAGTATAAATATTATTACTATTATTATTATTATTATTATTATTATAGAATTTTAATTACCAAAAATTAAATAAATAACGCGATATTTAAGAATATATATGTATATATATAAGATAAATTATATTTAAAATAGATAAGAATGTTAAATATTGTTCAAAAATTGCAAAATAATATCGTTGGGTTTTTTAGGTTAGTTTTTCGAAAATTTCTCAAACATAAGTACTTTCTAAGTATAATGCGAGAAAATTAGGTTAGATTTGAATCGTTCAAAAGTAAAGAGACGAGTTGCAAAATAAAAGTTTCCAAAAGCTAACCTAAAACGCACGACGATATTACTTTGCGATTGTTTAAACAGTATCGTTCGATAGAAACTAGAATTATCGAACGTGTTAGGTTAGTTTTTGGAAATTTCCTGAAAACTAACCTAACACGTCTGACAATTTCAATTTTGCTATAATTTAACAACATTATTCCAACTCGTCACGTGATCTCGTCGCTTTTAACTAAGCAAAACCTAACCTATCTTACATTTTTAATTGTTTACAGTTAAGTAGCTTCGCAATTTATTGAAAATGAGTGAAAAGCAAGTCAAATAATTAAATAAACAAAACCTAGCCAATTTTACATATATAATCGAATAATCCACTTAATTGTTTATAGTTATCATCATCTGAATTATCTTGATAGTTAAATAAATACTGTTGGTTGCAATTTATTGAAAGCTGGTGAAAAACAAGTCAAATAATTAAATAAACAAAACCTAACCTGTCTTACATATATGAAATTATTCACTCAACTGTTTATAATTAAATACCCTTCGTTGCGATTTATTGAAAATGGGTTAAAAATAGATAAAATAATTGAATAAACAAAACCTAACCAATCTTACACATATGATCGAATTATCCATTTAATTGTTTACAGTTATCAGTAATCTTAATTATCTTAGTAGTTAAATAAATACCGTTGGTTGGGATTCGTCGAAGGCTGGTGAAAAACAAGACGAATAATTAAATAAACAAAACCTAACCAATCTTACATATATATTACAAAACCTAACAAAACCTAACCGATCTTATACATATGATCGAATTATCCATTTAATTGTTTATAGTTATAAATATCTTTATAGTTAAAAAATAATGCTCTTGGTTGCAATTTATTAAAAACTGGTGAAAAACAAGTCAAATAATTAAATGGACAAAACCTAACCTGTCTTACAGTTTCAATTGGTCACAGTTAAGTATCTTCGCAATTTATTGAAAACGAGTCAAATAATAAAATGAACAAAACCTGACCAATATATGATCGAATTATCAATTTAATTGTTTACAGTTATCGTCAGCTTATAATTATGTTAATAGTTGAATAAATACTGTTGGTTGGGATTTATTGAAAGCTGGTGGAAAACAAGACAAATAATTAAATAAACAAAACCTAACCAATCTTACATATATATTACAAAACCTAACAAAACCTAACCGATCTTATACATATGATCGAATTATTAATTTAGTTATTTACAGTTATCGTCAGCTTATAATTGTGTTAATAGTTGAATAAATACTGTTGGTTGGGATTTATTGAAAGCTGGTGGAAAACAAGACAAATAATTAAATAAACAAAACCTAACCAATCTTACATATATATTACAAAACCTAACAAAACCTAACCGATCTTATACATATGATCGAATTATCAATTTAGTTATTTACAGTTATCGTCAGCTTATAATTATCTTAATAGTTGAATAAATACTGTTGGTTGAGATTTGTTAAAGGCTGGTGGAAAACGGTGGATAACAAGTCAAATAATTAAATAGACAAAACCTAACCTGTCTTACATTTTCAATTGTTTACAGTTAAGTATCTACGCAATTTATTGAATTGAGTCAAATAATAAAATGAACAAAACCTAACCAATCTTATACACATGATCGAATTATCAATTTAATTATTTACAGTTATCGTCAGCTTATAATTATGTTAATAGTTGAATAAATACTGTTGTTTGGGATTTATTGGAAGCTGGTGAAAAACAAGACAAATAATTAAATAAACAAAACCTAACCAATCTTACATATATATTACAAAACCTAACAAAACCTAACCGATCTTATACATATGATCGAATTATCAATTTAGTTATTTACAGTTATCGTCAGCTTATAATTATCTTAATAGTTGAATAAATACTGTTGGTTGAGATTTGTCAAAGGCTGGTGGAAAACGGTGGATAACAAGTCAAATAATTAAATAGACAAAACCTAACCTGTCTTACATTTTCAATTGTTTACAGTTAAGTATCTTCGCAATTTATTGAATTGAGTCAAATAATAAAATGAACAAAACCTAACCAATCTTATACATACGATCGAATTATCAATTTAATTATTTACAGTTATCGTCAGCTTATAATTATGTTAATAGTTAAATAAATACTGTTGGTTGAGATTTGTTGCAATTGATTAAAAACTGGTGAAAAACAAGTGAAATAATAAAATGAACAAAACCTAACCGATCTTATACATACGATCGAATTATCAATTTAATTATTTACATTATAATTATGTTAATAGTTGAATAAATACTGTTGGTTGAGGTTCGTCGAAGGCTGGTGGAAAACGGTGGATACCGTTACGGAGGCGTACACCCAGTATAATGCATGCACGTACGATATTATCCGCGAGCGTAAACGGGTGTGCGTATAACCTCTTCTGGCGAGGCGCGAGGAGGAGAGGGCGAGGAGGAACAAAGAAGAAAGATGGAATGCGGCCGGCCGCTACCGCCTTTACCGCCACTGCTGTCCCTATTGCCACAGTCGCCTCGCTACTTATCGCTAGATACTAAAACAGACAATCGAGAGATGACTCTCCGACCTGCAATGCCACTTGCGACTGCGGTTCTGCTGCTGACTCGACGACTGCTCGCGTCAGCCATTCAGCGTACTGAAAACTTGCCAAAGTATAAACGCGCTTCGTTCTCTGTTTTTATTCGTTTACGTAAAATTGACGAATTGTAAATGTGTTGGTTCGTATCTGATTTTGTAGAAGAATTAGTTCCAAGGAAATTCTGTATTAAGTATTTAAGTTTCGCAGAGTTTTCACGAATTTGTAAATAATATTTCCATTTCTTTTTGCTTCTTTTTTTAGTCGTTCACGAAGTTCAGTATCAGATGGTGGCTGAGTAAAATTGATTAATGAGAAATATCAGATTTTGTAGAAGAATTAGTTTCGAGGAAATTTTGTATTAAGTATTTCAGTTTCGCAGAGTTTTCACGAATTTGTAAATAATATTTCCATTTCTTTTTGCTTCTTTTTTTAGTCGTTCACGAAGTTCAGTATCAGATGGTGGCTGAGTAAAATTGATTAATGAGAAATATCATGTTTTGTTGAAGAATTAGTTCCAAGGAAACTCTGTGTTAAATATTTAAGTCTCTCAGATATTTCACGAATTTATAAATATTTCCATTTATTATTTTTTTTTTTTTTTTATTCATTCACGAAGTTCAGTATCAGATGGCTGAGTAAAATTGATAAATGAGAAATATATTTGTTTGTATCATATTTTGTAGAAGAATTAATTTCTTTTAAAGAAAAAAATTTTTATTATTTAAAATTTTAAAGAAACTAATTTTTTTGTTTAGAATTTTAAGCAATACTTCTCACAGACTTTACACGAACTTGTAGATGTTTTAGTTCTTTTGTTTTTATTCATGAAAAAGCAATAATAAATTTCCTCAGATTTATGATATACGCAAATTGGTTTCCACGATTTTATTAAATATTTAAGACTATGAGAAATATTGTATAAAATTTTAAAGAAAAAAAGTGTTCTTTATTTAATATTTTAAATAAAAAAAATGTTCTTTATTTGAAATTTTAAAGGAAAAAAAATGTTCTTTATTTAAAATTTTCTTTATTTAAAATTTTAAACAATATTTCTCATAAACTTTACACGAACTTACAGATATTTTAGTTCTCTTTTTTTCTATTCATCAAAATTGTCTCAAATTTCTGACACACGTGAACTGATCCAACGCTTTCAAAAAATTACATTTCTCGTCTATTTCGTCTCTTCCGACCACTACTTCTAAAAAATTTCCATTTACACGTTTACAAGACGATCAGAGTAGATACACATTGGTATAAATTGAAAGGAGTGTGAAAAATGAGAATACACGTATTAGTGTAAGGTTTTAAGAAGTTTATGCGACAATTGTGACACTGCTGCGTCTGCTTTTGTCGTTAGCGATGTGTGCGTGTGTACTTGGCGAATATTCAAACTCGTTTTTCTCGAAGGCAAGGCTACGCGAGCGCGATTTCGTTATTCTTGGTTCGACTCGGATTTTTGCTTCTAAATTTAGAGGGACACCGTATAGACGGTCGCTTAGATTCATAACGGACTGCTATCGCCTCTGAAAATTCATTTCTGTAACTTGCTAGTCTGTTTTGGTAACGGTATAGAGAAACGCGCCAGAGTTAAGTGTACAGTGCTGCTTGCTGTACAGCTTTTCAAATGAACAGTATTTTTTTTTCAAATTTTATTACATATAATATGAATTTTATAATAATAAAATTTCAAAAATCATACGTTCTGCCACCAAAATCGTTACAACTAACCAGTTGTTTTCTAATTAAATATAAGACAAGTGCAAAACAAATTGTTGTATATAAAAGAAATTAAATACTTGCAAGTTATTAATTATATTTAATTTATAAATTATTGTATATAATATGTAATAATTTCTTGTATATATTAATTTGCTCAGATCTCTGAGCACACGATAATAAAATATGTTTCTGAGTAGAGAAGAATGTGAGCATATAATATGAATTTTATAATAATAAAATTGAAAAGTAGAAGTATTCAAATTAAAACAGCTACGAACTTCTTTTTTCAATAACTCAGCATTTTTTGATGATGACGGTATTACAAGATTCCTTGCAAGTGTTGGAGAAATTGCACTTTGCTTGTGATACAGTCTTAATGCTCAAAATCAGCTGATATATAAATATTGGAAAAAATAGTGGAACGAGAGCAGTCACGTTCACTTAGATTTCTAGTATACGTTATTAATAAAAATTATGAATGAAAAGTTTAATGGAATATTATCATGTATCAAATTTTATATGTGAACTAGTTCTAAGAAAATTCTATGTTAATTAAAAATTGTATCGAGTGTGCTCAGATATCTCTTTCTACTAAACAAAAACAAAACAAAATCTTTATTAACAGAGAAACAAATTTAGTCCATACTTTAAGACTTTGACGCAAAATAAAGCTATAATTAAGATCGACTTAATAAAATTTGCAATCAAAATAAAGAGCAGATTCTAAGCTTTAAAACGATATAGATATTGACCAAAGTTTATTTCATAATTTATTAAAATTTCAAAGATAAAGTTCAACCACATAAAAACCAAAAAAACATTCCCTTCGCATTGACTTAATAAAATGATCAAAAAATAGCTATAATTAAGATCGACTTAATAAAATTTGCAATCAAAATAAAGAGCAGATTCTAAGCTTTAAAACGATATAGATATTGACCAAAGTTTATTTCATAATTTATTAAAATTTCAAAGATAAAGTTCAACCACATAAAAACCAAAAAAACATTCCCTTCGCATTGACTTAATAAATAATGATCAAAATATAGCTCTAATTAAGATCGACCTAATAACATTTGTAATCAAAATAAAGAGCAGATTCTAAGCTTTAAAACGATATAGATATTGACCAAAGTTTATTTCATAATTTATTAAAATTTTAAAGATAAAGTTCAACCATATAATAACTAAAAAAACATTTCCTTTGCATCCACTTAATAAAATGATTAAAAAATAGCTATAATTAAGATCGACCTAATAATATTTGTAATCAAAATAAAGAGCAGATTCTAAGCTTTAAAATGATATAAATATTGACCAAAGTTTATGTCATAATTTATTAAAATTTCAAAGATAAAGTTCAACCATATAAAAACCGAATAAACATTCCCTTTGCACTGACTTAATAAAACGATCAAAAAATAGCTATAATTAAGATCGACCTAATAATATTTGTAATCAAAATAAAGAGCAGATTCTAAGCTTTAAAATGATATAAATATTGACCAAAGTTTATTTCATAATTTATTAAAATCTCAAAGATAAAGTTCAACTATATAAAAACCAAAACAATATTCCCTTTGCATTGACTTAATAAATAATTATCAAAATATAGCTCTAATTAAGATCGACCTAATAACATTTGTAATCAAAATAAAGAGCAGATTCTAAGCTTTAGTTAAGAACTAAGTTAAACTGCTCTAAGTTAAATTCGTGAAGAACTAAATTGCTTCTTGCTAAGTTAAATTTTTAAAGAATTAAGTTAAGATTATTTAAATTAATGCTTGAGATTACTTAAGTTTAGTATCTTGACGTAAAAACTGAACTTACTTAACACTTTGACACACATTTTGGACTTTACGATCGCCCTCAGAAACACATTTTTTTTCTTTTTCGTTTGTTTACGACTGCCAGATGAAATCGAGTGTAAGTTGTACGTTTCGAAGTGAAAATGATCACATTTTGCCACGGTTTTTCCCAAAAAAAAAACTATCGACGGCTATAACCGTCATTTGCTCGTCACGTCATTTTTTCTGTTCCAGAAGCAAATGACGGCTATAACCGTCGCGACGACTAAACGCCATTTGCTTTACTAATTCATTGTATTTACTTAATTCACGGAAAAATACAGAATAAACGGTTCGTCTTCGCGGAATCGTCTGTCGACGGTTATAGCAGTCATTTGTCTCTGGACACTCAAATGTTTCAAAGCTAAAAAAGGACAACTAATACGCCGTCTGGCATGCTGTAACTTTTTTCCTAGACGCGTTACTCACTAGTTTAACAAGTGTACGCGTTGGTACATTTTGCGCTAACGCTGCTCTTTTTTTATCGATTAAAATACGCGCGACGGCTATAGCCGTCAGTCGCGTATATCATATCGCCAAGTATCCGACGGCTATGGACGTCGTTTACGTAAAGGCGCCAGTATCGCGCGTGGAGGGACGATAAATCGTTGGCGAACTGGTACGTGGCTTAATTTCAAGCGATTAAGCACGACGACCTAGTATCGAAAGAAAACTAGACCTCGTGGTCTGTCCAAGTTTTCGCTAGACGGTCTCGAAAGGACGCGCTTGACAACGAGTTCTATTCACGCCACTAGGTCACCAAGAAAACTTGCTACGTCGCGTTCGAAATAGATCTCTCTCTCTCGCAGGCAGCGATTGCAATACGGTTGGGCCATCGCGATGAGTAACATTGTGTACAAGATTCCAGATATTGTGTCGCACACGATACGTGTTTACGTTTCCCTATTTTCTACCGTTCTCGAAGCCAATTTCGCGCGAGAATGGATTCCCACATGCCTCTTTGTGGATAGCTTTTTCCTTTTTTTTTTTTTCTTGTTCGTTCACGTGCATCAGATGACTGTAGCAAATTTACTCAGATTTAATGAAGAATGAAATATATTAATTTTTATCATATTTTGTAGGAGAATTAGTTCTAAATATTATATATTAAATATTTAAGTCTCATCAGATTTTACATGAATTTACAAATATTTCCATTTCTTTTTTTTTTTTATTTATTTACGTGCATCAGATGGTTGTAGCAAATTTACTCAGATTTACTGAAGAATGAAATATATCTGTTTGTATCAGATTTTGTAGAAAAATTAGTTCTAAATATTATATGTTACAAGTTTACAAATATTTTCATTTTTCTTCTCTTTTTTTATTTATTCACGTGCATCAGATGGTTGTAGCAAATTTACTCAGATTTACTGAAGAATGAAATATATTAATTTTTATCATATTTTGTAGGAGAATTAGTTCTAAATATTATATATTAAATATTTAAGTTTCATCAGATTTTACATGAATTTACAAATATTTCCATTTCTTTTTTTTTTTTATTTATTTACGTGCATCAGATGGTTGTAGCAAATTTACTCAGATTTACTGAAGAATGAAATATATCTGTTTGTATCAGATTTTGTAGAAAAATTAGTTCTAAATATTATATGTTACAAGTTTACAAATATTTTCATTTTTCTTCTCTTTTTTTATTTATTCACGTGCATCAGATGGTTGTAGCAAATTTACTCAGATTTACTGAAGAATGAAATATATTAATTTTTATCATATTTTGTAGGAGAATTAGTTCTAAATATTATATATTAAATATTTAAGTTTCTCAGATTTTACATGAATATACAAATATTTCCATTTCTTTTTTTTTTTTATTTATTCACGTGTATCAGATGACTGTAGCAAATTTACTTGGATTTACTGAAGAATGAAATATATCTGTTTGTATCAGATTTTGTAGAAAAATTAGCTCTAAATATTATATATTACAAATTTACAAATATTTTCATTTTTCTTCACTTTTTTTATTTATTCACGTGCATCAGATGGTTGTAGCAAATTTACTCAGATTTACTGAAGAATGAAATATATTAATTTTTATCATATTTTGTAGGAGAATTAGTTCTAAATATTATATATTAAATATTTAAGTTTCATCAGATTTTACATGAATTTACAAATATTTCCATTTCTTTTTTTTTTTTATTTATTCACGTGTGTCAGATGGCTATGGCAAATTTAAAAAAAATAATTTAAAATTGGTAAATGAAAAATATTAATTTGTGCCATATTTTGTAGAAGAATTAATTCTAAGAAAATTCTATGTTAAATATTATAAATTAATTATAAATATCTATATTAAATATTATATATTATATATTTAAGTTTCTCAGATTTTCCACGATTTTAAAAATATTTCCATTTCTTTCTTTTTCTTATTCATTCACACGTATCAGATGACAGTATCAAATTTACTTAGATTTTTGGTATACGTTACGAATAAAATTGATGAATGAAAAATATTCATTTGTATCATATTTTGTAGAGGATTTAGTTCCAAGAAATTTCTGTGTTAATTAAAAATTTTACTTGGCATCCTTGCATATCCCATTTCTACAATTTTTTCTCTTTTTTTTATTCATCTACACGTATCAAAATTTGCTCAGATTTCTGATACACGTTACGAATAAAAATTACAAGTGAAAAGTTTAATCGAAGGTCAACATTTATAATACTTTATACAAGAAAATTCTACGTTAATTAAACATTTTACTCAGCATCCTCCAGATATCCCATTTCTACAATTTCAAACGATATTTATCACAGATATTTCAATTTCCTTTTTTTTTATTTATCAAAAAGCAATTAATAAATTTTCTCAGGCTTCTAACATACGTGAATTTATGATTTCCACGATTTTATTAAATATTTAAGTCTCTCAGTCATTTAGAAATTTTTCTACAAATATGAGGGCATGAAAAATAATTCTGAAGAATGAATTGGACAAAATTTTAAAGAAAACAATTTTTATTATTTAAAATTTTAAAGAAACAAATTTTTTTGCTTAGAATTTTAAGCAATATTTCTCACAGATTTCACACGAACTTACAAATATTTTAGTTCTTTTTTTTAGTCATCAAAAAGCAATAATAAATTGTCCCAGATTTCTGATATACGTGAATTGGTTTCCACGATTTTATTCAATATTTGCCTCTCATATATTTCGAAAATTTTGAACAATTAGTTCTTTTTTCTCAGTTATCAAAAAGCAATAATAAATTTTCGTGGAATTGGTTTCCACGATTTTATTGATTATTTAAGTCTCTCATATATTTCGAAAATTTTCAACAATTTTTCTCACAAACTTTACACAAACTTACAGATATTTTATTTCTTTCTTTTTATTCATCAAAAAGCAATAATAAATTGTCCCAGATTTCTGATATACGTGAATTGGTTTCCACGATTTTATTCAATATTTGCCTCTCATATATTTCGAAAATTTTGAACAATTAGTTCTTTTTTCTCAGTTATCAAAAAGCAATAATAAATTTTCGTGGAATTGGTTTCCACGATTTTATTGATTATTTAAGTCTCTCATATATTTCGAAAATTTTCAACAATTTTTCTCACAAACTTTACACAAACTTACAGATATTTTATTTCTTTCTTTTTATTCATCAAAAAGCAATAATAAATTGTCCCAGATTTCTGATATACGTGAATTGGTTTCCACGATTTTATTCAATATTTGTCTCTCATATATTTCCAAAATTTTGAACAATTAGTTCTCTTTTTTCAGTTATCAAAAAGCTGTAATAAATTTTCATGGAACTGGTTTCCACGATTTTATTGAATATTTAAGTCTCTCAAAATTTTCAATAAATACGAGGGCATGAAAAATAATTGTGACGACTGAATTCGAACGTTAAATAAGAAAACGTCGATGGTAGACGTTGAATCGGAAAAGAAACGAATGAAATACATTTGTTCGTAGCAACAGGACTATGCGTATATCTCCATAGGAATGCGAGGCCCGAGAGCTTTCGTAAAACCGGTTCTCATCGTAAAACGTCATTTGACACATTTCCAGCGAGCACAGCGTAGACAGCATCGAATGCACGTGCGTTCTCTCTATGCGTGTAAATAACATTTTCCAACGGAATTAGAAGGAATCGATACTTTCACCGCCATTTTCCAAACCACCAGTCGTCGAACTTAACGACACAACCTTGTTGTGCTCCTTAAAATCGTACGTTCTGCCACCAAAATCGTTACAACTGACCAGTTCTTTTCTAATTAAACATAAGACAAGTGCAAAACAAATTGTTGTATATAAAAGAAATTAAATACTTGCAAGTTATTAATTATATTTAATTTACAAATTATTGTATACAATATGTAATAATTTCTTGTATATATTAATTTGCTCGGATCTCTGAGCACACGATAATAAAATATGTTTCTGAGTAGAGAAGAATGTGAGCATATAATATGAATTTTATAATAATAAAATTGAAAAGTAGAAGTATTCAAATTAAAACAGCTACGAACTTCCTTTTTCAATAACTCAGCATTTTCTGATGATGATGGTATTACAAGATTCCTTGCAAGTGTTGGAGAAATTGCACTTTGCTTGTGATACAGTCTTAATGCTCAAAATCAGCTGATATATAAATATTGGAAAAAGTAATGGAACGAGAGCAGTCACGTTCACTTAGATTTCTAGTATACGTTATTAATAAAAATGATGAATGAAAAGTTTAATGGAATATTATCATGTATCAAATTTTATATGTGAACTAGTTCTAAGAAAATTCTATGTTAATTAAAAATTGTATCGAGTGTGCTCAGATATCTCTTTCTACAATTTTATTAAATGTTTAAGTTCCTCAGATTTTTCTTTTTCTTTTTTTATTCATTTATATGTATCAAAAGTAATCGTAAATTTTCTCAGATATTTTTGACACACGTGAACTGGCCATTAACAAGAATTATAAATTAAAAATTTCATGGAACATCATCACGTGTATGTATTTTATATAAGAAATAAGATATGCTATTTCTACAATTTTATTAAATATTTCTCATACTTCTAGATGAATTTACAGACATTTTCATTTCTTTTTTTATTAATAAATTTTCTTAGAATTCTGATACATGTGCGCTGGTAATTAATAAAAATTATGAATGAAAAGTTTAATGGAATACCATCGTATATTAAATTTTATATAAAAAATAGTTTTAAGAAGATTCTATGGTAATTAAAAATTATATTTAACGTCCTCAGACTTCTCTTTCTACAATTTTATTAAATATTTATATTTTTCATATTTTTAGATGAATTTACAAACATTTTCATTTCTTTTTTTATTAATAAATTTTCTTAGAATTCTGATACATGTGCGCTGGTAATTGATAAAAATTATGAATGAAAAGTTTAATGGAATACCATCGTATATTAAATTTTATATAAAAAATAGTTTTAAGAAGATTCTACGGTAATTAAAAATATTATTTAACATCCTCAGACTTCTCTTTCTACAATTTTATTAAATATTCATATTTGTCATACTTTTAGATGAATTTACAGTCATTTTCATTTCTTTTTTTATTAATAAATTTTCTTAGAATTCTGATACATGTGAACTGGTAATTAATAAAAATTATGAATGAAAAGTTTAATGGAATACCATCGTATATCAAATTTTATATAAAAAATAGTTTTAAGAAGATTCTATGGTAATTAAAAATTATATTTAACGTCCTCAGACTTCTCTTTCTACAATTTTATTAAATATTTATATTTTTCATATTTTTAGATGAATTTACAAACATTTTCATTTCTTTTTTTATTAATAAATTTTCTTAGAATTCTGATACATGTGAACTGGTAATTAATAAAAATTATGAATGAAAAGTTTGATGGAATACCATCGTATATTAAATTTTATATAAAAAATAGTTTTAAGAAGATTCTATGGTAATTAAAAATTATATTTAACATCCTCAGACTTCTCTTTCTACAATTTTATAAAATATTTATATTTTTCATATTTTTAGATGAATTTACAAACATTTTCATTTCTTTTTTTATTAATAAATTTTCTTAGATTTCTGATACATGTGAACTGGTAATTAATAAAAATTATGAATGAAAAGTTTAATGGAATACCATCGTATATCAAATTTTATACAAGAAATAGTTTTAAGAAGATTCTATGGTAATTAAAAATTATATTTAACATCCTCAGACTTCTCTTTCTACAATTTTATTAAATATTTATATTTTTCATATTTTTAGATGAATTTACAGACATTTTCATTTCTTTTTTTATTAATAAATTTTCTTAGAATTCTGATATATGTGAACTGGTAATTAATAAAAATTATGAATGAAAAGTTTGATGGAATACCATCGTATATTAAATTTTATATAAAAAATAGTTTTAACAATATTCTATGGTAATTAAAAATTATATTTGACGTCCTCAAATACTCCATTCTGCAATTTTATTAAATATTCATATTTCTCATACTTTTAGATTTAAAAATTTACAGACATTCTCAATTTTTCTTTCTTTTGATTAAAAAATTTTAGAACGCCTGGAACAGCAACGAGCGTCAGTTTGTGCCACGTGAGTGTTCATAAATGCACGCGTGTAAGATGGTCCAAAAATAGAGAGAGCGAAATACTGTTCCTCGAGGAGAGTCGATGCGATCTTCGAGCATTATTCGAGGAAACACGTGCTGACGAATAAGAAACTCGCAACATGTGTCACGGACTTCCCCTTATTTCGTACACCTCGTATTCTCCCTTATTTCGTGTCTCGTTTCGTTCGAGCAGGGGTGGCCGATTGTTTTCGTTCGCGGGACACTTTTTAACCCTTTTTTACCCTCGAAAAGAAAAAATAACCATTTTTCTAAATAAAAAGAACTTTTCTAAAGAAAAGTATCAATTTTTTTTTTTTAGCACTCGAAAGAAAAAGCTACAATTTTTCTACAGTTACATAAACAATGCTTTGTGGGTCACTTTTTAAAGTAATAATTTTTTTATTTAGTACTCAAAAGAAAAAGTAATAATTTTTCTAAGCACTCGAAAAAAAGTAAGAATTTTTTTTTAGAATATTACAATTTAATATCAGCAAAGGTCATATAAAAATCTTAAGAGATCTGCGAAAACGTCATTAGAACTTAATAATGCGAAGATGTTATTAGAACTTAATATCTGCAAAGATCATATTAGAATTTAATATCAGCAGAGATTATATTAGAATTTAAGATCTGCGAAAAGGTTATTAGAACTTAAAATCTGCGAAAATCTTATCAGAATTTAATATCTGCAAAGATTATATTAGAACTTAATATTTGCAAAGATTACAATTTAATATCAGCAAAAATCATATTAGAACTTAATATCTGCAAAGATCATATTAGAACTTAATATCTGCAAAAATCATATTAGAACTTAAGATCTACGAAGATTTTATCAGAACTTAAGATTTGCAAAGATCTTATTAGAACTTAATATTTGCAAAGATTACATTAGAACTTAATATCAGCAAAGACTATATTACAATTTAATATCAGCAAAGATCATATTACAATTTAATATCAGCAAAGGTCATATAAAAATCTTAAGAGAACTGCGAAAACGTCATAATAATCCGAAGATCTTATTAGAACTTAATATTTGCAAAGATCATATTAGAACTTAATATCTGCGAAAATTTTACCAGAACTTAAGATTTGCAAATATCACATTAGAACTTAATATCTGCGAAAATTTTACCAGAACTTAAGATTTGCAAAGATCTTATTAGAACTTAATATCTGCGAAAATTTTACCAGAACTTAAGATTTGCAAATATCATATTAGAACTTAAGATCTGCGAAGATCATATCAGAACTTAAAAATGCGAAGAACTTATTGGAAGCAAAAGATCATACTAGAACTTAATATCTGTAAAGATCATATTAGAACTTCAGATCTGCGAAAACGTTATTAGAACTTAATATCTGCTAAGATTTTATTCGAACTTAATATCACCAAAGATCTTATCAGAATTTAGTATCAGCAAAAATCATATTAGAACTTAATATTTGCAAAGATCATACTAGAACTTAATATCTGCAAAAATCATATTAGAACTTAAGGTCTACGAAGATTTTATCAGAACTTAAGATTTGCAAAGATCTTATTAGAACTTAATATCTGCGAAAATTTTACCAGAACTTAAGATTTGCAAAAATCATATTAGAACTTAAGATCTGCGAAGATCATATCAGAACTTAAAAATGCGAAGAACTTATTGGAAGCAAAAGATCATACTAGAACTTAATATCTGCAAAGATCATATTAGAACTTAATATCAGCAAAGATCATACTAGAACTTAATATCTGCTAAGATTTTATTCGAACTTAATATCACCAAAGATCTTATCAGAATTTAATATCAGCAAAAATCATATTAGAACTTAATATCTGCAAAGATCATACTAGAACTTAATATCTGCAAAAATCATATTAGAACTTAAGATCTACGAAGATTTTATCAGAACTTAAGATTTGCAAAGATCTTATTAGAACTTAATATCTGCGAAAATTTTACCAGAACTTAAGATTTGCAAAAATCATATTAGAACTTAAGATCTGCGAAGATCATATCAGAACTTAAAAATGCGAAGAACTTATTGGAAGCAAAAGATCATACTAGAACTTAATATCTGCAAAGATCATATTAGAACTTAATATCAGCAAAGATCATACTAGAACTTAATATCTGCTAAGATTTTATTCGAACTTAATATGACCAAAGATCTTATCAGAATTTAATATGAGCAAAGCTCTTATCAGAACTTAATATCATCTTTGCTGACATTAGAACTTAGTACCAGCAAAAATCGTACTACAACTCAAGATCTACAAATACCACATTCGAGCATAATATCATCGCAGATCAAATCACAACACCTACGAATCTCTGATCAGCACTGAAGCCCTACAAAAGAGATCGCAATAGAGCATCGCTGGCGAATACACGCGTAGCCCCAAATATAGAGAAGACCAGAGTTCAATTGGTCCGTGTTGGAGCCCACGAGAACGGCCGTTCGCCCACCCCTGCCTCGACATTTCCACGTACACACAAACTCCTCGAAGAACGCGCGATAACAACTGCCAGCCAACCCAAAACCTCGCGCAGAGAATCTCTCGAATAATGTCAAGATTAATAGAATCGCGAGGCACGCGAAATCGGTGTTACACTCTGGTCGAGTTGCTCGTTCGCCAAGCTTCTTCTCGCTCGCAAGCTAAAGTGAACGGCTGGCTCGCATGGTGGAGGGCGAAGGAGGGGGGGGACGCGTAACACGTGACACAACGGAGGTGATATCGATGCTCAGTTTGCCCGATTATGGGAAAACTACGTGCCCCGTGGCGAGCGACCGGTCCCTCTCGACGACGTTCCACCGCGTCCGCTGATTTTTTCCTGCGCTGGCTCGCGCGGTTCGCCTCGATTCGTGGCTAACCGTAAACGAAATCCGCGAGATCTCGAAAACTATGGCGAAAGTCTGAGAGAGGAGGGGGGGGGGGCGTGCGTGCGCGTAGAACGTACTTGGAGCAGCGGCGACGAGAGGGGAAGGCAGCCCAGCCGTGGGCGTCGATCATGCGGAGCGAAGTAAGGCGTGTCGCGGAGAGGCGATGCGCGTTGCTCACGGATTATTAGCTTTGGATTTTAATGGCTCGCTTACCTTCGTCCAGCAGCCGTTCTACGTGTATGAAGACATTTGGGAAAGCAGCTAGCTGCTTTCGGTCTTTCAGCAACTGTGACAGGTAGTCCGCTATGCTCTGCGTCGTGTTGGTGTTGTCGCACATCGCAATTATCTTGATTGCTCGTACAGGGGGGTGGGGGGCGGTCAGGCGAAAAAAATTATACCAAGTGTGTGGGAAGAGAGAGAGAGAGAGATATATACGCGCGCGTGTGCGAAAACAACGAGTAACGCGAGCGGCGGGACGGAGAGCAGAAAAAAAAGTAACCGAACGAACGAACGAAGCTACCAAACAACAAGTCTCTCTTTTTCACGTCTCGCCTCTTCTTCCAGGGCACAAACGGTTATTATTATTATTTAGAACCGCGATCCGTCGTTTCACTTTCGCCGTCAAACTGAACACTCCGCCCGGGTTTCTTCGCGCTTCCCTCGCACAGACTCTGAGGTGGAAACCTCAGCCGCGGTTGTTCCCGTGAAACGTCGCGCCTCCTCGCTTCGTCGTGTGGTCTCTTCTCTGGCGCGCGCCTCGCATACGTCGCCACGATTGCGTTACGTTTTTAGAAATAGCGGAGTCAGTATACTGTGTGTTGAAGGAGAGGAGAAAGGGCGAGGAGGGGACGGGGGGGTTAGGTGGAGGAGGAGGAGGAGGAGGAGGGGGAGGAGGAGCACGCGAGAGCGACGGAAATAGAGAGGACTTACCGCTGCGCGTTGAAGAAAGGGAGAACGCTCGCGATGGAGCAAGAGAAAGCTCGCGGGAAGGAGAGAGAGAGAGACACTGAGAACAAGACGGAGGAGGTGGAAAGAGAAGAAGAGTGGTACGAATGGAAGGAGAGAGGAGAGAAGAGAAAGGAAAGAGAAGAGACAGAGAGAGAGTGAGGTGGGAAGGAGAGGAAGGAAAAGGCAGGGAAATTAGACGCTTGAAAAAGATAGAGGAAAGAGAGATAGAGAGAGAAAGAGAGGAGAGAGAGAGAGAGAGAGGGAGGAGAATACAGCCTCTCTCGCGAGTCGGATACACTGGTTAAGGTCAAAGGAAAAGTTAAGATTCGTTGATCGCGAGATTAAAAACAAACACACGCTACGGGACTCTCGGCTCTACTGCACCGCTCGTGCATGCGCCGCTGCGAGCTTGCCCAGCGGATTCCAGAGTGTCCGCGCGTGCGCGTGGCGGCGCTCGCGCATGCGCGCGCCGCGCGTTAGTTCTTGCGTGCCTCTGTCGGCGCGCTTCGACCGCTCACTACCATATACGGCCTCTGCGTACGCGCGTGTACTGAGGTGCACGCCATACCATCGTCGCGTACAAGTTGAACAATCCAGGGACGCCATCGACCAGCGATGCGCCCTCCATCTTGCGATACACCACGATGATTCATTGTCCCTTACGCGAACGATCCGCAGAGAGACTGCACGCACGATTTCAGACGCGATTTCGGCTGCCCAGAACCGTCTCAGTCGGACGCGGAACGCTGCTGTTTTATTGCCAGCCGAGCGTATCATTTTTCCAGATCGACGCGAAATTAGATCATCGTCTAACGAAACATATGTAACGCTTTAAATAAACCGCCTGGCTAAATTTAGACCCGGGGTTTAACGCGATATTTTAAAGTCGACGCAGAGTCATTTCGTGGACAAATTTTCGTGGACCAGAGGGCAGCCGTCGATACGATCTACGAGAATATTCATTCAGAGATAAGCTTGTTTCGATTATTAATTAACCACTCATCGATATTTCAACAACAATAACTAAAAGCTTCTTTACTTTACTCGAATACAAGTGTTTCGCTGAGAACAGTATTGTTGGGCTCGAAAGAACAAGAAATTCTGAGTTTGTTACTGGAAATTAGGTAAATAATGATTACGATTATTAAGAGTTTGATAAAAATTGTGGATAATGTTCGAGTGTCGTTGGTGGAACTATCAGAAGCCTCTCGACGATATTAAAAGAGTGTATCGACGCGTTCAACTATTTACGTTATAATCACGAAGCAGTATACCGTAGAATGTATAATTAATGCTGCTACCTACTTTCAGTTTGCAATCACGTAGAGTATCGCATCGTAGATTCGAACTACGCATTGATTGGTATATCGTGGGAGACGTGACATTGATCAGCGAACAAGTAGAATACACACCTTTCCAGATCGAACTCGTTTTAAATGCCTATCGTTTTCAATAGCGCGAGAGGATCGATGGAAATTTCATTCTGACAGAAAATCGACCAATACCAATCGATAACCTTATTTCCTTCATAATAAATAATTTCCTTTTACTGTTAAAGCTTCAAATTTTCTTTTTTTTTAATTTTGCAACTTTCTTGTAACTTTATACTAATAATTTTGTGCTAATAATATTTTACTTTTAAATTTTGTTTCTAATTCTATGTAAATTCAATGTAATTTTGTTTTAATTTTTAATTATTTAATATTCAGACGTACCTATCTAATTAATATTTATTTTTTTCTTATTTTGTTGAAGCAATATGTTCAACGTTCCTTCGTTCTTTCCTTTAATAAATAATTTCCTTTTACTGTTAAAGCTTGTAATTTTCCTTTTAATTTTGCAACTTTCTTGTAACTTTATAGTAATAATAACTGTAATATTATGCTAACGATCTATGATATTATACTAATAATATCTACAATATAATCTTGTAATTTTATGCTAATAATATTTTACTTTTAAATTTTGTTTCTAATTCTACGTAAATTCAATGTAATTTTGGTTTAATTTTTAATTATTTAATATTCAGATGTACATATCTAATTAATTTTTTTTTTTGTTATTTTGTTGTTTTCTTTAATAAATAATTTACTTTTATTATTACATTTTGTAATTTTATTTTATACCAATAATATTCTACTCTTAAATTCAATATGATTTTGTTTTCTAATTTTTAATTATTCAATGTTCAAATTTACATATTTAATGAATATTTTTTTTTCTATTTTGTTGAAGCAATTTGTTCTACTTTTACTGTTAAATATTGTAATTTCACTTTTTGCCAATAATATTCTACTCTTAAATCCAATATGATTTTGTTTTTTAATTTTTAGTTATTTAATATTCAGATGTACATATTTGAAGCAATTTGTTTTACTTTTACTGTTAAATATTGTAATTTCACTTTATATCAAAGATATTTTACTCTTAAATTTAGTATGATTTTGTTTTTTAATTTTTAGTTATTTAATATTCAGATGTACATATTTAATTAATATTTTTTTTTTAAGCTATTTTGTTGAAGCAATTTGTTCTACTTTTACTGTTAAATATTGTAATCTCACTTTATACCAATAATATTCTACTCTTAAATTCAATATGATTTTGTTTTCTAATTTTTAATTATTCAATATTTAAATGTACATATTTAATTAATTCTTTTTGCTATTTTGTTGAAGCAATTTGTTTCACTTTTACTGTTAAATATTGTAATTTCACTTTATATCAAAGATATTTTACTCTTAAATTTAGTATGATTTTGTTTTAATTTTTAATTATTCAATATTCAGATGTACATATTTAATTAATTTTTTTTTTTTAAGCTATTTTGTTGAAGCAATTTGTTCTACTTTTACTGTTAAATATTGTAATTTCACTTTTTACCAATAATATTCTACTCTTAAATTTAATATGATTTTGTTTTCTAATTTTTAATCATTTAATATTCAAATGCACACATTTAATTAATATTTCTTTTGCCATTTTGTTGCAAAACAATGCGCAGAACGCTTCTTCGTTCTTTCGTTTCGTAATGCACACGTTTTGTATCACCGTGCGCATCTCATAAGTTCCCTTTCCCACAATTACATAATTACAAGCTGTTACGAGAAATTTCTAAACGATACACCGTCCTCGATCAACGCGAAATCTTTCGTTCTTATTAATTCTGTACGCGTTACGATCCATTATGAATTGGTAATTAATATAATTAATGTATCCATGCTCGCCTTTGAACTCGCAGCAAACTTCCAATTATTATCGTTTAACATTTTTCAAAATTGTGACTAACTCGAGAGAATACAAATGTCGAATCTATTAGAGAATATCGAGACATCCGCTCGAAATAAAATTACAGAGAGTAATTTATTATATATTTTAGCACCAGTGGCTAAAACGAGCGAAGCTGTTATTCGCCAAATGACCTTCTTTTTTATTATTTTTATTTTTTTCTATTATTTACTTAATATCGCATTAGTCCACATTTTCAAACGTTAATTGTGACTAACTAAAAAAAAAAAATGTCGAATCTATTAGAGATTATCGAGATGTCTGCTCGAAATAGAATTACAAAGAGTAATTTGTTTTACATCTCGAGTGGAGCTGTTAATCGCCAAACAACCTTGTTTCTTTCATTTTTTCTTAAATCAAAATTCAGAGAATTCGAGCAGCATTTAATGATTTAATATCTCGTATTAGTCTAAAGGGAAAATTAACGAAAAAAAGATTCATTGTGCATTAAATATGGGCTGCTACAGTGTTTATGCTTCGTCTACTTGTTATTCCAAAAAAAAATGTACTTAAAACTATTCAACGTTTATTCGACGTTCCATTTGAAGCTTAACACGCGATTATCACCTGGACAGAGCTTGGTTCGCCTCGAGGGGGACATCTTTGATGGTCACAGATCTTATCTGCTTAATTACAAGTGCACGTATCTAATCTATCCTCTTTTAATCGAGTTACACTTCAGATGTCTCCAAGATCAACGTCGATACTTATGTTTGCCAAGCTTAATTCATAGTTAATGATATATTTGTTTGGTAGGATGGTTCATGATTTATTTTATTCCCTACTGGTTTTACGAATTAGTGCTTTTGGGGCAGTAGATGGCGTTTGTGAAGAACTTTACGCTCTTATTTCGTCTAACGAGAAACATTGACATCTTTTTCCATTTTCTATGGATTCTTACTACACAATTTTCGCGTTTAATTTCAATCTTGTAACGCACACATTATTATTATTCTTAATTAAAATTCGTTGCTCTTCTCTGCATCTTTGTTGACACTTTTTTACCACTTTTGGTTGAGGTGGAATTAGTGGTGTTCTTAAATCACACTTTAAAAAGGAAAGTAGGGATTGCAAAGCTTGAGAACATATATAGTTCCATTAAAAAGAGAAACAGAGGACTTTTAACCCTTTCTTCCTACTTATAGCCCTTTAAAAAAAAAAGAAATAAGGAATGCAAAGCTTGAGAACATATAGTTTCATTAAAAAGGTAAACAGAGGTCTCTTGACCCTTTCTTCCTCCTTTTAGTTAGAGAGGAATTAGTGGTGTCATTAGAACACCCTTCAAAAAAAGGATTTAAGGAATGCAAAGCTTAAGAACATGTGTAGTTTAATTAAAAAAAGGAACAGAGATCTCTTGACCATTTTTTCCTCCTTTTAGTTAGGGTGGAATTAGTGGTGTTATTAAATAACTCTTTTAAAAAAGAAGTAAAGAATGTAAAGCTTGAGAATATGCGGTTCCGTTAAAAAGAGGAACAGGAAGGAATTAGTGGTGTTCTTAAAACACCCTTTAAAAAGAAAAGTAGGGATTGCAAAGCTTGAGAACATGTATAGTTCCATTAAAAAGAGAAACAGAGGACTTTTAACCCTTTCTTCCTACTTATAGCCCTTTAAAAAAAAAGAAATAAGGAATGCAAAGCTTGAGAACATACAGTTTCATTAAAAAGGTAAACAGAGGTCTTCTGACCCTTTCTTACTCTTTTTAGTTAGAGAGGAATTATTGTGGTGTCCCTAAAACACCCTTTAAAGAAAGAAATAAGGGATGTAAAGCTTGAGAACTTATAATTTCATTAAAAAAAGAAACAGAGATCTCTTGACCCTTTCTTATAATTTTTTAGTTGGGAAAGAATTAGTGGTATCATTAAATCATTTTTTAAAAAGAAAAGTAGGGATTGCAAAGCTTCAGAACACATATTGTAGTTCCATTAAAAAGGCAAACAGGAAGAAATTAGTGGTATTATTAAATCACTCTTTAAAACAGGAAATTAGAAATGTAAAGCTTGAGAACATGTATAGATTAATTAAAAAAAGAAACAGAGATCTCTTGACCATTGCTTCCTCCTTTTAGTTAGGGTGGAATTAGTGGTGTTATTAAATAACTCTTTCAAAAAAATAAATAAAGAATGTAAAGCTTGAGAACATATAGTTTCATTAAAAACAGAAACACAGGTCTCTTGACCATTTCTTCTTCTTTTTAGTTAGGAAATAAATTAGTGGTGTCATTAAATCACTCTTTAAAAAGAAAATTTGGGATTGCAAAACTTAAGAACATATATTGTAATTCCATTAAAAAGAGTAACAAAGAGGAATTGATGTCCTTAAAAAGCCCTTTAAAAAGAAAAGTAGGGATTGCAAAGCTTGAGAACATATATAGTTCCATTAAAAAGAGAAACAGAGATCTGTTGACCCTTTCATCCTCCTTTTAGTTGGGAAAGAATTTGTTGGTGCACTTAAAACACCCTTTAAAAAAACAAAAAAGGAATGCAAAGCTTGAGAACAAATAGTATCATTAAAAAGAGAAACAGAGGTCTCTTAGTCCTTCCTTCCTCCTTTTAATCATAATAGAATTAGTGCTGTTATTGGAACACTCTTTAAAAAAGAGAAATAAGGAATGCAAAACTTGAGAACATGTATAATTTTCATTAAAAAAAGAAACAGAGGTCTCTTGACACTTTTCTCCTCCTTTTAGTTAAAAAAGAATTGGTGGTGTTATTAAATTATTCTTTAAAAAGAAAAATAGGGTTTGCAAAGCTTGAGAACAAATTGTTCCATTAAAAACAGAAACAGAGGTTTATTGACCATTTTTTCTTCTTTTTAGTTAGGAAAGAATTAGTGGTGTCATTAAATCACTGTTTAAAAAGAAAATTTGGGATTGCAAAACTTAAGAACATATATTGTAATTCCATTAAAAAGAGTAGCAAAGAGGAATTGACGTCCTTAACAAGCCCTTTAAAAAGAAAAGTAGGGATTGCAAAGCTTGAGAACATACGTAGTTTCATTAAAAAGAGAAACAGGAAGAAATTAGTGGTGTCCTTAAAACACCATTTAAAAAGAAAAGCAGGGATTGCAAAGCTTGAGAACATGCAGTTCCATTAAAAAGAGAAACAGAGGTCTCTTGAGGTCCTTTTCTTACCCTTTTTAGTTAGAGATGAATTAATGGTGTCATTGGAGCACTCTTTAAAAAAAGAAATAAGGAATGTAAAGCTTGAGAACACATAGTTCCATTAAAAAGAGAAACATGACGAAATTAGTAGTGTCTTTAAAACACCATTTAAAAAGAAAAAGTGGGAATTGCAAAGCTTAAGAACGTATAGTTCCATTAAAAGAGAGAACTTTTGACCCTTTCCTACCCTTTTTAGTGAGAGAGCAATTAATGGTGTAATTAGAACACTCTTTGAAAAGAAAAGCAGGGTTTGCAAAGCTTGAGAACAAATTGTTCCATTAAAAACAGAAACAGAGGTTTATTGACCATTTTTCTACCTTTTAGTTAGGAAAGAATTAGTGGTGTCATTAAATCACTGTTTAAAAAGAAAATTTGGGATTGCAAAACTTAAGAACATATATTGTAATTCCATTAAAAAGAGTAACAAAAAGGAATTGACGTCCTTAAAAAGCCCTTTAAAAAGAAAAGTAGGAATTGCAAAGCTTGAGAACATATATAGTTTCTTTAAAAAGAGAAACAAAAAGGAATTAGTGGTGTCCTTAAAACACCATTTAAAAAGAAAAGCAGGGATTGCAAAGCTTGAGAACATGCAGTTCCATTAAAAAGAGAAACAGAGGTCTCTTGAGGTCCTTTTCTTACCCTTTTTAGTTAGAGATGAATTAATGGTGTCATTGGAGCACTCTTTAAAAAAAGAAATAAGGAATGTAAAGCTTGAGAACACATAGTTCCATTAAAAAGAGAAACAGGACGAAATTAGTAGTGTCCTTAAAACACCATTTAAAAAGAAAAAGTGGGAATTGCAAAGCTTAAGAACGTATAGTTCCATTAAAAAAGAGAACTTTTGACCCTTTCCTACCCTTTTTAGTGAGAGAGCAATTAATGGTGTAATTAGAACACTCTTTGAAAGGAAAAGTAGGGTTTGCAAAGCTTGAGAACAAATTGTTCCATTAAAAACAGAAACAGAGGTTTATTGACCATTTTTTCTTCCTTTTAGTTAGGAAAGAATTAGTGGTGTTATTAAATCACTCTTTAAAAAGAAAATTTGGGATTGCAAAACTTAAGAACATATATTGTAATTCCATTAAAAAGAGTAACAAAAAGGAATTGACGTCCTCAAAAAGCCCTTTAAAAAGAAAAGTAGAGATTGCAAAGCTTGAGAACATACATAGTTTCATTAAAAAGAGAAACAGGAAGAAATTAGTGGTGTCCTTAAAACACCATTTAAAAAGAAAAGCAGGGATTGCAAAGCTTGAGAACATACAGTTCCATTAAAAAGAGAAATAGAGGTCTCTTGAGGTCCTTTTCTTACCCTTTTTAGTTAGAGAGGAATTAATGGTGTCATTGGAACACTCTTTAAAAAAAGAAATAAGGAATGTAAAGCTTGAGAACACATAGTTCCATTAAAAAGAGAAACATGACGAAATTAGTAGTGTCTTTAAAACACCATTTAAAAAGAAAAAGTGGGAATTGCAAAGCTTAAGAACGTATAATTCCATTAAAAAAGAGAACTTTTGACCCTTTCCTACCCTTTTTAGTTAGAGAGCAATTAATGGTGTAATTAGAACACTCTTTGAAAGGAAAAGTAGGGTTTGCAAAGCTTGAGAACAAATTGTTCCATTAAAAACAGAAACAGAGGTTTATTGACCATTTTTTCTTCCTTTTAGTTAGGAAAGAATTAGTGGTGTTATTAAATCACTCTTTAAAAAGAAAATTTGGGATTGCAAAACTTAAGAACATATATTGTAATTCCATTAAAAAGAGTAACAAAAAGGAATTGACGTCCTCAAAAAGCCCTTTAAAAAGAAAAGTAGAGATTGCAAAGCTTGAGAACATACAT
Source organism: Xylocopa sonorina (assembly GCF_050948175.1). Taxonomy (NCBI): domain Eukaryota; kingdom Metazoa; phylum Arthropoda; class Insecta; order Hymenoptera; family Apidae; genus Xylocopa; species Xylocopa sonorina. The sequence continues at coordinate 4,002,100 of NW_027490090.1, forward strand.
AGTTTCATTAAAAAGAGAAACAGGAAGAAATTAGTGGTGTCCTTAAAACACCATTTAAAAAGAAAAGCAGGGATTGCAAAGCTTGAGAACATACAGTTCCATTAAAAAGAGAAATAGAGGTCTCTTGAGGTCCTTTTCTTACCCTTTTTAGTTAGAGAGGAATTAATGGTGTCATTGGAACACTCTTTAAAAAAAGAAATAAGGAATGTAAAGCTTGAGAACACATAGTTCCATTAAAAAGAGAAACATGACGAAATTAGTAGTGTCTTTAAAACACCATTTAAAAAGAAAAAGTGGGAATTGCAAAGCTTAAGAACGTATAATTCCATTAAAAAAGAGAACTTTTGACCCTTTCCTACCCTTTTTAGTTAGAGAGCAATTAATGGTGTAATTAGAACACTCTTTGAAAGGAAAAGCAGGGTTTGCAAAGCTTGAGAACAAATTCTTCCATTAAAAACAGAAACAGAGGTTTATTGACCATTTTTTCTTCCTTTTAGTTAGGAAAGAATTAGTGGTGTCATTAAATCAACCTTTAAAAAGAAAATTTGGGATTGCAAAACTTAAGAACATATATTGTAATTCCATTAAAAAGAGTAACAAAAGGGAATTGATGTCCTTAAAAAGCCCTTTAAAAAGAAAAGTAGGGATTGCAAAGCTTGAGAACATATATAGTTTCATTAAAAAGAGAAACAGGAAGAAATTAGTGGTGTCCTTAAAACACCATTTGAAAAGGAAAGTAGGAATTGCAAAGCTTGAGAACATATATTGTAGTTCTATTAAAAAGAGAAATATGGAGGAATTAGTGGTGTCCTTAAAACACTATTTAAAGAGAAAAGTATGGATTGCAAAGCTTGAGAACATTAATAGTTCCATTAAAAAGATAAACATAGGTCTCTTGAGGTCCTTTTCTTACCCTTTTTAGTTAGAGATGAATTAATGGTGTCATTGGAGCACTCTTTAAAAAAAGAAATAAGGAATGTAAAGCTTGAGAACACATAGTTCCATTAAAAAGAGAAACATGACGAAATTAGTAGTGTCTTTAAAACACCATTTAAAAAGAAAAAGTGGGAATTGCAAAGCTTAAGAACGTATAATTCCATTAAAAGAGAGAACTTTTGACCCTTTCCTACCCTTTTTAGTTAGAGAGCAATTAATGGTGTAATTAGAACACTCTTTGAAAGGAAAAGCAGGGTTTGCAAAGCTTGAGAACATGCAGTTCCATTAAAAAGAAGAACTTTAGACCCTTTCCTACCCTTTTTAGTTAGAGAACAATTAATGGTGTAATTAGAACACTCTTTGAAAAGAAAAGCAGGGTTTGCAAAGCTTGAGAACATGTAGTTCCATTAAAAATAAGAACAGAAGTCTCTTATTGAAATCTCGAAAGCTCGTCTATCTGAACGAAACCAATCGCACTTAATCGATGCTCTAACTTTTAAAATATCTACTTTAATCGCTCGCTTGAAAGAGACAATTTATATCAGATTTTAGAAAAGGAATTCCAACTCGAACCGTGGAAAAATTCCACAAAGTGTCTTTTATTCGTTCAGATTTTTCTGAAGCTGTTAATACTTTTCGATTCGAAATTGAGAACATTTATGTAGGCACAAGTGAATTGTACCTCGATTCATCGATTAATCGAAGAACCAAGTTTCTTACGCTCCAAAAAAGAATCATTTTGTAATTCTACGACGAGTTAAATTGAAAGTTCCCCTTCGAACGGAAGGGAAATCGCAAATAAGAGAACGTTGGACGAGAAATGCGTCGAGTCGACAGCTCTACTGCATTCTAACACTTTGTTTATCTAAATGTGCATTTCTATACAAATATCAATCAATATTCTATACAAATATCAATTAGGATTGAGCTCATCGAGGCGATAAGGATCTGAAGTAGCTACGCGACTAAGATTGTTGAATCACTTCACAGAAGAAAGATAAATATTATTGAAGTGGCACCAAATCTCTGTGTACAGCCCTTTAAATCCAATTGAAATTCTATAAAACACTGCAGATAAGCAGAAGAATATTCAAGTACAATAGATGTAAATTATGCCATTTTAATCTCGATTGGCACGTTTAATGCATAAACGTGAAACGATTAATATTAAACTTTCTGAAGATCTGAAAATTGAGGTCACAGAAATTAAGCTGTTAGAAATTGAGCTCTCAGATATTGAGTTTATAGAAATTTCTGCTCAAAATTGAGGTCACAGGAATTGAGCTTACGAAAATTAAACTCTCAGAAATTTAGGTTTTACAAATTCAACTCATCGAAATTTCTGCTCAAAATTAAGATCTCGGAAATTTAGATGGCAAGAATTGAATTCACAAAATTTGAGCTCGCAAACTTTAAGCTCTCAGAAATTTAGTTTGCGAAAATTGAGATCACAATATTTGAGTTCACAAACGTTGAGCTCTTAGAAATCTCTTAGTTCCTAAGAACTGAAATCAAAAAATTTGAGTTCGCAAGAATTGAGCTAACAAAATTTGAGCTCGCAAGAATTGAGCTCACAAACTTTGAACTTTCAGAAATTTGAGCTTGTAAGAATTGAGCTCACAAACTTTGAGCTCTCCGAAATTGGGGCTCGCAAGAACTGAGCGGACAACTTTGAGCTCGCAAGAACTGAGCTGACAGATTTTGAGCTCGCAGGAATTGAGCTCACAAACTTTGAACTTTCAGAAATTTGAGCTCGTGAGAATTGAGCTCACAAACTTTGAGCTCTCCGAAATTTGAGCTCGCAAGAACTAAGCTCACAAACTTTAAGCTCGCAAGAACTGAGCTGACAAATTTTGAGCTATCAAACTTTGAGCTCGTAAGAATTGAGCTCACAACTTTGAGCTCGCAAGAAGTGAGGTGACAACTTTGAGCTCACAAGAACTGTGCTGACAAATTTTGAGCTATTAAACTTTGAGCTCTGACATTTGAGCTCACAAACTTTGAGCTCGCAAGAATTGAGCTGACAAATTTTGAGCTATTAAACTTTGAGCTCGTAAGAATTGAGCTCACAAACTTTGAGCTGACAACTTTGAACTCACAAGAACTGTGCTGACAAATTTTGAGCTATTAAACTTTGAGCTCGTAAGAATTGAGCTCGCAAGAACTGAGCTGACAGCTTTGAGCTTACAAGAACTGAGCTGACAAATTTTGAGCTATTAAACTTTGAGCTCTGACATTTGAGCTCACAAACTTTGAGCTCGTAAGAATTGAGCTCACAAACTTTGAGCTCACAACTTTGAGCTCGCAAGAACTGAGCTGACTAATTTTGAGCTATTAAACTTTGAGCTCGTAAGAATTGAGCTCACAACTTTGAGCTTGCAAGAACTGAGCTGATAACTTTGAGCTCACAAGAACTGAGCTGACAAACTTTGAGCTATTAAACTTTGAGCTCGTAAGAATTGAGCTCACAAACTTTGAGCTTACAAGAACTGAGCTGACAACTTTGAGCTCGTAAGAATTGAGCTAACAACTTTGAGCTCACAACTTTGAGCTCGCAAGAACTGAGCTGACAAATTTTGAGCTCACAAGAACTGAGCTGACAAATTTTGAGCTATTAAACTTTGAGCTCGTAGGAATTGAGCTCACAACTTTGAGCTCGCAAGAACTGAGCTGACAAATTTTGAGCTCACAAGAACTGAGCTGACAAATTTTGAGCTATTAAACTTTGAGCTCGTAGGAATTGAGCTCACAACTTTGAGCTCGCAAGAACTGAGCTGACAACTTGGAGCTCACAAGAACTGAGCTGACAAACTTTGAGCTATTAAATTTTGAGCTCGTAAGAATTGAACTCACAAACTTTGAGATCACAAACTTTGAGCTTGCAAACTTTGGGCTCTCAGAAATTTGAGCTCGTAAGAATTGAGCTCGCAAACTTGGAACTCTCAGAAATTTGAACTCATAAAATTTGAGCTCACAAACTTTGATCTCTCAAAAATTTAGCCCACAAGAATTGAGCTCTAAGAAATGTAGCTAACAAAAATTGAGCTTTCAGAAATTTAACTCAAACTTTGAGCTCGCAGGAATTGGGCTCATAAACTTTGAGATCTCATAAATTTAGCTCGTAAGAATTGAGCTCTCAGGAATTTCGCTGTCAAGAATTAAGCTCACAAAATTTGAGCTCTTTTTACTAACTATATATTCTCAAGCTTTACATTTCTTATTTCTTTTTTTAAAATGAGTAAATGATTGCGATACAGCCAAAAGTATTACAAAACCAAATATTTTTAATAAACTGGAGGTACGAAAAGAAAAGACTGTCTTCCATTGGGTAATATAAGAGGCAACAATCTTGAGAAACTTTATCTTTCTGTTTCAGAGATATTCTATAGACGGAAGGAAATGAATAAAACAATGCAAACATTCTCTAAACTTTTTTCATCGTAGAGCACCTTTTAAGCTCTACGACTTCCAAGGAACCCTTAAATTCCTCTGAAACGCATAAAAGCAGTGCTTCGTTGTACTCTGATCTGAATTTTATATCTTCCGTGGGACCAACTTTGAAACTTAACGCATTTGCATCAGAAAATGAGAATTCTTGTTTTCCTAGACGTAAATGAGAAACGAGAATTCTCGTATGAAAATTACAAGAATATTATAATAATTGCAGCTTCGAAACATGCTTGGAAGACTAAAAATATCCCAATGCGAATGCGTCAATAGCAGAGGAGCATATTTTATGGAAAACATAGGATTTCTTTCGCAAAATTAAATGGTGAGATTCGCAGAGCTTTCTTTAACATTAATACTCTTCTCTATTTACATATTTTCTATTTTAAAAGTTCATTTCTATACGCTTCTTCACCTTAAACTTGCTCATTCGCAGAACAAGTTGTTTACAGCTGATACGAAGGAATATTTGCTGCGTTGATGAAAAGTAGAGGTAAAATTTTGTTCGTTGAACTGTAGAGGGATTGTACGAGCAGTAACGCAGAAGGAAAAGTGTTTCCAGAGAGCAGCGTTGGACTGTAAAGACTGGCTTAGTGTTCTGACACAAGCATTGCCTTTCGCGACGAGTCCAACGCGTCTACCCACGTGTATCAGTTAATGTAAAGTAACGTTGACGTCATACTGTGCCCTAGATGGTCCCACAGAGACCAAGCGTGGGTGTAGCATCATTACAAAGTACCTCTCTTGTCGTTTCAAGGCAGTCGTAGCGATTTGGAGAATACAAATACCATAGAATTGTTACGTTAGCAACGTAAACTGTACTGAAATGAGTAATACGTAGTTTAACATTTTTATTTCTCTCCTTCGATGCGAAACGCATCACTTCGAACAACATTTAATTACCAAAAAAAGAGATTAAAACGCATCGTAAACTTCCATCGAACAGAATTTTCTTTCACAGACGCAGTTTACTTCAGCGTTGGAGCTTTTAAAAAATTCAGAATACATCCCATTCGTGAATTTTTTAACGATACATAAATTAAAGACAGTATTCGCTTCTCTCGTAAACTGTTTAAGAATTCAGTATTGCTTATTCTGCGAGAAATATATATCTGTACAAAATATTAGAATAAAAAATCCAATCGATTCAAGAACGCGTAGATTAAAGTGTATCCGATGATGTACAATTCGTTAGAGCCTTGATAATTATCTGGCGAACTGTCTATTGTCCTTCTCACGTTTGTTGACTAAACGAAAAGATTTGCTGCGCTGCAACTGCTTCTCGGAGCTTGGATTGTTCATGCTCTTGAAGTATCCGTATCCGCCTCCTCCTAATCTCTTCCGTGGCCTTGAATTTTTGCTCACTCCCACTTCTATCGCAGATGTTAAGGAAACAAGTTTGCGTCTCTTCGTAAAAGGATGTAATAAAGATCATAAAAGAGATATCGAAGAGAATAAGTGCTGCGTTGAAAAGGATACTCAGATCTACGGCTGGTGGGACCAAAAATCCAAAAGACTTGGCAACCTTCGCCAAGTCCAACGTCTCGATATCAAAAATCTGTTTCAAGTAATGAGAGTCGTACGCTCTGACATAGGACTTGAACGCCTCCTTCGCAGACATATTTAGGAAGTAGTTCTTCGAGATCAATTTCTCAAGCTGAAAGCACAACAATTTAACACCAGCTGAACAGTAGAATCAACACATCGAAGCTCTAATCTGAGAATTAAGCTCTCAGAAATTGATCTTACAGAAATGAAGCTCATAGAAATTTCTGCTTAAAATTAAGCTCACAAACTTTGAGCTCGAAGAAATTTAGCTTACAAAATTCGAACGCACAAGAATTGGACTCAAACTTCGAGCTCTCAGAAATTTAAGTTCGCAAAATTTGAGCTCGTAAACTTTGAACTCTCAGAAATTGAAGTTTGCAAAATTTGAGCTTGCAAACGTTGAGCTCTCAAACTTTGTACTCCCAGAAATTTGAGCTCACAAAATTTGAACTCCCAGAAATTTGAGCTCGCAAACTTTGAGCTCTCAGAAATTTGAGTTCGCAAACTTTGAGCTTGCAAATTTTGAGCTCTCAGAAATTTGAACTTGCAAACTTTGAGCTCTCAAATTTTGAGCTGGCAAATTTTGAGCTCCCAGAAATTTGAGTTCGCAAAATTTGAGCCCTCAGAAATTTGAGCTTGCAAACTTTGAGCTCCCAGAAATTTGAGTTCGCAAACTTTGAGCTCTCAAATTTTGTGCTCTCATAAATTTGAGCTCACAAAATTTGAACTCTCATAAATTTGAGTTCGCAAACTTTGAGCTTGCAAATTTTGAGCTCTCAGAAATTGAGTTCACAAACTTTGAGCTTGCAAATTTTGAGCTCTCAGAAATTGAGTTCACAAACTTTGAGCTCTCAGAAATTTGAGCTCGCAAACTTTGAGCTCTCAAAAATTTGAGTTGGCAAAATTTGAGCTTACAAAATTTGAACTCTCAGAAATTTGAACTTGCAAACTTTGAGCTCTCAAAAATTGAGCTTGCAGATTTTGAGCTCTCAGAAATTGATTTCGCAAACTTTGAGCTCTCAAAATTTAAGCTTGCAAACTTTAAGCTCTCATAAATTTGAGCTCCCAGAAATTTGAGTTCGCAAACTTTGAGCTCTCAGAAATTTGAGTTCGCAAACTTTGAGCTCTCAAATTTGGTACTCTCATAAATTTGAACTCTCAGAAATTTGAGTTCGCAAACTTTGAGCTCTCAAAATTTGAGCTTGCAAACTTTGAGCTCTCAGAAATTTGAGTTCGCAAACTTTGAGCTTGCAAATTTTGTGCTCTCAGAAATTGAGTTCGCAAACTTTGAGCTCTCAAAATTTGAGCTTGCAAACTTTGAGCTCTCAGAAATTTGAGTTCGCAAAATTTGAGCTTGCAAATTTTGTGCTCTCAGCAATTGAGTTCGCAAACTTTGAGCTCTCAAAATTTGAGCTTGCAAACTTTGAGCTCTCAGAAATTTGAGTTCGCAAAATTTGAGCTTGCAAACTTTGTACTCTCAGAAATTTCAGCTCGCAAACTTTGAGCTCTCAAAAATTTGAATTGGCAAAATTTGAGCTTACAAAATTTGAACTCTCTGAAATTCGAGCTCACAAAATTTGAACTCTCAGAAATTTAAGCTCACAAAATTTGAGCTCGAAAACTTTGAGCTATCAGAAATTTGAACTCGCAAACTTTGAACTCTCTGAAATTTGAACTCTTAGAAATTGAGCTCGCAAGAATTGAGCCTTCAGAAATTTAGCTGACAAAAATGAAGTTCTCAGAAATTGAATCTCTAATCTCAGAAATTCCTCACTTTGTGCATCTGCGAATTCTATCAGATACCTGTAATTGTATATCAGCAATTTTGTTCCACGAAAAGTCGAACTCGTTGACTGGAACTCTGGCTTGTTTCAGATAACGCAGAAAACCAAGCTCTTCAGGCCTCAGAATTAATAAAGCGTGACCACTGCTACCTTCTCCACGAGCTGTTCTACCAACACGATGGATATATTCCTACAAAAACATGCAATTTCTATATTTCATAAGACCCAACGCATTCAGAACAGAAGCATGGCATTAATTCTGAAGCGAAGCATATTTTATGGAGAAAGAGACCACCTTGGGATCATCCGGTGGATCGTATTGCACTATCCAATCGACAGCTGGTATATCAAGCCCACGCGCAGCCACATCAGTGCAAAGAAGTATACCAGACGTGGCGTTACAGAACTGAAAGAATGTTGTAGTCCTCTTCGTCTGTTTCTGCTTCCCCTGTAATTTAAAGAAGAGCGTAGAAAGTGAAACTACATCCGTTCCAGTGGTAATCACAGAGAGCTTTTCGTATCGTACGACCATACATGTATACTTAATACTGGCAAATCGATATAATTCAAGAGTTCGTGGTGATACTTGACAGACATACACGAACTGAAGAACACCATCACTTTCTTCTTCCTGTTCTTTTTCAAGAACGTAAACAGAAGCAAGAATCTCTTCTCGCTGGGGCAAACAACGTAGCCCTGTTCCAAACCTTCGACAGTCGCTTTCTCCTTGTCGTCGTCAACGCCAACGTAGACTGGCTCCTTCTTCAGAGCCAGCTTCATCAACATCTCTGTCTTCTTCGTCTGCGTTGCGCTGAACAGCATCGTCAATCTCTTCTCTGCAACAAGACATGTTCACGATCGTTACCAAAACCTGGCTATTCTGTAATTCTGCTTCATTATTAATTATCAACAATTGAAAATGATTGTAGATAATTGAAAAATCTCAATAAAATGTGTAAATAGTACGAAGAAATGAAATAGATGTAAATATTTTGGCGAGCGCGCACGTGCAGCAGCGCCACGAGTGCGCATGCGCGACCAGCCACGCGCGAGAGTATAAATACAGCCGCAGCGTCGAGCAGAGAGCAGTGTCTCGCTCGACTGCGACTGTTGCGGGTCTGAGCGTCGACCAGCAACGAAACATATTTACAATCATTGCCAATTGCTCGCTATTTCTGTAATACATTAAACGGACTTGGTAGAATGTTGATTATCTGCTTGAGCTCCTCCTCGAAACCAATGTCCAGGATACGATCAGCCTCATCGATAACCAGACACTGAAGATTTTTGTATAAGAAGTCTGGCGTATTTTGCAGATGGTCCAATAATCTACCAGGAGTGGCTACGATTATGTTAATGCCCTTCGCCAGCTTCTGAGCTTCGGTCTGCCTGTTGGCTCCTCCCATTAGTAGACCGTACGTGTGGTAATGATAGCTCATCAGCTCTTTCAAAACTCCAAACGTTTGCATGGATAATTCCCTCGTTGGAGATATAATTATGCAACCGGTGCCTAATAAAGGGAGTGTCGTTGCATTTAGATGAACGGATGATGATCCATGGGCGCTACGTACCATTGCGAGGCATGAATTTCAATTTGTAAATCAATTCAACGGCTGGTATTAAGAATGCCAGAGTCTTTCCGGATCCAGTCTTCGCTGAGCCAACTAAATCCCTTCCTTCCAGCAAAGGAGGGATCGCTTTAGCTTGTATCTCAGTCATGTTCGCGAAGCCCATGTCCTTTATCGCTTTCAAGGTGTTCTCGCATACTCTTCCTTCTAATACCTTGAAACTGGTATCGTTTAGTACGTCTAAGCCTATCGTTGATCCAGGCACTGTTGAACGAAGAACAGAAATTGAGTCGAGTGGCTTTTCTCAAGTATTCGTAATGCAATTTTATTAGCGTACTTACAATTTGCACCTTCGTTATCATTCTCAGTTTCATTATTCTCATCCGTATGATCAACGCAGGCTTCCTTGGAGTTATCATCGTCATCTTCTCCAGATTCGTCAGCTTTCATCTTCTTCTTCTTTTCTGTAATCGAACAGAACTACGCATAATAGAAAATATATTGTAACGGAGGCATTCTTACTTATTTTTATGATACAATGATTTACAAGTTCCTCTATCGAGTAACAGAGCTACGCGTAATTGAAAATATACGTTTTCTTACGAATCTATAATAATATTGGCGAATACTCGGTCTTTTCTTTCTTCTAGAAAGAATATCGACAATCTCTAATTCCAATATTTCGCACTAACACTCGTGTTAATTCTTATTACTCCAAGAATTGTACAGAGCGATTCGTGGCCATCTCCAAACAAATTCTGTAATGAATCGAAGGTTCGTAAATGTTATTCGAATGTCTACTCGAGTCGCATCGCTGCATTTTCTCTGTTTATCGCTTTGTTTACATTCAGGTGCTCCAGAAGTCAGATTCGAGGCTGCTGAGCAACTCGGTTAAATAATGCTGGGCAACGAACGTGTTAAAAGAAGATATAATAATTTTTATCGCATCGTTAGGTTTACACGAAGATTTGTTTCCGATATTTTTACTGTAAATAATTGCGTTTGCTAAATATATTAGTGGAACTTACAAAATCATTTCGAGTAAGGCGTGTTTAAGTATCGCTTTAGAAATGTAACGTAAATACAGCCACAGATTCCCAATTAAAGATAATTAATGGAAATTTCTTGTGGAAATGAAAGAAACATACTTTTTAACGGTCCCTTCTGTTCGTCGTTAAGCCGTTTGAGTCTACTCGAAACATCCTCGTCGTGCTCTTTGCTATCGTCTATCGAATTCTTCTTTCCAGTTTCACCTTTTGTCGATACACAGCGAGTAATTTTTAATAACAAACAGAGCATAAGTATCGTGTACAATAACCAATTTGGTATTTAAATATTTGTAATTACCAGTTTGCATCTGCTTCTCTCGCTGCTTCAACACCTCGAGCTTATTCTTCTCTCTCTTCTTAATCTTTCGTATCAGTACCTTCTCTGGAACGGACATGTTTGTCGAACAAATTCAATTTCTGCACTGATTCGACGAACGACGTTGAAAGTAAACCTTGCCTATGTCTGCGCACGTGGTAAACCAAGAGCACAGTGCGCGACCCTTTGTCGAAGAAAGTGGCGTGCGCATGCGCGGGACGATATTGTGACTGTCTCGTTATATGTCATTAACGATTGAAAATAATCGAAAATAATAGAGAAACGTGAATAAAATGTGTAAATAGTGTGAACAGTACACGAATATAGCGAAGAAATGAAATAAACGTGAATATTTTGGCGAGCGCGCATGGCCAGTAGGGCGTCAGCGCCAGGAGTGCGCATGCGCGGCCAGCCACGCGCGAGGGTACAAATAGAGCCGCAGCGTCGAGTGGCGAGCAGTGTCTCGCACGACTGCGACTGTTGCGGGTGTGAGTGTTGATCAATTCTTTATTTTAGTGATTTCGAACGTATATTACCAACAGTAGACTGTTGACAGTTAAGAGTGGACAGTTAAGATTAGAATCGAATAAAATTTAAGTTCAATTTGTAGGTACGAAGGATGAATATTTATAGCGGAGCATTTTTTGTAAATAGAAGAATTCGATAATGTATCAATGCGTAAACTGCGGAGCCCAAGTGGAGGAACTGTACAGAAGATACAGTTTGAACGTTTTAAAACTCTTAAAATGCGTACGTACACGTCTAAAATACATTTAAATAAACATCGAACCACATTCGATCAACATAAACAGTTCAATTTCTTATCTAAGCATTACTTTGTCTCTCATCGATAACAAAAATGTGTCTCGTTGTATCAAAAAGTGGTGCGTTTCATTATTTAAAAGTTAGAGCTGTACTTTATCTTATCCGTTTAATTAATTAGAGCTGTACTTTATCCGTAACAGTGTACGACCACTTGCGATCGGTTATTTACTTAAGTTTCATTCTACATTTTCATAACGGACCACTTGGTGTCCATTTGTGCATCGACAACGAGCTTAATCTGCTCTAATTTAGTGTACGACACTAAACAGCACTTGGTCGAGCCAGAGAACTTCAAATAGAAGACCAATTGTTAAACGTTTACATGGATTGTTAAGTCTAAAGAGTACAATTTAAGTCTTTTTATATGTAAAACTATGCTTTTTACGATAAGAGAAGCTCTACATATTTTATAATCATACATTTTGCGCGAATTGATCCATTTTTGTACCAAAATAGGCTCTCACGATAAATTGGTGGCCTACTTTACCATCGCACGGAACTTATCCATCGCTTAGTCCTTGTAAACCTTCTCTTCTCGCTTGAAACACATCAGAGTATCTGTTACTCTTCAATAATCTCCACATTTACACTATAAACTTCTAAATCGAAGCTTTAATCTCTTAATTGAACAATATGTTTAATGTTTCCAGGAAACTTGTGGCTCGTTCGCAGACAAATACATAGAGTACGACCCAGTGATCATCCTGGTCGACTTGATGCTGCTAGAAAAGCAAGCGTACAGGCATCTGCTTTACAATTGCAATCTAAAGGCGTGGTGGAAGTTGGTGATAATTCTCTGGCTGGTCGAATCGTTTCGCCATCTATCTTTCTGCGACAGCAGAAACCGATACACTCAAGATTGGAAGTTATTTGAATTTAACATCGATTCGCATTGCAATTTTTATTTAATACTTCTTAAGACTGCGTTCGCTCTTGCCAGCTTCGTGCTGGTGGTCTTTTTCTTGACCAAAGCCAAGTGGCACCTCCGCCAGAGCGATTCGAAGAGATTTAGCATGGTGGAGCTTGTAAAGGTCCTGGTTATCGGCGGATCAGCTAAATTACTTGGATTGTTGGACATTACGTGGGGACATATCTTCACGACTTCTCATTATTTCCTTTTGTTGGGATACACGCATCTGTGCTTGTTCACAGCTTATTCGGGTGAGCGTTATAAGTTTGTCGAGCCATGAATGCTAATAAAATAAATTGTAATATTGTTCGTAGGCTTTATATAGGGATGCGAGTAATTGTTCTTTGAGATTAGATGGATTAAAGGTCCTGCGCACTTTTGTGCCTTTCGCTTGGATTTTAATTCAGCTAGAATAATTGGAGAATTTAATATTTTGTCTTTGGTGGCTATTGTTTTTCTGGTTTTGAAAATTAAGCAGTATTTTTAAGTGTTCGCAAGTTCAATGTTTTTTTATGTATGCTTGCGTCTCAGCGATTTTACAGATATTGGCTGAAAACTTATCGCCATGGTTTGATAAAAGTCTTTAGAGGTGTTTTTATCAGAATAGAAAAATTTCTAGAACTTTTGTACTCTACTCATTTATTTTAAATATAGATATAGATTTATTCTAAGCATAGAGTGGAGTACGGAAGCTTTAGAAATGTTTGCTACCAGCTAATTTCTGTAATTGAAGGCATTAGATAATTAATACAAATTTCTGGTGGCTTTACTATTGGAAGCGAACATTTCTAAAGCCTCCGTAGCTGCTTATTTATTTTAAATATAGATATAGATTTATTCTAACGATAGAGCGCAGTACAGAAGCTCTAAAAATGTTTACATCCAGCTAATTTCTGCAATTGAATGCATTAGATTATTAATAAAAATTTCTTGAGGCTTTTCTATTGGAAGCAAACATTTCTAGAGTTTCCGTACTCCACTTATTTATTTTAAATATAGAGCAGGAGTATAGAGACTCTAGAAATGTTAGCTTTGAACAGGAATGCCTCCAGTAATTTTTATTAACAATCTAATGCCTTCAATTACACAATTTGCTTGCTTCCAATAGAAAAACCCCTAGAAATATTTATAAACACATTATAGTAATAAAAATACATTTTACAAATACATTAATGTTAATACAAATTTCTAGAGGCTATCGGAAGCTCTAGAGATGTTTGCTTTCAATAGAAAAGCTTCCAGTAATTTTTATTTATAATCTAATGCCTCGAATTATAGAATTTGGCTGGAAACTTTTCGCCACAGTTTCTTTATTCTTCAAATAAATGCTTTTCTATTGGAAGCAAACATTTCTAAAGCTTCCGTACTCCACTTATTTATTTTAAATATAGATAAAGATTTATTCTAAATATAGTGTAAAGTACAGAAGCTCTAGAAATGTTTGCTTCCTATAAAAAAGCCTCCAGAAATTTTTATCAAAGAATAAAAAAAGTCGTAGCAGAAAGCTAATTATTAACAAAAATTCCTAGAGGCATTTCTGTTCAAAGCAAACATTTCTAGAGCCTTTATATTCTGCTCTATATTTAAAATAAAAATTTCTAAGACTTTGAATTGCAGAAAATGGCCAGAAGTTTTTTTATTCTTCAAATAAATGCTTTTCTATCGAAAGCAAACATTTCTAAAGCTTCCGTACTCCACTCATTTATTTAAAATATAGATAAAGATTTATTCTAAATATAGTGTAAAGTACAGAAGCTCTAGAAATGCTTGCTTCCTATAAAAGAGCCTCCAGAAATTTTTATCAAAGAATAAAAAAAGTCGTAGCAGAAAGCTAATTATTAACAAAAATTCCTAGAGGCATTTCTGTTCAAAGCAAACATTTCTAGAGCCTTTATATTCTGCTCTATATTTAAAATAAAAATTTCTAAGACTTTGAATTGCAGAAAATGGCCAGAAGTTTTTTTATTCTTCAAATAAATGCTTTTCTATCGAAAGCAAACATTTCCAAAGCTTCTGTACTCTTCTTATTTATTTGAAATATAGATGTAGATTTATTCTAAACATAGAACAGAGTACAGAAGCTTTAGAAGAGAAAAGTTTGCAGAAATTCTTGCTTTCGGTACAAAAGTTTCCAGAAATTCTTATAAATGCATTGTATTAATAAAAATACATTTTATAAATACATTAATATTAATCAAAATTTCTGGAACCTCTTATTTATTTTAGATATAGAACAGAGTACAGAAGCTCTAGAAATTATAGCTTTACGATAAAAAAGCCTCCTTCTGAAAGAATTTTTTATCAATGCATTTAGTCAGAGAATAAAAAAACCATAGCAAAAAGTTTCCAGCCAAATTCTGTAATTCAAGGCATTAAAAATTTTTATTTTACATATAGAGCAGAGTATGGAGGCTCTAGAAATATTTATTTTTAATAGAAAAGCCTCCAGAAATCTTTATTAATATCAATGTATATATAAAATGTATTTTTATCAATATAATGCATTTATAAAAATTTCTGGAAGCTTCTGTATCAGAAGTTAACATTTCTAGAGCCTCGATACACCTCTCTATATTTAAAATAAAAATTTCTAATGCCTCAAGTTACAGAAATTAACCAGAAACTTTACAAAGATGAAATAAAAATTTCTAATGCCTCAAATTTCATTTAAATCGCTATCAAATTATATTCAATATATCTAACTATGCTCTATTGCTCATCGTACACTGTTCGTACCCAGAATAAATATAAGAAATACCGTAATGCATAATTTATGCGGATATTTTCTTATTTCAGTGATCGTTAACAACCACAAGCTGGAATCGTTGCTCATTTTGGGAATGGGCGTACTCACTTACAACTACATACCCAATTTT
This sequence comes from Xylocopa sonorina, assembly GCF_050948175.1. NCBI lineage: Eukaryota > Metazoa > Arthropoda > Insecta > Hymenoptera > Apidae > Xylocopa > Xylocopa sonorina. Next base: position 4,017,359 of record NW_027490090.1, read on the forward strand.
ATATCCGCTGCGTTTGAAGTTCTAGGATTAGTATAACTGTTAAATAATTTTTTGTACGCCAAAAGAAAAATTCTTAATGTCCATACGGATGTGTGGCGAGAGAGAAAAATGTGCTGATACGATCAATTTTCTGCCCTGCGCACCTCAAATTCATCACGAATACTTCTCCAGGCTGATCGTAAAGAAGAAACAAGCTTAAAATACAAACACGAGTCCATTATTCCCATCTCAACGAAGCGATTCACATTTTATTCATACTTTCTTCGATAATACAATTAAAATTAATTCTTACGTATCACCATTTCAATTATTATGTTTTATAGTAGAAAATGTAGTTGAGAAAAGCGAACTTGTACAAAAATATTGCTCTTATTTATATATTATTTATGATTTATCACTATCGAGAGAACTTTAAGTCCATTCGTAGCTAAGAAGACAGTTTTCTTCTTCAAATTATCGCGTAAAAAAAAATTTAACAAGCTTATAATTATTAAAAATATCATTCGAATCTTAAATCGATTCAAACGCAGACCTTTAATGTATGAAAAAATAGATTTACGCAGCTTTTGAAGACAGCGCCTCATATAATAGCTGTGCAATGAAACAAAGCTATGCGATCGATCCCAAAAAAAGAAATTCTGCTGTCTTCGCAAGCTTCTGCGCATAGAATTATCAAATATCCTTTCCGAGCATTGCGAACGAACCATTCTGAGCTCTTCTTTCTGTTACGGAGCCAAGAAACGTTCAGAAAGGGTATTGAGGATGATTTTTAACTCCTTTGAACATAGAGAAGTCCAAGATCCTCCCAGCCTTGTCCATATCGAGAGCTTTCAGCTGCTTCATGTCCTCCGCATCAAGTTCGAAGTCGAATATCTGTATATTCTCCTTGATCCTCTCTCGATTTGTGCTTTTTGGGATCACTACGATCCCCTGTTGCACGATGAATCTTAATAAGACCTGCGCTGGGGTCTTCTTGCGCTTCGCTGCTATTTTAAGCACCACATCGTTCTTCAGCATATCTGGAACTTGTTCCGCTTTGTTCAGGGATTTAACAAAACTGCGAGTGCCCAGCGATGAGTAGGCTGTTACAGGAATATTCTTCTCTCTGCAATATTTTACCTGAAAAATATTTTAATGATCAAGAATCTCAGCGATAGAGACTGATACTTGCTATTTTTAGTATAATAAGAAAGTTATGGTGTTTTTTAGAATATTGCTTTGTCGTATGAGATCCTTCTTACGCTAAGATCTTAAATTAAGAGAGAAAATGAAATCGTCTTAAGTATCCAAGGCGGAACTAAGTGATATGAGGTGTAACGCTTATACGATAGCGCATTACTCTGTTTCTAACATTGTTTTCGAGTCGTTGGGTTTCTTGGATATTGTAATTAGTTTAATCGATAAGTTATGCGATTGAGAAGCCTTACACGAGACCATTAGCTCTCTACGATTGCGAATAAAAGAGAAAAGTCACTTCGTAGGGTGTAAAAGATCTTAATATGTACATACAAAGCGATATCAAGTGATTTCCTAAGAAAAGTAGAGAAAAAGACAATTTTTTCAGTCAAGACTTTCACTTACGAGAAAGTTAACTTTGAACGTCTGTTGAATATGTGAGTATACTGTTACGGACAAAGTTTGATTCCTCGAGAGCGATTCTCTTGTCAGCATTGCTCGATTACTCAATGCTCGCAAGAGTATTGTTCTTAAAGAACTGTACTTCATCCGTAAACCCTGTAACAATTTAATAACGCATAAAGTACAGTTCCTCGAGAGCTGTACTTTATCCATAACAGTGTACGACCACTTGCGATCGGTTATTTACTTAAGTTTCATTCTATATTTTCATAACGGATCACTTGGTGTCCATTTGTGCATCGACAATGAGCTTAATCTGCTCTAATTTAGTGTACGACACTAAATAGCACTTGTTCGAGCCAGAGAACTTCAAATAGAAGACCAATTGTTAAACGTTTACATGGATTGTTAAGTCTAAAGAGTACAATTTAAGTCTTTTTATATGTAAAACTATGCTTTTTACGATGAGAGAAGCTCTACATATTTTATAATCATACATTTTGCGCGAATTGATCCATTTTTGTACCAAAATAGGCTCTCACGATAAATTGGTGGCCTACTTTACCATCTCACGGAACTTATCCATCGCTTAGTCCTTGTAAACCTTCTCTTCTCGCTTAAAACACATTCGAGCATCGTACAGTGTATTAATTTTGCAAGTATACACCGTGTGACGTTAATAATCTAACATGAAAGCCGTGAAAGCTTAAAAAATGGGGGCAAATAGGCTCTAATAAGTTCCTAGTCATGTTTTTGCATCATTTCAAGAAATCTCCTTGTAAATATCGCCTGATAAGATGTATTTATTATTGTTTCTCAACTGATTTTCGTTTCTTTGATGAAATATGAAGAAACAAATTGCCAACAGTCTGTAAAACTCAAGTTTTAATCGCATTTCTTCAAGTCAAATCTCTGCAACTTAGTATTTTTATGTAAAAAAAAAGTTTTACCAGTTCTCGTTGCTGGAAATAAACGTGCAACTCGATCTGCAGCATCGAGACCTTCAATTTCGCGTGCTTCAACACGTTCTCTATCTGCGAGATGTTGAAATTCGACAGCCCAATCGCTTTGGTCCGACCGCATTCCACTTGCCTCTCCATTTCTGCCCAAATCTTCACGTGATCCGTGGTGCAATCGACCTTTATCTGTCCCTGGTCATCCATGGGGAACATGTTGTCCCTGCTCGACTCGAAACTGAACGGTACGTGGACCAAATACAGGTCCACGTAGTCCAATTGCAAGCATTGCAGGGACCTTTTCATCCAGTACTCTACGTCCTCTGGTCTGTTCCCCACAGGAGGCACCTGTAAACAAATCTTGACTCAAAATAGGCTACGATTAAGTACTTTGCAAGTTTCTATGCTGCTGCGCACAATTTATTTATCAACATATTGAGTAATTCATCGTTTCTCTATGGGTCTCCTCTTTCATTTTGGTCTCGATGCGAACCAATATTGATTATAGAATTTTTTTTTTGAGGAAATTACATCCAATCGTTGGAAAATTAATGAGAATGAGCAACTAAATGAATAAATGATGTGGAAAGTGGTGAATATTTGGAATTCTGGTCAGTAATGACTCTGAAAGCCAAAGTAGAAGACATATTCGTAATACAATATCCAGGATAATGGAAATTCAGACACTGAGATGCATTCTTTATATTGGCTGTTGCAAAATGGTGGCACAAAAAGTAGGATTATCGATTACACTCGTCCATTCTCTGAAAGATCATTGCATTACAGATTCTTCTTAGGGAAAAATTGTTCTTAAGTCACATTTTTCTTTTTAATTTGTAGAATCAACCCACAAACTTTCTTTTTATCGACTGTGCAACAAGTTTCAGACGCCCTGTTGTAACATTAGTCGGTAATTTATGATCCATGGATCACTAAATTACCAATTTGAGGATTTCAAGAGTTTTGTTCTCACTTTTTCTTAAATTATACAATACAAAACAGTTGATTTTTCATTTTTCAACTTATATCCTAAATATTTATTGATCAACGGTCAAATATGAGTAGATATTCCAGTAATTTCTCACAATTTTTGTCTTTTCTTCGACTACAACTTCTACATCTGTGCCTGAGTCTCAACAAAAGTCATATTTGGATCAATTGCGGCTTATAGGATTGAAGATTGCTTGAAGATTGACAAACTACAGCAACGTGCAAAGCAGAAGACAAAATTAAAGAACATAAGTTGTTAATGTCACCTTCGTAACGATGAAGATCTCCGATCGTTTCAGTTTACCAGAATCGAACCACTTTTTAAGGATGTTGCCAATTGCGCTTTCATTCTGGTACGCCGCAGCTGTGTCTATGTGCCTGTACCCAGCTTCCAGAGCAACGTTCAAGGCGTCTTGTAGTTCCTTCTCGGTTGCCTTAAACGTAACAAAATACAGTTTTTAGTTAAACGAATGTGGGATCTGAAACAGCAATCTTACATCAACAACTAGGAAAATTGAGTACTACGATTTGCAGTAAGCTGTTTACGTGGACTACATCTGTTCTTACGTAATCCAAAGGCTACACTTTGAGTCGTTATACTTCGATGGAAGTAGAAATCTGATAACTGCAATTTTCTAAGCGAACCGCCTTAGTTTATTGCACTCTGTAGCCCTCGTCGAGGGACCAGACACAGAGTGACTCTGCAATATTTAGTTATATCGACTTCTTTGTGCTGAAAACTACATCCCATAATGCATTAAGCAAAGAAATTTCTCTGGATCCTTACTGAGATGGAAGTAAAAATTGATTTGTAGTAAACTGTTTACTTGGACTACATCTGTTCTTACGTAATCCAAAGGCTACACTTTGGGTCGTTATACTTCGATGGAAGTAGAAATCTGATAACTGCAATTTTCTAAGCGAACCACCTTAGTTTATTGCACTCTGTAGCCCTCGTCGAGGGACCAGACACAGAGTGACTCTGCAATATTTAGTTGTATCGACTTCTTCGTGCTGAAAACTACATTCCATAATGCATTAAGCAAAGAAATTTTCCCTGGAGAACCAGCTTGCCACGCAAGATACAGCTTTCTTTTCTTTTTCAATCGTTGCGCTGTGCACGACTGGGTTTTCTCTTGCCCTACCAGCATTTCTGATTTAGTACAGGTAACTCTGCTATAACACGGTAGTTAGGGTCCTAGAAAATGCAGTGTTGTGTGAAACCGTGTTGTATTATACCCAGTGCTAGTACAAAAAGGGGGGTTGCGTTCCAAAAACTTATTAAAAACAAATAGTTTTCTTTAATTCTACATAAACAACTTAATTTTTATTAAAAATATAAATGTACGTATAACACAAAGCAGAAAAAAAAAGACAAAAAATATTATTTTAATCTAACGCGACTCTAATTTAATGAATTTCTTCGTTGTTACTGCTCAGTATAATCTCAACCAAGAACGTTTTTTCAGTGGAATGATATCGCCTTCACTTTCAGAACTTTTTTCTTTATTTAAAGTTTTTGTATCTTCTCCTCTCTTAAAAAAATCTGTAATTGTACTTTGCTTGCTGGTTCTTACCAGGTAATTGTAAATTTCTCGATATGGAGCTGGACAGTTTTGCAGCTCCCTTTTGAATTTTCGACTTCTTTCAGTGGAAGGGTCTGTATTTAAGAAAAATGACTCGAGATTTTCAGCCAAGCTTAGACCTTCTTGTAATTTTTTAAATCAAATTCCACGCAGCGGCACACCTTGAAGCGTGGCGCACAGCTTTCTATACGCGCATGCGCGCAAAATTCAAATTCCACGCAGTAACGCACTTCGAAGCGTTGCGCGCAGTTTTCTATGCGCGCATGCGCGCAACAATCAAATTCCACGCAGCGGCACACCTTGAAGCGTGACGCACAGCTCTCTATGCGCGCATGCGCGCGCGAATTAAATACCACGCACTGGCGCGCCGCTGCTCATTCTCCCTCGAACCGTCGCGCGCGACTTTCTATGCGCGCAACATTCAAATGCCACATTACTATTTCTCGCAAGAAGCAAGGAAATTTGCAATACTTTGGATACCAATGACAAGATTTCAGCATCCAATTGTAATAAAGATAATTGAGAACGTTTCTCGTCCATTCCTCGAAACAATTTTAGAGAATCACGTGAAACAAAAATTTGAAAAATATAGATCGCTATTAACAAATACAATATTGTACTTTCCTCTTATTGATCGTTAATTTTTTACACATTCTTATAAACCACCTTTCGGTAGAATAACTTCGTTGTCGGTTCGATTTTGCTTGTACTCAGACTAGGTGATTGCTATAAAAATGTTAAAAAATTATTTAATTTAATTAAAAACTTATTTTCTTGTCGTTTTTTTAATGTTAAATCATTAACTGCACAATCTTTAGGACAGCAAGCCTCGTCACGGCTGTAGAAGAACAGTATTGTATAAAAGTTTATGCAGTTTTCTTATCGTGTTGTAGAAGGCTATCTGTACTTGCTACAATTATTTACACTGTGTTTAAGTTTGTAGTAAATGGTATCAGCTGTTGACAAAATAGCAAGATATCACTGACTGCTGATAAAATGAAACATTCTTAGTTATAATTTCTACATTAATAAATAATCGTTTCATGAATTATTATCTGGACCGTTTACTTTGAAAATGGTGCAAATCCATTTTTTTTTAGTTTTGAGAAAATTGCATGTCAGCAGATTTGACGATTAAAAAATATAAGTTAATTATGCGAAGTCTGATAATATAATTTGATTATAGAAATTTCTTTTAGACGAATTTAACTAAAATAATTGACAATTTCCAGGCTACAAATGAACTTACACCACTTTCATAATTACTCAATTGTAAATATCATTTAATTTCAATTTTTAAATGTGCCTATAATTATGAAAATGGTCCAAGTCGATTCAAACTTGAAGAACAACATTTTCGTATGAAATTCACGCAAAATTTCCTATTCATAATAAATTTCCATTAATCGAGACTGATAAAATTCTAAATAAAAAGGTCGCATAATGCAAAAATATTTTTTAATTCATTCAAATGCCATTCATTGAATATCTCAATGCACAAATAACAAATATTTTGTTTATAAATAATAACAGGTTTAAAAATAAAATAGGATTAGCACTTTTTTTTATTACAAACGTTAATTATATTTATATATCGTTAAACTTGACAGAAGATATTGGTATTATTCATTATTTATGCTGTTCATTATTTATGGCAGTGTTTTGAAATAATTATGATGCCTCGAAGGCATAGAAGGTAATAGCTGCTGCATATTCTCGTATTTCTCGTTTGCAATAGACTTGGCATCGTGGTGCAACCATTTAAATCGACCAAAGCACTGATATTTTCCAAGATATCAAATACCAACTAGTTATAAACAAAATGTTTACACTAAATTCAGCATAGATTACTGTCACATCTCAATTTTTTCAAAAAAGGACTTACCAGACCGCTTTCAAAATAAACAGTCCATCTAAAATTATTATTATTATTATTATATTATGGTATTAACACTTGTTGTTAATTTAAACGTAAGTACTGAATAAGAAAATGGCAATAACGTGAAAAAATGACACGAAAAGGAACGAAATCTTTGTTCTTTAGGACGTTTGGACCCTTCTTTCAATATAATTGCCATAATTTTCAAGGTTTTCTTAACTTTTCTGTGATGAATGTTCCTTTCAAAATTGCATTTTTTATAGATATTTGCTTCTTGATGCCAAATTCCCTTAAAAAACAATTCTTGCACCTGAGTTCGACTTAGAAACGATTAAAGGGCTGCCTACAAAAGACAATAAAACGTCCTTTGGGACGTTTGGACCCTTCTTTCAATATAATTGCCTAAATTTTCAAGGTTTTCTTAACTTTTCTGTGATGAATGTTCATTTCAAAATTGCATTTTTTATAGATATTTGCTTCTTGATGCCAAATTCCCTTAAAAAACAATTCTTGCACCTGAGTTCGACTTAGAAACGATTAAAGGGCTGCCTACAAAGGACAATAAAACGTCCTTTGGGACGTTTGGACCCTTCTTTCAATATAATTGCCTAAATTTTCAAGGTTTTCTTAACTTTTCTGTGATGAATGTTCATTTCAAAATTGCATTTTTTATAGATATTTGCTTCTTGATGCCAAATTCCTTTAAAAAACAATTCTTGCACCTGAGTTCGACTTAGAAACGATTAAAGGGCTGCCTACAAAAGACAATAAAACGTCCTTTGGGACGTTTGGACCCTTCTTTCAATATAATTGCCATAATTTTCAAGGTTTTCTTAACTTTTCTGTGATGAATGTTCCTTTCAAAATTGCATTTTTTATAGATATTTGCTTCTTGATGCCAAATTCCCTCAAAAAACAATTCTTGCACCTGAGTTCGACTTAGAAACGATTAAAGGGCTGCCTACAAAAGACAATAAAACGTCCTTTGGGACGTTTGGACCCTTCTTTCAATATAATTGCCATAATTTTCAAGGTTTTCTTAACTTTTCTGTGATGAATGTTCATTTCAAAATTGCATTTTTTATAGATATTTGCTTCTTGGTGCCAAATTCCCTTAAAAAACAATTCTTGCACCTGAGTTCGACTTAGAAACGATTAAAGGGCTGCCTACAAAGGACAATAAAACGTCCTTTGGGACGTTTGGACCCTTCTTTCAATATAATTGCCATAATTTTCAAGGTTTTCTTAACTTTTCTGTGATGAATGTTCCTTTCAAAATTGCATTTTTTATAGATATTTGCTTCTTGATGCCAAATTCCCTTAAAAAACAATTCTTGCACCTGAGTTCGACTTAGAAACGATTAAAGGGCTGCCTACAAAGGACAATAAAGCAACAATCGAGTGAACAATATCAACAGTACTTTCATATTTCGTTTTCTAAAGTTAATACTTGCGTTTGTTAAAAATTTTCCAGTTTATCTGTCGCAAACGACGGATTCTCGCAGTGAAACAAAGTTTACGCGTAAGTTGCGAGCAATAACAACCTCTTGCGCCTATTTTGGGAACTGTAATCGTTTTCCTGGAAATGCCGCGTTGCTAATGCGACTCGTTTTCTCGCCTACTAATTGGCTCGATGATTTACGAGCGAGATTTAACATTGAAAATAGAAAAACCCGATTTTTCGCGCTCGTTCTTTTTCGACTGCGATTGCAGTGTCGTATTTACGGCCGTGAGAGCAATCCTGTTATCTGTTCCTCCTTTTTCTTCCGTTTGCAGTCTCGCAGTTACGTAACTGCTGGTACTTCCCAGTGCAACTAAGTCCAGAATAATCTGCTCGACCTTGGTGCAATGTTGCGCTACGTGCGATTAAAGTTGCTCTTTTCCGTCATCGAATGTTATTCTCGACACGACTCACGTTGAAACTGCTTTTTAGCTGATTTTACAGTTTACTTTATTTTACGTGTTTGGTTTTATTCTTTATTTGTTTTTATTGTCGCAACACGACTCACGTTGAAACTGCTTTTTAGCTGCTTTTACAGTTTACATTATTTTACGTGTTTGGTTTTATTATTTATTTGTTTTTATTGTCGCAATACGACTCACGTTGAAACTGTTTTTTAGCTGCTTTTACAGTTTACTTTATTTTATAGTTTACTTTATTTTATTCTTTACTTGATTTTATTGTCGATATTGATTTATGTTGCTGTGTCTACTCAACCAGAGGCTTCATATTTCTTTCTAATATTATGTAAAAATTGTATTTTTCCTTCATCGAATGGTATTTGCAACACGATGCATGTTGAAACTGCTTTTTAGCTGATTTTACAGTTTACTTTATTTTACGTGTCTGGTTTTATTCTCTATTTGATTTTATTGTCGCAACACGATTCACGTTGCAACTGTTTTTTAGCTGCTTTTACAGTTTACTTTATTTTATATGTTTGGTTTTATTTTTTAGTTGATTTTATTGTCGATATTGATTTATGTTGCTGTGTCTACTCAACCAGAGGCTTCATATTTCTTTCTAATATTATATAAAAATTGTACTTTTCCTTCATCGAATGTTATTCTCGACACGACTCGTGTTGAAACTGCTTTTTAGCTGATTTTACAGTTTACTTTATTTTATCCTTTACTTGAGTTTATTGTCGATATTGATTTATGTTGCTGTGTCTACCCAACCAGAGATTTTTCAAATAATTTAATTTAATAATCTTTCTAATATTATATAAAAATTGTACTTTTTTGTCATCGAACACGTTATTTGCAATATGACTCACGTTGAAACTGTTTTTTAGCTGATTTTATAGTTTACTTTATTTTATATATTTGATTTTATTCTTTATTTGTTTTTATTGTCGCAACACGATTCACGTTGAAACTGTTTTTTAGCTGATTTTATAGTTTGCTTTATTTTATGTGTTTGGTTTTATTCTTTATTTGATTTTGTCCAATCAGAGGCTTCATCTTCGTTTTTTAATATTATATTTCTAACATTTTATTCCTATTTTCTAATATTATATTTATTTTTTAATTTTATATTTTTAATACTTTATTTTTATTTTCCAATATTTTATTTTTATCTTCTAATATTTTATTTGTATTCTCTAATTGTATATTTCTAATACTTTATTTTTATTTTCTAATATTTTATTTGCATCTTCTAATATCATATTTCTAATATTTTATTTTTATTTCCTAATATTAAATTTCTAGCATTTTATTTTTATTTTCTAATTTTATATATCTAATTCTTTATTCTTATTTTCTAATATTATATTTTTATTTTCTGATATTATATTTCTAATATTTTATTTTTATTCTCTAATATTATATTCTTACTTTCTGATATTATATTTCCAATATTTTATTTTTATTTCCTGATATTAAATTTCTAATATTTTATTTTGATTCTCTAATATTATATTTCTAACATTTTATTTTTATTTCCTAATATTAAATTTCTAGCATTTTATTTTTATTTTCTAACTTTATATTTCTAATTCTTTATTCTTATTTTCTAATATTATATTTTTATTTTCTGATATTATATTTCTAATATTTTATTTTGATTCTCTAATATTATATTCTTACTTTCTGATATTATATTTCCAATATTTTATTTTTATTTCCTGATATTAAATTCCTAATATTTTATTTTTATTCCCTAATATTATATTTTTCTGACATTATATTTCCAATATTTTATTTTTACTTTCTAATATTAAATTTCCAATATTTTTTTTTAATTTTCTAATATTATTTTTTGACAGAAAAAAGTAACAACCAAATTTGTTATTGTTCTAACACGAAATCCCTTCTTATTTGGAACTGTTTCACATTTTCATTCGATTCTCCGTCAAAAATACTAAATAATTGTACTTTTACAGAATTTTTTAACATGTTTAAGATAATAACAATAATATTAATAATTTAATAACAATAACAATTAAAAATAATAATTTAATTCTCCGTTAAAAATATTACATGATTGTAGTATTTTTTTTTTAATTCTTTAACGTGTTTAAAATAATAATAATAATAATAATAATAATAATAATAATAATAATAATAATAATAATAATATAATAATAATTAAAAATAATAATTTGATTCTCCGTTAAAAATACTAAATGATTGTATTTTTTGCAGAATTTTTTAACACGTTCAAGATATTAACAATAATATTAATAATATAATAGTATTAATAATTAAAAATAATAATTTACTTTTCTGTTAAAAATACTACATGATTGTAGCATTTTTTTTAGAATTCTTCAGCGCGTTTAAAGTAAGAATAATAATAATAATAATAATATAATAATAATTAAAAATAATAATTTGATTCTCTGTAAAAAATATTACATAATTGTAGTATTTCTTTAAGAATTTTGTAACACGTTTAAAATAATAATAATAATATTAATAATAATATGATAATAATAATAATAATAATAATAATAATTAAAAATAATAATTTGATTCTCCATTAAAAATACTACATGACTGTGCTTTTTTAGAATTTTTCAAGGCGTTTAAGATAATAACAATAATAATAATAATATAATAATAACAATTAAAAATAGTAATTTTACTCTCAGTAAAAAATACAAGAATCATGTAATATTTTTTTCAGAATTTTTCAACGTATTTAAAATAATAACAACAATATTAATAATATAATAATAATAATAATAATAATAATAATTAACACATTGATGCACATTTTTAATTTTACAATCGCCCTCAGAAAAATTTTTTTTTTCAATTATTTATAACTGCCAGATGAAATGAAGTATGTTTGGAAGTGAAAATCATCAAATTTGACCAAAAACAGTTTTTTCCAAAGAAACTTTCGACGGCTATGGACGTCATTTGCGTGTACGAGTTAAAAATGAATAACAATTACCTGCCAAGTGCCAAAACCAATGACTGGCATCGACTGCCCGTTGGGAAGCAGAATTGTTTTCTTCTCCATCGCATCTGCACACCAAGAGAACCGTTAACTGACTGAATTCTCGTTTTCCATCACTCAGAGCGACTTTACTTTCACATTTAAGCGTTCACGCTCGATCTTGCTGCTCGATCAGGCGGATATTTCGTCCCGTGAACCGTTCCCTCGAAAAACAAGAAGGTCACACGTGTTTTTCAGTATCGAAGGTTTAAATTTACCGTTCTCAGAAGAAAATACCTTTATTTGAACATTTTATTTGAAGTAACATTAAATGTATGACCTTTTTTTGCTGATTTAAGAACGCCATTGGGTTGTTGTAGATCAGAGTTTTTTAAATTGTGGCTGGCGACTTTAATTTTATATTTTTAACACTTTATTTTTATTTTTATCTTCTAATATTATATTTCTAATATTTTATTTTTATTCTCTGATATTAAATTTCTAATATTTTATTTGTATCCCTTATTTTTTATTTCTAATACTTTATTATTACTTTTTAATATTATATTTTTATTTTTCTGATATTACATTTCTAATATTTTATTTTTATTCTCTAATATTGTATTTTTAATTTCTGATATTAAATTTCTAATATTTTATTTTTATTCTCTAATATTATATTTTTATTTTTTCTCATATTATATTTCCAATATTATATTTTTATTTTTTCTCATATTATATTTCCAATATTTTATTCTTATTTTCTGATATTATATTTCCAATATTTTATTTTTATTTCCTAATATTAAATTTCTAATGTTTTATTTTTATTTTTTAATATTTTATTTTTATCTTCCAATATTAAATTCCTAATATTTTATTTTTATTCTCTAATATTATATTTTTATTTTTCTGATATTATATTTTTATTTTCTGATATTAAATTTCTAATATTTTATTTTTATTCTCTAATATTGTATTTTTATTTTCCTGATATTAAATTTCTAATATTTTATTTTTATTCTCTAATATTATATTTTTATTTTTCTGGTATTAAATTTCTAATATTTTATTTTTATTTCCTGATATTAAATTTCTAATATTTTATTTTTATTCTCTAATATTATATTTTTATTTTTCTGATATTATATTTCCAATATTTTATTTTTATTTTCTGATATTATATTTCCAATATTTTATTTTTATTTCCTAGTATTAAATTTCTAATGTTTATTTTCATTTTTTAATATTTTATTTTTATCTTCCAATATTAAATTTCTAATATTTTATTTTTATTTCCTAATATTAAATTTCTAATATTTTATTTGGGGTCGCTAAAAATTATTTTTGTTATTGTATTACATTTTTGTATTGTTTTATGTCTTAATATGTAAAATTCAAGTTAATTGGGATGGCTAAAAATTCTTTTTATTATTATATTACGTTTTTATCAGAAATTTTCACGTCGTCTTATGTCACTAAATAAAAAATTCAAATTAATGGACTTACAGAAAATTCTTTTTACTGTTGTATTACGTTTTTATTGGACATTTTTATGTTGCTTTACGTCTCGAAATGAAAAATTCAAGTCAATTGGGGTCGCAAAAAATTCTTTTCTTTATTATATTTTATTTCTATTGAAAATTTTCATATTGTCTTATATCTTATAATGAAATTCAAGTTAATTGGAATCGTAAAAAATTCTTTTCTTTATTGCATTTTATTTTATTAGAAATTTTCACGTTATCTTATGTCTTTAAATGAATAATTCAAATTAATGGAGTTACAGAAAATTATTTTTATTATTGTATTATATTTTTATAAACTACGCATTTTTATAAGCTACGCAGTGACGCGCAGCTTTCTATGCGCGCAAATTTCAAATTTTACACAGCAACGCAGTTCGAAGCGTTGCGCGCATGCGCGCAAATTTCAAATTCCATACAGCAACGCACTTCGAAGCGTCGCGCGCAACATTCAAATGCCACACAGCGACTCGTCTCGAAGCGTCTCGCGCATGCGTGCAGGAATTAACATCACACAGTGGCGCGCGTAGCTTTCCTTACGCGCATGCGCTCAACAATCAAATGCCACGCAGTGGCGCGCCTCGAAGCGTCTCGCGCATGCGCACAAGAATTAACATCACACAGTGGCGCGCGTAGCTTTCCTTACGCGCATGCGCCCAACAATCAAGTCACACAGTGGCGCGTCTCGAAGCGTCGCGCGCATGCGTGCAGGAATTAACATCACGCCCTGACGTACACAGCTTTCCTTACGCGCATGCGCTCAACAATCAAATGCCACGCAGTGGTGCGCCTCGAAGCGTCTCGCGCATGCGCACAAGAATTAACATCACACAGTGGCGCGCGCAGCTTCCCATACGCGCATGCGCTCAACAATCAAATGCCACGCAGTGGCGCGCCTCGAAGCGTCTCGCGCATGCGTACAAGAATTAACATCACACAGTGGCGCGCGTAGCTTTCCTTACGCGCATGCGCTCAACAATCAAATGCCACGCAATGATGCGCCTCGAAGCGTCTCGCGCATGCGCACAAGAATTAACATCACACAGTGGCGCGCGCAGCTTCCCATACGCGCATGCGCGCAACATTCAAACGCCACGTTACTACTCTTTCTCGCAAAAAGTAAAGAAATTTCCATTATTTTGAAAACCAATGACAAAATTTACGCATGCAATTATAATGTAGACAATTGAGAACGTTTCTCGTTCATTTCTCGAAACAATTTTAGAAAATCACGTGAAATACAAATTTGAAAAGTATAAATTGTTATTGACAAATACAATATTGTACTTTTCCCTTATTAATCGCTTCCAAAATTGATATTAAACAATGTTTGAAGGAATTAAACGTAAATTACAGTTTATCGTCACTGGATACCTCAAATAATAATTTGATAAAAATAACAATATGACAAAATATATAATTTTATAAAATAATAATTTGATAATTAAGCTAATTTTGTACTAATTTCACAGTAATTTAATCACCAATCACGTGGTGGCCCTTATAATAAATATATTAAATGAATTTACAGAAACTTATACCTGTAATCATCATGGCACTAAAAAATCTGACGTTGGAAATCCAAAGAAGTCGTGGAAAACTGTGAACACAGAAAGAAATATTAAACGAACGTCTACATATTTTCCATACGTAAATGAACAACATTTACCATTCATTCGCTGCTTCCGCAGAGTTTGAAAATAACAAACATCAAGTCGTTGAGCTCTAAGCGGATAATTTTAAGTATCGCACAGAAAAATGAATAACTTTTTGTTGCGCAGAAACTAAATACCGTTTAACATCTCAAATTTATTGTACAATAAAGTGCTACAAACCAATGATTCTCTTTCTACCGTTTATAATAAATTAGGCAAAGCAACAGGCAGCGAGGGATCAAACGTCTCAGTAAACTTCGAAGGATGAAAAGAAAAACTTGTACCAGTCTGATCGTCTAACATTAAAAAATAAATATGATCACAAGAAGGAGAACGAAAGAAAGAGTGCGAAGATGGAACAACTGCGGACCAACACATTGCTCGCAGTGAGAAGAGCTCCGTACATTAATTCAATAAGTTTAATTAAATATTTGGGTCTACGCGCGAAACACTATTGGCCACTCTGCTCATCGAAGATCCTAACGAACTAGAGAGAGAAAAGAAGGAACCACTTTCTCAATATTTTAAACAAAATAACGTAGCTATATTCTATACATTATCTCTATGTCTCTTCGTACATTTAATATAAAAAATTCTTCTGTACATGTTTTATGCGTACGCCTGTATCTGTATGCGTGTGTATGTGTGTGTAGACTCCGTACTATATTATTAATCGTAATGTAAAATGGCTCTAATATGTTCTCTTGTGTACTTTAAACGTAGCCCCTAAACAGAAGTGGTCACTGCCAATCGCAAAATTTGGTATCGCAGGTAAACCGTTGCACTCCGTAGTCGTTGGCAATCTGTATTTCTCAAGGAGTTCCAGGTCGCTGTAGAAGATGTAGTCGACAGTGATCCATTCGCCTTGGTTCGTGGTGGCTTCTGACTCTCCGTGGCAATTCTGGTGTGTGTAAACGCTTTTGAAGTAGAACGGATGGGTCAGGATGCCAGAGCAGAATTGCACACGATAGCCATGGACAATCTCTATCGTCTGGACATCAGTCGTGTCCAGATTCACTTCGCAGGGATCGGTCGAGTTCTTCTCTTCTACCACTATATGTTCACTATTCTCCAACTGTAACAGAAGAAGTTTATTCTGTGAAGCAACACATTTCTATTAGACATTTCTACAGCGATGGAATATAACAATTTTTTAGAGATATCGTTCTTCGAACATTTTCAGGAATTTTGTTTCTATATGGTTTTGGGTTCTTCGAATTCTCTGCCGTTGGAAGAAATTTTCTGACTGAGAGATATTAGTAATATTGCTGAAAGATTGTTAGTTGATTAGTTGCGTTATTAGAAAAGATTAAAGGTCTTCAACAATAAGAGAAAACGTACCATCACTCTGTCCGTTCCTTCTCCGCTCAATCTGTGCTTTAATACATTATAGTGTTGACAGTTGTCCGTGATACAGAGTCGAGGTGGGATAAGGGAATTTGGTAAAGACCGATAGTCGGTTAGTTCAAGGTTTTTCCCTTTCCCTTGGTACTTGAATATTCCCTCGATGATGAACCTGTACACCCCGGATTGGGGCTTCAGGTTGAAGTCACCTGCTAGTATTATTGGAAGGTACTTCGGACCAGACCTGTTTGTAACAGATGACAAAATCATTGCTTCGTTATTTTAATTGTTCGTTTTGAAATAAAGGAGAGAAAGAGGAAGAGAGTAAGTGAATAGCGAGTGAGTGAGTGAGTGAGTGACTGACTGAGAGAAACAGTGAGAGAGAGTGTGTGTGAAAGAGAAAGAGAAAGAGAGAGAGAGTGAGAGAGAATTGAGAGAGAGAGTGAGAGAGACTGAGAGAGAATTGAGAGAGAGAGAGAGAGAGAGAGAGAGAGAGAGAGAGTGAGAGAGAATTGAGAGAGAGAGAGAGAGAGAGTGAGAGAGAATTGAGAGAGAGAGTGAGAGAGAATTGAGAGAGAGAGTGAGAGAGAATTGAGAGAGAGAGAGAGAGAGAGAGAGAGAGAGAGAGAGAGAGTGAGAAAGAGAGAGAGTGAGAGAGAGAGAGAGAGTGAGAGAGAATTGAGAGAGAGAGAGTGAGAGAGACTGAGAGAGAATTGAGAGAGAGAGAGAGAGAGAGAGAGAGAGAGTGAGAGAGAATTGAGAGTGAGAGAGAGAGAGAGAGTGAGAAAGAGAGACTGAGAGAGAATTGAGAGAGAGAGAGAGAGAGAGAGAGAGAGAGAGAGAGAGAGAGAGAGAGAGAATTGAGAGAGAAAAGCCTTTTAAGTTCGAGAAGATTGAGAACCATTGTTTTCGTGGTTCTTAATTGCGAAAAGATTGAGAACCACTGCTTTGGTGTTTCCTAAATTCGAAAAGAATGAAAACCACTGGTTTAGTATCTTTTGAATTCTAAAAGATTCAGAACTTTGTTCTTGATCTTGTTTCTTAACTGTGACGAGACTTGCTGTCCTAAAGATTGTGCAGTTAATAATTTAACATTAAAAAAATGACAAGAAAATAATTTTTTAATTAAAATTTAAATTAAATAATTTTTTAATTAAAATTTAAATTAAATAATTTTTTAACATTTTTATAATAATCATCTAGTCTTAGTACAAGCAAAATCGAACCGACAACGAAGTTACTCTACCGAAAGGTGGTTTATAAAAATGTATAAAAAATTAGCGATCAATAAAAGGAAAGTACAATATTGTATTTGTTAATAGCGATCTATATTTTTCAAATTTTTGTTTCACGTGATTCTTTAAAATTGTTTCGAGGAATGGACGAGAAACGTTCTCAATTATCTTTATTATAATTGGATGCTGAAATCTTGTCATTGGTATCCAAAGTATTGCGAATTTCTTTGCTTCTTGCGAGAAATAGTAATGTGGCATTTGAATGTTGCGCGCATAGAAAGTCGCGCGCGACGGTTCGAGGGAGAATGAGCAGCGGCGCGCCAGTGCGTGGTATTTAATTCGCGCGCGCATGCGCGTATAGAGAGCTGTGCGTCACGCTTCAAAGTGTGCCGCTGCGTGGAATTTGATTGTTGCGCGCATGCGCGCATAGAAAACTGCGCGCAACGCTTCGAAGTGCGTTACTGCGAGGAATTTGAATTTTGCGCGCATGCGCGTATAGAAAGCTTTGCGCCACGCTTCAAAATGTGCCGCTGCGTGGAATTTGATTTAAAAAATTACAAGAAGGCCTAAGCTTAGCTGAAAATCTCGAGTCATTTTTCTTAAATACAGACCCTTCCACTGAAAGAAGTCGAAAATTCAAAAGGGAGCTGCAAAACTGTCTAGCTCCATATCGAGAAATTTACAATTACCTGGTAAGAACCAGCGAGCAAAGTACAATTACAGATTTTTTTAAGAGGGGAGAAGATACAAAAACTTTAAATAAAGAAAAAAGTTCTGAAAGTGAAGGCGATATCATTCCACTGAAAAAACGTTCTTGGTTGAGATTATACTGAGCAGTAACAACGAAGAAATTCATTAAATTAGAGTTACGTTAGATTAAAATAATATTTTTTGTCTTTTTTTTTTGCTTTGTGTTATACGTACATTTATATTTTTAATAAAAATTAAGTTGTTTATGTAGAATTAAAGAAAACTATTTGTTTTTAATAAGTTCTTGGAACGTAACCCCCCTTTTTGTACTAGCACTGGGTATAATACAACACGGTTTCACACAACACAGCATTTTCTAGGACCCTAACTACCGTGTTATAGCAGAGTTACCTGTACTAAATCAGAAATGCTGGTAGGGCAAGAGAAAACCCAGTTGTGCACAGCGCAATGATTCAAAAAGAAAAGAAAGCTTTATCCTGCGTGGCAAGCTGGTTCTCCAGGGAAAATTTCTTTGCTTAATGCATTATGGGATGTAGTTTTCAGCACGTAGAAGTCGATACAACTAAATATTGCAGAGTCACTCTGTGTCTGGTCCCTCGATGAGGGCTACAGAGTGCAATAAACTAAGGTGGTTCGCTTAGAAAATTGCAGTTATCAGATTTCTACTTCCATCGAATTATAAGAACCCAAAGTGTAGCCTTTGGGTTACGTAAGAACAGATGTAGTCCAAGTAAACAGCTTACTACAAATCAATTTTTACTTCCATCTCAGTAAAGATCCAGAGAAATTTCTTTGCTTAATGCATTATGAGATATAGTTTTCAGCACGTAGAAGTCGATACAACTAAATATTGCAGAGTCACTCTGTGTCTGGTCCTCGATGAGGGCTACAGAGTGCAATAAACTAAGGTGGTTCGCTTAGAAAATTGCAGTTATCAGATTTCTACTTCCATCGAATTATAAGAACCCAAAGTGTAGCCTTTGGGTTACGTAAGAACAGATGTAGTCCACATAAACAGCTTACTACAAGTCGCAGGGATCAACGCAGCATTTTCTAGGAATCCAACTTACATTATAAGAGAATTTACCTGTACTGAAAGACACTATAAAAAAGATTACTCACATTGTATTCTCCAAGAAGGCGATTCTCTCGATTTCTGCTAACAGAAGTTGCGTTTGACCCAATCTCACATCGTTTCTCCTCGGATTGTAAAGTAAATGAGTGGTGGCGACCACCAATTGTATCTCAGGGTTCCCTTTAACCGCCAGTTTAGCAACGATCCCCACATTGTCTCTGCTCAACAATTCTATGCCTGATTGGTAGAGTTCGATCTTCGCGTAGTCCACCAAAATGAACTGGTCTGAACGATACAGGAACAACAAACCGTCCCTTTTGTCATTCGTCCGTTTCTTGTACAAGTAGTTGTAGCCCACCTCTTTCAGCGGTGGCAAAAACTCTGGCAGATGCTCTTCTTGCATCTCTTGCAGGCAAATCACCTAAAAAGTTACGCACAAGCCTCTTAAGCACCCTTTTTTCCAACTCCAACAAGAGTTTCGAGATTTCATTGGCAACAAAAGTCACGACAACCGTTCAACGTTTTTCTAGTAATCACCTAGTCTAAGTACAAGCAAAATCGAACCAACAACGAAGCTATTCTATCGATAGGCGGTTGATAAAAATGTATAAATAATTATCAAGCGAACTAACATTGGCCTGCGCTGCTAAAATCTCTTGCAAGAGAAGCTGCCTCCTAATTTTCCAAGATAGCGCACGCTTGTCATGCTCCTTGTACAGAAACGGATACGTTTCCAGCAGATACTGTGCTAGAATGTTGAAGGATAGTACTCTCAGAATAAAAGAGTCTTCAGAATTAGAGGTCAGCTTCTCTGGAAAAACGATACAGTAAATGTCGAGTTACGCGTCTTTCGCTCAATCAGAGACTGTCTTTACCTTTCTTGACTCGTTTCCACTGCCTCATCGCTTTGTATCTCTGCTTGTCAGTCAAGTATTTGTCTTTCACGAACATCGTCGTCTCAGCACAAGCATTCGTTCCAAGCACGGACGGCTGAACGTTGCTCTCGCACGCCATGCTCTCTGATTGAAACATCAACGGGATCTCGTAATTGTTACTGGAATTGTAATACAGCTCCGTGAACGGCTCCACTGGCGACTGATTCACCTTCTGCGGACTCGAGTTCGCCATTATTCCCATTAAGTTGCAGCAGGACGATGTAAATCGCTCGGATATCGAGGCGCTCTTACAGAAATTCCTCAGCAATGCCTGTTTCGCTGTTAATCCGGACATACACGGCGAAAACGGGATAATATGGTAGCAGTGATTCTGCGAACACACCAAAGTATTCATTTATACGTATGCCCGTGTGTGTATTCATCGTTTTGCATATAAACTTCGAATGTTCTTAAGAGGCGATATAAATTACGTGTTGCGTCGTAAATAATTACTGCGGTTAAAAACAATATGGTTGCAGTGATTCTGCGAACATACAAAAGTATTAATTTATATATATGTGTATGCGTCCGTGTGTGTATCAAATTTTTTGCACATAAAATTCCAATGCGTTCGAGAGGCATATAAATCATGTATTTCGTCGTAAACAATTACTACGATTGAAAATAACAACGTGATTTATAGGGAAATGGAAATTGAGAGAAATTTTTACAATTGTTTTGCAGGTAAATGTAATTATAATGGCTAAGATTAGTATCGTGCATTTACTGGTTATTTTTCAGTTATTTAAACAAACTCGATTAAGCGATATTCTGAAATAACTATATTGCTAGATGAACTTCAGTACTCTAAACCTAGTGGTTCTCAATCATTTCGAAGCTGCCAAACGCTACGTCAGTGGTTCTCGATCTTTTCAACCTTGAAAAGCTAAATTAGTGGTCCCTTAATCGTTGGAACTTTGAGAAAGACTAAACCAGTGGTTCTCCCTTTTACGAACTTTGAAAAACACTAAACCAGTGGTTCTCGATCTTACGAACTTTGAAAAACACTAAACCAGCGATTCTTAATCTTACGAACTTTGAAAAACACTAAATCAGTGGTTCTCAATCTTATTAACTTTGAAAAGCGTTAAACCAGCGGTTCTCAATCTTACGAACATTGAAAAACACTAAATCAGTGATTCTCAATCTCATGAACTTTGAAAAAACACTAAACCAGTGGTTCTCAACTTTTTAAACGCGAAAAGGCACTAAACCAGTGGTTCTCAACCTTTTTGACTTCGAAAGCATGAAATCAGTGGTTCTCAAACTTTCAAATTCTAAAAGGCACTAAACCAGTGGTTCTCAACCTTTTTGAATTCGAAAACATGAGATCAGTGGTTCTCAATCTGTCAAATTCGAAAAGGCACCAAACCAGTGGTTCTCAATCTTTCAAAACCGACAAATGCAAAATCAGTGGTTCTCAACCTTTTTGACTTCGAAAACGTGAAATCAGTGGTTCTCAAACTTTCAAATTCGAAAAGGCACTAAACCAGTGGTTCTCAACCTTTTCGAGTTCGAAAACATGAGATCAGTGGTTCTCAATCTTTCAAATTCGAAAAGGCACCAAACCAGTGGTTCTCAATCTTTCAAAATCGAAAAAAGTGCGAAATCAGTGGTTCTCAACCTTTTTGACTACGAAAACACCAAATCAGTGGTTCTCAGTCTTTGGAATTTTAAAGACATCATAACCGGTGGTTCTCAATCTTTGTAACTCGAAAGACACCAAAACCAGTGGTTCTCAACCTTCTTGAATTCAGAAACACTAAATCAGTGGTTCTCAGTAGTTGAAACCCGAAAAACACCAAAACCAGTGATTCTCAATCTTTTAAACTAAAAAACACCAAATCAGGGCTTCTCAACCTTCTCAAAGTCAGGAAACACCGCACTGTCTTCCAAACTGTGTTCCGCAAACTATCACTAAGTGTCCCACGAAATATTCCGGAAGCGACGTAGAGAACAACAGAAGCACTGTCTGCTCAATTATAAAAAATCGAAAAACTCAAATTAACTCTAATGTTCCCAAAAAATGTTCGAACTTAAAAGGCGTCCCGCCATGAGAATGGTTTGAAAAACACTGCGTCTATACGGAACAGAAATTTATAATGTTGAACGAGATGTCACGTGTAATAAAGATTGTGTAGAAATTTACTGTGAAAGGGGATTAAAAGCTGTGGAACGTCGAAAGATAATAGAAAAGAATTGTTGGTCGTTATCACGATCTCTCGCTAAATCGTCAGGAAAAAGATAAACAATTAGTTGGACAAAACAGAGTTACAAAAATTTCGATAACTCATTACTTGAAACTGATAACTTCCGATGCAATGCAGCTGTGAGAAAACTTAATTTCCTATGCGATTATAAGCGTATGAAAATGTATAACAAAAGATATCAACCGTAGATAAGATAGCTGATAAAATACGATAGTACTAACGCTGTGTATATAACAATATTTATAACAGGTATGAGAATGATGTTTTCGAACGATCAAATGCTTTCTTTAATATAACATCTTCAGAAAGGTGAGAAAATATCTGCCTTAAAGTACTTTCTTGCAAACATTAATAACTAATACAAGGATCGCTTAGAATTTAAATTTTAACACATAGAAAATAACTGTGTCGATCATTCGATATACTTTATATTCCAGACCAGTGGTGGCTCGCGTTTAGGCACTGTGGAACTGCAGCACCCTCTATTTCCACATGATATCAATATAATAAGTAATTTTCAATTTAATTTTTTCTTTAAACCTGTACAATATATAATTCTTAAACTTAAGATTATGTTAATAGTCATACCCTAGATTATGAAAAAGTTACAAAAATTGTGTGTTGTGAATTGGTATTTGACTGTTCTGCGCATGCGCGCGATGTTGCAAAGGAGAGAGAATAATGCACGTGGGATGGAACTATGCGCGTTACAGTTCCAGTAGCGCGTGTTTGGTTGTTACGCGCATGCGCACGTAGGAAGCTGTAAGCGTAACGATGCGAGGGTGAGAGAGCACTGTCGCTCCCGCAGTGTCGACCATGGCGCGTTAGTGGATGGTAGATAGTAGGTTAGGTTAGTTTGTAGATCAAGCTTGAATGGCAACAACTTAGGTTAGGTTAGATTAGGTTATAGATTAAGCTTGAATGGTAACAATTTAGGTTAAGTTAGGTTAAGTTAGGTTATAGACTAAGCTTGAACGATAACAATTTAGGTTAGGTTAGGTTATGTTATAGATTAAGCTTGAATGGTAACAATTTAGGTTAGGTTAGGTTATAGACTAAGCTTGAACGATAACAATTTAGGTTAGGTTAGGTTATGTTATAGATTAAGCTTGAATGGTAATAATTTAGGTTAGGTTAGGTTAGTTTATAGATTAAGCTTGAACAGTAACAATTTAGGTTAGGTTAGGTTAGTTTATAGATTAAGCTTGAACGATAACAATTTAGGTTAGGTTAGGTTATGTTATAGATTAAGCTTGAATGGTAACAATTTAGGTTAGGTTAGGTTAGGTTATAGATTAAACTTGAATGGTAACAATTTAAGTTAGATTAGGTTAGGTTAGAAAATATTAGATCAGGTTAGTTTAGTTTGTAGATCAAGCTTCAACGGTAATAGTTTAGTTTAGGTTAGGTTAGGTTAGGTTAGTTTACAGATCGAGCTGAAGATGTAACAATTTAGGTTAGGTTTGGTTGGATTAGATTAGATTAGATTAGATTAGTTTAGTTTATACATCGAGCTGAAACTGTAACAATTTAGGTTAATTTAGGTTAGATTAGATTAGATTAGTTTAGTTTATACATCGAGCTGAAACTGTAACAATTTAGGTTAGGTTAGGTTAGTTTAGGTTAGTTTAGATTAGATTAGATTATGTTAATTTACTTTATAGATCGAGCTAAAATTGTAACAATTTAGGTTAGGTTAGGTTAGGTTGGATTAGATTAGATTAGTTTGAGTTAGATTGAGTTAGATTAGATTAGGTTAGTTTAGTTTGTAGATCGAGCTAAAATTGTAACGATTTAGGTTAGGTTAGGTTGGATTAGATTAGAATGGATTAGATTAGTTTAGTTTAGGTTAGATTAGATTAGATTAGGTTAGTTTAGTTTATAGATCAAATTGAAATTGCAACAATTTAGGTTAGGTTAAGTTGGATTAGATTATGTTAGATTAGTTTAGATTAGATTAGATTAAATTAGCTTACTTCATAAATGGAGCTGGAATTGTAACAATTTAGGTTAGGTTAGCTTAGATTAACTTAGGTCACTTCAGATTATAGATCAAGCTTAAACTCTAACAATTTATGTTGGAATGGATTAGATTATGCTACGTTTGATTGGACATTATAAATCAAGCTTGAACCACAAAAATTTAAGTTAAACTAAATAAAAATTATTTGATTTTGTTCTTCTATGATTCTATCAAGTATCTAAACAAATTTTCTTTTTGTACGTGTTTGTTTCCTTTTAAACAATCTTAAACCAAAAACTATGCATTTTGTAGACGAAAACGTCCACTAATTTTGGATACGAGCCGCCACTGTTCCAGATTTTATTATTTAAAAGTATTAGCCAGCAAGAAAGTAAAAATTGCGAGACGCAGAATAGAAAAAACTACATTTATACTTCATTTTAAAACTTGGATACTTTTTAGAAAAGTTAACGAGTCGATTATCTTAATACAAACTCATACAAATTAAATTACATCTGTCTCAATTTTTATAAAGCAAGCCTTCGGTTCAGACAGCATTTTATTCCTTTAATTTCTCATAAAAATAAAGGTACAAAGCAAGCGATAACGAACAGAAATTAAAGAAATAAACATATAAATTAAGTAGCAAAAGAAATCGTATGCACATATATACAGTATTTCTTTTTTTCTTCATTAAAAAAAAAGACTATTATGTGCGAAATGCTACATAAAGAGTGGCTGTAGAGCAAGGTACAGGTGTATTTAAAAAAAGTATTAGATTTGAGATCGATTCGCAAGATCAATTTCATACTAATCGATGAATAACTCGCACGAATACTGCTAAAATATAATAAATATAAAAAGAACAAGAACAAGTAACGATAAGCCCCAAAAATCATTTAATAAAAGCTTGTACACCTCTATCGATGCTGTTTGAACTCAAATTAATTTTCTATTACTTCATTTAATGCATAACGCAGAGCAAAAACTAACGATTAGCTTCTGAAAGTTTCAAGAGTTCGCTCGGTGAAAAAAAAGCGTAATAATGCTCAGAACTATTCAATTATCCAGTTTTCTTATGAAACAAAGATCAAACTTTCTTTTCTATTAGCTCCAAAGAGCAAATCGAGCCAAAATATTCATCAAACGATAGAAACAAAGCGCAGTACAAGATATTTCACTAAAATTTACAATCGTCCTTTAGAAAAGCGAGCAGACTCATCGATATTCCAGCAAAATCTTTTCACAAGCTCCGTACGATTACCATACAACATCGAGTTTGAGAAAAAAAGTGGGAATAACAGTAACGCAACAGCAGAACAGGTTACGTAAGACGGATACAAGATCAATTAAAGAACGCCGCATAGAAATACAGAATAGACGTTCCAAATATCGTAATACATCAAATATAAGTGCCCGCAGAGTGAAAACAAGTAACGATAAGTCCTTAAAGTCTACAAATGCGACAACACATGAGAAAAAGCAGAATTGAATAAACATGAAACACATTATTCGCACTGGAATTGTTTATTTACATAACTGTTATAAATAACCGTCGCGTATATGCGCAGGTAGGCTCGAAAAATGAATGTTAACCCTGCTCGAGTGCGATTCGTGAAATACAAAAAGGAGAAAAAGAGTGAAACGGCAGTCGAATAATGTGTTCTCGTACCTCGAGTTGGCGAGATTAAGTTCGACGCGAGAGCTCGTGCCAAGTAAATATTTCCGCAGCGACTACCGCCTAGTTGCATTCGTTCATTTGAGCTGGTGGTGGGGGACGTGCTAGCCGAGCGCTGATTACGCAGGTTATGTCACTGGTCGCGAAGAAAAGGCGGTTTTTGCTTACCATAGCGGGACAGAAGTCATATTCGTCCGGGAAGGCGCGCGTGCGAGAGGTTAGGAGGGATCGCCCGTGCTCCGCGCATTTCTTCCTGGCGCCTGGCGGGTCCGCGCGGCTGCTCTGGCTCAGCCGCGACCGCGCGACATTGCACGCGCGATATTAGTACTTTTGTTTTCGTCGACCAGGGGGTACTGCTTCGCGGTCCAGGCGCGCGCGCGCGCGATTTAGGTTAAGATTAGGTTGTTTGATTCGCATCATTTTTTGATACAAAAAGTTAATGAATATTGTATAATGATATAGTATATAAAAGGTTAATGAATATTGTATAATAATATAGTATATAAAAGGTTAATGAATATTGTATAATAATATAGTATATAATAATATTGATGAATATTGTATGTTTGTATTAAATGTACACATAATTTAGGTTAAGCGTGTGATTTGTATAATTTTTTAATATAAAAGATATATATTAACGAATAATGAATGTATATATTAAATTATATATAATTTAGGTTAAACGTGTGATTTGCATAATTTTTTTATATAAAAGGTATATATTAATGAATATTGTATGTATATATTAAGTGTACATATAATTTAGTTTAAATGTTTGATTCGCATCATTTTTTGATATGAAAGGCTAATGAATATCGTATAATGATATAGTATATAAAAGGTTAATGAATACTGTATAATAATATAGTATATAAAAGGTTAATGAATGTTGTATAATAATATAGTATACAAAAGGTTAATGAATATTGTATAATAATATAGTATATAATAATATTGATGAATATTGTATGTTTGTATTAAATGTACACGTAATTTAGGTTAAACGTGTGATTTGTACAATTTTTTATTATAAAAGATATATATTAACGAATAATGAATGTATATATTAAATTATATATAATTTAGGTTAAACGTGTGATTTGCATAATTTTTTTTATATAAAAGGTATATATTAATGAATATTGTATGTATATATTAAGTGTACATATAATTTAGTTTAAATGTTTGATTTGCATAATTTTTTGATATAAAAGGCTAATGAATATTGTATAATGATATAGTATACAAAAGGTTAATGAATACTGTATAATAATATAGTATATAAAAGGTTAATGAATGTTGTATAATAATATAGTATATAAAAGGTTAATGAATATTGTATAATAATATAGTATATAATAATATTGATGAATATTGTATGTTTGTATTAAATGTACACATAATTTAGGTTAAACGTGTGATTTGTACAATTTTTTATTATAAAAGATATATATTAACGAATAATGAATGTATATATTAAATTATATATAATTTAGGTTAAACGTGTGATTTGCATAATTTTTCTTATATAAAAGGTATATATTAATGAATATTGTATGTATATATTAAGTGTACATATAATTT
Organism: Xylocopa sonorina; assembly: GCF_050948175.1. Classification (NCBI taxonomy): domain Eukaryota; kingdom Metazoa; phylum Arthropoda; class Insecta; order Hymenoptera; family Apidae; genus Xylocopa; species Xylocopa sonorina. The sequence continues at coordinate 4,045,161 of NW_027490090.1, forward strand.
AGTTTAAATGTTTGATTTGCATCATTTTTTGATATAAAAGGCTAATGAATATTGTATAATAATATAGTATATAAAAGGTTAATGAATACTGTATAATAATATAGTATATAAAAGGTTAATGAATATTGTATAATAATATAGTATATAAAAGGTTAATGAATACTGTATAATAATATAGTATATAAAAGGTTAATGAATACTGTATAATAATATAGTATATAAAAGGTTAATGAATATTGTATAATAATATAGTATACAAAAGGTTAATGAATATTGTATAATAACATAGTATATAATAATATTGATGAATATTGTATGTTTGTATTAAATGTACACATAATTTAGGTTAAACGTGTGATTTGTATAATTTTTTAATATAAAAGATATATATTAACGAATAATGAATGTATATATTAAATTATATATAATTTAGGTTAAACGTGTGATTTGCATAATTTTTTTATATAAAAGGTATATATTAATGAATATTGTATGTATATATTAAGTGTACATATAATTTAGTTTAAATGTTTGATTCGCATCATTTTTTGATATAAAAGGCTAATGAATATTGTATAATGATATAGTATATAAAAGGTTAATGAAAATTGTATAATAATATAGTATATAAAAGGTTAATGAATATTGTATAATAATATAGTATATAAAAGGTTAATGAATGTTGTATAATAATATAGTATATAAAAGGTTAATGAATATTGTATAATAATATAGTATATAATAATATTGATGAATATTGTATGTTTGTATTAAATGTACACATAATTTAGGTTAAACGTGTGATTTGTATAATTTTTTTAATATAAAAGATATATATTAACGAATAATGAATGTATATATTAAATTATATATAATTTAGGTTAAACGTGTGATTTGCATAATTTTTTTATATAAAAGGTATATATTAATGAATATTGTATGTATATATTAAGTGTACATATAATTTAGTTTAAATGTTTGATTTGCATCATTTTTTGATATAAAAGGCTAATGAATATCGTATAATGATATAGTATATAAAAGGTTAATGAATATTGTATAATAATATAGTATATAAAAGGTTAATGAATATTGTATAATAATATAGTATATAAAAGGTTAATGAATATTGTATAATAATATAGTATATAATAATATTGATGAATATTGTATGTTTGTATTAAATGTACACATAATTTAGGTTAAACGTGTGATTTGTATAATTTTTTAATATAAAAGATATATATTAACGAACAATGAATGTATATATTAAATTATATATAATTTAGGTTAAACGTGTGATTTGCATAATTTTTTTATATAAAAGGTATATATTAATGAATATTGTATGTATATATTAAGTGTACATATAATTTAGTTTAAATGTTTGATTCGCATCATTTTTTGATATAAAAGGCTAATGAATATTGTATAATGATATAGTATATAAAAGGTTAATGAATACTGTATAATAATATAGTATACAAAAGGTTAATGAATATTGTATAATAATATAGTATATAATAATATTGATGAATATTGTATGTTTGTATTAAATGTACACGTAATTTAGGTTAAACGTGTGATTTGTACAATTTTTTAATATAAAAGATATATATTAACGAATAATGAATGTATATATTAAATTATATATAATTTAGGTTAAACGTGTGATTTGCATAATTTTTTTTATATAAAAGGTATATATTAATGAATATTGTATGTATATATTAAGTGTACATATAATTTAGTTTAAATGTTTGATTCGCATCATTTTTTGATATAAAAGGCTAATGAATATTGTATAATGATATAGTATATAAAAGGTTAATGAATACTGTATAATAATATAGTATATAAAAGGTTAATGAATATTGTATAATAATATAGTATACAAAAGGTTAATGAATATTGTATAATAACATAGTATATAATAATATTGATGAATATTGTATGTTTGTATTAAATGTACACGTAATTTAGGTTAAACGTGTGATTTGTATAATTTTTTAATATAAAAGATATATATTAACGAATAATGAATGTATATATTAAATTATATATAATTTAGGTTAAACGTGTGATTTGCATAATTTTTTTTATATAAAAGGTATATATTAATGAATATTGTATGTATATATTAAGTGTACATATAATTTAGTTTAAATGTTTGATTCGCATCATTTTTTGATATAAAAGGCTAATGAATATTGTATAATAATATAGTATATAAAAGGTTAATGAATATTGTATAATGATATAGTATATAAAAGGTTAATGAATACTGTATAATAATATAGTATATAAAAGGTTAATGAATATTGTATAATAATATAGTATATAATAATATTGATGAATATTGTATGTTTGTATTAAATGTACACGTAATTTAGGTTAAACGTGTGATTTGCATAATTTTTTTTATATAAAAGGTATATATTAATGAATAATGAATGTATATATTAAATTATATATAATTTAGGTTAAACGTGTGATTTGCATAATTTTTTTATATAAAAGGTATATATTAATGAATATTGTATGTATATATTAAGTGTACATATAATTTAGTTTAAATGTTTGATTCGCATCATTTTTTGATATAAAAGGCTAATGAATATTGTATAATAATATAGTATATAAAAGGTTAATGAATATTGTATAATGATATAGTATATAAAAGGTTAATGAATACTGTATAATAATATAGTATATAAAAGGTTAATGAATACTGTATAATAATATAGTATACAAAAGGTTAATGAATATTGTATAATAATATAGTATATAAAAGGTTAATGAATATTGTATAATAATATAGTATACAAAAGGTTAATGAATATTGTATAATAATATAGCATATAATAATATTGATGAATATTGTATGTTTGTATTAAATGTACACGTAATTTAGGTTAAACGTGTGATTTGTATAATTTTTTAATATAAAAGATATATATTAACGAATAATGAATGTATATATTAAATTATATATAATTTAGGTTAAATGTTTGATTTGTATAATTTAACTAAATTATGTATGATTCAGGTTAAATGTTTGATTCGTATCATTTTTTAATATATAATAATATAAGTTTTTTAACATATAATATATTTTAATGAATAATGTATATATATATATTAAATTATATATGATTCAAGATAAATGTCTGATTTTTATGATTTTTTAATGTATATATTCAAGAATAATGTATGTATATATTAAACTATATATGATTTAGGTTAAATGTATGATTTGTACAATTTTCTAATGTAAATAGTTCATATTTTAATGAATAATGTATGTTTGTATTAAGTGTACATATGATTTAGGTTAAACGTGTGATTTGCATAATCTTTTTATATAAAAGGTATATATTAATGAATATTGTATGTGTATATCAAATGTATATATAATTTAGGTTAAATGTTTGATTCGCATCATTTTTTAATATAAAAGGCTAATGAATATTGTATAATGATATTATATAGCATATAATAATATTAATGAATATTATATGTATGTATTAAATGTACAAATATATTATTTAGGTTAAACGTGTGATTTGTATACTTTAATGAATAATGTATGTATATATTAAATGTATATGTAATTTAGGTTAAACGTGTGATTTGCATAATTTTTTTATATAAAAGGTATAAATTAACGAATAATGTATGTATAGTTTAGGTTAAACGTGTGATTTGTATAGTTTAATAAATAATGTATATATGTATATTAAATTATATATGGTTCAGGTTGATCATATATGATTTAGGTTAAATGTTTGTTTCGCATCATTTTTTGATATAAAAGGTTAATGAATATTGTATAATAATATAGTATATAATAATATTAATGAATATTATATGTATGTATTAAATGTACATATATATAATTTAGGTTAAACGTGTGATTTGTATAATTTTCTAATGTAAATAGTTCATATTTTACTGAATAATGTATGTATATATAATTTAGGTTAAACGTGCGATTTGTATAATTTAATGAATAATGTGTATATATATTATAATATATGTAAAATAGGTTAAACGTGTGATTTGTATAATTTTTTAATGTAAATACTTCATATTTTAATGAATAATGTATGTATATATCAAATGTATATATAATTTAGGTTAAACGTGTATAGTGATTTGTATAGTTCAATAAATAGTTCATATTTTAATGAATAATGTATGTATATATTAAATGTATATATAATTTAGGCTAAACGTGTGATTTGCATAATTTTTTTATATAAAAGGTACATATTAATGAATATTGTATGTATATATTAAGTGTACATATAATTTAGTTCAAATGTTTGATTTGCATCATTTTTTAATGTAAAAGGTTAATGATTATTGTATAATGATAATATATAGCATATAATAATATTAATGAATATTGTATGTTTGTATTAAGTGTACATATAATTTAGGTTAAACGTGTGATTTGTATAATTTTTTTATATAAAAGGTATATATTTATGAATAATGTATATGTATATATTTTACATTGTACATGATTTAGGTTAAATGTCTGATTTGCATAATTTTTTAATGTATGTATATATTAAATTATATATAATTAAGGTTAAACGTGTGATTTGTATAATTTTCTAATGTAAATAGTTCATATTTTAATGAATAATGTATGTATATATAATTTAGGTTAAATGTCAGATTCATGTCAATTTTTAATGTAAATGTTTATATGTTAAAGAATAATGTATGTATATCTTAAATGTATATATATATATAATTTAGGTTAAACATGTGATTTGTGTAATTTAATGAATAATGTACATATATATATAATATATTTAGGTTAAATGTCTGATTTGCATAATTTTTAATGTATATATATATTAAATTATATATAATTTAGATTAATAGTCTGACTCGTATAATTTTTTAATGTAAAAAGTTTATATAATGTATAATGCATGTATATATATATTAAATTATATATTAAACGTCAGATACGTATAATTTTTTAATGAAGTAGGTCATAATAATGGATAATGTATGTATATATTAAATTATATTTGATTTGGTCGTCCAGGCGGTACTGGTTGGTAGTCCATGCGCGCGTGCGCGTTTGGAAGGTTGTTTGAGCGATTTAGGTTAAGATTAGGTTGCTTGATTCGCATCATTTTTTGATACAAAAGGTTAATGAATATTGTATAATAATATTGTATAATGATATTATATAGCATATAATAATATTGATGAATATTGTATGTACATATTAAGTGCGCACATATAATTTAGGTTAAACGTATGATTTGTATAATTTTCTAATGTAAATAGTTCATATTTATTGAATAATGTATGTATATATTAAATGTATATATAATTTAGGTTAAACGTGTGATTTGTATAATTTTCTAATGTAAATAGTTCATATTTTAATGAATAATGTATGTATATATAATTTAGGTTAAACGTGTGATTTGTATAATTTAATGAATAATTAAATTGTATATGATTTAGGTTAAGTGCCTGATTTGCATAATTTTTTAATGTATATATATATATATTAAATTATATATAATTTAGATTGATTGAATCATATAATGATTTAGGTTAAATGTATGATTTGTATAATTTTTTAATATGGAAGGTATATATTAATGAATAATGTATGTATATATTAAATTATATATAATTTAGGTTAAACGTTTGATTTGTATAATTTAACTAAATAATGTATGATTTAGGTTAAACGTGTGAATTGTATACTTTAATGAATAATGTATGTATATATGGAATTATATATGATTTAGATTAAATGCATAATTTTTATATACAATTTATATTAATTTGTATAATTTTTAATGTAAAAAGTTTATACATTAAAGAATAATGAATGTATATATTAAATTATATATAATTTAGGTTAAATGTCTGATTTTTATGATTTTTTAATGTATATATTCAAGAATAATGTATGTATATATTAAACTATATATGATTTAGGTTAAATGTATGATTTGTACAATTTTCTAATGTAAATAGTTCATATTTTAATGAATAATGTATGTATATATTAAATGTATATATAATTTAGGTTAAACGTGTGATTTGCATAATTTTTTTATACAAAAGGTATATATTAATGAATATTGTATGTATGTATTAAGTGTACATATAATTTAGGTTAAACGTGTGATTTGTATAATTTTTTAATATGAAAGGTATATATTAATGAATAATGTATGTATATATTAAATTATATATGATTCAGGTTAAATGTTTGATTTTTTAATGTATACATTCAAGAATAATGTATGTATATATTAAACTATATATGATTTAGGTTAAATGTATAATTTGTACAATTTTCTAATTTAGATATATATATTAGATTATATATGCTTTAGATTGATTGAATCATATAATGATTTAGGTTAAACGTGCAATTTGTATAATTTAATTTATATTAAATTATATATATATGACTTAGGTTAATTGTCTGATTCTTATTTTTTTTTAATGCAAAAAGTTTATATATTAACGAATAATGTATGTATATATAAGTTAGGTTAAACTTGTAATTTGTATAATTTTTTAATGTCAATTTTTATGTTAATTATTGTTTAATTTTAATGTTAATATAGTACGTATGAATATGATTATCAATATGAAAGAATCGATTGGTATAGTATATATGAATACGATTATCGATATGAAAGAATCGATTGATATATTATATATGAATATGATTATCGATATGAATCTATAAATTTTTTTAAATTATCACTTTAAGTTTGTCATTTTAAGACTTAAATTATTTTTTAAATAAGTTTAAGTTTGCACTTTTATGACTGAAATCGCTCTTTAAACAGAATTTAAGTCTTAAAATGACAAACTTAAAATTACAACATAAAATGGTAAACCCAAAATTATAATTTTTTTCAATTATAACTTTAAGTTTGTCATTTTAAGACTTAAATTCTGTTTAAAGAGAAAATTAAGTTTTAATTGAAATAATTCAAGTCCTAAAATTACAACTTAAAATTTTTAAACTTCAATTATTCTCCAAACAGAAATTAAGTTTTAAAATTACAAAGTTAAAATTATAATTTTAAAAATGAAACATAATAATAAATATAAAATTATTTTTAAAATTATAATTTTAACTTTGTAATTTAAAAACTTAAATTATTTTTCAAACAGAATTCAAGTCTTAAAATTACAAAATTAAATTCTGCTAAAAAGAATTATAATTTACAGTTCTAAAAATTATTTTATATTTATTTTTATGTCTAATTTAAAGAAATTAAGTTTATAAGTTTGCAGTTTCAAGACTTAAATTGCTTTTCAAACAGAATTTAAATCTTAACTGTACAAACTGGAAATTATAATTTTAAAAAATATTCGATACTTAAAATTTCAATCTCTTTTATCATCTTTTAATAAAGTAACGATGACAATAAAAATTGTATTCGCCATGCGTTTCTATCTTTTCAAGCTTTATTATTGAAATTCTGTTTCTCTCCAGAGAACTGCGCAGTCCTTGACCGACATTGCCCTCTGCGATGCTTTGAACATTCTCAGCCGAGCGATGAATCTGAAATCTGAATCCGTTCGCCATTAAACTTGAGAATAGAATGGACGCCACCTTTTGTAATCTTATCGCAGCATCTATTCTTCGACTGGCTGATGAATAATGCACCAACGATGGCCTCGTAGTCCCAATTTACCTCAGAAATACCCAAACAGCTGTAACGCTTGAATATCTCCATCGATTGGTTGATATTCGAGATGAGAATAAAGCGTAACACCCTCATCGTACTTCATTTTTTGTTTAACATTTTTCTAACGCAATGTAAAATTATATTCTTTGCTGTTTTACGTTGAGAGACTCGTGTAAAGTTTTTAGAGAAGTTCTACATATAGTTTCTGAACAAATTCCACGTAAAGTTCCTGCAGAACTCCTACATAAAGTTTACACTGAGAATATTACAGCGCAATCTCTCTGCTCGCCTGCGACTGCCTTTTATTTGCGTCTCACATTTATAATTCACTAACGAATACACAATACTACCTCATTGTACACCATATTGTAGCATACTGTGCTCTTAAGCTTGGTGCAATCTTTAAATATCAATCCAGCATTGTAATTTAATTCAAGCGACATTAATAGAAGTAGTTTTACCAATGTCAGGTACATAATTTCTGCGTCGAGAGTTAGACAAAGCGAAGGCGTATCGCTTAAGACCAACACAGTTGCTACGATATTAATTTTTCTGAGTTTGAAGAGCTCTCAAGTATACTTCGATCAGCGTAAAACCCTTGCGACTTGAAAGACATGTGTTTTTAGTTAAAAAAATGGACCGATGCTCTGTTAAGTCGCTGGCTAGTCTTCGTTTATAAGTTTTAAGCACTTTTAAGAACCAATACTCTGTTACGACTTGAGAAATATGTGTTCTTAGTTAAAAAAATGGACCGATGCTCCCTTAAGTCGCTGACCAGTCTTCGTTTATAAGTTTTAAGCACCTAAGCACCCAACACAGTTGCTACGATATTAATTTTTCTGAGTTTGATGAGCTCTCAAGTATACTTCGATCAGCGTAAAACCCTTGCGACTTGAAAGACATGTGTTTTTAGTTAAAAAAATGGACCGATGCTCTGTTAAGTCGCTGGCCAGTCTTCGTTTGTGAGTTCTAAGCACTTTTAAGGACCAATACTCTGTTACGACTTGAAAAATATGTGTTTTTAGTCAAAAAAATGGACCGATGCTCTGTTAAGTCGCTGCCTAGTCTTCGCTTTTGAGTTCAAAGCGCTTTTAAGGACCAATACTCTGTTTCGACTGGAAGCGCAGTTGTCTCTAGCTAGAAGAAGGTGGAAGAGCGAACATAAATCTGACGCGTGATGAAATTTAAAGTCAGAACCAATTTTATTTAAGTAATCCATGAACGAGGACGCTGGGCTTAATGGTACATTAAATAGAGACCAGTACCCAAAATCAGATTCTTTGGTACTGAGTTAAGTTTTCCTTATCGCAATCCATACGTACAGCTAATATGTGTTTCGCATTATAATAATAAAATAATGTATATATATGTACCTCTTTCGCTATTCTCCTACGTGAGAAAGGTAGTCAACAGTGATCGCGTGTTTTCGTTTTCGAGAATAACAGGGACACGTCTCTACGACACTGTGGCACTTTCATTCGTTCGCTCTCTCTCTCTGTTCCTTGGTAAGAAAAAGAAAAGAAAAAAAAGGGTACGCTGTTCTCTGCCTAGAAAAGAAAAGAGAAAGAAAGAGCAATGATAAATAGCCAGCCGAGGGGTCTGTTAATTAACTGGTGAGATTTTTCAACGCTCTACGTGGGCTTTCGGAAATCATACTGGACAAGTTAGTAATCGTTGATACTGTTTATGAACGCACTGTTTCTTCATTCTCACAATATGTTACATCGTACTCCTCCCCCTCTCTCTCTCTCCCTCTCTCCCTCTCTCTCTTTCGCTCTATAAATTTTTTACACGTTCAGCTGCTTAAAGTAATGTCTGCAATAGGTTGACATCAACGATGGCGAGGCATCGATTGTGCACAACAACTTCTTCTCCGCCTCTGTTAACGTATCTAAAGATAAATTGTATTCCCTGTCGAAAACACCTGGAACAGAGAAACCATTCGGTTGGACGCTTGTGCAGACAAATGACAACATCCAGCGGATGAGAATCATCCAGTTGGATGGGTTTAGAAGTCACGAGGGACCAGTATTTGCCTCTACGACTCTATGTTCGTATATATTGGTCCTTCGGTCTATTGTAGAGACTGTTCGTGCTGTATTTTGGCTTGTAAACTTGTTTAAAACTAATAACAGATATTTCTTTGAGAGATTAAGAGTATTTTCTATATGCAGTGGCTGTACGTAATGTTAATTCAGCCTCTACGACTCTGCGTTCCTACGTTGGTCACTATTCATTGGTACTTTGGTCTATCGTAGAGGCTGCTCATGTTGTATTTTAGCTTCTACAATTGTTTTTAAGACTAATAACAAACATTCTTTGAGAGATTGAGTGTTACTTCTGTAAAGAAACCCTGTAGTGGCTGTATGTGATGTTAATTCAGCCTCTACGACTCTGCATTGGTACAACTTCATGTCCTTTGGTCTATCGTAGGGGCTGTTCGTGCTGCATTTTAGCTTCTACAATTGTTCTAAAGACTAATAACAGACATTCTTTGAGAGATTGAGTGTTACTTCTGTAAAGAAACCCTGTAGTGGCTGTATGTGATGTTAATTCAGCCTCTACGACTCAGCATTCGTACATTGGTCACTACTTATTAGTCCTTTGGTCTATCGTAGAGGCTGTTTAGGACTAATAACACATATTCTTTAAGAGATTGGGTGTTATTTCTGTAGAGAAACCCTGTAGTGGCTGTATGTGAAATTATTTCAGCCTCTACGACTCTGTGTTCCTACATTGGTCACTACTTATTGGTACTTTGGTCTATCGTAGAGGCTGTTCATGTTGCATTTAGCTTGCAGAATTGTTTAAAACTAATAACATATATTCTTTGAGAGATTAAACGTTACTTAGATAGAAAAACCCAGCATTTTCTACATGCAGAAGCTGTACATGATGTTAGTTCAGCCTCTACAACTCTGCGTTCGTATACTGGCCACTACTTATTGGTCCTTTGGTCTATCGTAGAGGCTGTTTAGGACTAATAACAGATATTCTTTGAGAGATTAAGAGTTACTTCTGTAAAGAAACCCTGTAGTGGCTGTATGTGATGTTAATTCAGCCTCTACGACTCTGCATTGGTACAACTTCATGTTCTTTAGTCTATCGTAAGGGCTGTTTGTGCTGCATTTTAGCTTCTACAATTGTTCTAAAGACTAATAACAGATATTCTTTGAGAGATTGAGCATTACTTCTGCAGAGAAACCCTGTATTTTCTATATGTGATGTTAATTCAGCCTCTACGACTCTGCATTCGTACATTGGTCACTACTTATTGGTCCTTTGGACTATCGTAGAGGCTGTTTAGGACTAATAACAGATATTCTTTGAGAGATTAAGAGTTACTTCTGTAAAGAAACCCTGTAGTGGCTGTATGTGATGTTAATTCAGCCTCTACGACTCTGCATTGGTACAACTTCATGTCCTTTGGTCTATCGTAGAGGCTGTTGTGCTGCATTTTAGCTTCTACAATTGTTCTAAAGACTAATAACAGACATTCTTTGAGAGATTGAGCATTACTTCTGTAAAGAAACCCTATAGTGGCTGTATGTGATGTTAATTCAGCCTCTACGACTCAGCATTCGTACATTGGTCACTATTTATTGGTCCTCCGGTCTATCGTAGAGGCAATCGATTGAAGAATTTGATAGCGAAGCGAAGATAAGTGTAACGTGTGCTTAGAAAAGTTAGATTTAACTAAATTCTACAACTGTTTAACTGTAAACTAAGATCGTACGCACTTTGATCGATATTTCCTCTTCCCAAAACTGTAAATGCCAGAAACAAGATATCCCGGTATACAGAAAATAGTGGTTGGTTGGTTGATTGATATTTGCTTCTTTCAAAGGCCACTCTTTTTATAGGTTCCGTTAGATCGTTTCGACGAACGTTCGTAATTACTGATTGCATTAGCCTGGAACACATGAAAGTAAACATTTAAGTCTTAAGTCGGTTGGTGTTTTACTGAGAAAAAAGAGTCGTTCGAGGAGAAAAGAGTCTTAGCGTTGGATGCTTGACTGAGAAAAGCTTCAACGTTAGACGTTTGATTGAGAAAAGCTTCAACGTTAGACGTTTGATTGAGAAAAGCTTCAACGTTAGACGTTTGATTGAGAAGAGCTTCATCGTTACATGTTTGATTGAGAATTTTTAAGAAAACGAGAGTCTTACGACTGAGATATTTGACTGAGAAGAGTTTTCAAGCAAAGGAGAGTCTTACGACTGAGATATTTCACTGAGAGGAGTCTCCAAGAAGAGCAGAGCCTCATCGCTAGATGCTTGACTGAGAAGAGCTTCAACGTTAGACGTTTGACTGAGAAAAGCTTCAACGTTAGACGTTTGATTGAGAAAAGCTTCAACGTTAGACGTTTGATTGAGAAGAGCTTCATCGTTAGATGTTTGATTGAGAATTTTTAAGAAAAGGAGAGTCTTACGACTGAGATATTTGACTGAGAAGAGTTTTCAAGCAAAGGAGAGTCTTACGACTGAGATATTTCACTGAGAGGAGTCTCCAAGAAGAGCAGAGCCTCATCGCTAGATGCTTGACTGAGAAGAGCTTTAACGTTAGACGTTTGACTGAGAAAAGCTTCAACGTTAGACGTTTGATTGAGAAGAGCTTCAACGTTAGACGTTTGATTGAGAAGAGCTTCATCGTTACATGTTTGATTGAGAATTTTTAAGAAAACGAGAGTCTTACGACTGAGATATTTGACTGAGAAGAGTTTTCAAGTAGAGGAGAGTCTTACGACTGAGATATTTCACTGAGAGGAGTCTCCAAGAAGAGGAGAGCCCAATCGCAAGACGCTTAACTGAGAAAGACAGCCTTATCGCTAAATATTTGACTGAGAAAAGTCTCAACAAATGCTCTGATGACTTGCGATTACCACAAACACCTCAGATTTACTCTTCAGAAGACATAAATCCACTATATCCAAGATTTCGCAAACCAAAACACATTCAATTCCTTCGATCTTTGTATATAAAGTTCAGAAATCGTTACTCTTCTTAATTGAACTTCCAAAGTCGACTTAACTTCTTTCTATCCACATACAATCATCGCTAGACCTTGGTTCACAAGATATAATCGACAAAAGCAAATTTATCATCAATTTCTCTCCTAAATACTATAAATCGCAAGCGCAGAGAGCTCTCATCCAAAAATATGCACTCGCAAACAACTTATTCTTGCTCCGAATGGCAATTACAAGCTGCGCTCTTATTGTTCTTCCCTAAAACAATTTTCAGATGTTCGTTCTTCATCGTTGGATGCTCCAACGCGCTCTGAAACCTTCTTTTTCCATCTACATCTGTGATCTTCGGCTTAGATTGAGGCTGGCGTTGAAGAAGAAGCAGCGTTCTTCCATTCCTCTGCTCTACGACTCTCTACTGCTGAACTATTCCACCGACGCAGCTGTAGAAATCAGAAGAACCCTTGTTCCTCGCTTCGAGAGAGATTCGAAGAGCGCAGCTGGTTTCTTTCTGCTGACGAAGGGATACAAAGACAAACCTTGCTGCGAATAGCAATTCTAACAGATAATACTCAACGATGACTAGCTTTCTTCCCAAACGTAGCATTATACACCTCTCCGCACCCTCCTAGAAGATAAAACAGCAAACTAGCACAACGACAGAGCCTCAGCTTACGTTTTGTCCTCCGTAGTGTTCAACTTCCACTGAAGATACATGGGCAGCCGGTCCATATGGAGTCTCTCGTTGTCCCACATGGTCTTAACGCCCACTGCGCTGTAGTTGGTCAGCTCCTTCTTCGTGTCGTTGCTCAGCCACAGGTCAGGCAGGTGGCTGGTCAAGTTGGTCCGCTCGAAGTACCATATCAGGTTCCAATAGACTATCGGATGCTCTTCGATGAACTTGTGCTTGGTCAGGCACGTATCGCCCTCCTGGCTCAGGACGCTTTCCAGTTCCTTCCTTAAAACTAGAGGGTTCAGGTATGGCACCGTAATGGGTTCGAGCAGCTCCCTCGGCTTGTCCAGCAGCTCGACCAGAGCACCCATCAGTGGGTCGCTCTTCTTCTCATTCTCTTCGCACCTTCGCAGAAACATCGAACAGTCCTTAAACCTGTACGCACAAGTGCGCTGGGGTCTCAGAGGCATTTTTAGTCAGCGGAATACCTGTAATCTAATATAGTTATAGTGAGCAGAGGTACTGTAGCTTTGTCGCAGTACTGGCAGACCGTGTTTAAGTTCGAGTCCTCCGGCTGCCAGCCAGCCATTATTTCCTCATCGTACAGTATCGTGGCGCAGTGATGACACCTGCTGGCACTGGAGAGCACGAGCTCGATGGCAATTCGCTCGTCCAACTCCCTTGAGCCCTTCGGATACAGACACTCAGCCAGATCGTACAGCATGTACGTGTCCAGCCCTCCGTCACCTGTTTCAATTGCTCAATTTCAGTTCAGAGCGATACAGATTCGCTGCGTTCGAACAGAAACGCTTGAACATCTTCGTTACGATATGAATTTGCAAAAAAATGAAGTTGCGCAGCTTGAAAGTCTGAAAATGAAGTTGCGCAGCTTGAAACTCTTAAAATAAAGCTACGCAGCTTAAAAAAACATATTTACGATAGTCGAATGACCAGTTTCTTTCCAAACGGAGGATTATATACCTTTCTGAATCCGTTTAGAAGATAAAATGGCAAAATAGTAGATCGATAGACCATTCGCTTCGATGAAATGTAATTAATTCTAGTTAATTCGCATTCTTGTTTGTTGTAATTTAATTAAAGCTCTCGTAGAAGTCCATCGTTACTTTCTGTCTTCTAATATTGCATTTTAATGTCTCTCGAAGGAATTTAGAGTAGTTAAGACTGTAAAATAAGTTCGCTACTATTTTGTGTTCTTCTAAATCCAACTCGATACCTAGAAAACTTTTGTTTTTGATATTTTAGAGCAGCGAATTGGATAATATTTCACAGAAAAGATACAATTCTTTATTACGATGGACTCTATATGTTCTTTTTTCGCTTTTCTCTCTCAATTTTTAATTTTATAAGTGCTACGTTTGCTATTTTAGGGTCTAGTTTTAAGTAATCTTCTGTTTGCCTCTCGAAATGGAATATTTGGAGGATACTTGCTATGGTGATAGTGTTTTCTGCGAGGCGTGTTTGTCTGCGAGTCATAAATATGAGTATCGAAGAGTTTTGAATGGTATTTACATTCATCGTAGAAGGAAATCTGAACTTAGATCGTAAATATGGGCATCGAAGGGGTTCAAACAGTATTTACAATCATCGTAGAAGGAAATCTGAACTTCTTGTATTAAAAATTAAAGAATAGATCATCGTAGAAGGAAATCTGGACTTCTTCGACTATGTAAATTAAGGAATAGATCATCGCAGAAGGAAATCTAAACTTCGATTACATAAATTAAGGAACAGATCATCCTAGAAGAGCTTCAAACAGTATTTACGTTCATCGTAGAAGGAAATCTGAGCTTTAAATTAACTTTAAATTACAGAATAAATTATCGTAGAAGGAACTCTGAGCCTCGATTACATAAATCAAGGAATAAAAAAGAAATACGAGCCCATCAAACTCTCTTAAAAACTACAAAGCTAGTCTAACATCCTCCGTTGGATCCTACGAGCTCAAAAATACCAAATACTCAAGCGTTTCTATGTAAACGCTGCACTCCGTATACTTCCTCACATAAATTTAGGAATAGATCATCGTAGAAGGAAATCTAAACTTCGATTACATAAATTAAGGAACAGATCATCCTAGAAGAGCTTTAAACAGTATTTACGTTCATCGTAGAAGGAAATCTGAGCTTTAAATTAACTTTAAATTACAGAATAAATTATCGTAGAAGGAACTCTGAGCCTCGATTACATAAATCAAGGAATAAAAAAGAAATACGAGCCCACCAAACTCTCTTAAAAACTACAAAGCTAGTCTAACATCCTCCGTTGGATCCTACGAGCTCAAAAATACCAAATACTCAAGCGTTTCTATGTAAACGCTGCACTCCGTATACTTCCTCACATAAATTTAGGAATAGATCATCGTAGAAGGAAATCTAAACTTCGATTACATAAATTAAGGAACAGATCATCCTAGAAGAGCTTTAAACAGTATTTACATTCATTGTGGAAGGAAATCTGAACTTTAAATTAACTTTAAATTACAGAATAAATTATCGTAGAAGGAACTCTGAGTCTCGATTACATAAATCAAGGAATAAAAAAGAAATACGAGCTCACCAAACTCTCTTAAAAACTACAAAGCTAGTCTAACATCCTCCGTTGGATCCCACGAGCTCAAAAATTCCAAATACTCAAGCGTTTCTACATAAAAACTGCACTCTGTATACTTCTTTACATAAATTAAGGAATAGATCATCGTAGAAAGAAATCTGAGCCTCGATTACATAAATCAAGTAATAAAAAAGAAATATGACCCCATAGAAGTCTCTTAAACAGTATAATGCTAGTTTAACTTCCTCCGTTGGATCCTACGAGCTCAAAAATACCAAATACTCAAGCGTTTCTATGTAAACGCTGCGCTCCGTATACTTCTTCATATAAATTAAGGAATAGATCATCGTAGAAAGAAATCTGAGCCTCGATTACATAAATCAAGTAATAAAAAAGAAATATGACCCCATAGAAGTCTCTTAAACAGTATAATGCTAGTTTAACTTCCTCCGTTGGATCCTACGAGCTCAAAAATACCAAATACTCAAGCGTTTCTACGTAAACGCTGCGTGCTCCGTATACACTTCCTCCAATGCCCTTGATCGTACAAACCAGATACTTTAGGCGGTTCATTCTTATCCTGCAAGGAGCCATCGGTCATAGAATCCAACGACTCATGCGATGCCCCATGCGTCACTTTGTACTCCCTGTCCTTCAGCTTCACCGGTGTGCTGGTTGCGGAGATGGCCTCCTTAATCTCATCGAACTTCTTCGCAACCGTTGTGGCTGCAGACTTCAAGCTGTTCAAGCCACCGAGTATTATTTCATTGGATTTCTTTCCGGTCAAGCTGGTTGGGCTGAAACAAATGATCTTCTCAGCGTTCGCTTGCATTCGTCAGCTGACTCTTACTTAAACACTGAATTCTTCCTGCGTAATGCAATAACGTGCTTCTAATTAGTAGATAAAGGTAGAATATGGGGTAACGGTCTCTTTTTTTTGGGTAACGGAGGCTTCGTTGGTCAGAAAACTAGTTGTATACGTGCAGACGTGCGAAGGAGGATCCTCTGACTCGTTTCTTGCCTCGTAACGAACATTAAACGCATCTGTTCGCAATGTAAAACCTTCAGAAATTTATTAGAGACTCGAATTAAGATTATCATGCTTGTACGATCCGCTTAAAGCAGTTCTAATCACTTTACGAGAGATAATTTGGATTTTGTTGCGATTTAAACGAATGGTTGGTTTCAGAGTCATCGAAGCGAGGAATTTAGTTCGAATAATGTCTGTCGAGACTGTTACGAGCTAAATAATGTACCTGAGAGCCAATATTTAGTAGCTCGATTGAAATTTTGGGGGATTTGATGTTGGATATCGAATCGTACGGTTTATCTTAACATGCAATCTATTGTCCAATTGGCAAACATGCTACGACAAGAAAAGCAATCGCAAGGAAGCTAGAAATTGGTATTCGCATGGCGCAGAGTAGATGAAATCCTCCGTTCTATGATTTGTTCGGTCTGAGTTTCGCTATTAGTCCCAATCGCGCTTTCTAGATTAAAATCAGCCAAGTATTGCGCACGAATGAGACGTTATTGATGCTAGAAATATTTAGAATTCAGAAAATTAGCAAACGCTTCCATTTCTAAGTGATGTACCCCATTAAAAGTCTGTGGAAGCTACGAAGAGCGATAATAGTGACTCTAAAAAATTTATATAAAAAATGTGGGCCTTCTAGAACTTCAACGAGCCCAAATTTTGGGACTGTACGGTCCAGATTTGCTATGAAAAAATTTTGAAGGTCCTTCGGTAACCACAGCCTTGGTCGAGAGAGAGAGAAAGGACCAACGACTGGCCTTCGCCTTGCGTTAATCTCTAATTCTTTTATTTTAGAGGCGAATGGCATCGAGAGAGAGAGAGACTGTACTCTTAAACTTTACGTACGAGAAACTAGAACATCGTAGCCAATTGCTTTCGCAGAAACAGCTGCGAGAACCCACTGAAATCTGAATCGAGAGAGAAATGGCTCTCGTAGACACCAATTCAAGCATCTAACGCAGTTCTTGCTTAAAATAGAATGTTCATTACCCTTCCTCTCTCTCTCTGTTCCTCAAATTTCATCGCTCAATCTCTCTAAGCTTGATTCTTCCACTCGCAGTGAACATTTACCAAGATTACGCAAGATAATCTGTAACGAGTGAAGACGACGCAGCCAATCTCAGCTCTGCGAGTCAGTACGATGAGATTGTGTTCAGTTTTTTGGATTACGGAGCTGAGACGAAGTGCCTTCAGCCCGAACGATTAGTACGTTAGGTGTAATAAATGGTAATTAGAGTAGTCCACCTTACCCGAAACTCAGCTTTAAACTGGAACCTAAACTCGAGAGACTGGAAGTGACGCTCTCCTTTTGCGACCAGATACTGGTCACTTCTAGCCTTTCTCTTTCTCTATCCTGTTCGCCTTGCTGTGCGACAGAATGTGGCATGGTTTCGCTTCTCTGTAACTGGCCACCTATCGCTACACCGGTTTCATCTACTGTCTGATGAAAAGTTGCGCTACGAGGCAGGATGCTACTGCAATGTAAACGCAAAAATGTAGTTATAAAACACTGCGTGCGCATACGTGCCTCTTCAGATTCATGCTCTCCGCCTCATCTCAGACAGCATACACCAACTACGTACTCTCTTAACAGAAGTTTACGACTGTACGCATTACTTATTCAAGCGTATAACAACAGTAGAGACTCGGATGTGTTGTTCCTTAACTTCTAACTAAAGGCGCAGCCATTTCTGACCAATTTAATGTACTCAGAGTGCTGCGTTTTGACTAAAAAATGAAGTATTTCATCTTGTTTCAGAGTTATGGATTATTTTGAATGAAACAGGGGGTTTTTCTGGGGATAATAGCTTCCTACGGTCTTCGAGATTGATTATCAAGGCTCGTTAGACTTGGTTGATGTTACTTATAAAGACTATTATGTAGAAATTATTAGTTTACTAGGTATCGGAAGATGATAAGTCTGCGTAGCTTTAGAATGAGCCCTACGATTCGCAATATGATGTGTTTAAGCTTGTATAACATTAGTAATTAAGTATTACGATAGGAGATAAGATTGTATTCGAAGGCAGGATATCATAGTAGCCATGCGAACCTTTGCGCGACTCTACCATTGTTATTGTAGTGAACCTTTTTGCTCATATCTTGGAAACTAAAAGAGATAGACGGTTGCATGTGGAGTACAAAGTTGTTCTAAATATTGATTTCTAAAACATATCGAAAAATCAGGAAAGTCGGTTCAGGGATAGCTGAGCTATGCGAATTTTTCTTTCTCATTTCTATGAATTCTTCCATTTTCTATGTTCAAAAGCCAATCCTACGTAAATGAAATTAGGCCAGTGTCTTGAAATCTAGCATTTCTTAAGCAAAATAACAGTACGTCAATAAGACTTATGAAGAAATCCTCAAAAACCCCAGGCGAGAGCCAATTTCTAAACATTAGACTCTACCATTGCTATTGTAGTGAACCTTTTTGCTCATATCTTGGAAACTAAAAGAGATAGACGATTGCATGTAGAGTAAAAAGTTGTTCGAAATGCTGATTTCTAAAACATATCGAAAAATCAGGAAAGTCGGTTCAGGAATAGCTGAGTTACAAGCTTATACATCACTTTCCAGTATCGCTTCTGGAGTTCTTTCTAGAAATATAATCTGGTTTCTCATGTTTTTAGTCATACATGAATATTCACAGCTTTCTCAACCATAAATCTAATTTATACACTTAGTTATCTGCCTTACGTAAATGAAATTAAATCAGCGTTTTGGAATCTAGGATTTTTAAAGCAAAATAACAGAACGTTACTGATATTTTGTGCATATAATATTCTCTACGATCTCTACTTGCATAAAAATGTGTAAAAAGTCCACTAAAATTATCAGAAAGTCTAACGTAAAAGTAAAACCAAAATATATGGGTGCTTCGCAGTATCTTTCCTCGTAAATCAGTTCTACGAACAAACTCTGTACGAAGAAGAAGTCAAAGTATATCATTTTTGATGATGAATCATGTTTGGTGGCTTCGATTGCCACTTGGCTACATCCTTCTGCATTAATCTATTCAATATAATATCCTGTACATCCAATTATCTGCTACGAACCATTTAATTGAAGTATGATTGTGCAATTCTGTAATCGAGTACCTAAACGATGATACCATCTTTCTGTTGAAGATTACCAAAGTAGACGAGGCTCGAAAGGAGTTATACTAACTGCAGAAAGTAAAATAGAAGTTAACGTAAGAGTAAAATAGCCCACGAAGGCATTACGAGGATGAATCTGTTCTTAATTAGTCTACGACTGAGAATTACTATTGCGATACTTTGTTTAAACCTTGCAGAGGCATTTGTAGGAGATGCGAGATGAATCGTTGACTCTTTTCTACTTCACAGGATGAATATCGAAGCTTGCGAGCCAGCGTTTTGCCATCGAAGAAGAAATACAAGTCGAATCGCAGCAGAAATCATTCGAAACTTAAATCGAATATCCATTTCCTTCGAACGCAGCACAGTTTCCATACAATCCAAGCTAATTCATAGACGAAGAACATCAGAAGAGGATTGTAAACCCCACAATTTCTCTACGCCTTCTAAATTACGCTTGCAAAAAATCCAGAAGCATTAAAAATAGGAACGCAGCGTTCGACTGTAAACTCAAGACTTTCTCTAAACTAAATATACGTAACAATTACTGTAAAACTTCTCTCGCAACACTAAAAACAGTTCTATCGCATACACATGTACTCGTACACATTAAACGAAGCGTTTAACTAGAATAACTTCCATGCGAGCAGAGCGTGTACACAGTGGACATTCATCGAAGGTAGAAGGAGGTACCTTCGAAACAAGAGTGGTCCTCCAGGTCTCTCCTCAACGTTGTTAAACACAGTCAGAGTATTTGTCGAACAATTCGAGTCGTTCTCTCCAGACGGTGAGACGATTGGTGTTTCGTCATTGATCAAGGCACCCAGAGGGTCATTCTCAGTGACCGGTGTGCGAACAGGGCTTTTCAGTGGCGACTCCAAGTTACGAATCACTCTGAAAGCAAAGAGACGATGAGAAACGTGTTCTTTCTCATCGATTCGAAGTATAAATTACCTCTGGCTCAGCGAAAGGCCATCCAAGTCCTCCGTCTGCAAAGCGTTCAGTGCTATCGAGTCTCTGACGATGCTATTTTGTCTAGGAAGTTTCTTTATTTCGAATGGTCCGTACTCCGGTAGATCTGAGACAGAACTCCCTTTAGTAGCTATCAGTAATGCGAAGGACGCAGTGAAAAAAAAAAAGGAAAAAGGTAACTAAAAACCTATATCAACCCAAAATAAAGAATAACTGAATCGTAACGCAGTGAATCGGTCACTCACAGTCACTGTGGGCAGCTTCGGTGTCCTGCGAATGAGTACTATCGAGACTAGACCTGGACAACGCATGCTCCATGCTCGCAGTCTTCCCATCAACAGTCAGAAGCTCTGCGTTGGAGCTCAATCTTCTTCTAGCGCTTCTCTTGCCAGCCCTCTTGAACAGAGCAGCTCCGACAATAGCGTTTCTCAGCTTGTTCCACATCAGCTGGCTGGAGTTGGTCATGTCGGAGGGCCAGGTGGCTTCGAGTACAGCCTGGGGACCCCAGCGATGCGAATAATCTCTTCGAACAGCTTAACGAATGGGAAATTGGCTACGAAAGGGTGTTCGTACCTTGTTGTAGAACCCGTAGGTGAGAGCGTTTGGCTGTACGCCACTGCGCTTCATGTGGAACAGCAGCTTCACTGCTAGAACAGGCTGTCCGTACACCCCGCAGAGCTGCATCATGGCTCTATAACAGACCTAAAATCGACACACCTTCTACGGTAAAATTTGTTAACAGAATATGATCATGGAACAGCTATTCGAACACGTGAGAACAGAAACATTTACTTCTTCTATCGGGTCCAGGTGCAATTTGGGCATCTTCACCAGTAGATCGTACGCTTGGTGCAGGATAGTGGCTGGCTGGTTGGATACCTGCAGCATCGCTGGCAGATGGAGGAACCAGAGGCTGTAACAGGTCCCTAGGAGGCATCTGCCCCATCTGTTTGGCATTGCTGCCTGAAAAATAACATAGTGTATCAAAAAAAGGGGATTTTGCTGTACGATGTTGAGTTTTCTTTAACGTTACAACTGTACGATGCACAATTTACAGCTATTCCTTCCTAAAATACCTTGTTTCAGTTAACGTTAGGGAGTAATCAAGAGAAACTACATCGTTAAGTAGTAGACTGGCACCAGATGCTCCGTAGAGCAAAATTTAGATGGATCGATAGACTTCAGAGCCAACGATTGAAGATTTCAGGGCAGAAAAACGTTCAACTACCTCAAATTTAGTTGGATGGCACAACAGATTGACTTACGATTCCTAATTTACAGCTATTCCTCTCTCGTAGCATGAATTCAACTCTACAACTTTTGATTTCAGGTAGCGTTGGAGGAGTAATCAAGAGAAACTACATTGTTACACAGTAGACTAGCACCAAGTGCTCCGTAGAACAAGATTTAGGTCAATTGGTACCCTCCAGAGCCAACGATTGAAGATTCCAGCGCAGAGAAGCATTTAATTTCCTCAAATTGAGTTCAACGGCACAAAAGATTGACTTACTTGCTTCCGTGCCATCCTCTGAGCCACCTTGATCTCGTGTTTGGTCCTGCGAGCCATTGGACTCCCTGGTATTATCCCAAAGACGCTCAAGTTTGGGTTCTTCAGGTGGAAACTCTTCTGCGGCCTTATCAAATCTGGGTTCAACTTGAACGTATGATATATTATAGGTGGCTGATTCGGACCAGGCTCTGGGGGTGGTATGAATACTGTTCGCTCGCTGTGTTGAGATTCGTCCAGCTCCAAAAGAGGCACTAGAACGTTCAACCAGGCTTACAAAGGGTTCTACAAGAGAATCGAACATGTACAGAGTGTTCTCTGCAGCGTTACTTAATTTTAAAGTCTTCTTCGCTCATCTTTTTCCCTCTACTTTTTTATTTTCATACAATCTTATTAAAAACCCCAGGCGAGAGCCAATTCCTAAACACTATTAGACTACCATTGTTATTGTAGTGACCCTTTTTGCTCATATCTTGGAAACTAAAAGGGATAGAGGATTGCATGTAGAGTAAAAAGTTGTTCTAAATGTTGATTTCTAAAACATATTGAAAAATCAGGAAAATTGGTTCAGCGATAGCTGAGCTATGCAAACTTTTCTTCCTAATTTCTATGAATTCTTCCATTTTCTATGTTCAATAGCGAGTCCTACGTAAATGAAATTAAGTCAGCATCTTGGAATATAGCATTTTTTAGCCAAAATAACAGCACATTAACAAGACTCATAAAGAAATCCATAAAAATCCCAGGCGAGAGCCAATTTCTAAACATTAGACTCTACCATTGCTATTGCAGTGAACCTTTTTGCTCATATCTTGAAAACTAAAAGAGATAGACGATTGCATGTAGAGTAAAAAGTTGTTCGAAATGCTGATTTCTAAAACATATTGAAAAATCAGGAAAGTCGGTTCAGAAATAGCTGAGTTACAAGCTTATACATCACTTTCCAGTATCGCTTCTGGAGTTCTTCTTAGAAATATAATCTGGTTTCTCACTTTTTTAGTCATACGTGAACATTCAGAGCTTTCTCTACCTTAAATCTAATTTATACGCTTAGTTATCTGCTCAGCAAACAACAAATTTTAAGTACGATAATAATTATTCTAATGGAATTTTATAGGAATGCGAACTCACCATTTTCTTCCTCGATGCGTTCTGTACATTCGTCAAAAAAGGCTAAACCAGCCATGTCCATATCAGATACAAAACTTCTTTCTTCTATAAACCTAGAAGAATATAAATCAAAGTAATACGGATATAATTTTCAGCATTAAAATTACATTTAAGTATCGCATCACAAAATCACAAAATCTATAAAAAGTAGAGCTACGTTTAAGTAAGAACATTTGTTGGTGAATCGCAAAGTTAATTTATCTGCATTTTTATCAACCAATAGCATTTCTAAATACCTTAAGTGGAATAAATATTTTTATTAAGAAGCTTTCTTCTCCGTACAGCAATTTTTTGTACAAACGAAGGAAAATTCTAGAAATTCCTGCATCGTACAATATCTCACTCTGTCTATTAAGTTTTAGAGTTGCAGAAATATGATCAAAATAATCGCAAAAAGATAAACTATTCGCTATCCTGAACTTAAGACTTTCTACATTGAAAATTTTCATTATTTTAGTATATGAAGCCTGCGATTCTTTTCAGAGCGATGAAATTTACCATTTTAATGCATTTCCAACTTTTTATGCACAGCAAAGTACATTTTAATCCACCTGGAAGTTACGCTACAAATAAATAGCAAAAAATTGTATACAAGTCAAAACGCATCAGTAAATAATTAATTTACGATAAAAATTATTACCTCTTCCTCATTCTTCGCATTAAAAAAACCTTCTGCGCAACTTAGAGTCTTCGTCTTTTAAGTTATGAACCTTCAAGAAGCTAAACGCAGCGCAACTTCCTTGCGAAATAAATCTGCTACTGTTTTTTAGAATTCTAACTTTAATGAAACGCAGATCAGCGAATACGTACCTAATAAACATTTGCGTCTTCACTAGCATGCTATAAAACTTGGCGTGAGTCTTGTCTCTGCTTCTAAGGAACGCTTGTATGTTGAACAAACTGGTGGGATCAGTTGAGCCAACAGTCGGTGCCTTCGTAATTGGCAACAAGAAAGCACGATACCCTTTAAGAATAGTCGCAGTGAATCTTAAGAAGGCGTCTTGTATCTCCAATTCCAAGGCTTGCTCCTTCCGCTTCTGCTGGAACTCTTTGTCTACGCTGAACTCTTCGTCCTCAGTATCTGAAGAAGAAGCAAAAGTTAGAAGACGATTGAGGACAGACCGAAGAGGCGCAGACCTTTCATGGACGAGTAACTCTTGCCCAGAGAGATCAGCTTCGAGTAGAGATGCTCGAGCCAGTTCCGCAGCTGCCTGGCAGCTTTCTTTGGTAACAGTTTTACGTTCAGATACTTCTTGTCGTCACAGATTGCTATATTGTTCGTGTCCAGGTTGACGCAGTTCACATCTGATGGAGGGTCGTACAAGTCGAAGAATCTTGAGTCCACCCCTATCAGAAATGGTAACGGAGCATGGAGGACCTGGAAGACCAACCGTATTACTCTCCACATTGTTTGCGGATCGAGTGGATGGAGTAAGGTATGTTACTTCGGCTAGTCCAAGTGGGCACAAGGGTATGTACGGACACTGCCACTTGAATGGGAACAGTATCATTGCGATTGCTTCGCTGACTGAGGTCAGCACGTCTGGGCGTAGCGAATGTACAAGTATCTTCTGTTCGGTGAGGATCAGCAGCAGGATAAGCAAACAATTGTCTGGTCCTAGATTAATGAGCAACTGGCGGAAGCTGGCGCCAGACCTGGGCAACGCCAGGTCCTCCGGCTGGGTCAGGATCAGCCTGTCCTTGGAGCTTAGCTGCACGAGTATCCTTGGTCTCTGCGGGCTTGGAAATGGTATGTCGTACAAAAAATACGCTATGTACTTCTCGATAGGAACTTGCTGCGGCTTGTTGTCGCACATGCTGTGCAAGAAGACTAAGAACTTCTCGAAGGTGTCGAAGAATGGCCAGTGGGACAGGATGCAGATGGATTTGCTGATGTTCAGCGACTGCGTTGCTGAGTTTGTGTATTGCAGCTTCTCCAGCTGCGCCAGAGTGAGCTTCTTGAGGATTCCGGATTGCTTGTTCGTCTTCGTCTTCAGTTGCTGGTAGTCTATCTCTGCGTGTTCTGCTGTAACAAGAGAAACAGTTCTCTGATTCATCTTGAAAGAACTCCAGAAGCGATACTGGAAAGTGATGTATAAGCTTGTAGCTCAGCTATCCTTCAACCGACTTTCCTGATTTTTTGATATGTTTTAGAAATCAACATTTAGAACAACTTTTTATTCTACATGCAACTGTCTATCTCTTTTAGTTTTCAAGATATGAGCAAAAAGGTTCACTACAATAACAATGGTAGAGTTTAATGGAGCTTAGAAATTAGCTCTCGCCTGGGGTTTTTGAGGATTTCTTCATAAGTCTTATTAACGTACTGTTATTTTGCTTAAGAAATGCTAGATTTCAAGACGCTGACCTAATTTCGTTTACGTAGGACTGGCTGTTGAACATAGAAAGTGGAAGAATTCACAGAAATGAGAAAGAAAAGTTCGCATAGCTCAGCTATCCCTGAACCGATTTTCCTGATTTTTCGATATGTTTTAGAAATCAACATTTGGAACAACTTTTTACTCTACATGCAACTGTCTATCTCTTTTAGTTTCCAAGATATGAGCAAAAAGGCTTTTACATTAATGCGTAGATCATCGAACACCTTTGTTGGATGATATAGACAAAAAAGCTTTTACATTAGACCATCGTAGACCATGAAACACCTTTGTTGAAAGGAAACCATGGCTTGATGTGTGATATAACACCAGAAACACTAAAAACAGCTGTAATATTTGTATATGCATTGAAACGATAAGAGAAACTCTCTGTACTATTTTTATCTGAGACTAGTCACTTTAATTGTGAATGGTTCTTAATTAGAAACTCGTACTAAGCCATTCATTGCTTGCTATTGCCAAGCGTGACTCAAGTTTCAGTTATATTATGCCTCTTCTGAGAGATAAAAAGAAGTCTCTTGGAAACGTATGCGTTATTCAGAGCTAGAATGAAGTCTCTTGGAAGGAATACAGCTCAACTTATTGAAGAAGAACAGTTACACCTCTTCTGAGAGCTAGAAAGAAGTATCTTGGAAGCATATGCACTATTCAGAACTAGAGAAACATCTCTTGGAAGCATATGCCTTATTCAGAGCTAGAAAGAAGTCTCTTGGAAGCACATGCGTTGTTCAGAGCTAGAAAGAAGTCTCCTGCAAGGAATACAGTCCAACTGATTAAAGAGAAACAATTGCCCCTCCTCTGAGAAACTGAAGAAGTATCAAAACCTATATGCTGCTTCAATAGACTTCTTTGCATCTCTTCAAACTTTTATGGTAATCATATGTGTTATTTAGAGCTAGAAAGATGTTTCTTGGAAGCATATGCATTACTCAGAGCTAAAAAGAAGTCTTCTCAGAGCTAGGAAGGTGTCTCTTGGAAGCATTTACGTTATTCAGAGCTAGAATGAAGTCTCTTGGAAGGAATACAGCTCAACTTATTGAAGAGGAAGAGTTATGCCACTTCTGAGAGCTAGAAAAAAATTTCTTGGAAGTATATGCGTTGCTCAGAGCTAGAAAGAAGTCTCTTGGAAGGATATGCGTTGTTCAGAGCTAAGAAGAAGTCTCTTGGAAGCATATGCGTTGTTCAGAGCTAGAAAGAAGTCTCCTGCAAGGAATACAGTCCAACTGATTAAAGAGAAACAATTGCCCCTCCTCTGAGAAACTGAAGAAGTATCAAAACCTATATGCTGCTTCAATAGACTTCTTTGCATCTCTTCAAACTTTTATGGTAATCATATGTGTTATTTAGAGCTAGAAAGATGTTTCTTGGAAGCATATGCATTACTCAGAGCTAAAAAGAAGTCTTCTCAGAGCTAGAAAGGTGTCTCTTGGAAGCATTTACGCTATTCAGAGCTAGAAAGAAGTCTCTTGGAAGCATATGAGTTACTCAGAGCTAAAAAGAAGTCTCTTCAAAGGAATACAGTCCAACATATTAAATACAAACAGTTACGCCTCTTCTGAGGTGAGAAAGAACCAACCAAAGAATCATCAAAACCAGTACACCACTTCAACAGACTTCCTCACAGCTCAGAGCCACATTTACACAAACTATACTCATCGTTCCGTACCAGAGTTCTTCATATTCTCCATGAGTACATCAGTCGACTGTTGGTTGTCCTTAAAATTAGAAATATCCACGTCCAGCTCGAGCTCCTCGTAAAACGTAATCGCAGACCCGTATATCTTCTGTGCAGCGTCAGCGACAGTAAGGACGAACGTCGAGAACACTGGCTTGGGCTTGCACGCGACCTTTGGCCAGCACTCTATCGTCGCCCCCATCGGCAGACAGAACATCGCCACAGAGTTTGGGAAGACGAAGCTGCTGTAATCCGACATCGGGTACTTGAACAGTATCGCGGGCTTAAACGATATCAGATTGGCTCTGTTCATCGACTTCTTGTAGCACAGGAACACGTCGCTGCCCATCATCCCCTTGTTCAAGTTTTTACTAATCACACAGAACGCATGGGGCGGGCTCTCGCCCTTGTTCGTCAGTATTACACAAATGTCAGTCACCACTAACGAGTTGCACGGCATTTTACGGCTTGCACGTCTGTAGGTCACGAATATCCTTGCCGTCGAGTTGTTCACATTGGCCAGATGCCCCTTCGGTGTCTCCAATATCATCTCTGCGTCCTCCATTATGCGCTCTTTGCCATCGTATATTACACCTGCAACGCACAATTGCTGTTAGCGATGAAAATGTATTTTGTAGGCGACTAAGAGTTGTATGGAATGTATATTTCAGTTGGAGTTATCGATAGTATTGCATTGTTGCTTTTAGAAACTGGAGAGTTCGTACGAACTGAAGAGAAAGAATGTGTTCGCATTCGACTCAAACGCTTTAAGCATCTTCCTTATTTTTGAAAGAAAGAAAGGGTGTTCGCATTCGACTCGAATACCCTAAGTATCTCTCTTGATACCAAAAAAGAAAGAGACTTCGCATTCAACTCGAATACTCTAAGCATCTTCCTTGATTTTAAAAGATAGAGAGACTTCGCATTCGACTCGAACACCTTAAGTCTCTTCCTTGATTTAAAAAGAAGGAAAGAGTGTTTGCGTTCAACTCGAATACCCTAAGTTATCTCTCTTGATTTTAAAAGAAAGAAAGTGTTCGCATTCGACTCGAACACCTTAAGTCTCTTCCTTGATTTGAAAAGAAAGAAAGAGTGTTTGCATTCGACTCGAACTCTTTAAACATTTTCCTTATTTTTAAAAGAAAGAAAGGGTGTTCGCATTCAATTTGAATACCTTAAGATATTAATGTAAAAGATATAAAAGAGAGAAGATTCTTTTCTACGAGTAAATATTGCGATACTTAAGCAACAAGATCATTGATACTTTTTTGTGAACAAGTCTCACATTTTTATCGTACGGATGATAAAAATAAATAATAACAGAATCGTATAAATAAAGATACAGTTTTAAGCTCGAATTACATTTAGCAAATTATACGATTGGATCAGTATTAAGCTTTTTAATAGTAATTCTGAAATAGATTGAAGATAGCTTCTCATATTTTAAAATAGTTTTTTTTTAATTATTCAACATATTGTAAATTACAAATTTATATCTAAAATAGTTAGTTCTTTTTAATTATTGAACTTGTATTGTAAATTACAAATTTATATCTAAAATAGTTAGTTCTTTTTAATTATTCAACTTGTATTGTAAACTTCAAATTTGTACCTAGAATAATCAGTTCTTTTTAATTATTCAATGTATTATAAATTACAAATTAGTATCTGTAATGCTTTCGAAAAAAACAAATTTTAACATTTCTTGTAAATCAAGAATAAAAATGAAGAAGCATAAAATGTAACAAATATTTTATACAACATATTGTTAGGACTATTTTCCAAATTAACTTCGATTTGCTTAAATATATACTCGTACTCTAAAATATTAGTCTCTCATGATCTTAAAATTGATATATCTTCTTTAAAAAAGCTAAAATGTATCAACGCATTATTGATATCAAAGCTTTTGTTACAATTCGCTAATTAAGTATATGTTTTTAAAAAAGAAAAGCGAAGATATGCTTCGTTTGCTATTTCAGATTGTAAAGAATCGTATGAGGATCTATTTACAAGCATATAATTATATTTAACATACTTTTTGCTTGTATTATAAAGTTAAGCAAGAAGTGTACTTCTGAGTATTGATATGCAATTAGAACAATTGTAAAAATATGTAATTTTTTTAGCAGAAATTGAGCGAAAGCTGCTGAGAATTTTAGAGAATGATATTTCTTATTAAAACGATAAGAAAAAATTAAGTAATTAAATTAAAACGCGGAGTATCCTTCTCTTATGGATCCTCAGCGATTTTCAGCGAGATCAACTGTTAATAAAACAATTAAAATAACGTATTCTTAATGAATTGTCTAATACATTTCAACTATATACCTTCATTAAGTGTAATAAGCATATTCGCTGCTTAAGATATCAGAAATACATTGTAAATCATTTTTAATAGCTTGTGTTTCGAAGAGTAATGCTTTCGCAAGCGCATACCAGCTAAATATATCCACCTTTACGTATCTAAAATTCTTTAGAGAAGAAAGATCATTGTTTTATACTTTTATTAGCATAAAACGGTTACTTAAGCAGTTAACGAATATATATTATGACTTAAAAGTTATTTAGAATTTTGTTTCTTCTGCATTTTTGCGTAAAAAAGCTACTTAAGTAGTTAACGAATATATATTAAGACTTAAAAGTTCCTCAGAATTTTGTTTCTTCTGCGTTTTTCCATGGAAAAGTTACTTAAATAGTTAACGAATATATATTAAGACTTAAAAATTACATAGAATTTTGTTTCTTCCGCAAAAAGAAGAAATTTGGTCTAAACAATTTATTCTATATTAAATATCATCTTTCTTCTTTACTTCTAAGCTATCAAACACCAAATGTCCCTCAACAAAATTTAATTTCTAATGATAAGCATTGTTTCAGCAATAAAACATGAATAACTTATAATTCAGAGTATAAAACAGAGTACAATGTAAATAATAAATATAAAGCACAACAAAATATACATTATTTACGTAACTGGGAGAAAAGAAAAAAATACTATGCTTCCGTTACATAAAAAATTGCAGATTAATTCAGCAAAATGTTAAAGAACACAAAATTTCGACATATAAATTATAAAGCTACACAAACTTTCTATTATTATTTAAAAACACTTGTTAAAGATCAAGTCAAAAATTACTCAAACTAATATCCTTTCTTATTTATCTACAGACTTCCTCAATCTTAATTACAAGCATCGAGTAACATCGAAGCTCTTAAAACTTCACAATTCTAAGCGTTAACACTTTTCAGAGATTTTTAGTGTAAGCTACAGTCAAAAGAATTAATTTAAGGCTCTAATGAATCACATTGATGCTGAATATCTCCATAAATTCTAGCCACGGTTTACATCCAAGCCTCGATCAATGTTTACACAACAGCACTTCTCAGAATGTTAATTGGTACGCTGCAAAATATCAGCTTACCTATATCTACTAACGGTGGTTTGTCACGACCTCTTCGATAACACAGATAACATTCGTTCGTTCTCAAACTGCCATGATTCAGATCTGCGGGTAATCCAGAAACGGTGTGCTCCAGCAAAACGTATCCCTCCGGACACTTTTCGCCCAGCGCTGGGAATATAATGGCAAGATCAGTGATCGGTGGTTTCATGTTCATATCCTTGACATGCGTCCCTTCTTGATACCAATCCTCCAGCTTGTTATTCGCTTCGTTATCGTTATCGAAATCATTGTCTTGGCCAGGCAAACCAGCGATGACAAAGTAATCCGCTACTCTCCTTTCGTCCATGTTTATCTAACTGTACGCGGTTCAATTAAAGCACGATTAGTCAAGCAATTACTTTACATACGCAACTATGTATACCAACTTTAAATAACAAAGTGGTTCTTCACATGGCATTGAAAAGATCCTCTTCTATACCTCCTCATGTATTTTACACTCACTTCTTCGTTAATCTCTAGCAGAAACGATCGCATT
Source organism: Xylocopa sonorina (assembly GCF_050948175.1). Lineage (NCBI taxonomy): Eukaryota > Metazoa > Arthropoda > Insecta > Hymenoptera > Apidae > Xylocopa > Xylocopa sonorina. The sequence continues at coordinate 4,076,877 of NW_027490090.1, forward strand.
TAAACAACGATCGCCACAGAAGTAACATCGATGGAACATCCTGCAAGAAATTAGTTAAGATTAATACGAATCAACGAAATACGATCGTACGATGGTATAACATCTTTTACCGTGTTACCTTACAAGAAACGTGATTGTTTTTCACCGGTTAAAGCTTCTTTGCACCGAGAGAACCCAAGATTACCATCCGCAACGAACATCGAACCGAAACCTCCACCAGAATGAGTATATATCCGCTGTGTGTATGTACAATGCTCGCAGCCACTCTGTTGAACGTGCGTCTCGATTAGAATTGTAAATAGAGACGCGTGATTGATTCAAATTGGACACGACTTACCTGGCGAACGCTATATATAGAAATTAATGGTCACGTTTCGTCCACGGGCGAGGAACGAGAAAAGGCAGAGGAAGGGAAATTAAAATCGAGGGGCAAACGTGGAACAGTACGCTGGGACGTTTTACATGTTAAACAGAACGAAACGTTTCTCACGAGTCATTTTCGCTAACCCCGTTGGGACGCTTCTAGGTTATGTGTCATACCAACTATCTTATAGTGCGCGTTTATGCTTCGATCACGGGCGATGACGTTCTCGAAAATGTGACGCAGATTTTCGAGAACGGACGGACGGCAGGGCGGCTGTTCCCTTTATTTTTCTTTTTTTTTTTCCACCCCGTATCGCTGCGATCTCTGTTGGTCTTGGCGATTTCACGCGTGTCCGTTGATACGAGAATTGATAAGAGACGAGCGTTGATAAAGAGAAAAAACGTGTACACACATATATATATATTTATATACGCGTGCGTGTGTGTATATTACATGTATATGTATATGTAAAAAGAATAGAGAAATAATATATATGTATATATATATATATCTATATAAAGAAGAAATTAATACTCAGATCGAGACCAAAATATACAATACTAAATGTAGTAAAACGTAATTAAGTTGATGCAAACACTCTATACTTCGTCCTTTTGTTGAACATGCATACCATGCCATTCGAATAATTCACTATGATGTGTTTTGATGACAAATAAATTGACGTAGGGTTAGAAAAAAATATATCTATACGTGCTCTAAGATTTATATGGCTATAATTGTTGGATCATATTTATTTTATATTTTATAACGTTTAATTAAATATTTTGTACGTATATATATAATATAATACTTAAATAATGTATATAGTAAATTAAATAAAATTTAATTTTAAATTTTTAATGCGATAAATTTAATATAATGAATTAAATAAATTTTATTGTTAAACTTAAGTTTTTGGTTGTAATTTCATTAAAATCGCTGGAATTACAATGATAATGAAATTACAACAAAAAATTTGAGTTTTATGTTAAATTTTTAATGCAGTAAATTTAATATAATGAATTAAATAAATTTTAATGTTAAACTTAAATTTTTGGTTGTAATTTCATTAAAACATCGCTGGAATTACAATGATAATGAAATTACAACAAAAAATTTGAGTTTTATGTTAAATTTTTAATGCAATAAATTTAATATAACGAATTAAATAAATTTTAACATAAAACTCAAATTTTTGGTTGTAATTTCATTAAAACATCGCTGGAATTACAATGATAATGAAATTACAACAAAAAATTTGAGTTTTATGTTAAATTTTTAATGCAATAAATTTAATATAATGAATTAAATAAATTTTAACATAAAACTCAAATTTTTGGTTGTAATTTCATTAAAACATCGCTGGAATTAGAATGATAATGAAATTACAACCAAAAATTTGAGTTTTATGTTAAATTTTTAATGCAATAAATTTAATATAATGAATTAAATAAATTTTAACATAAAACTCAAATTTTTGGTTGTAATTTCATTAAAACATCGATGAAATTACAATTGTAATTTAAATATATATATATATATATATATATATATATATATATACACAATTAATTACAATTATTTAAATACAATTGTAACTTCATTAATGTTTTAATGAAATTACAACCAAAAACTTAAGTTTAACATTAAAATCTATTTAATTCATTATATTAAATTTATTGTATTAAAAATTCAACATTAAATTTTATTTAATTTATTTTATAACGTTTAATTAAATACTTTGTATATATAAACATTTAAATAATACAACATTTATACAATATAGTAAATTAAATAAATTTTAATGTTTAATTTTTAATGTAATAAATTTAATGTTAAATTTAATATAAAATTGAATGTAATAAATTTAATGTAATAGATTAAATAAATTTTAGTGTTAAACTTAATGCAATAAATTTAATGTAAAATTTAATGTTAAATTTAATGTAATAAATTAATTAAATTTCAATGTTAAACTTAAATTTTTGGTTTCAATTTCATTGAAACATCGATAAAATTACGTATACAATGATAATGAAATTACAACAAAAAATTCGAGTGTTACGTTAAATTTTTAATGCAATAAATTTAATATAATGAATTAAATAAATTTTAATGTTAAGCTTAAATTTTTTGTTGTAATTTCATTAAAACAGAAAATTTGAGTTTAATATTAAAATTTATTTAATTTACTACATTGTTGTATCGTATAATTTTACCAAACCAATTTTACTTCACTTTGACCACTCTGAGAAAGCTTTTCTTCGAGAAAATTATTGTTATACTTTATGAGAATATTTTAATTACATTAGAGATTAGATTTGCGACCTTATGTCTTGCGAATTTTAATATTTTGAAGTATAATTAAATACTTTGAAATAAATAATAAAAAAAAAGGCGAATCGAATCTGTTATTTTCTTACGAGTAATAACTGTATATTATTTCTATCGTAATCGAATATTATTTATTGTATTGTATTTAATTGCATTAATTTTATCGTATTGAATATTTTAATACCAGGTTTTGCAAAGGCAAAATAGAATATTTTAATTAAATTAGAGATTAGATGTCTCGCAGATGAAAATGAAAATTAGATAAAATATTCTCTAAATTTTCTTAAAAAAATTATTGCCATGTAAATAAAAATTAGATAAAACATTCTCTAAATTTTCTTCAAAAAAATTATTGCCATATTTTATGAGAATATTGTAATTAAATTTGCGATTATGTGTCTTGTAAATGTAAATAAAAATTAGATAAAATATTCTCTAAAGTTTCTTTAAAAAAATTATTGCCATGTAAATAAAAATTAGATAAAATATGCTCTAAATTTTCTTCAAAAAAATTATTGCCATATTTTATGTGAATATTTTAATTAAATTTGCGATTATGTGTCTTGTAAATATAAATAAATATTAGATAAAATATTCTCTAAAGTTTCTTTAAAAAAATATTGCCATGTAAATAAAAATTAGATAAAATATTCTCTAAATTTTCTTAAAAAAATTATTGCCATATTTTATAAGAATATTTTAATTAGATTAGAGATTATATAGATGTCTTGTAGATATAAGTAAAAATTAGTTAAAATATTCTTGTAATTTTCTTCAAGAAATTTCACGTAAAGAGGAATCGAAATGACCTCTTGGTGAGCCTAATATTAAATGCACAAAATGTAAAATTAATAAATGCATAATAATATAAATAGAAGTATATAAATAAAAGTATATAAATAAAAATGTATAAATAAAAGTATATAAATAAAAATATATAAATAAAAGTATATAAATAAAGGTATAATAGTACAAAAAGTGTATATATAAATAAAAATATATAAATAAATGTATATAAATAAAGGCAGAATAGTACAAAAAGTGTATAGTTAATGGTAAATTTTAGCAAAATGTATATTAACAATAATTAATAACGAAGGTGTCTTTTTAAATTCATTAGCAGTAGCAAGTTTCTCTACAGTTTCTCGTCAGAATTTTATACGTATACTTATGTTATATATATGTCTGTATATATTACCAGTGTTCTGCAACAAATAAAAGTATATACATAGATCAGTGGTGACGAACCTATACGACCTGTGCGTTCATTTTTGTGTTATGAAGAAGAAACTGAATAACGAAGAATATTTAAGTATAAATAATATAATATATAGCAATAATAAATACTATATTACATGTAGTAATAATAAATGTTAGAACGTTGAATTTGTAGAGAAAAATATCTCCAAGTGGACAAGTTGACCAACTGATTTACTATCGTAATTCTCTTTGTTCCTCGTTCGTTCAGATGTTCAATATGGAGACTTGATGATGTCGCTTCTTCATTGATATCAATTTTTCGATTTTTCTTTATTTTTCGCTTCTCGTTTGGAAAAATCGTAAGACGAGGTGAACGTAATTTGTTGCAGAGAAAGGACAATCATCGTGTTTTTCTTTAAATAATTAAAGTAGGATTAAAAAGAGGTCATTTTGACCATATCAGGAAACTTAATTTGTTAATTTCTTTCAAAAAAACTCAGAGAATATTTTTACTAATTTTTACTTACATTTATAAGAGATATAACTGCAAATTTAATTAAAATATTTTTATAACTTTCTCGAAGAAAATTAACGAAAATAATTTTTTCTTTCTTTCCAATTAATTTAGTGACTCGCAAAGCTCTAATCTAATTAAAATATTCTTAAAACTTTCTCGATGAAAATTAACGAAAAGAAATTACGAGAATATTTTAATTAATTTCTACTTACATTTACAAGAATTTTTTTAAAGAAAATTGAGAAAATATTTTAACTAATTTTTATTTGCATTTATAAGAGATATAACTGCAAATTTAATTAAAATATTTTTACAACTTTTTCGATGAAAATTAACAAAAAGAAATTTTTCTTTTTTTCCAATTAATTTAGCAACTCGCATCTAATTAAAATATTTTTATAACTTTCTCGAAGAAAATTAACGAAAATAATTTTTTCTTTCTTTTCAATTAATTTAGCAACTCGCATCTAATTAAAATATTTTGATAACTTTCTCGAAGAGAATTAATGAAAAGAATTTTTTTTCCTTTCGAATTAAAATAGCAAAGCAGTTATTAAAAAGAATAACCAATTAAATTTCACCATTCTCATTCCTGGAGAAGGTTCGCCATCCCTGACATAGACAACAAAAATCATTATCGTTGAGGTTACGATCGTACTTTAATAACTGAAAATAGAACGCTCGCATAAATCTGACGTACATATAAATACACATACACGCAGAAAGAATTTCTGTACAAACACATGTGTGATTAGCATACTGAATAATTGCGTCGTGTTGGTTATAGGTTAACTGAAAATAACGTGAGATGCGTTACACATGTATCCACACGCACAGACGCAATTAACGACGAGCAACGTGATGAGATTCGTTTCAGAATTTTTTTTATATATATACCTTTATTTTACATATTGATATTTCTATGTGTTATCGATAAAAAGTGCAATGTTATGCCTGGAATTTTTCTTGTTTGCTCGCAAATAATCTGGTCGAGTCATGCGCACCTTGCGACACGATCATCCAATGAGAAACGATCGTATCCAGAGGCGCGCTTCTCATTGGTCAGTGTCGATATTACCGCGACGCGGCAAAATTCGAACGTCAATTGGCTACTTCGTTGAAATTAAAGAATTGTTTAAAGTTCTTAATGCGATACTTAAAACTGAAACCTTATTTATACCTTAAATATTCTTCTTATTATTCTTAATTATTTAATAAACCCCTTTTATACCTTAAATATTCTTAATGAAATATCCTGTACATAAAATATACTCAGTTTTAAGTATTCCATCAATTTAAAAATGCAATCTGTAGTATTAGTCCTTCTTTAATAAGAAATTATGTAGAAACTTTTATTTATTCAAAGAAAATGCAAAATAATGCAAATGAAAAGTTTCCACGCTGAATTCTTTAAAATTACAATTATTCTGAATGAAAGAGGGTTCAAATCTGTTGCAGAATTATTCACTAAAGTATCTTCTAACAGTAGAAACAAAAAAACAGTACTGACAATATTTGATTCCAACTGAAAATTGCTGCTTTCTAAATATTGCAGCATTGTTTTGAAGATGTTGCAGTTTTTTAAATAATTTTATAAATAAAATATCCAGTATGCAAAATATACTCAGTTTTAAGTATTCTATCAATCTAAAAGTACAATCCGTAATATTAGTCCTTTTTTAAGAAGAAATTATCTAAAAATTTTCAGTTCTTCAAAGAAAATACAAAATAATACAAATGAAAAGTTTCCACGCTGAATTCTTTAAAATTACAATTATTCTGAATGAAAGAGGGTTCAAATCTGTTACAGAATTATTCATTACAGTATATTCCAACAGTAGAAACAAAAAAACAGTACTGACAATATTTGATTCCAACTGAAAATTGCTGCTTTCTAAATATTGCAGCATTGTTTTGAAGATGTTGCAGTTTTTTAAATAATTTTATAAATAAAATATCCAGTATGCAAAATATACTCAGTTTTAAGTATTCTATCAATCTAAAAGTACAATCCGTAATATTAGTCCTTTTTTAAGAAGAAATTATCTAAAAATTTTCATTTCTTCAAAGAAAATACAAAATAATACAAATGAAAAGTTTCCACGTTGTATTCCTCAAAATTACAATTATTCTGAATGAAAAACAGTTCGAATCTGTTGCAGAATTATTTACAACAATCATTATGCTCGTATCTGGAGGTCGAATCGATTTACTTGCTCGTTCGAAGAAGTTTGTGCAATGAAATTCCGTTATAAGTTATCGTGTCCTCGAAACGCAGCTCCCTCATTGGACAATTACGACCAATGGGCACAGAACAAAGGGAGGAGGACTCACCAAAGACATAAAAACCCTCGAACAGCTGAATCTCCCAAGTTATTATTTACATTTTTAAATTCTACTCATCGAGAACTAATTATTTCTTAAAAAGAAAAAAAGATATTCACAATTTGGTGCTTGTTAAACTTATTATTACATAATTGTTGCTGTCTACTATATATAGGTATACTTTGAAAAATTCATAAGCGAACGGAAAGCATAAAAATGCAATTAATAGTGGCATCTTGAATTCATAGATAATATCAGAGATGAGAATGTTATTCAACGAACCGTTTATTTCTTTTTTTTTTTATGATTGAAGGATATAATTAACTATATTGTGCGTACAAGTAATTAATCTGTAGTCAGTGGTAAATATTACATAAAAGAATAATGGTAACACTTGTGAACAGTGTGGAGAAGAATAAAACACGTGAATAAGATTGTCTTCAATTTTTAAACCAATTATTCTAATTCTATTTTGGGTGAGTAAATGAAACATTGATACATTATCTTTTTATATAAAAATATAATTAAAATGAGAGAACATTGCCACTACCAGTCACAGCAATTTGTTAATTGTAATTATGTTTTATTAATTTTAATGCGTTTAGATATTAATAAAAATAAAATAGAGAAAGGTGGGTGATTCTAGATGAAAAAATGCGTCGAAAATGTAGAATAACAATTTTTCATTCGAGGCTTCGTTTTCGAGAGAATCGATTTTGAAATCGCAAATTACGAGCACGTAACTGAATAGAATGTTTGAAGTTTGTAGCAAAGTTTATTATTACAGAAATTGCTGAAAATGATGGCTATCCTGTCGAAAACATAATTTTGCCCCTCTAATTAAATTTCTATGAACGCTTTCTAAGGTATTCGATTTTGTTTTAACGTACGAAAGGCTACGATAATATTTTTTACCATTAATTACAGAACAACCAGCATAACTTCCACTTTTCATAAATGAATATTTTATATTTTTCATATTTACTATATTATATTTATATTTTATTATATAAATATTCATATTTTGTGAATATATATTCAGAATGAATGAATAATTTATATTCATCATGTTTGTATAATAACATATAATTTTATTATACTTACATTTTATTATAACATAATAATAATATGTAATGTAATGAATATTTCATGAATATTCATATTTTATAAATATATATTCATAATCAATGAGTATTTTATATTCATTATATTTTGTATAATAATATATAATTTTATTATACTTATATTTTATTATAATATAATAATATGTAATGTAATGTATATTTTATTAATATTCATATTGTATAAATATATGTCCATAACAAACGAATATTTTATTATAATATAATAATATAATAATATAATATAATAATATATAATATAACAAGTATAAAATTTCATTTATATTCATTCACATTTATATTCATATAAATAATTACATTTTATAAATATATATGTCCATAAAGAACGAATATTTTATAAAATATATATTCATTATATTTATATAATAATATGCAATTCTATTACATTTATATTTTATTATAATATAATAGTGTACAATATAATGAATATAATAGATATAAAATATTCGATGATTATGCATATATATTTATAAAATATTAAGCTAATAAAATATTGAAACTTAATAATAATATATCATTTTATTATAGTTGGCGACAGAGAAGCTGTGATCAGATTGCTCGTGTGTAAAACAGAAGTTGAACAGTTTCTTGTGAATATTTTACTATGGACGATAACTATTATATAATAATATATAACATAATAAATATAATAATGAATATTTTATTAATATTCATATTCGTATGAACATTCATATTTTATAAATATATATTCATAATTAATGAGTATTTTGTATTCATCATATTTGTATAATAACATATAATATTATTATACTTATATTTTATTATAATATAATAATATATAATATAATGAATATTTTATTAATATTCATATTCGTATGAACATTCATATTTTATAAATATATATTCATAATCAATGAATATTTTATATTCATCATATTTGTATAATAACATATAATATTATTATACTTATATTTTATTATAATATAATAATATATAATATAATGAATATTATATTAATATTCATATTCGTATGAACATTCATATTTTATAAATATATATTCATAATTAACGAGTATTTTGTATTCGTTATATTTGTATAGTAATTTTATTACATTTATATTTTATTATAATATAATAGTGTACAATATAATGAATATAATAGATATAAAATATTCGATGATTATGCATATATATTTATAAAATATTAAGCTAATAAAATATTGAAACTTAATAATAATATATTTTATGTATCAGATTGTGTGATCTGTGATCAGATTGCTCGTATGTAAAACAGAAGTTGAACAGTTTTTTGCGAATATTTTTCTGAGAACAATAATAAATGTTGTACGTGTACAACGCTGTTCGAATTATCTCGAGTGTGCACAGTTTCGCGCGCTCGAATTAACTCGAGCGTGGAAGTTAATAAGTCAGTAAACAAAGATGGCGTCGAGGTTGCGTCGACTTTTGGTTGGAACTTAAGTTCAGTTTAAAAACCATACGACTGTGTATCATGTATATATAATGTAATAAAAATGTTAAAGCTTGAAAATTCTATAAACAACACTCGTCGTCAGATCGAAAATGAGAGTCGATTGATCACCAATCGCTGAGTAACCTTCGTTCTCTCTGCGTTTGTTTACTTCGTCGACGCAACATGGCGGCAGAGAAGTCGAATCTTGCAAATCGACGTTCAGTTCCGATCAGACGATTAAAAGGAAGCTGTGGAAGCTGAGTAATACGAGAAAACGCTTGGTACGCTGGTAATTTCAGTGATCACGTAATCCTAACCTATACGTGTCTGTATAACAAACAATAATAGAATAACAAAAATTGTAAATATGAACATTCGTGTATGTAAAAATAAAAGGGGAGTGAATTATTGGGTTGTTCGAAAAGTAGTTTCGGTTTTCTTGCACTACAGTCGAAGATTGTATTTTTCTGTAGCCAGTTTCGTCAGTAAACAACTTGTTGTCATTGTACTTTCAATCCACAAACTAGTTTAATGTTGAATGATAATTATTTTGTTTAGTTGAGCGCGAAATTTTTCTTTTCGTATCCCATCGAATATGAGAAACCAAAAGCAGAATTTTCAGCATACTTTGCTTTTTTGTTATCGAAAAGGTAAGAACGTTGAGCTTGAGGATTATCTATTGTACAAGTGTAAAGAAAGAATTGAAGAAGAAGAAAAGAAAGTAACTCGTTATACCAATTGTTATCGATAATATTAAATAGAAATAGGGGGTGCTGCAGTTCCACAGTGTCCAAGAAAGAATTAAAGAGAAAAAAAGGAAAGGAAACTCATTATATCAGTTGCTTTCGATTATATGAAGTAGAAATAGGGGGTGCTGCAGTTCTACAGTGTCCAAGAAATAATTATAGAAAAAGAAAATCATTATATCAATTGATATCAATAATATTAAATAGAAATAGGGGGTGCTGCAGTTCCACAGTGTCCAATGAAGGATTAAAGATGAGAAAAAGAAACTTATTGCTATCGATAATATCGAGTAGAAATAGGGGGTGCTGCAGTTCCACAGTGCCCAAGAAGGACTTAAAGAAAACGAAACTCATTATATCAATTGCTGTCGATAATATTAAGTAGAAATAAGGGGTGCTGCACTTCCACAGTGTCCAACAAAAAATTAGGGAAGAAAAAAAAACAGAAACTCATTGCTCTCGACAATATTAAATAGAAATAGGGAGTGCTGCAGTTTCCACAGTGTCCAAGAAAGAATTAAAGAAGAAAATGGAAAAGAAACTCATTGCTATCGCTAATATTAAATAGAAATAGAGGGTGCTGCAGTTCCGCAGCGTCCAACAAAGAATTAGAGAAAAAGAAACCCATTATATTAATTGCTATCGATAATACTAAATAGAAATAGAGGGTGCTGCAGTTACACAGTGCCCAATAAAGAATTAAAGAAGACAAAAAGAGAGGAACTCATTGCTATCACCCATATAATTAATTATATTACAAACTATGATTAATATTTTAATACTTTACAGAATCAGCTTGGAGTAAGTGGTACATATAATGTTTACATCGGATAAACGAGTTTTGCTACTCTTCCTTGTATGCGTATACAAGTCCGATGGCGTTGAAAGCAATCCTACGCCAGTTGTACTGTGGCATGGAATGGGTGAGAATTTTTATATTAGTATTTGAGTGTGTTAATGTTTAAGAAATTATTGTACAGCGTAAACTGAGATATCTGAGAAAATCTGTTTTTATGTTTCTTATTGTATTATCGCCAGCTATTGAGAAGTTTCTTCTATTTGCTTGTTAATGTTTCTAAAGTAACTTTTTGCTTAACGTCCTGAAAAATTAATAGAAAATAAATTAAATTTTGATACGTGTTCGCATTTCACTTCAAATTTTTGCATTACGTTACGTAATACAATTATATTACATGTTATATTGCACCACATAATACATATTACATCACATATAACATATTACATTACATTAAATGTTACATTAGATTACTTACTACATTACATTATATTGTATTATATTATTTCTATTTGTATTTAGTTTTACATTTAACAGTATTACTAAAATTACCTGAAATTTCAGGAGACAGCTGCTGTTTCTCATTCAGCATGGGAAAAATAAAGAAGTTAATAGAAACATTAATACCTAACATCCATGTGCATTCCATTGAGTTAGGCAGTAATTTACTAGAGGTAAGCCTCGAGTCTCAAGCTTGAGAGTTCAAGCTTTAAGTTTGAAATTTCAAGTTTGGATCTTTAAGTCTCAAGCTTCAAATCCAAAGCTTGAAAGTTGAAGCATTAAGTGTGAAATTTCAAGTTTAAGCCTGAAGTCTCAAGTTTCAAATTTCAAGCTTCGAATTTCAAGCTTGAAAGTTAAAACATTAAGTTTTAAATTTCAAGATTGAGCCTCAAGTTTTAAGCTTGAGAGTTGAAGCTTTAAGTGGGGAATTTTCAAGTTTGGAGCCTCAAGTCTCAAGCTTGAAAGTTGAAGCATCAAATTTGAAATTTCAAGTTTAAGCTTTGAAGTCTCAAGCTTAAGAGTTGAAGCTTTAAGTCTGAAATTTCACGTTTGAAGCTTCAAGTCTCAAGTTTCAAATCCCAAGCTTCACAGTTGAAGCTTTAAGTTTGAAATTTCAAGTTTGCAGCTTCAAGTCTCAAGCTTGAAAGTTGAAGCATCAAATTTGAAATTTCAAGTTTAAGCTTTGAAGTCTCAAGCTTAAGAGTTGAAGTTTTAAGTCTGAAATTTCACGTTTGAAGCTTCAAGTCTCAAGCTTCAAATCCCAAGCTTCACAGTTGAAGCTTTAAATCTGAAATTTCAAGTTTGGAATTCCAAGTCTCAAGCAACAAACCCAAAGCGATAAGCGAATACATATTAAATTATATAACAATTTTCCAGGACGTAGAGCGTAGCTACTTTGGTAATGTCAACGACCATATACAAGATGCTTGTCAACAGCTGGCGAACGATGAGAAGCTTAAAGACGGATACAATATCATTGGATTTTCTCAAGGTGGCCAGCTTGCGTAAGTATGGTCACCATAGAACTTAATAACAGCTTCTGAGCAATTTTAATATTTCCCTTTTGGTCCCATCGCTTCGTAAACTATCTTGATTAACAGCTATTAATGTAATTAGAATGCAAATTAAAGTACAAAGCATTTAGTTTCTTTGCAAATCTACTTTCATCTTGATTAACTGCTGTTAATGTAATTAGAATGCGAATTAAAGTACAAAGCATTGAAGTCTCTTGCGAAAACATACTTTCAGCAATAAAACTGCATTATATTAATCTATTTCGCAGGAGAGCAATAGCGCAAAGGTGTCCAAATCCTCCAATCAAGTACATGATTTCCATCGGTGGTCCGCAACAGGGTGTTTTTGGGCTACCAAATTGTGGATCGATTGGTCCGACAATATGCAAATATATGAATCGCATTCTTCACTACGCAGCCTATTTACAGTATTCATCTTCAATTTATTGCTTGTTCTTCAAGCGTGCACAAGTTTCGACTAACAGAAATTGAAATCTTAGTATTACGATCATTAATTAAAAGAAATTGAAATTAATGATACGATTATTAATTTTCTGCTAAATGAATGGCTATCTTTTAAGTCTAAGGCTGTAAAGAAAACGAGTTCTAGCATTCGATTCAATTACGCAACAAAAATTTAAAATCTTTACCAAATTTATGTAGTCGTAGACTATAGCGAGATCTGGTACAATAATTTAAGACACAAATTTCTAGTCGAAATTTGGTAACGCTTCAATTCTCATTAATTGTTGTATAAAACTACTGTATCATTTTATTTTGCGATAGATACAGTCAAGAGAACTTGGTGCAAGCTACGTTCTGGCATGATCCGTACAGAGAAGAAGAATACAGAGAGAAAAGCATATTTATGGCTGAGCTTAATAACGAAAATTATATAAACGAGGTATATTAAAAAATATAATCAGCAGAATAAATTAACGTAGCTCACATTTGAACAACAATGATCTAATATTTTAGAAAATAGTCTGAGAAATTTTTTTTATTAAATAAAGAAGTAATAGAATAATTTTTCTTATTAAAAAATAATAAAATAATTTTTCTTATGAAATAAAAAAGTAATAGAATAATTTTTCTTATTAAATAAAAAAATAAAATAATTTTTCTTGTTGAAAAATAATAAAATAATTTTGCTTATTAAATAAAAAAATAATAAAATAATTTTTCTTATGAAATAAAAAAATAAAATAATTTTTCTTATTAAATAAAAAAATAATAAAATAATTTTTCTTGTTGAAAAATAATAAAATAATTTTGCTTATGAAATAAAAAAATAGTAGAATCATTTTTCTTATTAATTAAAAAAATAATAAAATAATTTTTATTATTAACATTCAGTAATATTCGCTTAGAGAACTTTCTCTAATTAAATAATTAAAAATTAGAGCTGCAGAGTGAACGGAGAGCTGTAGAAAGGGAGATGAAGAGAACGTATCGCTGTACGTCTTCGCTTTGCCCTCTCAAGTCATTTATTCAGCTTCGACTTACAAAATACAGAAAGAATTTTGAGGCGAAAGGATATATGAAGCATTGAAAGGAAATATCTAAACTCAGAATGCGAGTTATTCGTCCAAGAGTGCATCGCTGTGTCCTACGATGCAGCTTTTCAAATGTTACGCATGATACGCTCCTTTCGTCTTCGCTTTTAGAGAAGATTCTCTTTTTATTTTAGAATAATGTAGATAATATTCTTTTTCAGACGTACAGAGAGAATCTTCAGAAATTGGAGGCCATGGTGCTAATTAAATTCCTCAACGACACTGTTGTCTGGCCCCAAGAATCAGAATGGTTCGGATTTTATAAACCGGGTCAAGTTGAAGTGATCCAACCATTCAACGAAACGCGTTTGTATGAAGAGGTATAACAATTATTCTGTTTCGAAGTGAAACAATAAAACGTAGGGCTGTTCGCTTATTTTAGAGCCCTTCGCATTTAAAAAAGACAAAATGGGAACGGAGAAGGATTACGTTAGCTGGAACTGTATTAATGCCTGACGCAGATGCTTAACGCTTCTAAATTTCTTCTTCCAATATCGTTCTTCAATTCTACGAAGCTACTACTTAGAATCTACCTATTACGAACTAAAAATCTAAGTTTATTCAATCTAGAGTCTCATTTACAGTTAATCGGTGGAATAGATCTTTCTATCTGACCGCGTAGTCATTTTTATGTATTCTTTTCTTTCTTCGATCCTTGTACAAGCTCTATTTCCTCTTTCGTTGCCAGAAGAGCCAGAAAAACACGTACGATGAGGAGTTCTTGAGCTTGCGCAGTTCGAAGACCTTCTTTTGGATATTTTCTTCTGCGGAGCCCATTCTAGCTTTAAGACGAATAATTGTAGCCAAGTGGCAGCGAATACGAAAAGTCTTAGCCGTGTAGAAATTTTATTAAAAGCAAAAAGTTGGGCGATGTAGGGATAATAACAAAATTGCTTCGAAGATATCAATTATTGGGCTACGCTGACTCTTTAAAGGGTTTAAGAATCGCTGCTGTGTATTAATTCTCTGATACGTTTAAGATAAATTCTATTTTGTTCTTTTTTTTTACTTAAAACTTAAGCTTTTCTAGCGCACAATTACAGTACAGCCTTGTATTTAATTAAACGAATCTCTCTAAGCATAGAATTCTCTTTCAAAGCTCTCTTTTATCGCAGAGTCAATATGTACTTTGAGAAATTGCATGTTTGTACGCATCGATTAGAGTTTCGCTCTCTAAATTGTGAGACACCCTGAATAACAAATCGTATTACGTATTCTGATACCAGCGTACTGATTTATTTGTTATTTTTCAGGACCGTTTGGGACTGCGAAAGCTGTACGAGTCTGGCAAATTGCATTTCATTGCTGTACCCGGTGATCATTTGCAATTTACAGAAGATTGGTTCATCGAGAAGATAGTCAAAGTATACTTGATGTAATGCTTAACGGATAATTATCATAATTATGGGTACATATCTTAAACGATCATACGGATGTACATAATTGGGATCAGATGTTGATGGCAAAGTGTTTTTTACTTAGATGTATAAATTTCTTTGTTCCATATTATGTATTATCGCATTTACATGTATATTATTGATATGAATGAATTATTTTGAAGAATACGAAAAAGAGACATTTAATTTTAGCTAAATATCATTTGCTGTTAAGTAAAAGGTCTGCGTTGGTCAATAATTATTTTCAGCGGTTGCTGTAGGCACTGTGGAACTGCAGCACCCCCTAATTCCACATAATGTTAATATAAAGAGTTCTTTTTTCTTTCTAATTGTATAATCTATGGCTTCTGGAATGTTTATAATTTGTATGATGGTTCTAGAACTGTAATTAGCAAGAAAAGGGTGCAAAGTTTGATATGTGTAATATAAGACAGTGATAAGTTTAATTTTTGAAGAAGTTTGCTAGCGTTCTTTGTTTTACAATAGAAATTACAAATGGGTTGATATGTATATATAATTTTGAAGCTTTGTGTTTAGTTAATTGTTTTACGGTTTATGGAGATTATGGAGAAGCCAACTGTGTGCAATTCTTTAATTTAAAATAATTGTTATTTTAAAGAATCCAGTGTGTAAGCTATTACAATCTTATTTTGGGGTTTCTTTGAAGAAATGAAGATTTCATTGCTAATTGTTTAATAAATATCGAGAGTACTACTCTACATTGAGCTTAAATATTAATTTCTTCAAGAAATGATCGTTCTTTTCATTGGTGTCTCGCATAAAGGCACTGTGGAACTGCAGCACCCTATATTTCTATATTTATATTAAAATATAACAAGTTCTAGAAATGATAATATTAAAAAAAATTTTTTGTTCGCAGTTATGGCGTCATCTCTGTAAAAAGTGGTCAAATTGTTCGCATACAATTATCGACAGCGAAGTAAAGTATTGCGCGGAGGTCCTTGACTACTATAATTTCTTCTAATTAACTTTCACGTCGCTTGCTTTTATATAACAATTTTATTTAAAAAAATAACAAGCCTTTAACAAATTAGATAAACTGATGTAGAAGCTTAGAAATATAAATCTAGATTTTGCAAAGAAAAATTATGATGTGATCTCTTTGATGGCGCAGAAATAAGTGAATAATAAATTTGAAAAACGTATAAATTTGAAAGACGTAGCAAACGAAAGTCTCTTTTTTTTATAGATGGCGCGAATTAATTTTGAAACGATTTCCTATCGAAGATGTACCTTCCTTAGAGCGGAAGTAGATGGCAGTGAATGTGTTTGCTGAGATGCGGCAGTCAATAATGCCATAACTCTATGTCAGAGTTATGTTAGAGTTATGGCGTTATCGACTTCCGCATCTGAGCAAAAACACATTTGCAGCCATCTGCATCTACTCCTCGAAAGGTAAATTTTCGATAGGAAATTGTTTCAAGATTAATTCGCGCCATCTATAAAAAAGAGACTCCCGTTCGCTACGTTTTTCAAATTTATCATTCACTTATTTCTGCGCCATCAAAGACAACACATTATAATTTTCCTTTAGAAAATCTAGATTTACATTTCTGAGCTTCTACTTCAGTTTATCTAATTTGTTAAAGGCTTGTTATTTTTTTTAAATAAAATTGTTATATAAAAGCAAGCGACGTGAAAGTTAATTAGAAGAAATTATAGTAGTCAAGGACCTCCACAGAGTGGTTTACTTCGCTGTCGAAAATTGTGTGCGACCAGTTTGAGCACTTTCTCGTAAAGATGGCGCCACGAGTTCTAAATTAGAGGCATCATCATCTATCACACTCCTTCTTATAGCTTTCGTATGTATCTTTCTCTTTCTTACCTCTAAAATGGAAGATATAATTTATCTGACTCTTTCTATTCAATGAAAATTAAGGAATTTCTTTATCTAAACAGCAGTACTCTAAAATTCTGCAATTAAGATGAGAAATAGAGAAGCAGAGGGAAGGAAAGAGAAGCTGAAACGAAGCCAGGAAGGCAATAGATGTTTAAAATATGTATTAATTTAATTTTTCATTGGTATATTTATTATATAATTTTAGGGGAATTCTTATGTTTTTTATGTAAATATATACCTTAGACTATTTAATTGCATGGATAAATGGAAGAAATGTTATTTATATAACTATTTAAATTATATAAAACGTAAGCTTTATTGTAATTTATTGTATATTTTACTGGTTTCAGTGTAATTTCTTGCATATGTTATTATATAGTCCTATTTGTATTTACTGTAAGCAAATAGATGTGAAAAGAAGGGAGAAGGAAGCAAATAGAAGAAAGAAGAGGAAGGAAGAAGCAAGTAGGAAGAAAGATGGGGGAGGAAGAAGCAAGTGAGATGAAAAAAAGGGAGGAAGAAGTAAGTCGGAAGAAAAAAGAGAGAATCAACAGAAAAAGGGAGAAAGAAGAAGAATTAAGAAACAAATGGGTGAAAGAAGCAACGAGGAAGAAAGAATAGGGCGGAAGAAGCAAAAAGGAAGCATTCTTTTACTAATGTAAGTACAGTAGCAAAGAACACAACTAAGGGTAAAAACTAAAATTATAATAGAATCAATGGTAGTTAATAGCAAATCCAGTGGTAAAGAACAAAAATCTGCACTTTACTACTGCAACTTACTAAATGCAGTACAGTAAAAGTATAAAAACCAAGAATAATACAATCCACACTAGTATAAATGTAAATCCAATAGTATATAGAGAATAAACCAAAAGGCAATAGAATCTATAGCAGTTAATTGCAAATACAGTGGTAAAGAATAATACCAAGAGTAACAATAGAATCTATACTGATTGCTGCAGATACAGTAATAAAGAGTAATAAAATCTATACTTTGCTAATGTAAATACAGTAGTAAAGAATAAAATTAAGAGTAATAATAGAATCTACACTGGTTAATGCAAATGCAGTAGCAAACAGTAATCAAATCTATACTTTGCTAATGTAAATACAGTAGCAAAGAACAAAACTAAGGGTAAAAACTAAAATTATAATAGAATCAATGGTAGTTAATAGCAAATGCAGTGGTAAAGAACAAAAATCTGCACTTTACTACTGCAACTTACTAAATGCAGTACAGTAAAAGTATAAAAACCAAGAATAATACAATCCACACTAGTATAAATGTAAATCCAATAGTATATAGAGAATAAACCAAAAGGCAATAGAATCTACAGCAGTTAATTGCAAATACAGTGGTAAAGAATAATACCAAGAGTAACAATAGAATCTATACTGATTGCTGCAGATACAGTAATAAAGAGTAATAAAATCTATAATTTGCTAATGTAAATACAGTAGTAAAGAATAAAATTAAGAGTAATAATAGAATCTACACTGGTTAATGCAAATGCAGTAGCAAACAGTAATCAAATCTATACTTTGCTAATGTAAATACAGTAGCATAGAAACAAAACTAAGGGTAAAAACTAAAGTTATAATAGAATTAATGGTAGTTAATGCAAATGCAGTGGTAAAGAACAAAAATCTGCACTTTACTACTGCAACTTACTAAATGTAGTACAGTAAAAGTATAAAAACCAAGAATAATACAATCCACACTAGTATAAATGTAAATCCAATAGTATATAGAGAATAAACCAAAAGGCAATAGAATCTATAGCAGTTAATTGCAAATACAGTAGTAAAGAATAATACCAAGAGTAACAATAGAATCTATACTGATTGCTGCAGATACAGTAATAAAGAGTAATAAAATCTATAATTTGCTAATGTAAATACAGTAGTAAAGAATAAAATTAAGAGTAATAATAGAATCTACATTTTACCAATGTAAATACAGTAGTAAACAGTAATAGAATCTATACTATAGTTAATGCAAATACAGTAGCAAAGAACAAAATTAATAGTAACAACAGAATCTACACTTTTCTAATGTAAATGCAATATAGTAAAGAATAAAACCAAAAGTAAAAACTAAGAGTAACAGAATCTATACTTTACTAATGTAAATAGAGTAGTAAAAAAATAAAACTAAGAGTACAAACTAATTGTAATAGAATCTATACTTTACTAATGTAAATACAGTAGTAAAAAAATAAAACTAAGAGTACAAACTAATTGTAATAGAATCTATAGTTTACTAATGTAAGTACAGTAGCAAAGAACACAACTAAGGGTAAAAACTAAAATTATAATAGAATCAATGGTAGTTAATAGCAAATGCAGTGGTAAAGAACAAAAATCTGCACTTTACTACTGCAACTTACTAAATGCAGTATAGTAAAAGGTAAAAACGAAAAATAATAGAATCCACACTAGTATAAATGTAAATCCAATAGTATATAAAGAATAAACCAAAAAGCAATAGAATCTATAGCAGTTAATTGCAAATACAGTAGCAAAGAATAATACCAAGAGTAACAATAGAATCTATACTGATTGCTGCAGATACAGTAATAAAGAATAATAAAATTTATACTTTGCTAATGTAAATACAGTAGCATAGAAACAAAACTAAGGGTAAAAACTAAAGTTATAATAGAATTAATGGTAGTTAATGCAAATGCAGTGGTAAAGAACAAAAATCTGCACTTTACTACTGCAACTTACTAAATGCAGTACAGTAAAAGTATAAAAACAACGAATAATAGAATCCACACTGCTCAATGCAAACACAGCAGCACTCAAAGACCAAACCAAAGATTAAACAGAATCAATACTGTCTTTGCAACACAACGCAAATGCAGTGGTAAAGAACAAAAATCTGCACTTTACTACTGCAACTTACTAAATGCAGTATAGTAAAAGGTAAAAACCAAGAATAATACAATCCACACTAGTATAAATGTAAATCCAATAGTATATAGAGAATAAACCAAAAAGCAATAGAATCTATAGCAGTTAATTGCAAATACAGTAGCAAAGAATAATACCAAGAGTAACAATAGAATCTATACTGATTGCTGCAGATACAGTAATAAAGAGTAATAAAATCTATAATTTGCTAATGTAAATACAGTAGTAAAGAATAAAATTAAGAGTAATAATAGAATCTACACTGGTTAATGCAAATGCAGTAGCAAACAGTAATCAAATCTATACTTTGCTAATGTAAATACAGTAGCATAGAAACAAAACTAAGGGTAAAAACTAAAGTTATAATAGAATTAATGGTAGTTAATGCAAATGCAGTGGTAAAGAACAAAAATCTGCACTTTACTACTGCAACTTACTAAATGCAGTACAGTAAAAGTATAAAAACAACGAATAATAGAATCCACACTGCTCAATGCAAACACAGCAGCACTCAAAGACCAAACCAAAGATTAAACAGAATCAATACTGTCTTTGCAACACAACGCAAATGCAGTGGTAAAGAACAAAAATCTGCACTTTACTACTGCAACTTACTAAATGTAGTACAGTAAAAGTATAAAAACCAAGAATAATACAATCCTCACTGCTTAATGCAAACACAGCAGCACTCAAAGACCAAACCAAAGATTAAACAGAATCAATACTGTCTTTGCAACACAACGCAAATGCAGTAGTAAAGAACAAAAATCTGCACTTTACTACTGCAACTTACTAAATGCAGTATAGTAAAAGGTAAAAACGAAAAATAATAGAATCCACACTAGTATAAATGTAAATCCAATAGTACATAAAGAATAAACCAAAAATCAATAGAATCTATATCAGTTAATTGCAAATACAGTAGTAAAGAATAATACCAAGAGTAACAATAGAATCTATACTGATTGCTGCAGATACAGTAATAAAGAGTAATAAAATCTATACTTTGTTAATGTAAATACAGTAGTAAAGAATAAAATTAAGAGTAATAATAGAATCTACACTGGTTAATGCAAATACAGTAGTAAACAGTAATAAAATCTATACTTTGCTAATGTAAATACAGTAGTAAAGAACAAAATTAAGGGTAACAATAGAATCTACACTTTACCAATGTAAATACAGTAGTAAACAGTAATAGAATCTATTCTATAGTTAATGTAAATACAGTAGCAGAGAACAAAATCAAGAGTAACAACAGAATCTACATTTAGAATCTACACTTCAGTACTGTAAATACACTATGATAAAGAACAAAACTAAGGGTAAAAACTAAAATTATAATAGAATCAATGGTAGTTAATAGCAAATGCAGTGGTAAAGAACAAAAATCTGCAGTTTACTACTGCAACTTACTAAATGCAGTACAGTAAAAGTATAAAAAGCAAGAATAATACAATCCTCACTGCTTAATGCAAACGCAGCAGCACTCAAAGACCAAACCAAAGATTAAACAGAATCAATACTGTCTTTGCAACACAACGCAAATGCAGTCTAGCTAGGAATAAAAGAGTAAGGGAATAAAAGGGTAAAGGAGGAAACTAAACGTGGGTAGTGTCAGTTTAGATAGACCTTGGAAAGGGGGCCATATATTTCCATCGACCGCGGTGGCTGGCTCTATCCGAGGGAGCGGAAACAACAGGGTATATTATGGAATACTATCCGCAATAGGTTCCACAATCTCCGTAGCCATTGTTTCGTGGTACCTACAGATGTGCCTCCATTGTCGGTCTATCGGTACTCGTGCTCGAAAAAGGAGAAAGAGAAAGGAAAAAGGAGGAGAGACGTTTACGAAAGGAACGTATCAATTCTTTGTCGTATCAGTATATCCGCGGCCGCATCTAACGGGTGATTTCCAACGGAAATTACCAGCTTTTTTTTTTACCCATCTCGCGGTTCCGCTTCGAGTTCCGTGCTTTGGTCTTTGGGGATGTTGCTTTATTGGTATTGGATTTTTTTCTTTTTTCTCTTTTGTTTCGAGGGTGGTTTGGTTGAGGGAAATTTTTGTTCTGTTGAGAGATTTTAAGTTTTCAAGCTCTGAGAGTTGAAACATTGAACTTTGAAGCTCTGAGAGTTGAAACATTCAAAATTGAAGCTCTGAGAGTTGAAACATCGAAAATTGAAGCTCTGAGAGTTGAAACATCGAAAATTGAAGCTCTGAGAGTTGAAACATTGAAAATTGAAGCTCTGAGAGTTGAGTCTTCAGGCTTGAAGCTTAGAACTCTGAAATACTGCGAGTTTAAGCTCTGAGATTTGAAGCTTAGAACTCTGATGCTCTGAGAGTCGAAGCTCAGAGATATGTGCTTAAACTTTGGGATGTTGCTTTATTGGTATTGGGTTTTTCTTTTTTTTTTTTTCTTTTGTTTCGAGGGTGGTTTGGTTGAGGGAAATTTTTGTTCTGTTGAGAGATTTTAAGTTTTCAAGCTCTGGGAGTTGAAACATTGAAAATTGAAGCTCTGAGAGTTGAAACATCGAAAATTGAAGCTCTGAGAGTTGAAACATTGAAAATTGAAGCTCTGTGAGTTTCCAGGGTGGTTTGTTTGAGGGAAATTTTTGTTCTGTTGAGAGATTTTAAGTTTTCAAGCTCTGAGAGTTGAAACATTGAAAATTGAAGCTCTGAGAGTTGAAACATTGAAAATTGAAGCTCTGAAAGTTGAAACATCGAAACTTGAAGCTCTGAGAGTTGAAACATCGAAAATTGAAGCTTTGAGAGTTGAAACATCGAAAATTGAAGCTCTGAGAGTTGAAACATTGAAAATTGAAGCTCTGAGAGTTGAAGTTTTCAGACTTGAAGCTTAGAACTCTGAAATCCTGCGAGTTTAAGCTCTGAGATTTGAAGCTTAGAACTCTGATGCTCTGAGAGTCGAAGCTCAGAGATATGTGCTTAAACTTTGGGATGTTGCTTTATTGGTATTGGATTTTTCTTTTTTTTTTTTCTTTTGTTTCGAGGGTGGTTTGGTTGAGGGAAATTTTTGTTCTGTTGAGAGATTATAAGTTTTCAAGCTCTGGGAGTTGAAACATTGAAAATTGAAGCTCTAAGAGCTGAAACATTGAAAATTGAAGCTCTGAGAGCTGAAACATTGAAAATTGAAGCTCTGAGAGCTGAAACATTGAAAATTGAAGCTCTGAGAGTTGAAACATTGAAAATTGGAGCTCTGTGAGTTTCCAGGGTGGTTTGTTTGAGGGAAATTTTTGTTCTGTTGAGAGATTTTAAGTTTTCAAGCTCTGAGAGTTGAAACATTGAACTTTGAAGCTCTGAGAGTTGAAACATTCAAAATTGAAGCTCTGAGAGTTGAAACATCGAAAATTGAAGCTCTGAGAGTTGAAACATTGAAAATTGAAGCTCTGAGAGTTGAAACATTGAAAATTGAAGCTCTGAGAGTTGAAACATTGAAAATTGAAGCTCTGAGAGTTGAGTCTTCAGACTTGAAGCTTAAAACTCTGAAATACTGCGAGTTTAAGCTCTGAGATTTGAATTTCAGAACTCAGAAGCTCTGAAAATTGAAGCTCAGAATTTTAAAGCTCTGAGAGTTGAAGCTCTGAAGCTCTTTCTTTCCTCGATTTTGAAAATAAAACGATTCACTAATAAGAAAAAATACATTTTTTTTTTTTTGTAAAAATTGTTTGTTCTCGCATGAAGAAAAGCTCTGAGGTTTGAAGCTTTCAGAGTTGAAGCTCAGAATTCTGAAGCTCTGAAAGTTGGAGCTTAGAATTTTTAGGTTCAAATTGTTTTTTGTTCGCAATTTCAATTGAAATTTTTAATTTTTATTTATAGGATCTCTCAATTTTTATAGAGAATTTCTAGGAATTATATGTTTCCATTTTCATTTCTAAGCTCTGAGAATTAAAGCTCTGAGCTCTGAAACTCTGAGATTTCAAGCTTTAACAGTCGAAGTTCAGAACTCTTAGAAAAATAACTAGAAAAATAAATCGCACGAAACAAAGAACCGCACAAAAACAAGTTTTACTGTACAATTAACATAAATAGGGTGTACTGTAATAACAAATAGCATTGCGAGGAATTTCTAGACATGTAAAACACGTAAAAAACAGGTTGAGCGTCAGGAATAAGCAAACCACCCAGTAGACAAAATTACTTTTTAAGGAGTTTGCTGTTTGGGACTTAAAAACTGATTTATATTGTTTGGAAGTTAAAAATTTCCTTTTAAATTGTCAAATGTTGGAAATTTGTTGCTGTTGATATACTGATTCTGATTTGAAATGTTGCTTGGGACTTAAAAATCGTTTTTAAGTAATTTGGAACTCAAAAATTTCTCTTCAAATTGTCAAAATGTTAAAAACTCATTACTGCTTAGGTATTAAATGGTCTAAAGTAGTTCACACTTGTGGATATAACAAAAAAGTTACTATTTGGGACTTAAAAATCATTCTTAAATATTTCGAAACCCAAAAATTTCTTTCCAAATGAACAGAATCTAGGAAATTTGCTACTGGTGAGATACTGAATAGCATGAAGTAGTTCACACTTGCGAATATAACAGAGAGAGGACTTGCTTGGGACTTAAAAATCATTTTTAAATAGCTCAAAACTAAATAATTTCTTTCCAAATGATCAAAATGTAAGAAATTCATAACTGAGAAGGCAGTTGAACAACACAACCTGCTCCAGACTTGAGAATATAACAGAGAGGCTGTTGTTTGGGACTTAAAAATCGTTTCTAATTAATTTGAAACTCAAAAATTTCATTTCAAATCGTCAGAACGTTAAAAACTCAGCAAATGCTGGGACTTAAAAATCATTTTGTAAGTAAATTGAAAGTTAAAAATCGTTAAGCTGTGGATATGCTGATTCTGATTTGTGATGTCGTTCGAGACTTAAAAATCGTTTAAAAAATTCTTTGTAACTAAAAAATTTCTTTCTAAATTAACAAACTTACAGATACAACAGAGAAAAATCACTATATGGAACTTAAATAATCGTTCTTAACTACTTCTAAACTGTAAAAAAAGCGCGAGGAACAAGGAAATCAGCCAGTAGACAGTAAAAAGCAGTATTTGGAACTTAAATAATCGTTCTTAACTACTTCTAAACTGTAAAAAAAGCGCGAGGAACAAGGAAATCAGCCAGTAGACAGTAAAAATCACTGTTTGGAACTTAAATAATCGTTCTTAACTAGTTGGAACAAGGAAATCAGCCAGTAGACAGTAAAAATCACTACTTGGAACTTAAATAATCGTTCTTAAACAGTTCTAAACTGTAAAAAAAGCGCGAGGAACAAGGAAATCAGCCAGTAGCAGTATTTGGAACTTAAATAATCGTTCTTAAACAGTTCTAAGCTGTAAAAAAAGCGCGAGGAACAAGGAAATCAGCCAGTAGACAGTAAAAATCACTCTTTGGAACTTAAATAATCGTTCTTAACTACTTCTAAACTGTAAAAAAAGCGCGAGGAACAAGGAAATCAGCCAGTAGACAGTAAAAATCACTGTTTGGAACTTAAATAATCGTCCTTAACTAGTTGGAACAAGGAAATCAGCCAGTAGACAGTAAAAATCACTATTTGGAACTTAAGTAATCGTGCTTAACTAGTTGGAACAAGGAAATCAGCCAGTAGACAGTAAAAATCACTGTTTGGAACTTAAATAATCGTTCTTAACCAGTTCTAAACTGTAAAAAAAGCGCGAGGAACAAGGAAATCAGCCAGTAGACAGTAAAAATCACTGTTTGGAACTTAAATAATCGTCCTTAACGAGGAAATCAGCCAGTAGACAGTAAAAATCACTATTTGGAACTTAAATAATCGTTCTTAACCAGTTCTAAACTGTAAAAAAAGCGCGAGGAACAAGGAAATCACCCAGTAGACAGTAAAAATCACTGTTTGGAACTTAAATAATCGTTCTTAACTAGTTGGAACAAGGAAATCAGCCAGTAGACAGTAAAAATCACTATTTGGAACTTAAATAATCGTCCTAAACTAGTTGGAACAAGGAAATCGGCCAGTAGACAGTAAAAATCACTGTTTGGAACTTAAATAATCGTTCTTAACTACTTCTAAACTGTAAAAAAAGCGCGAGGAACAAGGAAATCAGCCAGTAGACAGTAAAAATCACTGTTTGGAACTTAAATAATCGTTCTTAACTAGTTGGAACAAGGAAATCAGCCAGCAGACAGTAAAAATCACTATTTGGAACTTAAATAATCGTTCTTAACCAGTTCTAAACTGTAAAAAAAGCGCGAGGAACAAGGAAATCAGCCAGTAGCAGTATTTGGAACTTAAATAATCGTTCTTAAACAGTTCTAAGCTGTAAAAAAAGCGCGAGGAACAAGAAAATCAGCCAGTAGACAGTAAAAATCACTGTTTGGAACTTAAATAATCGTCCTTAACGAGGAAATCAGCCAGTAGACAGTAAAAATCACTATTTGGAACTTAAATAATCGTTCTTAACTACTTCTAAACTGTAAAAAAAGCGCGAGGAACAAGGAAATCACCCAGTAGACAGTAAAAATCACTGTTTGGAACTTAAATAATCGTCCTTAACTCGTTGGAACAAGGAAATCAGCCAGTAGACAGTAAAAATCACTATTTGGAACTTAAATAATCGTCCTTAACAAGGAAATCAGCCAGTAAACAGTAAAAATCACTATTTGGAACTTAAATAATCGTTCTTAACTGGTTCGAAGCTGTAAAAAAAGCGCGAGGAACAAGGAAATCACCCAGTAGACAGTAAAAGTACCTCTCAAGGATAGAGTCACGCAATAAGAGAGGAGGATGAGGTAGTGGCGGTGGCGAGGGACTAGTAGTGGTAGTTGGTTTGATGCCAATGGGTGGGTAGGTTGCCGTAGGTTGGGCTGGGTATCCCGTTTCGTTTCTATAATGTGCCTACTCACTCGTATCGGACTGTCTCCCTGTGATGTGCACGCTGCCTCAGGCTTATTATATATCGCAATCTCGAAATACTACTCACTGTCGAAATTATGATTACTCGTCGTCCCAGACTCTCCTCCACGAAACGCTCATTTTTACACCTCACAGTCGTTACTGGATGAAGTCTGGATCAGGTTGTGATCTTCAGTGCCTTTGCAGCCTTGAATTTCTTGCATTTTGGTCATTTGGAGGGAAGTTTTTGGGTTTGAAAGTATTTAAAAACGATTTTTAAGTCCTAAGCAACATCTCAATTGACATTTTAAACAATTTAAAAAGAAATTTTTCAGTTTCAAATTACTTAAGAACGATTTTTAAGTCCCAAACAACAACCTCTCTGTTATATTCTCAAGTCTGGATCAGGTTGTGCTGTTCAGTGCCTTTGCAGCTATGAATTTCTTGCATTTTGATCATTTGGAGGGAAGTTTTTGGGTTTGAAACTATTTAAGAACGATTTTTAAGTCCCAAATAGTAATTTTTCTGTTATATTCGCAAGTGTGAACTACTTCAGGTCATTTAATACCTCAACAGTAACGAGTTTTGAACATTTTGATCATTTGGAAAGAAATTTTTGCGTTCAAAACTACTTAAAAACGATTTTTAAGTAGCAAACTACTTAAACAAGATTTTTAAACATTTTAGACAATTTGGAAATAAACTTTAGAGTTCCAAATTACTTGAAAACGATTTTTAAGTCCCAAACAACAACCTCCTCGTTACATCCTCAAGTTTGGACCACATTTCGCCATTAAATATCCCCAAAGTAGCAAATTTCCAAGATCCTGACAATCTAGAAAGAAATTTTGAACTTGCAAATAACATAAAAACGTTTTTTAAGTCCCAAGCAACATCTCAATTGACATTTAGACAATTTAAAAAGAAAATTTTGAGTTTGAAATTATTTAAGAACGATTTTTAAGTCCTAGTTCCATTCAGTACTTCAATAGTAAGAAATTTCCAATATCCTCACAATTTAAAAACAAATGTTTAACTTCCAAATAACATAAAAACAGTTTTTAAGTCCCAAGGAACAACCCACTGGGCTCTGTTTTCGTTTCTCAGTTGATTATTGGTCGAGCATATCGATCAGAAGAGAGGTGATTGGCTGGTGAATACGAAGATGGCGGGGAGCACAGTGAATAATGTAATTTACGTGTTTTTCCACCTCTCCAGTTACCTTTTCAAGTCTGAATCACTTCACGCCATTTAATACCACGACAGCAACAACTCCTCAACATTCTGACAATTTAAAAACAGTTTTTTTTTATTCTAAACAACATAAAAACAATTTTTAAGTCCCAAGCAACAACCTTGCAACATTCTGACAATTTAAAAAGAAATTTTTAACTTCTAAACTACTTAAAAACGACTTTTAACCTCCAAACAAATTGAAAATGGTTTTTAAGTCGCAAGCAACAACCTTTCAACATTCTGACAATTTAAAAACAGTTTTTTTTATTCTAAGCAACACAAAAACAATTTTTAAGTCCCAAGCAACATCTCAGTTGACATTTTGGACAATTTAAAAGGAAATTTTTAACTCACAAGCTATTTAAAAACGATTTTTAAGTCTCAAGCAACATCACAAATCAAAATCAACAGCTTAACAATGTAGAAGAAAATTTTCGACTTCCAAACAATTTAAAAGAAAATTTTTAACTTCCAAACTATTTAAAAGAAAATTTTTCACTTCCAAACAACACAAAAACGATTTTTAAGTCCCAAGCAACGTCTTAATTGACATTTAGACAATTGA
Source organism: Xylocopa sonorina (assembly GCF_050948175.1). Lineage (NCBI taxonomy): Eukaryota > Metazoa > Arthropoda > Insecta > Hymenoptera > Apidae > Xylocopa > Xylocopa sonorina. The sequence goes on from NW_027490090.1 coordinate 4,105,677, forward strand.
AAACCAAATTTTTAACTTCTAAACAACTAAAAAGCGATTTTTAAGTCTCAAGCAACAACTTTGCAACATTCTGATAATTTAAAAAGGAATTTTTAACTTCCAAACTACTTAAAAATGATTTTTAAGTCCCAAACAATATCTCAATTGACATTTAGACAATTTCAAAACAAATTTTTAACTTCTAAAGAACTAAAAAGCGATTTTTAAGTCCCAAGCAACGTCTTAATTGACATTTAGACAATTGAAAAACAAATTTTTAACTTCTAAACAACTAAAAAGCGATTTTTATGTCCCAAGCAACAACCTCGCAACATTCTGATAATTTAAAAAGGAATTTTTAACTTCCAAACTACTTAAAAATGATTTTTAAGTCCCAAACAATATCTCAATTGACATTTAGACAATTTCAAAACAAATTTTTAACTTCTAAAGAACTAAAAAGCGATTTTTAAGTCCCAAGCAACGTCTTAATTGACATTTAGACAATTGAAAAACAAATTTTTAACTTCTAAACAACTAAAAAGCGATTTTTAAGTCTCAAGCAACAACTTTGCAACATTCTGATAATTTAAATAGGAATTTTTAACTTCCAAACTACTTAAAAATGATTTTTAAGTCCCAAACAATATCTCAATTGACATTTAGACAATTTCAAAACAAATTTTTAACTTCTAAAGAACTAAAAAGCGATTTTTAAGTCCCAAGCAACGTCTTAATTGACATTTAGACAATTGAAAAACAAATTTTTAACTTCTAAACAACTAAAAAGCGATTTTTAAGTCCCAAGCAACAACCTCGCAACATTCTGATAATTTAAAAAGGAATTTTTAACTTCCAAACTACTTAAAAATGATTTTTAAGTCCCAAACAATATCTCAATTGACATTTAGACAATTGAAAAACAAATTTTTAACTTCTAAACAACTAAAAAGCGATTTTTATGTCTCAAGCAACAACTTTGCAATATTCTGACAATTTAAAAACACTTTTTTTTTTATTTTGAACAACATAAAATCAATTTTTGATTCCCAAGCAATATCTCAAATCAGTATCTGTATATCAACAACTACAAATTTCCAACATTTTGACAATTTAAAAAAGAAATTCTTAACTTCCAAACTACTTGAAAACGATTTTTAAGTTCCAAGCAAGATCTTAAATTGGAATCAGTATATCAGCAGCAACAAATTTCCAACATTTTGACAATTTAAAAACAGTTTTTTTTAATTCTAAACAACATAAAAACAATTTTTAAGTCCCAAGCAACAACCTCGCAACATTCTGACAATTTAAAAAGAAATTTTTAACTTCCAAGCTATTTAAAAATGATTTTTAACTTCCAAACAACACAAAAACAATTTTTAAGTCCCAAACAATATCTTAATTGATATTTAGGCAATTTAAAAAGAAATTTTCAAGTGCCAAAGTACTTAAAAACAATTTTTAAGTCCCAAGCAACAACCTTGCAACATTCTGACAATTTAAAAAGAAATTTTTAACTTCCAAGCTATTTAAAAATGATTTTTAACTTCCAAACAACACAAAAACAATTTTTAAGTCCCAAACAATATCTTAATTGATATTTAGGCAATTTAAAAAGAAATTTTCAAGTGCCAAAGTACTTAAAAACAATTTTTAAGTCCCAAGCAACAACCTTGCAACATTCTGACAATTTAAAAAGAAATTTTTAACTTCCAAGCTATTTAAAAACGATTTTTAAATCCCAAGCAACATCTTAATTGACATTTTGACAATTTAAAAACACATATTTAACTTCCAAACAACATAAAAACAATTTTTAAGTCCCAAGCAACATCTTAAATTAGAGTCAGTAAATCAGCAACAACAAATTTCCAACATTTTCGCAATTTAAAAACAAATTTTTAACTTCCAAACTACTTAAGAACGATTTTTAAGTTCCAAGCAACAACCTTGAAACATTCTGATAATTTAAAAAGGAATTTTCAACTTACAAGCTATTTAAAAACGATTTTTAAGTCTCAAGCAACATCACAAATCAAATTCAACAGCTTAACAATTTAGAAGAAAATTTTCGACTTCCAAACAAATTAAAAGAAAATTTTTAACTTCCAAACAATTTAAAAGAAAATTTTCAACTTCCAAACAACACAAAAACGATTTTTAAGTCCCAAGCAGCAACCCACTTGGCTCACATTTCGTACCCCAGCAGATAATTGGTCGAGCATATCGATCAGACGCGAGATGATTGGCTGCTGAATGCTTCCATGGCCACTGCGAGTGGGGTACGACGGGTAATGTAGGTTAGGTTAGGTAGAAAAATTGATAATCGTCGGACGGAGAAGCAGGAGGGGGGAGGGCTCTGGCTCTGGCTCGCATAAAGGCGATCAGAAAATCAGTTCTTCGAGGATGACGAATCTCCGCGTCGATAGGCGTTGAAGATGAGAAACAAAAGGCATTGTGTTCGTTTTATCCGCTCGAGCGGCCCACCAAAGAGGAACGAGAAGGTGCTGGGTACCGCAGCGGCAGTGAAAATCGAGGAACGATATTCATCGGTGGCTACGAACGAAGTCTTCATCGGTTGAGAGTCGACCGATGGAAAATCGTGAAAATGATATGCCGGACAATGGGCATTGTTCGAGCCGATCGCCGTGTCTGGCCTCCTGCCGTAGCTGCTTTTCGTCCCTGGCTGCTTAGAATCACCAGCTTCGACGTGGAACTCAGAATTCGCGGATCGTTCTTCCAGAAAATGAGAGTCGAACAGCAGTTTTCCTTGCTCTCCTTGTCCTGCCTGCACTGCTGCCTTCGTCTCCTTCTTCTGCCTCCATTCGAGGCACCCTTGGATCCTCTCCCCACCACCGTTTTGGGTTTTTCGTCGATTTTAGTTGGGCTCTTTCTTGCTCTTAATTTCGAGCACTGAAATGTGCTTCTGTTAATGTTGGTTTTGTTTTGAAGTTTGAGTGGTTTTGCTTGTTTTTTGCTGATTTGCAAAACCCAATTAGCTGGTTTTTAGGTTTCTAGGGTGTAAATGCAGTAGTGGATGAGTATAGGATTTCTGGGTGAATTAATTAGTTTTAAATGCTTTAAATTAGTTTTACTCTGATTCTTGGTTGGTTTGTACCTATTTTTTTACTTTCATTCTTGATTGCTGGTGATTCTTACTTTTTTTTTGCAGATTTGTGGAGAACAATAAGGTAGTTTTTAGGCTCCATTCGAGGCATTCTTGGATTCTCTTCCCCCCACCGTTTTGGGTTTTTCGTCGACTTTAATTGGTCTCCTTCTTGTTCTTAATTTCGAGCACTGAAATATGTTTCTGTTAATGTTGGTTTTGTTTTGAAGTTTGAGTGGGTTGTGCTTGTTTTTTGCTGATTTGCAAAACCCAATAAGCTGGTTTTTAGGTTCTTAAGGTGTTGTTGGTAAATGCAGTAGTGGATGAGTATAGGATTTCTGGGTGAATTAATTAGTTTTAAATGCTTTAAATTAGTTTTACTCTGATTCTTGGTTGGTTTGTACTTTCTTTTTTACTTTCATTCTTGATTGCTGGTGATTCTTACTTTTTTTTTGCAGATTTGTGGAGAACAATAAGGTAGTTTTTAGGCTCCATTCGAGGCACCCTTGGATCCTCTCCCCACCACCGTTTTGGGTTTTTCGTCGACTTTAGTTGGGCTCTTTCTTGCTCTTAATTTCGAGCACTGAAATGTGCTTCTGTTAATGTTGGTTTTGTTTTGAAGTTTGAGTAGTTTTGCTTGTTTTTTGCTGATTTGCAAAACCCAATAAGCTGGTTTTTAGGTTCTTAAGGTGTTGTTGGTTTTTCTGGGTGAATTAATTAGTTTTAAATGCTTTAAATTAGTTTTACTTTGATTCTTGGTTGGTTTGTACCTTTTTTTTTACTTTCATTCTTGATTGCTGGTGATTCTTACTTTTTTTTTTGCAGATTTGTGGAGAACAATAAGGTAGTTTTTAGGATGTTGTTGGTAAATGAGGTAGTGAATGGGTACAGAATGAGGATTTCTGGGTGAATTAGTTTTAAGTATGCTTCTACCAATGTTGGTTCTACTTTGATTCTTGTTTGGTGGTGATTCTTGCCTTTTTTTGCAAATTTGTAGAACCCAATAAGCTGGTTTTTAGGCTTCTAGGGTGTTGGTAAATGCAGTAGTGGATGAGTATAGGATTTCTGGGTGAATTAATTAGTTTTAAATGTTTTAAATTAGTTTTACTCTGATTCTTGGTTGGTTTGTACCTTTTTTTTTACTTTCATTCTTGATTGCTGGTGATTCTTACTTTTTTTTGCAGATTTGTGGAGAACAATAAGGTAGTTTTTAGGATGTTGTTGGTAAATGAGGTAGTGGATGGGTACAGGATGAGGATTTCTGTGTGAATTAATTAGTTTTAAATATTATTATATTAGTATATTAGTGTTACTTTGACTTTTGCTTGGTTTATACTTTTTTTCTGCAAATTTGTAGAACCCAATATGCTAGTTTTTAGAGTGTAATTGGTAAGTAGTGTATAAAATTGTGGATGGGTACAAAATTCCTGTGTGAATTAGTTAGTTTTAAATGTTTCAAATTATTATTTAGTTTTACATTAATTTTACTTTGATTCTTGCTTGGTTTATACTTTTTTTTGGCTGATTTGTAAAACCCAATAAGCTGGTTTTTGGGATGTTGTTGGGAAATGGGCTAGTGGATAGGTACAGAATGAGGATTTCTGAGTGAATTAGTTTTAAACATGCTTCTACCAATGTTGGTTCTACTTTGATTCTTGTTTGGTGGTGATTCTTGCTTTTTTTTGCTGATTTGTAAAACCCAATAAGCTGGTTTTTGGGATGTTATTGGTAAATGGGGTAGTGGATGAGTACAGAATGAGGATTTCTGAGTGAATTAGTTTCAAACATGCTTCTACCAATGTTGGTTCTACTTTGATTCTTGTTTGGTGGTGATTCTTGCTTTTTTTTTGCAGATTTGTAAAACCCAATAAGGCAGTTTTTAGGATGTTGTTGGTAAATAGGGTAGTGGATGAGTACAGGATGAGGATTTCTGTGTGAATTAGTTTTAAACATGCTTCTACCAATGTTGGTTCTACTTTGATTCTTGTTTGGTGGTGATTCTTGCTTTTTTTTGCAGATTTGTAAAACCCAATAAGGCAGTTTTTAGGATGTTGTTGGTAAATGGGGTAGTGGATGAGTACAGGATGAGGATTTCTGGGTGAATTAGTTTTAAACATGCTTCTACCAATGTTGGTTCTACTTTGATTCTTGCTTGGTGGTGATTCTTGCTTTTTTTTGCAGATTTGTAAAACCCAATAAGGCAGTTCTTTGGATGTTGTTGATGAATAGGGTAGTGGATAGGTACAGAATGAGGATTTCTGAGTGAATTAGTTTTAAACATGCTTCTACCAATGTTGGTTCTACTTTGATTCTTGTTTGGTGGTGATTCTTGCTTTTTTTTGCAGATTTGTAAAACCCAATAAGGCAGTTTTTTGGATGTTGTTGATGAATAGGGTAGTGGATAGGTACAGAATGAGGATTTCTGAGTGAATTAGTTTTAAACATGCTTCTACCAATATTGGTTCTACTTTGATTCTTGTTCGGTGGTGATTCTTGCTTTTTTTTGCAGATTTGTAAAACCCAATAAGGCAGTTTTTAGGATGTTGTTGGTAAATGGGGTAGTGGATGAGTACAGGATGAGGATTTCTGTGTGAATTAATTAGTTTTAAGTGTTATTATATTAGTATATGTATATTAGTTTTACTTTGATTTTTGCTTGGCGGTAATTCTTGCTTTTTTGCAGATTTGTAAAGACCAATAAAGCAGATTTTAGAATGTAATTTATTGAGTGCTGTAGTGGATGAGCATAGAATGTTCTGTGTGAATTAATTTCAAATGGTTCTACTTTGATTCTTGCTTGGTTTATACTTTTTTTCTGCAGATTTGTAGAACCCAATAAGGCAGTTTTTAGAATGTTATTGGTGAGTGACTTATTAGTGAGCAGATATGAGATTTCTGTATGAATTAGTATCAAATATGCTTCTACAAATGTTGGTTCTACTGAGTACACTTGAGTTCAATACTATACTACTTAATTCTTGCTGAGTAGATACTTTTTTTCTGCAGATTTGTAGAAACCAATAAGACAGTCTTCAGAATGTAATTTTTTCAGTATTGGAGACTGTGATTATAGGATTTCTGTGTGAATTAGTTTCGTATGGTAATTAAGATTAGAAGATCTCGATCTTGTGGTGATTGGTCTTTAATTGAATCGTGTTTCTTCAAACGCGTAACTTTCAGAAGAAATACTTTGCCCTTGTTTCTGCTGGTGGACTCGCCAAGTAACGCTATCTGGTAGATTTTGCTCTAAATGCAGAGGTGTTAGAGATAAGTTAGAAACTCTGAATGAGCACTATATTGCGTGTTTTAATATCAGATTTATAGATAATAATTATATGATTTTTTTTATCGCAGTTTTGTGTGTTTCTCATAAATTTTTGTTAAAAATATTTTTAAGATTCAATTGATTTAGGCCATTTTCAAAATTAACTGAATGTCCTGTAAATGACTTGACGCAATAAAAAACTATGAGTTTTATTATTTGAAACGATAATTTTAATGAAATAATTCGTGAACATTTATTAATTATTTTAAAAAAGTAATGCATTTTTATCTGACGGCTATAACCGTCATTTGCTAGTAAATATATCGTCAAGAATCTGACGGCTATAACTGTCATTTGCTTATAAATATACCAAGGTTCCGACGGCTATAGACGTCATTTGCGTATATGTCGCTAAGAATTCGACGGCTATAGACGTCATTTGTGTATTCCAAGGATTCTACGGCTATAGACGTCATTTGCGTATAGTTCGCCCAAAATTCGACGGCTATAGACGTCATTTGCGTATAGATCGCCAAGAATTCGGGGGCTATAACCGTCATTTGTGTATAATTCGCCAAAAATGAGACGGCTATAACCGTCATTTGTGTATAATTCGCCAAGAATTTGACGGTTACAGACGTCATTTGCGTATTAATATATATCGTCGAGGATCTGACGGCTATAATCGTCATTTGCTTTTAATTCGCCAAGAATTTGACGGCTATAGACGTCATTTGTGTATAATATATATCGCCAAGAATTCGACGGCTATAGACGTCATTTGTGTATTCCAAGGATTCGACGGTTATAGACGTCATTTGCGTGTAATTCGCCAAGAATTCGACGGCTACAACCGTCATTTGCGTATAGATCGCAAAAAATTCGACGGCTATAGACGTCATTTGCGTATAATTCGCCAGAAATTAGACGGCTATAGACGTCATTTGCTTATTAATATCGCCAAGAACTCGACGGCTATAGACGTCATTTGTGTATTAATATCGCTAAAAATTTGACGGCTATAGATGTCATTTGCATATAATTTGCCAAGAATTCGACGGCTACAACCGTCATTTGCGTGTAGATCGCAAAAAATTCGACGGCTATAGACGTCATTTGCATATTCCAAGTATGTGACGGCTATAGACGTCATTTGCGTATAATTCGCAAAAAATTAGACGGCTATAGACGTCATTTGCATATACTTTGCAAAGAATTTGACGGCTATAGACGTCATTTGCGTGTCAATGTTCATCGTCAGATCAGCTGACATGAAATTTTCTCGGGACAGAAGAAAATCGACTGGCGCCAGTTCGAAGATAATAAACGGTCCTTGTAATGAAACGTGGGCAGTATTAATCGGACAGAACGATGCACCCCAAAAAGTAAAGAGAGCATATGCAAGTCTGCGCGATTGGTTTTCATAAAAGGTGATTTTAATGGAAGCGCCAACTGTTCCCTTCGCGTTCCTCCAATACAATCGGCCCTCTATTCGATTGTTTACGCCACCACCAGCGACCCTTTTATCTCTCCTCTCACAATTAATCGTAGATTACACGAGCAGATTACCATTCACAAATTCTGTTTTCATTCTGTTTCGCCCCCCCTTATGTGTCCCGGTTAGAAATTGTACCTTCCGATTAATTACGCGCCAATCTAATGGATCCCTCGATATCAATCGCTGCACAATGCGAAACCATTGTCGATTCTTATCTCAGCTGGCCTTTGAATCGCTCTGCGAATTAAGTGAAGTCGATTCTGGCCAGTCCGATTATTAATTCGACATAGTTTCATTGATAAATGTTGCTTAAAGAATGGTATAAAAATTGTTTCCTTATAGAAAATATGTTTTCTTATATTTTGTTTTCGTATAGATTTTTTATTTTCTTTTATTTTCACATAAATTTTTATTTTATTTTATTTTATTTTTATTTCTATATGAAAACAATTTTTTTTCATATAAAAAATATATTTTTCATATTTTATTTTCATATAAATTTTTATTTTATATTTATTTTATTTTATTTTTATTTATATTATTTCTATTTCTGAATGAAAACAATTTTTTTTTCATATAAAAAATATGTTTTTTATATTTTATTTTCATATAAATTTTTATTTTACTTTGTTCTTATTCATATTATTTTTATTTCTGAATGAAAACAATTTTTTTCTTATAAAAAACATTTTTTATATTTTATTTTCATATAAATTTTTATTTTATTTTTTATTGTATTTTATTTTATTTTTATTTATATTATTTCTATTTTTGAATGAAAACAATTTTTTTTCATATAAAAAATATATATTTTATATTTTATTTTTATATAAACTTTTATTTTATTTTATTTTTATTTCTTTTTTTATTTTCATATAAATTATTTCCATATAAAAAATATAAAATATATATTTTCTTTTTCATATAAAAAATGGTATAAAAATTGTTTTCATTCATAAGATGTGAATAATAAACTATTTTAAATTAATTAAACTGTTTTAAATTAAGTAAACTGTTTTAATTGTTTGAGATTGTGGATTTTAATTTTCTTCAAAGAAAAAAATAGTTTTCATATCCTCTGAATGAAAACAATTTTTTTTTCATATAAAACTATATTTTTTATATTTTATTTCCATATAGATTTTTGTTTTTATTTTATTTTATTTTTATTTTGTTTTTATTTTCACAAATTATTTTCATATAAAAAATATAAAATATATATTTCTTTTTTCATATGAAAAATAGTATAAAAATTGTTTTCATTCAGAAGACATGAAAACTTTTTTTTTCTTTGAAAAAAATTAAAAACCAAAATCTTAAACAATTAAAACAGTTTATTTTTAATTGTTTGAGATTGTGATTTTTTATTTTCTTGGGAAAAAACAGAAAAGGAAAATTAAAAAGAAAATTAAAAACCAAAATCTCAAACAATTAAAACAGTTTATTTTTAATTGGTTGAGATTGTGGTTTTTAATTTTCTTGGAAAGAAACAGAAAAAGAAAATTAAAAAAGATTAAAAACTGAAAAGAAAATTAAAAACCAAAATTTTAAACAATTAAAAATAAACTGTTCTAATTTTCTTCAAAGAAAAAAAATAGTTTTCATATTTTCTGAATGAAAATAATTTTTATACCATTTTTTAAATAATATTTAAAAATGAAACAATTTATTTTTAATTGCTTGAGATTGTGGTTTTTAATTTTCTTCGAAGAAAGAATTATTTTTCACGTTTTCTGAATGAAAACAATTTTTTAAATAACATTTATCAGTGAAACTATGTTCAATTAATAATCAGACTCGTTTGAATTGACTTCATTTAATTAACTATTATTATTATTATATTAATATAATATACTATTATTATATACAATTATTTCATATAAAACAGTTCATTTGTAATCGTGCATGTCTACTTTAGATTTGAAATAAATAATAAACTCTTCATTTTTTTTCTCATTCATTATCTATGGCTTCTGTTTAATTGGCAGAAGCTAAAGTATTGTTTAGATAGACAAGTAAGTAAGTGAATGGGCTGACAGCCAACATCGTGGATTACAGAATAACTGTCTTGAAAAGCGTTGGTTTGGGTCGCTGTGCGAGTGTAAGAAGAAAGTTTTTGGATCTCTAAATTTACTAGTCGACTCATTAGTGAGTCCACTTAATATCTTAGCGAGTGATAGCCTATTTAATCGACATTTTAATTTAACATTTATCGACTAATACTCGTGAATTGGTTGTCACGTGCAATTCAAAACTCGAAATCTTTAAAAATTAAAAATTAAAAATAATACATAAAGAAATAAATTAAAAATAAAAAAGTAAATTAAAAATTTGTACACACGGGTCCAAAGATTAATTACAAGAAAATATTAAAAATAAATAATAATAATTTTTTTTTTCTGTACTTTCAGTTGTAAAATTTCAGTTGTAAAAGAGTTAATGTAAGAGTCAAATTTGATTTAGAAAAGCGAAATTTAAGAATGTAAAATTGGACGAATTTCAGTAAAGTTATGAACTTCAATTATATTCGCCATTGCAAGTTAGAAATTATGTAATAATTGGACGGTTAATTTGATAAATATTTAATAATTTGTTAGATTTATCAAATTTGGTGATAATTTTGTATAATTAATTTCGTTTATTGTAACATATACAACGCACGCAGGGGCGAATGTAGACAAATGTGGGCCCTGAGATTGACAAATTTCTGGCGTCCAAGGACGTATCAAGACAAATGTGGGCCCCAAGCCTAAAAATTTTCAGAACTTCCAGGGTCGTATCAAGACAAATATGGACCCCAAGCTTCAAAATTTTCTGACCTTCTAGGGACGTATCAAGACAAATAGGAATTCTAAGTTTCAAAATTTTCTGATCTCTCAGTGGCGTATCAAGACAAATAAGGATCCAAAGTTTCAAAATTTCGTTGCATTCCAGGGGCGTATGAAGACAAACGAGTACCCCAAGCTTCAAAATTTTCTGACCTTTCAGGAACGTACCAAGACAAACAGGAATTCCAACTTTCAAAATTTTTTCACCTCTCAGGGGCGTATCAAAACAAATAGGGGCCCCAATCTTCAAAATGTTTTTTTCTCTCAGGAGCGTATCAAGACAATTAGAAACCCCAAAATTGAAAAATTTCAAGAACTCCAGGGGCGTATCAAGACAATTGGGGGCCCCAAATGAAAAAAATTTTTGCTTACCAGTGACGTATCAAGACAATTAGAAATCCCAAAATTAAAAAATTTCAAGGGCTCCAGGGGCGTATCAAGACAAATGGGGGCCCCAAAACTGAAAAATTTTTTACTTACCAGTGACGTATCAAAACAATTAGAAACCCCAAAATTAAAAAATTTCAAGGGCTCCAGGGGCGTATCAAGACAATTGGGGGCCCCAAACGAAAAAAATTTTTGCTTACCAGTGGCGTCTCAAGACAAGTAGAAACCCAAAATTGAAAATTTTAAGGGTCCCAGGGGCGTATCAAGACAATTGGGGGCCCCAAATGAAAAAAATTTTTGCTTGCCAGTGGCGTCTCAAGACAAGTAGGAACCCAAAAATTTAAAAATTGCGAGGGCCCCAGGGACGTATCAAGACAAATGGGGGCCCCAAAATTAAAAAATTTCGAGGCATCTGTTCGAATCTCCAACGATTAACTTCAAAATTTCAAAGTCAAGATATTTTTTTGAAATCTTTATTCGCTATCTGGGGCCCCACGCGATCGCTTAATCCGCCCCTGGTCACCCTACATTACATCACTACAAACACAAATTTACATTAGAAAACTTTGTCACAACGCATCCTTTTAGTTTCTGCTTAAAAACCATATTTGTCGATCGTTAACAGTAATAATTAAAATTTTTGGCAGTTCTGCACAGTTCCGTAAAAAGAATTTTAATTTTCGTATCTTCTTCACAAACTTAAAAATAATAACGACTGGAATTAATCTAAAGAATAATAAATACATTGTACAAGTTACTCCATTTATCGCTAGAGACGGCCCTGAACGCATAGAATACGCCCCTGAATGAATACGCGCTCGCGACTCTATTTGAGACTGGCTAGAAAAGGTATTACATTTTCGAACACGCGTTCCATTGTGAGTAAACAAACAGCATTGGCTTTTAATATCCGATGATTCGTTGTTGGGTTATATCGATCAGGGCTGAGAATCCATTCAGTGGCATATATTAAAAAGTCAAAGATGCGAGGCACAGTAGGGCGATGTAGTCAGCGATCCGCGACGAATCATTATTTCCATCTCAATTAATATTTTAATCAAGACCCTGTACACTGTGTTGTTCCATTTACGGTCTCGTTAACGTTCGTTTACGAGCCTCTTACGGTGGTTACAGCCAATTAATATTCGTACAATGCTAAGGATGATGCTGTTGTTGAAATTTTCTATTTTTAAGGAAACGCTGACCGCTCGATCTCTGAGAGGAAATATTAGACAGATTCTGATCCGTGCAGATGGAAATGTTATGTCGATAGAAGAATATTGTATGAGACACATCGAGATTCTGTGAGTCAGCAATTTTTTCTTTGCAATAGTTTTTTGTAAATAAGTTTCTGGTAATGAAGTTAGAATTTAACATTTTTTGAATTTAAAAGTTTTGTATTTAACAGAAAGTTTATTACAAAAATAAAAAAAAAGTAAATTCTAATCTCTTGTTCCAAGTGTTTGTCAAAAATTACGAGTTTTGTAATTTTTGCCACAATTTAAGGGCGAAATATACCCAACAGCAGAAGCTTTGTTATGAAAAGAAAAAATAAAAAAATAGGTTCTGCACTTTTTTTAGCAAAATAAAATTAATAACAAAAACTTTATTACAAAAATAAAAAAATAAAAAAATAGATTCTGCTTTTTTCTTTTAGCAAAATGACAGAAACTCAATAACAAAAACTATACTACAAAAATAAAAATAAAAATAAAAAAATAGATTCTGCTCTTTTTTTAGCGAAATAAAATCAATAACAAAAACTTTGTTACAAAAAAAAAAAATAAAAAAAAATGGATTCTGCTCTCTTCTGCAAGATATACCCAATTTAGAGACTTCTGTGGTTGGGTATAGAGAAATATAGTTAATAACAGAAAATTTATTACAAAAATAAAACTAAGAAAAGTAGATTCTGCTCTTCTTTTAGCTAAATGAACTGAATAACAGAAACTTTATTACAAAAATAAAAAAATTAGAAAATAGGTTCTACTCTTTTCTTAGCGAAATAAACTCAATAACAGAAACTTTATTACAAAAAAAAAAAAAAAAAAAAAATGAAAAAAATAGATTCTGCTCTTTTGTTTCAAGTATACTTAATTTGGGGACAAAATATGCACAATAACAAAAACTTTGTTATAAAAATAAAAATAAAAGAAATAGATTCTGCTTTTTTTTTTTAGCGAAATGAACTGAGTAACAGAAACTTTATTACAAAAATAAAAAAATTCGAAAATAGGTTCTGCTCTTTTCTTAGCGAAATAAACTCAATAACAGAAACTTTATTACAACAATAAAAAAAAAAAAAAAATAGATTCCGCTCTTTTCTTCCAACAAAACCAATATAAGAACTTCTGTTATTGGGTATAGCGAAATATACCCAAAAATAAAAGAAAAAAATGGATTCTGCTCTTCCCTTCCAAATATACCCAATGTAGAAACTTTTGTTAATAGATACAGCGAAATATACCCAAAAAGTTTACTACAAAAATGAAATTAAAATAGAATCTGGTCTTTTCTTTCAAATACACTCACTTTCCACCAATAAAGAATGAAAAATACCTCCTGATGACCACATAACATTCAAATCCAATACCTTCTTATCTTCCAAAATACTGCAGCACACACTGAACAGTAATCTATAATAATACTTTTATTAATTATATACATTCTACATAATAATAATAATAATAATAATAATAATAATAATAATAATATACAATATTATATATTTCTGGTACCTTCTCCTTTTTTTCCAAAAGTACATAAAGTGGCACTGCAGAAGAAATTAACTTTATTACTAACTAATTTAGAAGTTTTATTACAAAAATAAAAAAAAAAAAATAAATACTCTGCTCTTTTCTTCCAACTATACCCAATACCAGAATTTTTGCTATTAAGTATAGCGAAATATACGCAAGAAATTTACTACAAATTTATTACGAAAATAAAAAACAAGTAGATTCTGCTCTTTTCTTCCAACTATATCCAATAAGAGCACAATAAAGCTCTTTTCTTCCAATATACCCAATAGCAGAAGTTCTTAGAGTATAGTGAAATATATCCAATATAGGGGCTTCTGTTATTTGGTATAGCGAAATATACTCAATATCAGAAAATTTATTAGAAAAATAAGAAAAAAAAAAAATTAATTCTGTCCTCTTGTTCCAAATACACCCAATGTAAGATCTTTTGTTACTGGATATAGCGAAATGTACCCAACAACAGAAACTTTATTGCAAAAATAAAAAAATAAAAGTATAGATTTTGCTCTTTTCATCCAACTATATTCTTTTTCTACCAATAAAGAATTAAATGTCTCACAGTGATCACATCAGATTCAAATTCAATGCCTTCTTATCTTCCAAAAACTGCAGCACACACATTGAACAGTAATCTATAATAATATTTTTATTAATTATATATACTTTATATATAATAATAATAATAATAATAATAATAATAATAATAATATATACAATATCACATATTGCTGGTACCTTCTTCTTTTTTCCCCAAAAAGTACATAAACTGCCTCTGCAGAAGAAACTAACTTTATTACTAATTAACCCAGAAACTTTATTTGCAAAAATAAAAAAAAAATAGATTCTGCTCTTTCCTTGCAAATATACCCAATATAGGAACTTTTGTTATTAGGTATAGAAAAATGTAGCCAATATAGGTTCTTCTGTTATTTGGTATAGCGAAATATACTTAATAACAGCAACTTTATTACAAAAATAAAAAAAAAGGAGAATAGAAAAGAAAAGAACTTTTGTTATTAGATATAAAAGAAATATATCTAATAACAGAAACTTAACTACAAAAATAAAATAAAAATTTCTAAATAAAAATTTCTAAATTCTGCACTTTTCTTCCAACTATACCCAATGCAAGAACTTCTGCTATTGGGTATAACGAAATATACCCTATAACTTACATAACATTTATATTGTTTACACTATTACTTACATACATATATATTAATTATTGCCAATAATTTACAGCAATAAAGAATTAAGAATAGCTCACGTTGACTACATCAGATTCAAATTCAATACCATCTAATCTTCCAAAAACAACTGCACACACATTGAACAGTAATCACTATTACTATACACATTTTACACATACAATAATAATAATAATAATAATATACAATGTTATATATTGCTAGTACCTTCTACTTTTTTTCCAGAAGAACATAAAAACTGGCTGCGCAGGAGAAGATCAGAGATGTGGAGAAACGAAGACGAGGCGATGAAAAGCGCGTTGGTCGAGCAGACGAAGACAAAAGGTGAGTGGAGGGGGTTGCGAATAGATCGTCTGATAGGTGGATCGGTAGATCAGGGAGTAAACGGATCAATAGATCGGGTAAACCAGGTTCGAAAGGAGCAGAGCAGCTCGCGAAAGGAACAACCGGATCTCTCTCTGTTTCGAAGTTCCCGAGCGTGCTTCAACTTGCTGCGAGCCCCTCGAGTAATTAACGATATTTCACGGGTAATTAAACACATCCAATCTGGGCGAAGGGTAGGCTGGTAAAGGCCGCCAGCTTCAGAAGTTCGAAGACGGTGCTGCTCGAGGAAACCGCATTTTGTATGCATCCTCTACCCACCAAGAAACCACTCTATTCGAAAACTTCCCCTTCTATACTCTACCCGCCTCTCTCTCTCTCTCTCTCTCTTTTTTGCTTCTTATTTCATCCTACTTTTTTTTTTCTTTATATATACAAACATTAATTTTTGTAATTCCAATATATACAATATACAAACGCTAATTTCTGTAATTAATAATTTTCTCTTTCCATTCTCTCTCTCTCTCTCTCTCTATTTTACTTCTTATTTCATCCTAATTTGTATATATATAAATTTTTATAATTCCAATAGGCAATATACAAACGTTAATTTTTGTAATTTTTTGTAATTCTAATATGCAATATACAAACGTTAATTTTTGTAATTCTAATATGCAATATGCAAACGTTAATTATTGTAATTTTTTTATTGTTCTATTATTATCTGTTGGATTGAAACTTTAATGTTTATATTAATATATGTAAATAGTCATGATGGATGAATATTTTATATTTATTATAATTATTATCTTGTAATAAAATTATATATTATTATATGAATGTAAGAAATAGGTAACATTGACTTGGTCGGAAACTAGTTTCGTTTTTCTCATACTAAAGTCAAAGATTGTAAAATTTTCTGCAGCCAGCTTCATTAGTAACCAACTATTGTATTGTCATTATACTTTCAATCCACTACTAGTTTAAAGTTAACTGATAACTATTTTGTTTAGTCGAGCGCGAAATTTTTCTTTTCGTATCCCATCGAATACGAGAAATCGAAAGCAGAATTTTCAGCATACTTTGCTTTTTTTATTATCGAAAAGGTAAGAACGTTGAGCTTAAGGATTATCTATTGTACAAGTGCAAAGAAAGAATTGAGGAAGAAAAAAAGGAAACAAACTCGTTATACTAATTGATATCGATAATATTAAATAAAAATTGAGGGTGCTGCAGTTCCACAGTGTCCAAGAAAGAATTAAAGAGAAGAAAAGGATAAGAAATTCATTATATCAATTGCTTTCGATTATATGAAGTAGAAGTAAGGGGTGCTGCAGTTCTACAATGTCCAAGAAAGAATTAAAGTGAAAAAAAGGAAAAGAAACACATTATATCAGTTGCTTTCGATAATATTAAGTAAAAACAAGGGGTGCTGCAATTTTACAGTGTCCAAGAAGGAATTAAAGAAGAAAAAGATAATATCAAATAGAAATAGGGGGTGCTGCAATTTTACAGTGTCCAAGAAGGAATTAAAGAAGAAAAAGGAAGGGAACTCATTGCTATCGATAATATCAAATAGAAATAGGGGGTGCTGCAATTTTACAGTGTCCAAGAAGGAATTAAAGAAGAAAAAGGAAGGGAACTCATTGCTATCGATAATATCAAATAGAAATAGGGGGTGCTGCAGTTGCACAGTGTCCAAGAAGGAATTAAAGAAGTTATACCAATTGCTATGGATAATATCAAGAAGAAATAGGGGGTGCTGCAGTTCCACAGTGTCCAACAAAAAATTAAGGAAGAAAAAAAGACATAAACTCATTGCTCCCGACAATATTAAATAGAAATAGGGAATGCTACAGTTTCCACAGTGTCCAAGAAAGAATTAAAGATCAAAATGGAAGAGAAACTCATTGCTATTGATAATATTAAATACAAATAGAGGGTGCTGTAGTTCTACAGTATCCAATGAAGGATTAAAGAAGAGAAAAAGGAAGAAACTTATTGCTATCGATAATATTAAGTAGAAATAGGATGTGCTGCAGTTCCACAGTGCCCAAGAAGGAATTAAAGAAGAATTATACCAATTGCTATCGATAATGTCAAGTAGAAATAGTGGGTGCTGCAGTTCTACAGTGTCTAAGAAAGAATTAAGGAAGAAAAAAAGAAAGAGTCTCATTACTCTCGATAAGTATCAAGTAGAAATAGGGGGTGCTGCAGTTCTACAGTGCCCAAGAAAGACTTAAAGAAAACGAAACTTCAGCATATTTCGCTTTTTTATTATTGAAAAGGTAAGAACGCTGTTCGAGGAAGAAAAAAATTGTGTCACGTGTTTGGAGAAGATGTGCTGACAGAACGACAGTGTCAAAACTGGTTCGCAAAATTTTGCTTCGACAATTTTGATGTTGAAGACGCGCCACGTGCCAGAAGATCTGTTAAAGCTAATAAAGAGGGTAAATAATGGCTAAAGAGAGTAAATAATGTGAAGAACAATAAGAAGAACCATAAAAAGTACAGTAAGAAGAATAGTAAGAAGAACAATAGGAAGAACAATAAGGATAATAATAAGAAGAACAACAATAACAAGAACAAGAATAACAATAGCAGTGATAATAACAGTAGCAGTAGCAGCAGTAGTAGCAGTAGTAGCAGTGGCAGTTACAGTAGCAGTAGCAGTGACAATAAGGACATTAAGAAGAACTATAAGAAGAACTGTAAGAAGAACAATAAGAACAAGAATAACAATAGCAGTGACAGTAACAGTAGCAGTAGTAGCAGTATTAGTAGTAGTAGCAGTAGTAGCAGTAGTAGCAGTAGTAACAGTAGCAGTAACAGTAACAGTAGCAGTAACAGTAGCAGTAACAGTAACACTAGCAGTAACAGTAGCAGCAGCAGTAGTAGTAACAATAAGAACATTAAGAAGAACTATAAGAAGATCTGTAAGAAGAACAATAAGAACAAGAATAACAATAGCAGTGACAGTAACAGTAGCAGTAGTAGCAGTATTAGTAGTAGTAGCAGTAGTAGCAGTAGTAGCAGTAGTAGCAGTAATAACAGTAGTAACAGTAGCAGTAACAGTAACAGTAGCAGTAACAGCAGCAGTAACAGTAACAGTAGCAGTAACAGTAGCAGTAGTAGCAGTAGCAGTAGCAGTAACAGTAGCAGCAGCAGTAGCAGCAGTAGTAGCAGTAGCAATAATAGTAGCAGCAGCAGTAGTAGTAACAATAAGGACATTAAGGAGAACTATAAGAAGAACTGTAAGAAGAACAGTAAGAAGAACAATAAGAACAAGAATAACAATAGCAGTGACAGTAACAGTAGCAGTAGTAACAGTAGTAGCAGTAGCAGTAACAGTAGTAGTAGCAGTAGTAGCAGTAGCAGTAGCAGTAACAGTAGCAGTAGCAGTAGCAGTAGCAGTAACAGTAGCAGTAGCAGTAGCAGCAGTAGTAACAGTAGCAGTAACAGTAGCAGCAGCAGTAGTAGTAACAATAAGGACATTAAGAAGAACTATAAGAAGAACTGTAAGAAGAACAGTAAGAAGAACAATAAGAACAAGAATAACAATAGCAGTGACAGTAACAGTAGCAGTAGTAACAGTAGTAGCAGTAGCAGTAACAGTAGTAGTAGCAATAGCAGTAGCAGTAGCAGTAGTAGTAACAATAAGAACTATAAGAAGAACAGTAAGAAGAACAGTAAGAAGAATAGTAAGAAGAACTGTAAGAAGAACAATAAGAACAAGAATAACAATAGTAGTGACAGTAACAGTAGCAGTAGAAGCAGTAATAGCAGTAGCAGCAGTAGTAGCAGTAGTAGCAGTGGCAGTTACAGTAGCAGTAACAGTAGCAGTAGCAGTAGCAGTAATAGTAACAACAATAATAAGAACAGTATAAAGAACAGTAAGAAGAAGAGTAAGAAGTAACTATAAGAAGAATTGTAAGAAGAATAATAAGAGGAAGAATAAGAAGAACAATAAGGATAGTAAGAGGAGCAATAAGAGGAATAATAAAAACAGTAAGAGGTACAATAAGAGGAACAATAAGAACAACAATAATAATGGCAGATACTAAAAATCAGCAGCGTCGATGCATCGCTCTCAGCAACGATCGAAACGAAAAAAATAATAGATATTAATTAGATAAAAGAAAAAGAAGAACAGTCATCATCTCTTCTTAACCCACTCTTTCTATGCGATTTAAAAAAAATTCTACCAAAATTAACAAATCACATCCACGAGAGTCAAAACAAAAAAAAACGATAGATATTATTTAGTTAAAAAAAAAAAAAGAAAAATCATTATCTCCTCTTCCACGAAATTTAAAAAAATTCGAACAAAATTAATAAATCACATCCACGATACTCAAAACGAAAAAAATAGTAGATATTAATTAAATACAAAAAAAGAAGAAAAACAATCATTTCTTCTTAATCCACTCCTTCCAGGAACATTCAAAAAACTTCTTTCGACAATTCGTTCACCAAAACCAAATCCCATCCCACGATACTCAAAACCAAAAAGAATAATAGATATTAATTAGATAAAAAGAAAAGAGAAAAATAACATATATTAATTAGATAACAAAAAGAGAAAAATCATCATCTCTTAATCCACTCCTTCCACGAATTTAAAAAACTTCATTCAACAACTCGTTTACAAAAATTAAGAAATCACATTCACGATACTCAAAACGAGAAAAATAATAGCAATTTGAGAAGCCTCTGGGTCTCAGCTAAAACTCAGCAGCGTCGATGCATCGCTCTCAGCAACGATCGAAACGAAAAAAACAGTAGATATTAATTAGATAAAAAAAAAATCATCTCCTTTTAATCCACTCTTTCCACGAAGTTTAAAAAAATTCTATCAAAATTAATAAATCACGTCTACAACACTCGAAACAAAAATAATAATAGATATTAATTACATAGAGGGAGAAAGAAAAATCATCGTCTCTTAATCCACTCGTTCCACGCGATTTAAATAAATAATTCTTTCAACAAAATTGAGAAATCACATTCACGATACTCGAAACGAGAAAAATAATAGCAATTTGAGAAGCCTGTGGGTCTCAGCTAAAACTCAGCAGCGTCGATGCATCGCTCTCAGCAACGATCGTTGATATCAACAAATCCCATCCACGATACTTAAAACGAAAAATATAATAAGTATTAATTAGTTAAAAAAAAGAGAAAAATCATCATCTCTTCTTAATTCACTCCTTCTACACGATTTAAAAAAAATTCTAGCAAAATTGACGAATCACATCCACAATACTCTATAGATAGTACTAGAATAGTAGATATAGTTGAATAACCAGTAGATAGTACTAGAAGTAGATATAGTAGCCTAAATAGTTGAATAACTAGTAGATAGTACTAGAATAAACAAAATAGTAGATATCAATTAGATAAAGAAAAAAAGAAAAATTAATAACCATCTCCTCTTCCACGTGGTTTAAAAAAATGCTTAATTTAACAAAATCAATAAATCACATCCACGACACTGAAAATAAAAAAAATAATAGATATTAATTACACGAAAAACAAAAAGCAAAATTAATCATCACCTCCTTTTCCTCAAAAAATTTGCTTAAAAAAATTCTAACAAAATTAACAAATTACATCCACGATACTTAAAACCAAACGAATAGTAGATATTGATTAGTTAAAAAAAAAAGAAAAACCATCATCTCTTCTTAATCCACTCATTCCACGCGATTTAAATAATTCTTTCAACAAAATTGAGAAATCACGTTCACGACACAGAAAACGAAAAAAATAATAGATATTAATTACATAAAAAACAAAAAGCAAAATTAATCATCACCTCCTTTTCCTCAAAAAATTTGCTTAAAAAAATTCTAACAAAATTAACAAATTACATCCACGATACTTAAAACCAAACGAATAGTAGATATTGATTAGTTAAAAAAAAAAGAAAAACCATCATCTCTTCTTAATCCACTCATTCCACGCGATTTAAATAATTCTTTCAACAAAATTGAGAAATCACATCCACGACACAGAAAATAAAAAAAATAATAGATATTAATTACATAAAAAACAAAAAGCAAAATTAATCATCACCTCCTTTTCCTCAAAAAATTTGCTTAAAAAAATTCTAACAAAATTAACAAATTACATCCACGATACTTAAAACCAAACGAATAGTAGATGTTGATTAGTTAAAAAAAAAAGAAAAACCATCATCTCTTCTTAATCCACTCATTCCACGCGATTTAAATAATTCTTTCAACAAAATTGAGAAATCACGTTCACGATACTCAAAACGAGAAAAATAATAGCAATTTGAGAAGCCTGTGGGTCTCAGCTAAAACTCAGCAGCCTCGATGCATCGCTCTGAGCAACGATCGGTGATGATAGTAATGGATTACTCGAAAGCGCGTAGAAACGCTCCCGGCGGCCATGTAAATTGTGCTGGTAATTGTAAGTAAGAACGCAAAGAGGGACATAGAGGGATATTGGTTTCAAGCATGTTAACGAAACCACTAGTTGGCGAAAGAGAAAGAGAAAGACGCGCGGGAGGATGAAGAAAGGAGGACTGCCACTGCGAGAGAGAGAGAGAGAGAGAGAGGAGAGGGCGGTCTGGTAATGTGACTAAATGAATCCACTAACGGGGTTGGTTTTGCAGTAATGGAAGGGGTAATTAAAACCACCCTTCTGCGGATGCGGACCGAGCTAGATCCACTCGACAGGGCCGCATCCGTCGATAGATTTTAAATTATTCGCTGAGAAACTTTGTGCACCCGTTTTCGCGCTAATTTTCACCGATTTTTCCAAAATACGCGCGTTATTTTCAAATCTGTGCTTTCTGATTGTTTTATTGGTTGGTGGAGTCGAGGATTTTCTTGTGATGGGCTCGTTGGATGCTTCAGACTGCTTCGAAATTCATTTCTGAGCATATACGATATTTTGCAAAATACGCGCGTTATTTTAAAATTTGTATTTTGTTGTTGTTTTATTGGTTGGTGGAATCGAGGATTTTTTTGTGATGGGCTCGTTGCATGCTTCAGACTGCTTCGAAATTCATTTCTGAGCATATACGATATTTTGCAAAATACGCGCGTTATTTTCAAATTTGTATTTTCTTATTGTTTCATTGGTTGGTCGTTTTTTTTGAAAACGTGTCTTTTCTAATTATTTTATTGTTTCTCAAAAAGAGAGGTTTATTTTCTGCCTTGAGATTGATTCGTGGACGTGTGAAATATTTTCCAAAATAAACAGCTTTTCTTTTGAAAATGTGTGTTTTCTAATTATTTTATTGTTTTGGCGAAAATTAGAATTATCTGCGATGCGTTTAATGTCCGCTTTTTGCTTCGAAATTAATTCTTCGACATCTACAACATTTTACAAAAATACACACTTTTTTTTGAAAATTTATGCTCTCCAATTATTTTATTGTTTATTAAAAAGAGAGAATCTTTTATGTCGAGTTTATTGTCTGCTTGCGATTGCTTAGAAATCAGTTCGTGGACATGTACAATTTTTTTTTGTCTTGAAATTTGAAAACTTAACCTCAATTTTCAAATACAACCTTAATTGTATGTTTTGTACGGAATTTAATGTAGTTTTGCCAGTTTGCTTGCGTTGAGAGAACTGAGAATTAGTTAATTGGCGCGTAAACGCAATATTTAAATATTGAGAAATGTTTGAAGAGAAGAAGAAAATTAATGAAATAATGTTTGAATTAGTAATGAATTAATAAAATAATGTTTTTGCAAAAACATCTTAATAAATCATACCATTAAACTTTATTGTACGTCTGCCATCAAAATAAATATAAATCTCTTATCCTTAACTAAAAACATTAACCATCGACTGATTTAATTAACTCATATCTAACATAATTTCGATGAGATAATTTCACTGTAAATAAACAAAAAATGTTTAAAATTCGAATGTTTTACTAATACGTTTGCCATCAAAATATAAGTTTTTTATTCTTAACTAAAAACATTAACCATCGATCGATTTAATTAATTCGTTTCTAACACAATTTCGAAGAGAATGAAAAAGAATGTTTAAAATTCGAATGTTTTAAATTCAAAAGGTTGTTTATGATTATCTCTAACGACAAAATTTCGATGAGATAATTTCACTGTAAATAAAACAGAAATGTTCGAAATTCGAATGTTTTAAATTCGAATGTTTAAAATTCGAATGTTTAAAATTGGAATGTTTAAAATTCGAATGTTTAAAATTCGAATGTTTAAAATTCGAATGTTTAAAATTCGAATATTTCAGATTCGAATATTTCAAATTCCAATGTTTAAAATTCCAATGTTTGAAATTCGAATGTTTAAAATTCGAAAGTTTAAAATTCGAAAGTTTAAAATTCGAAAGTTTAAAATTCGAAAGTTTAAAATTCGAATGTTTAAGATCCGAATGTTTAAGATTCGATATGTTTAAAGTTCGAATGTTTAAGATTCGAATGTTTAAGATTCGAATGTTTAAAATTCGAATGTATTAAATTCGAATGCTTCAAATTCGAATGTTTAAAATTCGAATGTTTGAAATTCGAATGTTTGAAATTCGAATGTTTAAGATCCGAATGTTTAAGATTCGATATGTTTAAAATTCGAATGTTTAAGATTCGAATGTTTAAGATTCGAATGTTTAAAATTCGAATGTATTAAATTCGAATGCTTCAAATTCGAATGTTTAATATTCGAATGTTTGAAATCCGAATGTTTGAAATTCGAATGTTTAAAATTCGAATGTATTAAATTCGAATGTATTAAATTCGAATGTATTAAATTCGAATGTATTAAATTCGAATGTTTAAAATTCGAATGTTTAAAATTCGAAAGTTTAAAATTCGAATGTTTGAAATTCGAATGTTTGAAATTCGAATGTTTAAGATCCGAATGTTTAAGATTCGATATGTTTAAAATTCGAATGTTTAAGATTCGAATGTTTAAGATTCGAATGTTTAAAATTCGAATGTATTAAATTCGAATGCTTCAAATTCGAATGTTTAATATTCGAATGTTTGAAATCCGAATGTTTGAAATTCGAATGTTTAAAATTCGAATGTATTAAATTCGAATGTATTAAATTCGAATGTATTAAATTCGAATGTATTAAATTCGAATGTTTAAAATTCGAATGTTTAAAATTCGAAAGTTTAAAATTCGAATGTTTAAAATTCGAATGTATTAAATTCGAATGTTTAAAATTCGAAAGTTTAAAATTCGAATGCTTAAAATTCGAATGCTTGAAATTCGAATGTATAAAATTCGAATGTTTAAAATTCGAATGTTTAAAATTCGAATGTTTTAAATTCGAATATTTCAAATTCGAATGTTTAAAATTCGAATGTTTAAAATACGAAAGT
The DNA here is from genome assembly GCF_050948175.1 of Xylocopa sonorina. Lineage (NCBI taxonomy): Eukaryota > Metazoa > Arthropoda > Insecta > Hymenoptera > Apidae > Xylocopa > Xylocopa sonorina. The sequence goes on from NW_027490090.1 coordinate 4,130,383, forward strand.
TTAAAATTCGAATGTCTAAAATTCGAATGTTTTAATAATACGTTTGCCATCAAAATATAAGTTTTTTATTATTAACTAAAAACATTAACCATCGAACTAATTTAATTAATTCAAAGAGACACTGTAGAACAAAAAAGAAATGTTTCAAATTCGTAACGAGAAAACGAGAACGTTTACATCCATCTCGAACGAGTGTTTGGCGCGCAACGAGAAATTCTGTGAGAACCAGCGGCCCTGGAATTCTCGATTCAGTCGTCGAGGGAACTGCGGCAGTGATGCTTTGCAAAATGGAACTGATTAACAAAGATTCAGAAAGGCGCGCATCCAATTTCCCCATTCTTCGTAAAACCATCCTCTAATTATCAGTAATTCACTTACTGGCTCGTATGATCGAGTCGACGCTTATTCTGATCTCCAGAGATATTACCTTGCATCGAAAAGTAGTTTCATTTTCCATGCTAAGAACAAAGATTCCATTTTTCTGCAGCCAGTTTCATATCGTCATTACACGTTCGATCCACTACTAATTTAAAGTCAATTAAAATGTATTAAAACGTATTAAAATGTATTTTAAATTGTATACAAAGCAGTGAAACTTACGATATTGTATTGGAATGTATAAAAAATGTATTTTTTCAGGTTACGTTTTGCAAGTTTAAATTTCTTCTTTCGCATTTTTCAATATTTTTTAGCGAATTTTGTGTACGTTTGTGAATTAATTAACTCTAACCAATGAAACCTACGATATTATATTAGAAAATAGAAAAAACGTTTTCTTTTTAAGTTATGTTTTGAAAGTTTAAATTTCTTCTGCTGTTTTTCGTTTAATATTTTTTAGCGAATTTTGTGTACGTATTTTAAATTGTATGCAAAATTGCATAGTTCAGGTTATGTTTAAAAATCTGATTTTCTTTTTTTTAAGTATTTTTTAGCGAATGTTGCGTGTGTATTTTAAAGTTAAATGATTCAATTATTTTGTTTAGTTGCAATTTTTATTTTTGCTTTTTAGAGTCTTCCACTTGTCTCGATTCGCCATTGGCACATAAAAGTTACATACTATAAGTAGAAGTAAGGGGTGCTGCAGTTCTACAGTGTCCAAGAAAGAATTAAAGAGAAAACAGGAAAAGAAACTCGTTATACCAATTGTTATCGACAATATTATGTAGAAATAAAGGGTGCTGCAGTTTTACAGTGTCCAAGAAGGAATTGTAGAAGAAAAAGGAAGGGAACTCATTGCTATCGATAATATCAAATAGAAATAGGGGGTGCTGCAGTTGCACAGTGTCCAAGAAGGAATTAAAGAAGTTATACCAATTGCTATGGATAATATCAAGAAGAAATAGGGGGTGCTGCAGTTCCACAGAGTCCAACAAAAAATTAAGGAAGAAAAAAAGACAGAAACTCATTGCTCTCGACAATATTAAATAGAAATAGGGAATGCTGCAGTTTCCACAGTGTCCAAGAAAGAATTAAAGATCAAAATGGAAGAGAAACTCATTGCTATTGATAATATTAAATACAAATAGGGGGTGCTGTAGTTCTACAGTATCCAATGAAGGATTAAAGAAGAGAAAAACGAAGAAACTTAATGCTATCGATAATATTAAGTAGAAATAGGATGTGCTGCAGTTCCACAGTGCCCAAGAAGGAATTAAAGAAGAATTATACCAATTGCTATCGATAATGTCAAGTAGAAATAGTGGGTGCTGCAGTTCTACAGTGTCTAAGAAAGAATTAAGGAAGAAAAAAAGAAAGAGTCTCATTACTCTCGATAAATATCAAGTAGAAATAGGGGGTGCTGCAGTTCTACAGTGCCCAAGGAAGACTTAAAGAAAACGAAACTCGTTATATCAATTGCTGTCGAAAATATTAAGTAGAAGTAGGGGGTGCTGTAGCTCTACAGTGGCCAAGAAATAATTATAGAAAAAGGAACTCATTATATCAATTGATATGGATAACATTAAATAGAAATAGAGGGTGCTGCAGTTTTACAGTATCCAATGAAGGATTAAAGAAGAGAAAAAGGAAGAAACTTATTGCTATCGATAATATTAAGTAGAAATAAGGGGTGCTACAGTTCTACAGTGTCCAAGAAAGAATTAAAGTGAAAAAAAGGAAAAGAAACTCATTATATCGGTTGCTTTCGATAATATTAAGTAAAAATAAGGGGTGCTGCAGTTTTACAGTGTCCAAGAAGGAATTAAAGAAGAAAAAGGAAGGGAGCTCATTGCTATCGATAATATCAAATAGAAATAGGGGGTGCTGCAGTTGCACAGTGTCCAAGAAGGAATTAAAGAAGTTATACCAATTGCTATGGATAATATCAAGAAGAAATAGGGGGTGCTGCAGTTCCACAGTGTCCAACAAAAAATTAAGGAAGAAAAAAAAACAGAAACTCATTGCTCTCGACAATATTAAATAGAAACAGGGAGTGCTGCAGTTTCCACAGTGTCCAAGAAAGAATTAAAGATCAAAATGGAAGAGAAACTCATTGCTATTGATAATATTAAACACAAATAGAGGGTGCTGTAGTTCTACAGTATCCAATGAAGGATTAAAGAAGAGAAAAAGGAAGAAACTTATTGCTATCGATAATATTAAGTGGAAATAGGATGTGCTGCAGTTCCACAGTGCTCAAGAAGGAATTAAGGAAGAATTATACCAATTGCTATCGATAATGTCAAGTAGAAATAGTGGGTGTTGCAGTTCTACAGTGTCTAAGAAAGAATTAAGGAAGAAAAAAAGAAAGAGTCTCATTACTCTCGATAAATATCAAGTAGAAATAGGGGGTGCTGCAGTTCTACAGTGCCCAAGGAAGACTTAAAGAAAACGAAACTCGTTATATCAATTGCTGTCGAAAATATTAAGTAGAAGTAGGGGGTGCTGTAGCTCCACAGTGGCCAAGAAATAATTATAGAAAAAGGAACTCATTATATCAATTGATATGGATAACATTAAATAGAAATAGAGGGTGCTGCAGTTTTACAGTGTCCAATGAAGGATTAAAGAAGAGAAAAAGGAAGAAACTTATTGCTATCGATAAATTAAGTAGAAATAGGGGGTGCTGCAGTTCTACAGTGTCCAAGAAAGAAGTAAAGAGAGAAAAAAAAGGAACTCACAATTGTTATCGATAAGATTAAGTAGAAATGGGGGGTGCTACAGTTCCACAGTGCCCAAGAAAGACTTAAAGAAAACGAAACTCATTATATCAATTGCTGTCGATAATATCAAGTAGAAATAAGGGGTGCTACAGTTCCACAGTGTCCAACAAAAAATTAAGGAAGAAAAAAAAGCAGAAACTTATTGCTCTCGACAATATTAAATAAAAATAGGGAGTGCTGCAGTTTCCACAGTGTCTAAGAAAGAATTAAAGACGAAAATGGAAAAGAAACTCATTGCTATCGATAATATTAAATAGAAATGGAGGATGCTGCAATTCCACAGCGTCCAACAAAGAATTAGAGAAAAAGAAACTCATTATATTAATTGCTATCGATAATACTAAATAGAAATGGAGGGTGCTACAGTTCTTCAGTGTCCACTGAAGAATTAAAGGAGAAAAAGAGAATCTCATTGCTATCCATAATATTAAATAGAAATAGGGGGTACTGCAGTTCTACAGTGTCTAAGAAAGAATTAAGGAAAAAAAAGAAAGCAACTCATAGCTATCTTAACGAGGTTAAGAAGAAAAGAAGAAGAAGAAGAAGTATGAGTGATGTGGACGTGAGAGAAACGCATTTGAAAATATCTTCTTCAGAGGGTTGCTCGCAAAGGGTTATATTAAAGAATGCAAACCCAATATTAATTACTTCTAAGTTCACTACATTACCTCAAAATCTCCAAACCTTCCCAATAACCAATAAAAATCGCCACATCGCGTATATTCACCTACAAAAAATTAACGAGGTTAAGAAAAAAAGCAAGAAGAAGAAGAAGAAGAGGAAGAAATATGAGGGACGTGGTCGTGATAGAAACTTATTCGAAAAAAATATGTTTGTTATATCGTCGAAAGGTAGGAATAGCCAGTAACTTTTCTCGAGAGGGTGGCTCGACGAATACGAATACAAGCTTCATCTAGAGTGATAGGGCGGGGACGCAAAGCGGGTAGGAGAGCGCGGGGGGCGGGGCGTAATCAATGAATGGACCAGGCGGACAAACCTTCTGTTACAAAAGCCTGACATTTTTCGGCTTTTCAGTGTCATTACCATAATAATGCGAATAAAAGGGAATTCTCCCAGTCCAGACTACTCTCCTTCGCTTCCTGCTTGTTCACCTTCAGCCCCCAGCAAAAGATGCTACTAATGAATAGATTTCTTCTAGCTCAGATACGTCCTGCATAACCACTCCAAAAATAACTCTCTCTCTCTCTCTCTCTCTCTCTCTCTTCAACTCTCTCTCTCTTCAACTCTCTCTCTCTTCAACTCTCTCTCTCTCTTCAACTCTCTCTCTTCAACTCTCTCTCTCTCTCTCTTCAACTCTCTCTCTCTCAGTCTCTCTCTCTCAGTCTCTCTCTCTCTCTCTCTCTTCAATTCTCTCTCTCTCAGTCTCTCTCTCTCTCTCTCTCTCTCTCTCTCTCTCTCAGTCTCTCTCACTCTCTCTCAGTCTCTTAGTCTCTCTCTCTCTCTCTCTCTCTCAGTCTCTCTCTCTCTCTCTCAGTCTCTTAGTCTTTCTCTCTCTCTCTCTCTCTCAGTCTCTCTCTCTCAGTCTCTCTCTCTCTCTCTCTCTCTCTCTCAGTCTCTCTCTCTCTCTCTCTCTCTCTCTCAGTCTCTCTCTCTCTCTCTCTCTCTCTCTCAGTCTCTCTCTCTCTCTCTCTCTCAGTCTCTCTCTCTCTCTCTCAGTCTCTCTCTCTCTCTCTCTCTCAGTCTCTCTCTCTCTCTCTCTCAGTCTCTCTCTCTCTCAGTCTCTCTCTCTCTCTCTCTCTCTCTCTCTCTCTCTCTCAGTCTCTCTCTCTATCTCTCAGTCTCTCTCTCTCTCTCTCTCTCTTATATTAATATATAATTAATTATATTAATATATAATTAATATATAATTAATATTATACAAGAGCCTGTTAAAAGAATATGTATTAAATAATGTATAGTAATTATGTATATGTAATAGCTGTGAAAGCTAATAAAGATCAATCAATCAATCAATCAATCTCTCTCTCTCTCTCTCTTAACTCTGCCACTGTTTGTATTTTTATATTTATTGGCTTGTCCCAGAAGTGCTTTCATTTCTGTCATTTTAAGGTCGAAGATTGCATTTTTCTGCAGCACTGCATCGTTAGTGACCAACTTGTTGTCATCGACGAGCCTAAAATTAGTATTTAATATAATAAAATATAATATAGTGAAACCTGTTTTTGTGCGTACCTTTTTTACGCGATTTTGTTTTCGCGCGATTTTATTTTTCTGCGCCTTTTTTCGTGCGATTCATTTTCACGCGGTGTTAGAATCTCAGCAGCGTTGCCGCCAGTTTAATGTTTCCTATCGATGTACGCACACGTGTTGTGGGCGAACTCTGATCGCGTGGTCTCCTTGACGACGATACATCTGGACTTCGCGATGCTTCGTTCGTTGTGGTAGCAAAAAACAGATCAATCGAAATCCCATCTTCGAGCGACGAGAGCGATTTTCGAGCAATTCGTCGGAAGAAGATGCGCGTTTTGGATTACGACGAGCGGCAGCGAACTATTTAATGGAATTTGAAAACTTCTTCGTGTGTATGTGCAATGAAGAATGAAATGTTTCTGCAATTTTTCCAGGTATAATTTAATTATTTTGTTTAATTGAAAATCGTTTCGGTGGATCGACGAAGAAAAGGCAGAACATTCTGAGAAACGATCGCGTGCTTAACCTAAGTACATATTGAATATATATGTGTTAACTTGAAAATCGTTACCGATCTTTACCGATCTCAGCTGATTTTAACAGATATTAATGGGTTTTGATAGATTGTAACAGATTTTGATCGATTTATTATCGATCTTTACCGATCTTTATCGATCTCAGCCGATTTTAACATATTTTAATAGGTTTTAATAGATTGTAACATATTTTAATAGATTTTGATCGATTTCTTACCGATCTTTACCGATCTCAGCTGATTTTAGCAGATATTAATAGGTTTTGGTAGATTGTAACAGATTTTGATCGATTTCTTAGCGATCGTTACCGATCTTTACCGATCTCAGCCGATTTTAACAGATATTAATGGGTTTTGATAGATTGTAACAGATTTTGATCGATTTCTTACCGATCTTTACCGATCTTTACCGATCTCAGCCGATTTCAACATATTGTAATAGGTTTTGGTAGATTATAAGAGATTTTGATCAATTTTTTACCGATCATTACCGATTTTTACCGATCTTTACCGATCTCAGTCGATTTTAACAGATATTAATGGGTTTTGATAGATTATAATAGATTTTGATCGATTTCTTACAGATCATTACCGATCTTTACCGATCTCAGCCAATTTTAACATATTTTAATAGGTTTTGATAGACTGTAACAGATTTTGATCGATTTCTTACCGATCTTTACCGATCTTTACCGATCTCAGCTGATTTTAACAGATATTAATGGGTTTTGATAGATTGTAACAGATTTTGATCAATTTCTTACCGATCTTTACCGATCTTTACCGATCTCAGCTGATTTTAACAGATATTAATGGGTTTTGATAGATTGTAACAGATTTTGATCGATTTCTTACCGATCTTTACCGATCTTTGCCGATCTCAGTCGATTTTAACAGATATTAATGGGTTTTGATAGATTATAATAGATTTTGATCGATTTCTTACCGATCGTTACCGATTTTTACCGATCTTTACCGATTTCAGTCGATTTTAACAGATATTAATGGGTTTTGATAGATTGTAACAGATTTTGATCGATTTCTTACCGATCGTTACCGATCTTTACCGATCTCAGCCAATTTTAACATATTTTAATAGGTTTTGATAGACTGTAACAGATTTTGATCGATTTCTTACCAATCATTACCGATTTTTACCGATCTCAGCCAATTTCAACATATTTTAATAGGTTTTGATAGATTGTAACATATGAGCCGTTTATTTTGAAAGTGGCATAAGTCACTTTGTTTTTAAGTCGAGATATTTAAGGGTTTGCGTTTTAACGCGTTTAAAAATATGGATGCTAACTTTCGAGAAGATTTACTTGTACTCGTTATCTCATGATACTGATATTTTTCTCAGTATAAATAATTTCGTATAAACGTATTGAAAAATCACCACTTTTTATTACGGTAAAGTGACTTAAGCCAGTTTGAAAATAAATAGTTTTGAAAAATGTGTGACATATATCAATTTTGTGCGACGTATTTTACTGAAGTGACGTTTTGAAAAGCAGTAATTTACTAAAATTATTGAATAACTTACACATATAATAATAATTCATACCATCAACATATTTAATATAAAGAATGATCTGTGTTTGGTGATTTGGAGATAAATTGAGTATTGGCGATATTTTGCACTGTTTTTTCTCTTTTTTTTTTTAAGTATTTCAATTGCTTTAAGGATAAGTTTGAAAGTGCTGTATTAATTTCGTTTGAGCATTGAGAGCACAGTTTTTCCTTTTTTTTTAAGTATTTGAATTGCTTTAAAGATAAGTTTAAGATTCCTGTTTTAATTTTTTTGAGCATTTTTTTGAAAAAATTAGGAGAATTGACACAATTTTTTAAAACAGTAAATTAATATTATTTGAACATTATATTTAATGTAAACAAATTTTGTTTGCAATATTTGAAGAAGAAAATTTGTTTTCTTTTTTCAATGTACTTCTACTGTATATATACAGTGATTTGGTTGCAGTTGTACATTTTTAAGCAAATCAAATTTTTTCAAGCAGTAAATTAATATTATTTAAACAATAATATTATAATTTAAACAATTTTTTTTTGCAATATTTGAAGAAGAAAATTTGTTTTTCTTTTTTAAACGATGTACTATTGTCTTTCTATTGTATATATAGGGTGATTTGGTTACAATTGTACATTCTTAAGCAATTCAAATTTTTTCAAGCAGTAAATTAATATTATTTGAACGTTACACTTAATATAAACAAATTTTGTTTGCAATATTTGAAGAAGAAAATTTGTTTTCTTTTTTCAATTTACTTCTACTGTATATATACAGTGATTTGGTTGCAGTTGTACATTTTTAAGCAAATCAAATTTTTTCAAGCAGTAAATTAATATTATTTAAACAATAATATTATAATTTAAACAATTTTTTTTGCAATATTTGAAGAAGAAAATTGGTTTTCTTTTCTCAGCAATGTACGAACATTCATCAATGAAATTAATCAGCAATTTAATGGAATATGCGCTGTATTTATTTAAGAAGATGCCATGTACTTGGTGTCCCTCACTTCTGGCAACGAATTTTTCAATTTCGATATTGGTGGAAGCTGTAAATCGTGAGAAGTCGATAAACGCGAGAGGCGACGGATAATTTAATTGGGAAATCGTGTTGGGGTGGCAGAAAGTCTCTGGTGAAGAATAGTAGTTGGACCATTGTTGTCCACGTGCCACGATTTGCACGCAGATATTCTTGGTTTTCACAATAAGTTGCTGAACTTTTGTTGTACGCGTTTATTGAATACTAAAAGCACATAAATGTACAGTAAAAACGCAATAATACATTGCTGAGAGAAGAAAACAAATTTTCTTCTTTCTATATTACAGAAAAATTTGCTTATATTTGAATAATATTAATTTACTGCTTAAAAGAATTTGAGTTACTTGAAAATGCACGAATGTAACCAAATCACTGTACAAATTAGACACAATTTTTTTCTTTCTTGGACAGCGTTCTTCCCTTTTTACTAATAAAAAAGGAAAATATGCTGAAAATTCTGCTTTTGATTTCTCGTATTTGATTCAAAAAGAAAAATTTCGCGCTCAAATGAACAAAATAGTTATCATTTAACTTTAAAGTAGTAGTGGATTGAAAGTATAACGACAACGTGAAGCTGGCTACAGAAAAATCTTGTAGAAACTTGTAGAAACAGAATTTGATTTTGTTGTTACAGATTTGTGCATCGTTTAGTTGTTTTAGTTAATTGTTGGTGGCTTTTCAGGTTGATGGAGGGAATATCGTGTTCAGTGGCGGATGTGGACACTGTGGAACCGCAGCACCCTTTATTTCTACTTGATATTATCGATAGCAATGAGTTTTTTTCGTTTTCTCTGCTTTAATTCTTTGTTGGACACTGTGGAACTGCAGCACCCTCTATTTTTATTTTATATTATCGATAGCAATGAGTTTCTCTATTTTTTTCTTTTTTAAGTCTTCAGTGGACACTGTGGAACAGCAGCACCCTCTATTTCTATTTAGTATTATTCGATAGCAATTAATATAATGGGTTTCTCTTTCTCTAATTCTTTGTTGGACGCTGTGGAACTGCAGCAACCTCCATTTGTATTTAATATTATCGATAGCAATGAGTTTCTTTTCCATTTTCGTCTTTAATTCTTTCTTGGACACTGTGGAAACTGCAGCACTCCCTATTTTTACTTAATATTGTCGAGAGCAATGAGTTTCTGTCTTTTTTTCTTCCTTAATTTTTTGTTGGACACTGTGGAACTGTAGCACCCCTTATTTCTACTTAATATTATCGACAGCAATTGATATAATGACTTTCGTTTTCTTTAAGTCTTTCTTGGGCACTGTGGAACTGCAGCACCTCCTATTTCTACTCAATCTTATCGATAACAATTGTGAGTTTCTTTTTTTTCTCTCTTAACTTCTTTCTTGGACACTGTAGAACTGCAGCACCCCCTATTTCTACTTAATTTATCGATAGCAATAAGTTTCTTCCTTTTTCTCTTCTTTAATCCTTCATTGGATACTGTAAAACTGCAGCACCCTCTATTTCTATTAAATGTTATCCATATCGATTGATATAATGAGTTCCTTTTTCTATAATTATTTCTTGGCCACTGTAGAGCTACAGCACCCCCTACTTCTACTTAATATTTTCGACAGCAATTGATATAACGAGTTTCGTTTTCTTTAAGTCTTTCTTGGGCACTGTAGAACTGCAGCACCCCCTATTTCTACTTGATATTTATCGAGAGTAATGGGACTCTTTCTTTTTTTCTTCCTTAATTCTTTCTTAGACACTGTAGAATTGCAGCACCCACCATTTCTACTTGACATTATCGATAGCAATTGGTATAATTCTTCTTTAATTCCTTCTTGGGCACTGTGGAACTGCAGCACATCCTATTTCCACTTAATATTATCGATAGCAATAAGTTTCTTCCTTTCTCTCTTCTTTAATCCTTCATTGGATACCGTAGAACTACAGCACCCTCTATTTGTATTTAATATTATCAATAGCAATGAGTTTCTCTTTCATTTTGATCTTTAATTCTTTCTTGGACACTGTGGAAACTGCAGCACTCCCTATTTCTATTTAATATTGTCGAGAGCAATGAGTTTCTGTCTTTTTTTCTTCCTCAATTTTTTGTTGGACACTGTGGAACTGCAGCACCCCCTATTTCTTCTTGATATTATCCATAGCAATTGGTATAACTTCTTTAATTCCTTCTTGGACACTGTGCAACTGCAGCACCCTCTATTTCTATTCGATATTATCGATAGCAATGAGTTCTTTTCCTTTTTCTTCTACAATTCCTTCTTGGACACTGTAAAACTGCAGCACCCTTTATTTCTACATAATATTGTCGATAACAATTGTTATAACGAGTTTCTTTTCCTTTTTTTCATTTTAATTCTTTCTTGGACATTGTCAAACTGAAGCACCCCTTTTTCTACTTAATATTATCGACAGCAATAAGTTTTTTTCTTTTTTTCTTCTTTAATTCTTCCTTGGATACTGTGGAACTTCAGCACCCCCTATTTCTACTTGATATTGTCGATAGCAATGTGTTTTTCCTTTTTTCTTCTTTAATTCTTTCTTGGATACTGTGGAACTGCAGCACCCTCTATTTCTATTTAATATTATCGCTAGCAATTGATACAATGAGTTTCTTTTTTTTTAATTCTTTCTTGGGCACTGTGGAACTACAGCACCACCTATTTCTACTTGATAACGTCGACAGCAATTGGTATAACGAGTTTTTTCTTTTTTTCTTCTTTAATTCTTTCTTGAACACTGTAGAACTGCAGCACCCCCCATTTCTACTCAATATTATCGCCAGCAATTGGTGTAACGAGTTTCTTTCTTTTTTTTCTTCTTCAATTCTTCCTTTGTGCTTGTACAATGGATAATCCTTAAGCTTAACGTCAGTATCCTCCCGTTTCTCTTAATTAAAATTCGTTGCTCTCCTTTACGTCTTCGTCAACCCGTTCCACCCCCTTTTAGTCGGCTCCAACGACGAGCAGAGGACCGCTGCGGGTGTATTCCGATCCCCACCGCACAGGGATGTTTCTAATTTTATATCAAAACAGAACGCGTTACATTTTTTTCTATTTCGCGTTGGTATTCTGTGCCGCTTGGATGAAATCTTCTGGACAATAATGGTTTGTCGGCACAGTGAGTTATAGGGGGGTAAAAATGATCTACTTTTAGAACCCTCACCTTTCTTTTAAGTCTTGCAATCCGTGAATATAGTACTTGGTACGTTTTTACGAGAACAACTTTTAATTTTTCAATTTTGTTGCCAACAATTCTCTACTTACTTGTATATTCTCTACTTACCTATCAGCACTAGAAACTAATTTGCAATGGAAATGTGTGTTGCATGAGGGGTACCTGTACCTGCATAGGAACTATTAGCAGTGGAAACTATAAACAGTGGAAACTATTAACAATGGAAATTATTAGCTAAGGAAACTATTAAACAACTCCAATAGTAGATTCTCTACTAAAGGTGTGCTAATATCCCCAATGCAACATAATATTGCATACCCTACAGCAACTATTTAGCAATGGAAACTGTAAACAGTGGAAACTGTAGCAGTGAAAACTATAAGCAGTGGAAACTGTTAGCAATGGACCTTATTAACAATATGAACCTATTAGCAATAGAAACTAACTTGCAATTAAAATGATCAGCAAAAGAAACTATTTGCAATGGAAATGTGCGTTGCATAAGAGCTACCTGTACCTGTATATACAACCCCAATAGTAGATTCTCTACTAAAGGTGTGCTAATATCCCCCATCCAACGTAATATTACATATCCTCAGGTACGACAAGCAAACCTCGAGATACAGAGATAGCCAGAGAGAGAGAGAGAGAGCCAAGGAGAGACGCAGCGCGACAGAAGGCACAGCAGTCGAGCAGAGCAGGACAGAGTGAAAGAGGGAGAGGAGAGTGGTGGAGGCAGATGGAAAGGTGGAAAGAGGTTGACGTCGAAACGAACATTGTGCGCACGCCATAACGTAGCAATAACAGTGTTCCATTATATGTAGGTAGACTGGTCGTGGGGGGGTGAGGGTGGCGGCGGCGTTGCTGGTGGTGGTGAGATTGCAAAACATGCCTAGATTAATGTTTTCTCATTCCACGGACCGCTTGTACAACCGCCATTCCCCCTCGCAACGGTGATTCGTTCGCCAACCGCCTACCCCGTCCCTGAGCCACCCCCCCCCCCCCAGCTGTTTTACCCAGGAACCACCGCGGCTCTGTCGCGTGACAATGAAAACTACGAATTGCATTGCGTTTCTCTACGTTTCTCTTCCCCTTTTGTCTTCTCGCGTCTTCTTACGCGACTCATCATCGAGCGTCCTCGTGTATAGTCCTTTTTCTGCTCTCGATAGGGGGTTTAATGATCGACTGTTTCTCGCGATCGTGCATTTAGAATCGATTATTAGGAAGGTTTGGCTTGGACACTGTGAGAGATTTTCTTGAGAACCGCGAGAGCTCCTTTTGAGGACTGTGAGAGATGTAGATCGAAGGATTTGGGGTTTTTGATTTTTGCGTTTGCACTGCTTTCTTTTCTATTATTAAGTATTTACTCTCCTTTTTTTAAAAGTATGGTTTTAACGTTATATTGACTCTGGAGAAACAAATTTCAGGGGTTGGATTGATTTGTGTTTGGTGATTTCGAGATAAATTGAGTATTGGAGATATTTTGCACTGTTTTTCCCCTTCTTTTAAGTATTTGAACCGCTTTAAGGATAAGTTTCAAAGTGCTGTATTAATTTTTTTTTAGCATTAAGAGCTTGTTTTTTTACAATTTTGGGGGATTGGGGGATTTGGAAATAAATTGAGTATTGAGTTTGCAATGATTTTTTCTTTCTTTTATGAAGTATGTACTCTTCCTTTTTTAAAGTATTTGAGTTACTTCAAGTTTGTTTCTTTAAATTTGTTTGCTTGTTTCTTTAAAATGCAAAAGATTAGAAGTTGCACCCATATGGACTTGCCTGGTGCAATATCTACATGATTGTTTTTTCAAATAAAATGCTTAAAGTAGAGAATTGTTGGCAACAAAATTGAAAAATTAAAAGTTGTTCTCGTATAAACGTACCAAGTACTATATTCACGGATTGCAAGACTTAAAAGAAAGGTGAGGGTTCTAAAAGTCGATCATTTTTACCTCCCCATAACTCACTATGCCGACAAACCATTATTGTCCAGAAGATTTCATCGAAGCGGCACAAAATACCAACGCGAAATAGAAAAAAATGTAACGCATTCCGTTTTGATATAAAATTAGAAACATCCCTGTGCGGTGGGGATCGGAATACACCCGCAGCGGTCCTCTGCTCGTCGTTGGAGCCGACTAAAAGGGGGTGGAACGGGTTGACGAAGACGTAAAGGAGAGCAACGAATTTTAATTAAGAGAAACGGGAGGATACTGACGTTAAGCTTAAGGATTATCCATTGTACAAGCACAAAGGAAGAATTGAAGAAGAAAAAAAAGAAAGAAACTCGTTACTCCAATTGCTGGCGATAATATTGAGTAGAAATGGGGGGTGCTGCAGTTCTACAGCGTCCAAGAAAGAATTAAAGAAGAAAAAAAGAAAAAACTCGTTATACCAATTGCTGTCGACGATATCAAGTAGAAATAGGTGGTGCTGTAGTTCCACAGTGCCCAAGGAAGAATTAAAAAAAAGAAACTCATTGTATCAATTGCTAGCGACAATATTACATAGAAATAGAGGGTGCTGCAGTTCCACAGTATCCAAGAAAGAATTAAAGAAGAAAAAAGGAAAAATACATTGCTATCGACAATATCAAGTAGAAATAGGGGTGTTGCAGATCCACAGTGTCCAAGGAAGAATTAAAGAAGAAAAAAAGAAAAAAACTTACTGCTGTTGATAATTTTAAGTAGAAAAAGGGGTGCTGCAGTTTGACAATGTCCAAGAAGGAATAAAAATGAAAAAAAGGAAAAGAAACTCGTTATAACAATTGTTATCGACAATATTATGTAGAAATAAAGGGTGCTGCAGTTTTACAGTGTCCAAGAAGGAATTGAAGAAGATAAAGGAAGGGAACTCATTGCTATCGATAATATCGAATAGAAATAGGGGGTGCTGCAGTTGCACAGTGTCCAAGAGGGAATTAAAGAAGTTATACCAATTGCTATGGGTAATATCAAGAAGAAATAGGGGGTGCTGCAGTTCCGCAGTGTCCAACAAAAAATTGAGGAAGAAAAAAAGACAGAAACTCATTGCTCTCGACAATATTAAATAGAAATAGGGAATGCTGCGGTTTCCACAGTGTCCAAGAAAGAATTAAAGATCAAAATGGAAGAGAAACTCATTGCTGTTGATAATATTAAATACAAATAGAGGGTGCTGTAGTTCTACGGTATCCAATGAAGGATTAAAGAAGAGAAGAAGGAAGAAACTTATTGCTATCGATAATATTAAGTAGAAATAGGATGTGCTGCAGTTCCACAGTGCCCAAGAAGGAATTAAAGAAGAATTATACCAATTGCTATCGATAATGTCAAGTAGAAATAGTGGGTGCTGCAGTTCTACAGTGTCTAAGAAAGAATTAAGGAAGAAAAAAAGAAAGAGTCTCGTTACTCTCGATAAATATCAAGTAGAAATAGGGGGGTGCTGCAGTTCTACAGTGCCCAAGAAAGACTTAAAGAAAGCGAAACTCGTTATATCAATTGCTGTCGAAAATATTAAGTAGAAGTAGGGGGTGCTGTAGCTCCACAGTGCCCAAAAAATAATTATAGAAAAAGGAACTCATTATATCAATCGATATGGATAACATTAAATAGAAATAGAGGGTGCTGCAGTTTTACAGTATCCGATGAAGGATTAAAGAAGAGAAAAAGGAAGAAACTTATTGCTATCGATAATATTAAGTAGAAATAGGATGTGCTGCAATTCCACAGTGCCCAAGAAGGAATTAAGGAAGAATTATACCAATTGCTATCGATAATGTCAAGTAGAAATAGTGGGTGCTGCGGCTCTACAGTGTCTAAGAAAGAATTAAGGAAGAAAAAAAGAAAGAGTCTCGTTACTCTCGATAAATATCAAGTAGAAATAGGGAGGTGCTGCAGTTCTACAGTGCCCAAGAAAGACTTAAAGAAAACGAAACTCGTTATATCAATTGCTGTCGAAAATATTAAGTAGAAGTAGGGGGTGCTGTAGCTCTACAGTGGCCAAGAAATAATTATAGAAAAAGGAACTCATTATATCGATTGATATGGATAACATTAAATAGAAATAGAGGGTGCTGCAGTTTTACAGTATCCAATGAAGGATTAAAGAAGAGAAAAAGGAAGAAACTTATTGCTATCGATAATGTTAAGTAGAAATAGGATGTGCTGCAGTTCCACAGTGCCCAAGAAGGAATTAAAGAAGAATAATACCAATTGCTATCGATAATGTCAAGTAGAAATAGTGGGTGCTGCAGTTCTACAGTGTCTAAGAAAGAATTAAGGAAGAAAAAAAGAAAGAGTCTCGTTACTCTCGATAAATATCAAGTAGAAATAGGGGCTGCTGCAGTTCTACAGTGCCCAAGAAAGACTTAAAGAAAACGAAACTCGTTATATCAATTGCTGTCGAAAATATTAAGCAGAAGTAGGGGGTGCTGTAGCTCTACAGTGGCCAAGAAATAATTATAGAAAAAGGAACTCATTATATCGATTGATATGGATAACATTAAATAGAAATAGAGGGTGCTGCAGTTTTACAGTATCCAATGAAGGATTAAAGAAGAGAAAAAGGAAGAAACTTATTGCTATCGATAATGTTAAGTAGAAATAGGATGTGCTGCAGTTCCACAGTGCCCAAGAAGGAATTAAAGAAGAATAATACCAATTGCTATCGATAATGTCAAGTAGAAATAGTGGGTGCTGCAGTTCTACAGTGTCTAAGAAAGAATTAAGGAAGAAAAAAAGAAAGAGTCTCGTTACTCTCGATAAATATCAAGTAGAAATAGGGGCTGCTGCAGTTCTACAGTGCCCAAGAAAGACTTAAAGAAAACGAAACTCGTTATATCAATTGCTGTCGAAAATATTAAGCAGAAGTAGGGGGTGCTGTAGCTCTACAGTGTCCAAGAAATAATTATAGAAAAAGGAACTCATTATATCAATCGATATGGATAACATTAAATAGAAATAGAGGGTGCTGCAGTTTTACAGTATCCAATGAAGGATTAAAAAAGAGAAAAAGAAGAAACTTATTGCTATCGATAAATTAAGTAGAAATAGGGGGTGCTACTGTTCTACAGTGTCCAAGAAAGAAGTAAAGAGAGAAAAAAAGAAACTCACAATTGTTATCGATAAGATTAAGTAGAAATAGGGGGTGCTGCAATTCCACAGTGCCCAAGAACGACTTAAAGAAAGCGAAACTCATTATATCAATTGCTGTCGATAATATTAAGTAGAACTAAGGGGTGCTGCAGTTCCACAGTGTCCAACAAAAAATTAAGGAAGAAAAAAAACAGAAACTCATTGCTCTCGACGATATTAAATAGAAACAGGGAGTGCTGCAGTTTCCACAGTGTCCAAGAAAGAATTAAAGAAGAAAATGGAAAAGAAACTCATTGCTATCGATAATATTAAATAGATTAATAGCACAAACAACAGTGCATTGCATAACAGAAATCAAACCTACATCATTTATAAAGATTTAAAAAAAAGGTTTACATAACAAACCTACATAAAATTATATCACTTAACATATTATTTAACATATATGTTTTAATAATATGCTTACCCATTAGAAGAGCCACATTGTCATCAGTGAAAGCAATTGCTCTTCACAAACTGTTGTTTACGTACAGTGTATCACACAATAAAAAACAAACCTACATAATTTCTATTATATTATTTAACAACATGGTTGTCCATTAAAAGAGTCGCACCATCGTCATCGAAGCGAATTACAGCTCTCACTGGGCCGCTGTCCACAAAAGCATTTCCATCCAGCCAGCATTCCTCACGGTAGTAGCTGATAGAGAAAACAAAAAGAAAATAGGAGCGAAGAGAGGCGAGGGGAAGGCAGAGGAGGAGAAGCAACCCCTTTTTCTACATAAACGCGACAATGCGAGCCGTTTATCGAGTCTCCTTTTAACGTCATCGAGGCGATTCCAGAGTCGCATCCGCGAGAGTGGCGAAGCGCGAATCCACGCATGGACACCTCTGCGACCCCCCTTTAACCCCCACTCCTTAACCCAACAGCCTCCCCTCCTCTCGAGAATCTCGAAACGATCCTCGTTCAACCTGCTTTCGTCTCTCTCTCGTCTCTCTCTCTCTCTCTTTCGTTCTAAAAGAGCAGAAGCAGAAAGGCAGCGCACAGCGTCAGGAAACAGAAACAGCTTTCTACTGTTATCGTTATCATTTTCTGTGAGAAAGGAAGGGTACTTAGCTGGTATTGTCGTGACAAAAGATGCGTGCATCCTGGTTCGTGGAGTTCGACACCTGACGAGGTTGGTGCTGGTGTTGTTATTGTCGTTTGGGCAGGGATTGTGTTGTGCAGGAGCAGAGGAGCATTTCGATGCATTTGCATTGGTCAAAATTTGATATTGGGCATTGGTTTTGTCGTGTAGACTCGTTTTAAAGTTTAGTTTTTGCTTTTGAAGCTTTGGACTTTAGTGCGACCAGATTAAGTTATGGCTGTTGTTGTTGTTTCAGCAGGCATTATTTTGTGGATGAGCTGAGCTTCACTTCGATGTGTTCAAATAGTTTAAGATTAGATATTGGAAATTTTAGTTTTTGGAATATTGCGTAAAGCAAAGGGACCAGATGAAGTTGTTGGTATTGTTGCTGCTTGGGCAGGGATTCTGTTGTGCAGGAGTCGAGATTCACTTCGATGCGTTTAGATTAGTCAAGATTTGGAATTGGGTATTGGTTTTGTTGTGTTTGATTGGATTAAGATTCATTTTGAAGTTTAGGTTTTGGAATATAGTATTAAGGAAAGGAACTAGTAATAAAAATTTTAATAAAGATTTGCCATAGAAATTTTAATAAAAATTTTAATAAAGATTTATCATAGAAATTGTAATAAAAATTTCAATAAAAATTTGCCATGAAAATTTAAATAAAATAAAATAGATTTGCGTGAACGAGTTTATAATTCAATAAATAAATTAATAAATATTAATAAACATTAAATACATTTTTAGTAATAATTACATTTTAATAAATTTCAATAAACGCAGCGCAGCGCGGTTACAAAATAAAAAAAAATTGATAGAGTTTGAAAGATTTTTCACGAATGGATAAATTCGTGAAGGGTTGTACACTTTTTCGTCCAGAAGAGAAAAACATTACGAGTTACAAAGTAGACCAGGTTCGACAAGAAATTAAAAAATTATTTCTCGTTCGAGACTGTCGACTTTTTCTATTTACAGATATTTCCAAGTTCCACTTGCATTTCTGATTTTATTCATTTATTAACAAATAAAGTTAATAAACTTTCTCACAGAATGTAAAATAAAAAATAAAAAGATAGACGAAACATAAAATAAAAAATTGTTTATTCAACACTTTTAAAATTATCCTTGAAGTAATTCAAATATATATAAAAAAAAAGAAAAAATAATACAAACTTAATTCACTTAATGTTTAAAATAAATTTTGTTAAAAAGATTGTTTATTCAATACTTTTAAACTTGTTCTTAAAGTAAATCAAATATTAAAAAAAAAAGAAAAAACAATGCAAACTTAATTCACTTAATGTTTAAAACAAATTTTGTTAAAAAGATTGTTTATTCAATACTTTTAAACTTATTCTTAAAGTAAATCAAATATTTAAAAAAAAAGAAGACACAATACAAACTTAATGCATTTAATGCTTAAAATAAATGAGAAATTGTTTATTCAACACTTTTAAACTTATCCTTAAAGTAATTTAAATATTTAAAAATAAAAAGAAATGAGGAAACAATTGTTTATTCAACACTTTTAAACTTATTCTTAAAGTAATTCAAATAACTAAAAAAAGAAAGAAAAAATAATACAAACTTAATTCACTTAATGTTTAAAACAAATTTTGTTAAAAAGCTTGTTTATTCAATAGTTTTAAACTTATTCTTAAAGTAATTCAAATAACTAAAAAAAAAAGAAAAAATAATACAAACTTAATGCACTTAATGTTTAAAAGAAATTTTGTTAAAAAGATTGTTTATTCAATACTTTTAAACTTATTCTTAAAGTAAATCAAATATTTAAAAAAAAAGAAGACACAATACAAACTTAATGCATTTAATGCTTAAAATAAATGAGAAATTGTTTATTCAACACTTTTAAACTTATCCTTAAATTAATTCAAATATTAAAAAAAAAGAAAAAACAATACAAACTTAATGTATTTAATGTTTAAAACAAATTTTGTTAAAAAGATTGTTTATTCAACACTTTTAAATTTATCCTTAAAGTAATTCAAAAACTCAGCTAATCTAGTCTAATCATAATTTGTTCAACTAATACCCGCCATTGATCACTATGAAATTATTTTTTATCTTTTTTCAGTACTACTTTTGGATCACAGTTGACGAATTTCCCAAAAACCGCTTAACGTTAAATAAAGTCAATTGCATTATCCTAGAAAATTCTTTTCATTGCTGCTTTTCAAGTACAGTTGACGAATATTCCCAAAAATATTCCCAAAATTATTTCATATTTTATTTTATTACTACTTTTCGAGCACAGTTGACGAGTATTTCCAAAAATTGCTTAACATTTTAATAAGGACAATTTCATTATCCTGCAATATTGTTTCTCATCCTTTTTAGTACTACTTTTTGAGCACAGTCGACAAATATTTCCCAAATAATATCCTTCAAAACCCAACCAATCTACTATAATCGTAATTTGTTGAATTACCATCCGCCATTGACAGCGAATCGAACGGTAATCCAAAGTTATATTCGAGCGTGGCCCTCGTTTTATCCGTGATGGCCTTGTCATGACGATTTCCTAAGCCCAGACCGTTACTCATCATGGCCCCGTGACTAGTTGTACAACAGAACGACTACACTGACGAGGTTATTTTAATCAACGAAACCACCACGTCCTCCTCCTCCTCTCCTCCCCCACCTCAGCGCACTCCATCTCGAAACCCTTACACAACAAGGGCGCGCACATGAAACCATAGCGCGGTAGCAGGGGCCAGACAACCGGATGTTATCATTTCTACAACATTTCCATTGTGCGCCGCATTTCATTCCACAAAACTTGTTTCACCGTTTTCTTTCTCCCTTGTTCGCGCTTTTTGTGCGTGCCTCCCATTATTTCTGTTACGTTTAACAATTAGACTTGCTCGCAATCTCTCTAATGCCACTCTCTCCTCTGCTCTTCCCTGCTCTCTCCCTTTTTCTCTTGCTGTGCTTTCTTTCTCTATTTCTCTGTCTCTTATCCTCTTTCTCTTTCTCTCTTTCTCTGTCTCTCTGCTGTGCTTTGCTCTGCTCTGCACTGCTCTCTCTCTTTCTCTTTCTCTCTTTCTCTTGCTGTGCTCTCTCTCTCTCTCTTTCTCCCTTTCTCTGTCTCTCTGCTCTGCTCTGCTCTGCTCTGCACTGATTTGCACTGCTCTGCACTGCTCTCTCTTTTTCTTTCTTTCTCTTCTGCTCTGCTCTGCACTGCTCTCTCTCTTTCTCTTTCTCTCTTTCTCTTGCTGTGCTCTCTCTCTCTCTCTTTCTCCCTTTCTCTGTCTCTCTGCTCTGCTCTGCTCTGCTCTGCACTGCTTTGCACTGCTTTGCACTGCTTTGCACTGCTCTGCACTGCTTTGCACTGCTCTGCACTGCTCTCTCTCTTTTTCTTTCTTTCTCTTCTGCTCTGCTCTGCACTGCTCTCTCTCTTTCTCTTGCTGTGCTCTCTCTCTCTCTCTCTTTCTCCCTTTCTCTGTCTCTCTGCTCTGCTCTGCTCTGCTCTGCTCTGCACTGCTTTGCTCTGTTCTGCTCTGCACTGCTCTCTCTTTTTCTTTTTTTCTCTTCTGCTCTGCTCTGCTCTCTCTTCTGCTTTCTCTCTCTCTCTTCCTCTTTCTCTCTCTTCTGCTCTCTCTCTCTCTCTCTCTTTTGCTCTGCACTGCTCTGCTCTGCTCTGCACTGCTCTGCACTGCTTTGCACTGCTCTGCACTGCTCTCTCTTTTTCTTTCTTTCTCTTCTGCTCTGCTCTGCTCTCTCTTCTGCTTTCTCTCTCTCTCTCTTCTGCTCTGCTCTGCTCTGCTCTCTCTTTTGGTCTCTCCCTCTTTCTCTTTCTCTCTCTTTTGTTCTGCTCTGCTCTGCTCTGTTCTGCTCTGCTCTGCACTGCTCTGCACTGCTCTGCACTGCTCTGCTCTGCTCTCTCTCTTTTTCTTTCTTTCTCTTCTGCTCTGCTCTGCTTTCTCTTCTGCTTTCTCTCTCTCTCTCTTCCTCTTTCTCTATCTTCTGCTCTGCTCTGCTCTGCTCTGCTTTCTCTTCTGCTCTGCTTTACTCTGCTCTCTCTATTTCTCTATCTTCTGCTCTGTTCTCTCTCTTTCTCTATTTTCTGCCCTCTCTCTCTCTCTCTCTCTTTCTCTCGAGTTTTAGACTAAAATGAATATTAAACTTTCGACGCGTGGATGATTCATTTTTTCTCTAGGTTTGGATCGAGGCTTTTATTGGTCCAGAGAATTGTGTGGTGGGGGTTGTTATTGGATATGGCTGATGCAAAGTGATTGAAAGTATTTTGGGGTTGTTTTTGCGGGTTCGTTTAATTTGTTGCGTACGTTTGATTAATTAACTTTTTTTGAGAAAATACTGCTACATGGTCTGACAATATTGTGAAGGAAGAACTGAATTTGTTCGTTGTTTCATTTTGAAATTGTCAAAATAACGAGAAGGAACCTTTGTTCTTGTGCTTTTGGACGTAGATGTAATTAATTTCTGTTATGAAACTGAAACAAAATTTGTTGTATAGAATTAATTATTGTTGCATAGAATTTTACAATAAATCGAAACCTTTGGGGTTGCGTTTTCGCACGTTTGTTTAATTAATTTTTACTCAAAGAGTAGTTATACATTGTTTACCAATATTATGAAGGAGAAACAGAATTTGTTTATTATTTTGTTTTGAAATTGTCGAACTAAAAATTAAATACTTTGAAAAATTGCGTTGCATTGAACATTGCAATGAATTGAATCCTTTGTGGTTGTATTAAATTTGGGTGTTGATGTAATTAATTTTTGTTACGAAGGAGAAACAGAATTTGTGAGTTCTTTTATTTTGAAATTGCCAAAATAAAAATTGCATACTTTGAAAAATTACGTTGTGTAGAATTTTAGAATGAATTGGAGCCTTTGTACTTGAGTTTTTGCTTGTTTGTTTAATTAGTTGGGCACGTTTGTTTAAATAATTTCTTTTGAAAGAGAGTAGTTAGACATAGTTTACCAATATTATGAAGGAGAAACAGAATTTGTTTATTATTTTGTTTTGAAATTGTCGAAATAAAAATTAAATACTTTGAAAAATTACGTTGCATTGAACATTGCAATGAATTGAATCCTTTGTGGTTGTATTAAATTTGGATGTTGATGTAATTAATTTTTGTTACGAAGGAGAAACAGAATTTGTGAGTTCTTTTATTTTGAAATTGCCAAAATAAAAATTGAATACTTTGAAAAATTACGTTGTGTAGAATTTTAGAATGAATTGGAGCCTTTGTACTTGAGTTTTTGCTTGTTTGTTTAATTAGTTGGGCACGTTTGTTTAAATAATTTCTTTTGAAAGAGAGTAGTTAGACATAGTTTACCAATATTATGAAGGAGAAACAGAATTTGTTTATTATTTTGTTTTGAAATTGTCGAAATAAAAATTAAATACTTTGAAAAATTGCGTTGCATTGAACATTGCAATGAATTGAATCCTTTGTGGTTGTATTAAATTTGGGTGTTGATGTAATTAATTTTTGTTACGAAGGGGAAACAGAATTTGTAAGTTCTTTTATTTTGAAATTGCCAAAATAAAAATTGCATACTTTGAAAAATTACGTTGTACAGAACTTTACAATGAATCGTTACTTTTGGGGTTGCGTTTTTGCACGTTTCTTTAATTAATTTCTGCTGAGAGAGCAGTGGCACATGGTCTGACAATATTATGAAGGAAACACAGGATTTGTTCGTTATTTTATTCAGAAATTGTCAAAATAAAAATTACTGCTGTAAAGAATGTTACAATAAATTGAAACCTTTGTGGTTGTGTTAAATTTGGACATTGGTGGAATTAATTTCTGCTGAGAGAGTAGTGACACATAGCCTGCCAATGTTATAAAAGAGAAACAGAGTTTGCTTATTTTTTTGTTTAGAAATTGTCAAAAAAAAAATTACGTTGTCCAGAACTTTACAATAAATTGAAACTTTTATGGTTGTTAATTAAATTTGGATGCAGGTGCAATTAATTTCTGTTATGATAGAGAAACAGAATTTGTTCGTTTTATTGTTCTGAAACTGTCAAAATGGTAATTAGATATTTTGAAAAATTACGTTTTACAGAATTTTCGAATTAATCGAATCCTTTGGTTGGTTGTATTAAATGTGTTCGTGGGTGTAATTAATTTCTGTTATGACAGAGAAACAGAATTTGTTCGTTTTATTGTTCTGAAACAGTCAAAATGGTAATTAGATATTTTGAAAAATTACGTTTTACAGAATTTTCGAATTAATCGAATCCTTTGGTTGGTTGTATTAAATGTGTTCGTGGGTGTAATTAATTTCTGTTACGATAGAGAAACAGAATTTGTTCGTTTTATTGTTCTGAAACTGTCAAAATGGTAACTAGATATTTTGAAAAATTACGTTTTACAGAATTTTCGAACTAATCGAATCCTTTGGTTGGTTGTATTAAATGTGTTCGTGGGTGTAATTAATTTCTGTTACGACAGAGAAACAGAATTTGTTCGTTTTATTGTTCTGAAACTGTCAAAATGGTAATTAGATATTTTGAAAAATTACGTTTTACAGAATTTTCGAATTAATCGAATCCTTTGGTTGGTTGTATTAAATGTGTTCGTGGGTGTAATTAATTTCTGTTACGACAGAGAAACAGAATTTGTTCGTTTTATTGTTCTGAAACTGTCAAAATGGTAATTAGATATTTTGAAAAATTACGTTTTACAGAATTACGTTGCATAGAACTATAAAACTGAATTGCTGCGACACATAAGACACTTAGAAGCGCCATTCTGTAATATGGATCTGTAGAAATTAAATGCTTTGAATGTTAAATGATGCTAACACCTTTGAACGTTAAACTGCCCTCGAAATTTTCCGTTAAATGCTGTGAAACGAGTGATTGCTTTGTGAACGCATTGATTTCACACTCGACGCTTCGAACGCGTTCGAATTTCAACGTAATTTGCTTGGTGAATTCAGCAAATCCAGCAGGTCGATGCAACAGGAATATTCATTTTTAACTTTCATTTTTAAACGACCATAACTTTTTTTCTAATCAATTTTATTCATCAAAATACCATTAGAATCAGTAAAACGTTGCCAACGAGATAGGAGTACAGTTAAAAAAAAATATTAT
The DNA here is from genome assembly GCF_050948175.1 of Xylocopa sonorina. Classification (NCBI taxonomy): domain Eukaryota; kingdom Metazoa; phylum Arthropoda; class Insecta; order Hymenoptera; family Apidae; genus Xylocopa; species Xylocopa sonorina. The sequence continues at coordinate 4,155,265 of NW_027490090.1, forward strand.
TTAAATATTAATCGCAAAATATAATTTTATAATTTTATATTCTTCTAATAAATTTTATTAATCGAAATAAAAATTATTGGAATCTGTGCAACGTTGCAAATTAGATAGAAGTTCACTTAAATAAATTTTATAATTTTATATTTTTCTAATAAATTTTGTTAATCAAAATAAAATATATTATTTAAATATTAATCGCAAAATATAATTTTATAATTTTATATTCTTCTAATAAATTTTATTAATCGAAATAAAAATCATTGGAATCAGTAAAACGTTGCCAACGAGATAGGAGTGCATTTAAAAAAAAATATTATTTAAATATTAATCGCAAAATATAATTTTATAATTTCATATTTTTCTAATAAATTTTATTAATCGAAATAAAAACCATTGGAATCTGTGCAACGTTGCAAATTAGATAGAAGTTCACTTAAATAAATTTTATAATTTTATATTTTTCTAATAAATTTTATTAATCGAAATAAAAATCATTGGAATCTGTGCAACGTTGCGAATTAGATAGAAGTTCACTTAAATAAATTTTATAATTTTATATTTCTCTAATAAATTTTGTTAATCAAAATAAAATATATTATTTAAATATTAATCGCAAAATATAATTTTATAATTTTATATTCTTCTAATAAATTTTATTAATCGAAATAAAAATCATTGGAATCTGTGCAACGTTGCAAATTAGATAGAAGTTCACTTAAATAAATTTTATAATTTTATATTTTTCTAATAAATTTTGTTAATCAAAATAAAATATATTATTTAAATATTAATCGCAAAATATAATTTTATAATTTTATATTCTTCTAATAAATTTTGTTAATCGAAATAAAAATCATTGGAATCTGTGCAACGTTGCAAATTAGATAGAAGTTCACTTAAATAAATTTTATAATTTTATATTTTTCTAAGAAATTTTGTTAATCAAAATAAGAACCATATCAATTTTATTATTTAAAATAAGAATTATTAGAATCGATGCAACGTTGCAAATGAGATACAATTTTATTTCTATGGCTAAAATAAAATTTCGAATTTCTAGAGGCAAGAAAAGAGGTCTTCCAACCATTTTTTGGCATTGTTTTGTTATTCAAGCATTTCTAACGCGAGATATTGTCCAGAAAAATGAAATATAATTTTATTTATGTCACTAAACTAAAAATTTCACACTTTTAGAGGCAACCAAAGTGGCCTTCAAGTCGTTTTTTGGCATTGTGTTTAGTTTTTCTCACATTTCTAACGTAAATTGTTGTCGAAATGCTTGAAAAAATGGCAGTCGATGGACGACAAGGAAGGATATCAGTTTTTAACTTTCATTTTTACTAAATTTTACAATTTTATATTTTTCTAATAAATTTTGTTAACCCAAATAAGAAGAATATAAATTTTCTGAATCAAAATAAGAACCATTAGAATTAGTAAAACATTGCCAACGAGATACAATTTTATTTATGTCGCTAAACTAAAATTTGAAGGTTGCAGAGGACTTCAGGACGTTTCTTGGCATTGTTTTCAGTTATTCAAGCACCTCTAACGCGATATGTCGTCGAGAAAATCAAAATATAATTTTATTTATGTCGCTAGAGTAAAATTTCAGACTTTCAGAGGACTCCAAAGTGGTTTTTGGCATTGTTTTTAGCTTTTCAAGCATTTCTAACGCAAGATATTGTCCAGAAAAATGAAATATAATTTTATTTATGTCACTAAACTAAAAATTTCAGACTTTTGGAGGCAACCAAAGAGGCCTTCAAGTCGTTTTTTGGCATTGTTTTTAGTTTTTCTCACATTTCTAACGTAAATTGTTGTGGAAATGCTTGTAAAAGTGGTAGTCGATGGACGACAAGGAAGGATATCAATTTTTAACCTACATTTTTACTAAATTTTACAATTTTATATTTTTCTAATAAATTTTGTTAACCCAAATAAGAAGAATATAAATTTTCTGAATCAAAATAAGAACCATTAGAATTAGTAAAACATTGCCAACGAGATACAGTTTTATTTATGTCGCTAAACTAAAATTTGAAGGTTGCAGAGGACTTCAGGATGTTTCTTGGCATTGTTTTTAGTTATTCAAGCACTTCTAACGCGATATGTCGTCGAGAAAATCAAAATACAATTTTATTTATGTCGCTAGAGTAAAATTTCAGACTTTCAGAGGACTCCAAAGTGGTTTTTGGCATTGTTTTTAGCTTTTCAAGCATCTCTAACGCAAGATATTGTCCAGAAAAATGAAATATAATTTTATTTATGTCACTAAACTAAAAATTTCAGACTTTTAGAGGCAACCAAAGAGGCCTTCACGTTGTTTTATGTCATTGTTTTTAGTTTTTCAAGCATTTCTCGTGCGAGATGGTTGAAAAAGTGGTAGTCGATGGACGAAAGGTCAGATATAAGTATAAAGGGTGGTCCAATGGTTCGCAGCCCAACTGAAACGCACCTTTTGTGTCCACCTCGTCATTGAAACGCGTGATCGAGTATTGTCACGAAGAAGAATTGGACCTACGAGAATTGGATCGCCACGAAATCGAGCAAACCATCATTCTATAGCACGTTTGTTAATAGTATCTTGGCCACAAGCTTTATTTAGATTGCGAGCCTCAAAGTTGCACAAAAATACTGCTTTTCATTGCCTTTTTGTATTATTTGGTATTTACAAAATGATTAAAATCTAGCTGTAATTAACATCGATTGTGTAATGTTTGTAGTCAAAATAAAGAGCAGATTCTAAGCTTTAAATTGATGTCTATATTTGTTGGCAATATTTATTTCAAAATTTATTAAAATTTATTAAAATAATTTTTATACTCAAATTATTTGGTATTGACAAAATGATTAAAATCTAGCTGTAATTAAAATCGATTGTGTAATGTTTGTAGTCAAAATAAAGAGCAGATTCTAAGCTTTAAATTGATGTCTATATTTGTTGGCAATATTTATTTCAAAATTTATTAAAATTTATTAAAATAATTTTTATACTCAAATTATTTGGTATTGACAAAATGATTAAAATCTAGCTGTAATTAAAATCGATTGTGTAATGTTTGTAGTCAAAATGAAGAGCAGATTCTAAGCTTTAAATTGATGTCTATATTTGTTGGCAATATTTATTTCAAAATTTATTAAAATTTATTAAAATAATTTTTATACTCAAATTATTTGGTATTGACAAAATGGTTAAAATCTAGCTGTAATTAAAATCGATTGTGTAATGTTTGTAGTCAAAATGAAGAGCAGATTCTAAGCTTTAAATTGATGTGGATATTTGCTTGACAATGTTTATTTAAAAATTTATTAAAATTAGAAAAGTCTGAATACAAAAACTAATAATATTAAATTGTACTTAAATTTGTATAATATTAAAAAATTTGTAGTTACATTTGTGTAATATTTATAATATTTGTAGTCAAAATGAAGAGTGGATTCTAAACTTTAAAATTATGTCTATATATGTTGAAAATATTTATCTGAAAATTTATTAAAATTAGATAAATTTGAATATTAAAACTCACATTCATTTTGTATGGACCTAATAATAATAAAAAATTTATAATTAAATTTATATAATATTAATAAATTTGTAGTTAAAATAAAGAGTAAATTATAAGCTTTAAAATGATGTATGTATATTAATTTATTGACAATATTAATTTCAAAATTTATTAAAATTAGAAAAGTCTGAATACAAAAATTGACATTGATTTTGCATGGATCTAATAATATTAAAAAATTTCTAGTTAAATTTGAATAATATTAATAATATTCTTCTTCGAAACTTAAACCTTGAAATTCTGTTCTTCAAAGATTATCTTCAAAGCTTAAATCTTGCAAGGTTTAAGCTTGCTCTGAAGGAAATTGCAAGGTTTAAGCTTCGAAGAAGAAAATTGCAAGGTTTAAGCTTTGGAGAAGAAAATTGCAATGTTTAAGCTTCGAAGAAGAGAATAACAAAGTTTAAGCTTTGGTGAAGAAAATTGTAAGGACTAAGCTTGCTCTGAAGGGAATTGCAAGGTTTTAGCTTTGATGTTAAGCTTTGAAGAAGAAAATTTCAAAGTTTAAGCTCTAAAGAAGAGAATTGCAAGGTTTTAGCTTTGAAAATCAGCTTTGAAGAAGAGAATTGCAAGATTTAAACTTGGAAGAAGAAAATTGCAAGGTTTAAGCTATGAAGAAGAGAATTGCAAGGTTTTAGCTTTGAAGCTAAGCTTTGGAGAAGAAAGTTGCAAAATTTAAGCTCTAAAGAAGAGAATTGCAAGTTTTAAGCTTTGAAGTGCAGCTTTGAAGAAGAGAATTGCTAGGTTTAAGCTTTAAGAAAAAAAATTGTAAAGTTTTAACTTCGAAGAAGAGAATTGCAAGGTTTAATCTTCCTCTGAACAGAATTGCAAGTTTCAATCTTTGAAGTTAAACTTTGAAGAAGAGAAGTTTATATTCTATCTCTCAAGTCTTAAGTTTATCTCTCAAAATGTGCTAATCTTCACTTCGAAACATACAACTTCCACTCAATCTTATCGATAACAATTGCGAGTTTCTTTTTTTTCTCTCTTTACTTCTTTCTTGGACACTGTAGAACTGCAGCACCCCCTATTTCTACTTAATTTATCGATAGCAATAAGTTTCTTCCTTTTTCTCTTCTTTAATCCTTCATTGGACACTGTAAAACTGCAGCACCCTCTATTTCTATTTAATGTTATCCATATCAATTGATATAATGAGTTCCTTTTTCTATAATTATTTCTTGGCCACTGTGGAGCTGCAGCACCCCCTACTTCTACTTAATATTTTCGACAGCAATTGATATAATGAGTTTCGTTTTCTTTAAGTCTTTCTTGGGCACTGTAGAACTGCAGCACCCCCTATTTCTACTTGATATTTATCGAGAGTAACGAGACTCTTTCTTTTTTTCTTCCTTAATTCTTTCTTAGACACTGTAGAACTGCGGCATCCACTATTTCCACTTGACATTATCGATAGCAATTGGTATAATTCTTCTTTAATTCCTTCTTGGGCACTGTGGAACTGCAGCACATCCTATTTCTACTTAATATTATCGATAGCAATAAGTTTCTTCCTTTTTCTCTTCTTTAATCCTTCATTGGATACTGTAGAACTACAGCACCCTCTATTTGTATTTAATATTATCAATAGCAATGAGTTTCTCTTCCATTTTGATCTTTAATTCTTTCTTGGACACTGTGGAAACTGCAGCATGCCCTATTTCTATTTAATATTGTCGAGAGCAATGAGTTTCTGTCTTTTTTTCTTCCTTAATTTTTTGTTGAACACTGTGGAACTGCAGCACCCCCTATTTCTTCTTGATATTATCCATAGCAATTGGTATAACTTCTTTAATTCCTTCTTGGACACTGTGCAACTGCAGCACCCCCTATTTCTATTTGATATTATCGATAGCAATGAGTTCCCTTCCTTTTTCTTCTTCAATTCCTTCTTGGACACTGTAAAACTGCAGCACCCCTTATTTCTACATAACATTGTCGATAACAATTGGTATAACGAGTTTCTTTTCCTTTTTTTCAATTTAATTCTTTCTTGGACATTGTCAAACTGCAGCACCCCTTTTTCTACTTAATATTATCAACAGCAATAAGTTTTTTTCTTTTTTTCTTCTTTAATTCTTCCTTGGACACTGTGGATCTGCAACACCCACCATTTATACTTGATATTGTCGATAGCAATGTGTTTTTCTTTTTTTCTTCTTTAATTCTTTCTTGGATACTGTGGAACTGCAGCACCCTTTATTTCTATTTAATATTGTCGCTAGCAATTGATATAATCAGTTTCTTTTTTTTTAATTCTTTCTTGGGCACTGTGGAACTACAGCACCACCTATTTCTACTTGATATTGTCGACAGCAATAAGTTTCTTCCCTTTTCTCTTCTGTAATCCTTCATTGGACACTGTAAAACTGCAGCACCCCTTATTTCTACTTAATATTATCGACAGCAATTGATATAATGAGTTTCCTTCTCCTTTATTCCTCCTTGGACACTGTGGAACTGCAGCACCCCCTACTTCTACTTAATATTGTCGCTAGCAATTGATATAATGAGTTTCCTTTCCTTTTTTTCTCTTTAATTCTTCCTTGGACGCTGCAAAACTGCAGTACCCCCTATTTCTACTTAATATTATCGACAGCAATTAGTATAACGAGTTTCTTTCTTTTTTTCCTTCTTCAGTTCTTTCTTTGCACTTGTACAGTAGATAATCCTTAAGCTCAACGTTCTTACCTTTTCGATAATAAAAAAGCAAAATATGCTGAAAATTCTGCTTTTGATTTCTCATATTCGATGGGATACGAAAAGAAAAATTTTGCGCTCAACTAAGCAAAATAATTGTCATTTAACTTTAAATTAGTAGTGGATTGAAAGCATAATGACAAAAAAAAATCGCTGTAAGCTTCCAGAAAACCACAATCTTTGACCCAAACACGAAAAAAAGAAACTCCACAGCCCAGTAACCAAATCAACCACAAAACCAACACCAATTATCCCAAGAAACCCACAATCTTCAACCCCAACACTACCAAAGAAGCTACATCTCAACCAACCCAATGTCCCCAAAAACCCACAACGACTGATTCTCGTCTCTTCGTTGACATATCCTATAACTACTTCTCGAACAATCCAATATTGAGACTACTGTTCCCAAATATACGATAACAACCCAATATAACGATAACAAGTTGGTTGCAAATGAAACTGCTTACAGAAAACCACAATCTTTGACTCAAGCATAAAAAACAAACGTGACTACTTTTCGAACAACCCAATATCGAGACTACTGTTCGAAGAACCCAATATAATGACAACAAGTTGGTTATAAATGAAACTGATTACAGAGAACCACAATCTTTGTTCCAAGCACGTAAAAAAAAAGATGTCACAACCCAATATATCTAATCTACCAATATAATGACAACAAGTTGGTTACAAACGAATTCTGCAAGCTTCCAGAAAACCACAATCTTTGCCCCAAACACGAAAGAAATGAACTCCACAACTCAGTACATCAAATCTACCAATACAATGTCAACAAATTCCTTACTAATAAAACTGTAAGCTTCCAAGAAACCACAATCTTTAACGAAAACATAAAAAAAAAACTCCACAACCCAATACATCAAGTGTACCATTAAAACGACAACAAGTAACTTAAGAAACCCACAATCTTCGAGCCTAGTATAAAAAAGGACACTATTTCTCGAACAACCCAATATAACGACGCAATCTTTGACCCAAGCACGAAAAAATAACTAAAAAAATAACACCAAGTTGGTTACAAATCATAAAGCTCTCGCAATAAAAGCACAATAATTGTCCCAGGCATGGAAAAAAATGCGACTACCCAATATACCAAATATAATGACAATAAGTTGGTCACTAAGCAATTTACCTTCAGAAAACCACACTCTTTGGTCCTAGTATGAGAAAACGAGAATACTGTTCGAACAACTCAATATAATGCCAACAAGTTGGTCATAAATGTAGCTGCAAGCTTCCAGAAAACCACAATCCATGGCCCAAAGCGTGAAAAAAACGCAACTACTTCTCGAACAACCCAATATAACGACAACAAGTTGCTTACTAACGAATCTGTCCCCAGAAAATCACGATCCATGCCCCAAAGCGTGAAAAAAAACGCAACTACTTCTCGAACAACCCAATATAACGACAACAAGTTGCTTACTAACGAATCTGTCGCCAGAAAACCACAATCCATGGCCCAAAGCGTGAAAAAAACGCAACTACTTGTCGAACAACCCAATATAACGGCTACAAGTTGATTACTGACGAATTTGTCGCTGGAAAACCACACTCTTTGATCCTGGTATGAGAAAACGAATCTACTTTCAGAGCAATCCAATATAATGACATCAAATTGGTTACTAACGAATCTATTTCCAGAAAACCACAATCCATGCCCCAAAGCGTGAAAAAAAACGCAACTACTTCTCGAACAACCCAATATAACGACAACAAGTTGCTTACTAACGAATCTGTCACCAGAAAACCACAATCCATGGCCCAAAGCGTGAAAAAAACGCAACTACTTCTCGAACAACCCAATATAACGGCTACAAGTTGATTACTGACGAATTTGTCGCTGGAAAACCACACTCTTTGATCCTGGTATGAGAAAACGAATCTACTTTCAGAGCAATCCAATATAATGACATCAAATTGGTTACTAACGAATCTATTTCCAGAAAACCACAATCCATGCCCCAAAGCGTGAAAAAAAACGCAACTACTTTTCGAACAACCCAATATAACGACAACAAGTTGCTTACTAACGAATCTGTCGCCAGAAAACCACAATCCATGGCCCAAAGCGTGAAAAAAACGCAACTACTTCTCGAACAACCCAATATAACGGCTACAAGTTGATTACTGACGAATTTGTCGCTGGAAAACCACACTCTTTAATCCTGGTATGAGAAAACGAATCTACTTTCAGAGCAATCCAATATAATGACATCAAATTGGTCACTAACGAATCTATTTCCAGAAAACCACAATCCATGGCCCAAAGCGTGAAAAAAACGCAACTACTTGTCGAACAACCCAATATAACGACAACAAGTTGCTTACTAACGAATCTGTCCTCAGAAAATCACGATCCATGGCCCAAAGCGTGAAAAAAAACGCAACTACTTCTCGAACAACCCAATATAACGGCTACAAGTTGATTACTGACGAATTTGTCGCTGGAAAACCACACTCTTTGATCCTGGTATGAGAAAACGAATCTACTTTCAGAGCAATCCAATATAATGACATCAAATTGGTTACTAACGAATCTATTTCCAGAAAACCACAATCCATGCCCCAAAGCGTGAAAAAAAACGCAACTACTTCTCGAACAACCCAATATAACGACAACAAGTTGCTTACTAACGAATCTGTCACCAGAAAACCACAATCCATGGCCCAAAGCGTGAAAAAAACGCAACTACTTCTCGAACAACCCAATATAACGGCTACAAGTTGATTACTGACGAATTTGTCGCTGGAAAACCACACTCTTTGATCCTGGTATGAGAAAACGAATCTACTTTCAGAGCAATCCAATATAATGACATCAAATTGGTTACTAACGAATCTATTTCCAGAAAACCACAATCCTTGACCCAAGCACGAGAAAAAAACTCCACAACCCAATATACCAATATAATGCCACCAAGTTGGTTACAAATGAAGCTGCTTACAGAGAACCACAATCTTTGATCCAAGCACGAAAAAAAACGCGACTATCCAATATACCAATATAATGACAAGTTGGTTACTAACGAATGTGTCTTCAGAAAACCACAATCTTTGACCCAAAGCACAAAAAAAGGAAGTTCGACAACCCAATAACCAAATCAACCACAAAACCAACGCCAAGTAACTCAAGAAACCCACGATTTTCCTTCTCAGCAGTACCAAAGAACCAAGGAAACTGCATGCCAAACAACCAAATGTCCCCCAAAACTTCGTTGACGTATCGAAATAGTCCAACAAAAACATTCCGCCTAGTATATTCGGATCATTAAAATGTGCGAGAACATAAAAGAGGAGAAAGGAGTCGCCGCGCCACAGCGTTGGCTGAGAGAACGACAGAGGAAGAGAGGAAAATAGAGAAAGAAAGAGAAGGAACCACTGAGAATGGCACTAGAAAGAGAGAGAGAGAACTACAGAGAAAGAGAAAGAAAGAGAGAACCACTGAGAACGCCACGAGAAAGAGAGAGGACCACTGAGAACGACGCGAGATGGAGAAAGAAAGGCAGCAAGAGTGAACCACTGAGTATGACACTAGATAGAGAGAAAGAAAGCAAGAGATAACCACTGAGAGTGACACGAGATAGAGAGAAAGAAGGAGAAAGAGAGAAAGCAAGAGAGAATCACTGAGTATGACACGAGATAGAAAAAGAAAGGAAGCAAGAGAGAACCACTGAGAATGACACGAGATAGGGAGATAGAGAAAGAAAGAAAGCAAGAAAGAGAGAACCACTGAGAATGACACAAGAAATAGAAAAAGATAGAGAAAGAAAGCAAGCAAGAAAGAGAGAACCACTGAGTACGACACTAGATAGAGAGAAAGAGAGAACCACTGAGAATAACGAAAGCAGGTGGGGGCATCGCGCGAGAAAGAGAGAAAGCAAAGCCCAAAGTCGAACAGAGAGGCGACGTCGTCCAGAAAGAAAGGCTCTGGCGGACAATCACAGAGAAAATCAGATGGAACGGGGGAAAAAGAGGAATACACAAGCGTAGCGAGCAGAAAGGCCCCGGTGCAGGACGCCCTGGCGTAGAACGGGGACGGTGGAAAAAGCGAGGATGAGGAGGAGGAGGCGGTGGAGGAGGAGGAGGACTCTGTACTCAGTGCATGCAATCTTTTTAATTATGAAAACACGGCTTTGTGTTTCATTTTGTTTTGTCGTCAGGGGCGCTATTCTATTCGGGGCCGAAACCCCTCCGTTCCTCCTTCCTCATCCGGCTCAGCCTGCCTCTTCCTTTCCTTTCTTCTCTCCTCTCCTCTTTTTTTTTATATTATAACGCGCGCGCGCGCGCGCGAGAGCCCAACTTGGCGAGGGTGTGCAGGGCTGGATAGGGTTCAGTAGGAGGAGCAGAGATAGGGCAGGGTGAGATTGCTTTAGTAATGAATTACATGGCTTCGGGGTACGTGCCTGTCTGACGCTGCTGCAACCAACCAGCATCGCTTTCTGCCTTGCTCTCCGCTTCTTCTGCCTTCTCTGACACTCTCCATCGTCATCTTACGCTCTCCTTGCAACTGTCTCTCTCATTCTCTGCACTGTTCGACCAGGAAGTAACGACATTAAGAAGAGAGTGGAGCTCGAGGAGGAACTCTGTGAACAATATCGAGAGGAGAGGAGGAGAGGAAGGTAAACAAACGAAGACGAAGATTCTTGGAGCGTAGAAAAAATGGAAAGCAGAATTCTGCGCGATAGGATTTAGCGAATTTTCCACAACAGGGGTGTGTACTTATCTACGCGAGGCTGTGGACACGCCCAGAGAGCGGCTGGGCCAATCGCGAGCCGCGTAGCCAATCCCAGCGCGAGCCGCGTTACTCCTGGCTTGATCGAGGGTGAACTGACGAAAGGAGACTTCAGTTTCCTCGGTGTCGTCTGTCGAGAACGGTGAACTCGACTCTCCGCCGTCGCGAGGGACCAGCAGGGAACCGTGGTCGTCGCACGGGAACAGATTCGAGGGAATTGAGGGATGGCAGGACCGTATCTGTCGCCGCTTGGTCCGCAGGCCGATTTGCTCACCGAGTACATGTTCGGAAGACGTCGTCAGGTCAGTGTACGTTCTTTTTTCACCTTCTCTGATGGTCGTCAGGCTTCTTGCGTTTCGCGGTTCTTCAGCTGAAACCTTGTGGCGGTTGTTTGTTGGCAATTTTTGGGCAATTTTCGTGTAAAACTTTGGGGATTGTTGGTAATTGGCAAGTGCTTGGCGGCATAAAACTTGAAAACTCGAGTTTCACGAAATTTTTTTATTTGAAATTCATACAAGAGATGATTAAAATAAAATAAGAAAAATTGCGTTCGTAAAGTTGAACACTAATGGCGGTTGTTTGTTGGGGATTTTCTTCAATTTTCGTGTAAAAGTTTGAGCATTGTTGATAATTGGCAAGTGCTTGGAGTCTTTGATGGCTAACGAAGAAGTTTTATATCTGTAGCAGAAATTGTTCGAATAAAATAATAAATAATAACTTTGAGATGTTATAATGCAAAGCATTTGTCAGCTTTGGCGCTTAAAATTTGAAAATTCAATTTTTACTAATTTTTACTAATTTCTATCTGTGAAAGATATCTATAGAAGATTGATATCTGTAGAAGAAATTAATGTTAATATTATTTAGTATGAAATAATAAATAATAGTTGTTGCAAGGTTTATCGTCTTCACGGCATAAAACTTGAAAACTCGAGTTTCACGAAATTTTTTTATTTGAAATTCGTACAAGAGATGATTAAAATAAAATAAGAAAAATTGCGTTCGTAAAGTTGAACACTAGTGGCGGTTGTTTGTTGCCGATTTTTGGGCAATTTTCGTGTAAAACTTTGGGGATTGTTGGTAATTGGCAAGTGCTTGGCGGCATAAAACTTGAAAACTCGAGTTTCACGAAATTTTTTTATTTGAAATTCATACAAGAGATGATTAAAATAAAATAAGAAAAATTGCGTTCGTAAAGTTGAACACTAATGGCGGTTGTTTGTTGGGGATTTTCTTCAATTTTCGTGTAAAAGTTTGAGCATTGTTGATAATTGGCAAGTGCTTGGCGTCTTTGATGGCTAATGAAGAAGTTTTATATCTGTAGCAGAAATTGTTCGAATAAAATAATAAATAATAACTTTGAGATGTTATAATGCAAAGCATTTATCAGCTTTGGCGCTTAAAATTTGAAAATTCAATTTTTACTAATTTTTACTAATTTCTCTAATTTCTATCTGTGAAAGATATCTATAGAAGATTGATATCTGTAGAAGAAATTAATGTTAATATTATTTACTATGAAATAATAAATAATAGTTGTTGCAAGGTTTATCGTTTTCACGGCATAAAACTTGAAAACTCGAGTTTCACGAAATTTTTTTATTTGAAATTCATACAAGAGATGATTAAAATAAAATTAGAAAAATTGCGTTCGTAAAGTTGAACACTAATGGCGGTTGTTTGTTGAGGCTTTTTTTGAATTTTCGTGTAAAAGTTTGGGGATTGTTGGTAATTGGCAAGTGCTTGGCGTCTTTGATGACTAATAAAGGAGTTTTATATACAGAAAAGAAATTGTTAAAATGAAATAATAAATAATTGCGTTCTTGCTCTAAATCAATTTTTACTAAATTTTCTTATCTGGTATCTGTAGAAGGAATTAATATTAATATTGCTTAGAATGAAATAATAAATAATAATTGTTGCAAAGTTTATCGACGCATCAAACTTGAAAACTCGAGTTTTATTAAATTTTCTTGTTTAAAATCCATACGAGAAGTTGTTAAAATAAAATAGTAAATAACGTTGTTGCTACAAAGCCATAATGCAAAGTACTTATCATGTGCAAGCGCTTGAAATTTGAGACATATCAATTTGAATTTTTGCTAAATTGTTTTATTTGAAATTCATACAAGAAATGGTTAGAATAAAATAAGAAATAATGCGTTCGTAAAGTTGCACTCTAGTGGCGGTTGTTGGTTGGGTTTATTTTTCGAATCGTTAATAACTGTTAATACGAAGTGCTTAATGTCTTCGATGCCTAATAATAATTGAAAAAATTAATTTTACGAAGTTTCATATTCACACGAGAAATTGTTAAAATGAAATAATAAATAATAATTGTTGCGAAGTTATAATGTAAAGTATTTATCACTTTTGGCGCTTAAAAATTGAGACATCGATTTTTACTAAATATTTTTAAATTTGAAATTTATACAAAAAATGGTTCGAATAAAATAAAAAATAATGCGTTCGTAAAGTTGTTTATTGGGGCTTTTTTTGAGTACTCGCGTACAAGTTTGGGGGTTGTTGATAATAGAAAAGTGCTTGGCGTTTTCGATGACTAATGAAAAAGTTTTATATCTGTACGAGAAATTGTTGGAATAAAATGATAAATAATAATTGTAAAGTTCATCGTCTTTAACGCATAAAACTTGAAAACTCGAATTCTAATGAATTTCCTTATTCGAAATCCAACCCAAAAATTGTTGGAATAAAGTAATAAATAATAATTGTTGCGAAGTTATGATGTAAAGTATTTATCACTTTTGGCGCTTAAAATTTGAAAAATCAATTTTTACTAAATTTCCTTATTTGAAATCCAAACGAGAAATTGTTGAAATAAAATAATAAATAATAATTGTTGCGAAGTTATGATGTAAAGTATTTATCACTTTTGGCGCTTGAAAATTGAAAAAGTCGAGTTTTACTAAATTTCCATATTTAATATGCATACGAGAAATTGTTAAATAATAAATAATAGTTTTTTTATTTGAAATTTACACAAAAAATGGTTAGAATAAAATGATAAATAATGCGTTCGTAAAGTTGCACTCTAGTGGCGGTTGTTGGTTGGGTTTATTTTTGGAATCGTTAATAACTGTTAATACGAAGTGCTTAATGTCTTCGACGCGTAATAATAATTGAAAAAATTATTTTTACGAAGTTTCATATCCATACGAGTAGTTATTGAAATAAAATAATAAATAACGTTGTTGTTATAAATCAAATTTTACTAAATTTCTTCATTTGACATCTGTAGAAGAAATTAATGTTAATATTAATGTTATTTGGAATGAAATAATAAATAATAATTGGTGTAAAGTTTATCGTCTTCAACGCTTAAAACTTAAAACCTCGTTTATTAAATTTGCTTGAATTCAAATTTGAAATTCAAACGAGAAATTGTTGGAGTAAAATAATAACTAAAATTGTTTTTGCAAAACTTATCGCCTTCGACGCTCGAAACCTGAGAAATCCTGAAAAAATACATTTTTATTAAATATTTTTAAATTTAAAATTCATACAAGAAATGGTTAGAATAAAATAAGAAATAATGCGTTCATAAAGTCATCATCTAGTGGCGGTTATTAGGTTTCCTTTGAGTATTCGCGGTTGAAGTTTGGGAATCGTAAATGAGAAGTGCTTGGCGTCATTGAAGACTAATGAACGAAGTTTCATATCTGTACGAAAAATTGTTAGAATGAAATAATAAATAATAATTGTTGCGAAGTTATAATATAAAGTATTTATCAGTTTTGGCGCTTAAGTTTGAAAACTCGAGTTTTATTAAATTTCCTTATTCGAAATTCATACAAGAAATGGTTAGCAATAGAAAATATTTGCAATGGAAATTATTAATTATAGAAACTATTAGCGATAGTTGATAGCAAGAGAAACTATTAGGAATGGAAACTATTTGCATATGGAAATTATTAGTTAACGAAACTATTAATAATGGAATCTATTAGGAATGGAATTTATTAAGAATAGTAACTGTTAGCAATAGAAATTATTAATAATAGAAAATTTTATTAAAAGTGTTATTAAATTTTTCTTAAATTTCCTTATTCGAAATTCATACAAGAAATGGTTAGCAAGAGAAAATATTTGCAACAAAAAATATTTGCAATGATAATGATTAACAATGTGAACTATTAGCAATAGAAACTAGTGTGCAATGGAAATTATTAGCAAAAGAAACTATTAGTAATGGAAATTATTAGCAAGAGAAACTATTAGCAATAGGAGACAAACTATTAATAAGATAAATATAAATTCGAAATAGTTCACTTTAAGATTTGAATTCTACAGCATTCGCGTGATTCTGCATCATCATGAAAATGAATGCTGTAGCATTCACGTCCGCGAACGCGTTAAGGAGGGAGATTTAATAGTAATGGAAGCTATTAGGAATGAAATCTATTACGAATCGAACTTATTAGCAATAGAAACGATTAGCAGTAGAAACTATTAATAATAGAAGCTGTTAGCAAGAGAAACTAGTTGCAGTAAAAAATATTTGCAATGTAAACTATTAGCAATGGAAATTATTAACAATATGATCCTATTAGTAATAGAAACTAATTTGCAATGGAAATTATTAGCAAAAGAAACTATTAGTAATGGAAACTATTAGCAATAGAAACTAATTTTCAATGGAAATTATTAGCAATAGAAACTAATTTTCAATGGAAATTATTAGCAATTGAAACTAATTTTCAATGGAAATTATTAGCAAAAGAAACTATTAGTAATGGAAACTATTAGCAATAGAAATTATTAACAATATGAACCTATTAGCAATAGAAACTAATTTGCAATGGAAATTATTAGCAAAAGAAACTATTAGTAATGGAAACTATTAGCAATAGAAACTAATTTTCAATGGAAATTATTAGCAATAGAAACTAATTTTCAATGGAAATTATTAGCAACTGAAACTAATTTTCAATGGAAATTATTAGCAAAAGAAACTATTAGTAATGGAAACTATTAGCAATAGAAATTATTAACAATATGAACCTATTAGCAATAGAAACTAATTTGCATTGGAAATTATCAGCAAAGGAAACTATTAGCAATAGAAAATGTTTGCAATGGAAAATATTAGCAATAGAAACTAATTTGCAATGGAAATTATTAGCAAAAGAAACTATTAGTAATGGAAACTATTAGCAATAGAAACTAATTTTCAATGGAAATTATTAGCAATAGAAACTAATTTTCAATGGAAATTATTGGCAACTGAAACTAATTTTCAATGGAAATTATTAGCAAAAGAAACTATTAGTAATGGAAACTATTAGCAATAGAAATTATTAACAATATGAACCTATTAGCAATAGAAACTAATTTGCATTGGAAATTATCAGCAAAGGAAACTATTAGCAATAGAAAATGTTTGCAATGGAAAATATTAGCAATAGAAACTAATTTGCAATGGAAATTATTAGCAAAAGAAACTATTAGTAATGGAAACTATTAGCAATAGAAACTAATTTTCAATGGAAATTATTAGCAATAGAAACTAATTTTCAATGGAAATTATTGGCAACTGAAACTAATTTTCAATGGAAATTATTAGCAAAAGAAACTATTAGTAATGGAAACTATTAGCAATAGAAATTATTAACAATATGAACCTATTAGCAATAGAAACTAATTTTCAATGGAAATTATTAGCAGAGGAAACTATTAGCAATAGAAACTAATTTGCAATGGATAATATTAGCAATAGAAATTAATTTGCAATGGAAACTATTAGCAATGGAAATTATTAACAATATGAACCTATTAGCAATAGAAACTAATTTGCAATGGAAATTATTAGCAGAGGAAACTATTAGCAATAGAAACTAATTTTCAATGGAAATTATTAGCAATAGAAACTAATTTTCAATGGAAATTATTAGCAATAGAAACTAATTTTCGATGGAAATTATTAGCAATAGAAACTAATTTTCAATGGAAATTATTAGCAAAAGAAACTATTAGTAATGGAAACTATTAGCAACAGAAACTAATTTGCAATGGATAATATTAGCAATAGAAATTAATTTGCAATGGAAACTATTAGCAATGGAAATTATTAACAATATGAACCTATTAGCAATAGAAACTAATTTGCAATGGAAATTATTAGCAAAAGAAACTATTAGCAATAGAAACTAATTTTCAATGGAAATTATTAGCAATAGAAACTAATTTTCGATGGAAATTATTAGCAATAGAAACTAATTTTTAATGGAAATTATTAGCAATAGAAACTAATTTTCAATGGAAATTATTAGCAAAAGAAACTATTAGTAATGGAAACTATTAGCAATAGAAACTAATTTTCAATGGAAATTATTAGCAATAGAAACTAATTTTCAATGGAAATTATTAGCAAAAGAAACTATTAGTAATGGAAACTATTAGCAATAGAAACTAATTTTCAATGGAAATTATTAGCAATAGAAACTAATTTTCAATGGAAATTATTAGCAAAAGAAACTATTAGTAATGGAAACTATTAGCAATAGAAATTATTAGCAAAAGAAACTATTAGTAATGGAAACTATTAGCAATGGAAATTATTAACAATATGGACCTATTAGCAATAGAAACTAATTTGCAATGGAAATTATTAGCAGAGGAAACTATTAGCAATAGAAACTAATTTGCAATGGAAATTATTAGTTAACGAAAATATTTGCAATGGAAACTATTAGCAATAGAAATTATTAACAATATGAACCTATTAGCAATAGAAACTAATTTACAATGGAAATTATTAGCAATAGAAACTAATTTTCAATGGAAATTATTAGCAAAAGAAACTATTAGTAATGGAAACTATTAGCAATAGAAATTATTAACAATATGATCCTATTAGCAATAGAAACTAATTTGCAATGGAAATTATTAGCAATGGAAACTGTTTGCAATGGAAAATATTAGCATTAGAAATTAATTTGCAATGGAAATTATTAGCAATAGAAACTAATTTTCAATGGAAATTATTAGCAACTGAAACTAATTTTCAATGGAAATTATTAGCAAAAGAAACTATTAGTAATGGAAACTATTAGCAATAGAAATTATTAACAATATGAACCTATTAGCAATAGAAACTAATTTGCATTGGAAATTATCAGCAAAGGAAACTATTAGCAATAGAAAATGTTTGCAATGGAAAATATTAGCAATAGAAACTAATTTGCAATGGAAATTATTAGCAAAAGAAACTGTTAGTAATGGAAACTATTAGCAATAGAAACTAATTTTCAATGGAAATTATTAGCAATAGAAACTAATTTTCAATGGAAATTATTGGCAACTGAAACTAATTTTCAATGGAAATTATTAGCAAAAGAAACTATTAGTAATGGAAACTATTAGCAATAGAAATTATTAACAATATGAACCTATTAGCAATAGAAACTAATTTGCATTGGAAATTATCAGCAAAGGAAACTATTAGCAATAGAAAATGTTTGCAATGGAAAATATTAGCAATAGAAACTAATTTGCAATGGAAATTATTAGCAAAAGAAACTATTAGTAATGGAAACTAATTTGCAATGGAAATTATTAACAATATGAACCTATTAGCAATAGAAACTAATTTGCAATGGAAATTATTAGCAAAAGAAACTATTAGTAATGGAAACTAATTTGCAATGGAAATTATTAGCAAAAGAAACTATTAGCGATGGAAATTATTAACAATATGAACCTATTAGCAATAGAAACTAATTTGCAATGGAAATTATTAGGAAAAGAAACTATTAGTAGTGGAAACTATTAGCAATAGAAATTATTAACAATATGAACCTATTAGCAATAGAAACTAATTTTCAATGGAAATTATTAGCTGAGGAAACTATTAGCAATAGAAACTAATTTGCAATGGAAATTATTAGCAAAAGAAACTGTTAGTAATGGAAACTATTAGCAATAGAAACTAATTTTCAATGGAAATTATTAGCAATAGAAACTAATTTTCAATGGAAATTATTGGCAACTGAAACTAATTTTCAATGGAAATTATTAGCAAAAGAAACTATTAGTAATGGAAACTATTAGCAATAGAAATTATTAACAATATGAACCTATTAGCAATAGAAACTAATTTGCATTGGAAATTATCAGCAAAGGAAACTATTAGCAATAGAAAATGTTTGCAATGGAAAATATTAGCAATAGAAACTAATTTGCAATGGAAATTATTAGCAAAAGAAACTATTAGTAATGGAAACTAATTTGCAATGGAAATTATTAACAATATGAACCTATTAGCAATAGAAACTAATTTGCAATGGAAATTATTAGCAAAAGAAACTATTAGTAATGGAAACTAATTTGCAATGGAAATTATTAGCAAAAGAAACTATTAGCAATGGAAATTATTAACAATATGAACCTATTAGCAATAGAAACTAATTTGCAATGGAAATTATTAGGAAAAGAAACTATTAGTAGTGGAAACTATTAGCAATAGAAATTATTAACAATATGAACCTATTAGCAATAGAAACTAATTTTCAATGGAAATTATTAGCTGAGGAAACTATTAGCAATAGAAACTAATTTGCAATGGAAATTATTAGCAATATGATCCTATTAGCAATAGAAACTAATTTGCAATGGAAATTATTAGTAATGGAAACTATTAGCAATAGAAATTATTAACAATATGATCCTATTAGCAATAGAAACTAATTTGCAATGGAAATTATTAGTTAACGAAAATATTTGCAATGGAAACTATTAGCAATAGAAATTAATTTGCAATGGAAACTATTAGCAATAAGGGACAAACTGTTGGCAAAATAAAATTAAATTCCAAATAATTCACTTTAAGATTTGAATGTTACAGTATTCCTGTCATTCTGCATCATCAAGAAAACGAATGCTGTAGCATTCACGTCCGCCAACGCGTTCAGGAGAGACATCTACAGAATTCACGGATAAGTTGGTCGTTTGTTTCTTTTTAAGTTCTTAGTCTACATGCGTTAGATGGCTACCAGTTGTTACATTGGGTTTTACTGCTGAATTAATTGCATTGGTACTATTATGGAACTTAAGAAATAAAGGTATAAATATTATAGAGAATATTAAAGATATAAATATTATAGAAGAAATAAAGATACAAATGTTGCAGGAGAAATAAAGATACAAATATTATAGAAGAAATAAAGATATAATTCGTGTATAGTTGGTCGTTTGTTTCGTTTTAAGTTCTTGGTCTACATGCGTTAGATGGCTACCAGTTGTTGAATTGGGTTTTACTGCTGAATTAATTGCATTTGTATTATTATGGAAATAAAGAAATAAAGGTATAAATATTATAGAGAATATTAAAGATATAATATACGGATAGTTGGTCGTTTGTTTCGTTTTAAGTTCTTGGTCTACATGGCCACTGGTTGCTGCATTTGGTTTGGCTGTTGAATTAGTTACATTCGTATTATTATGGAAATAAAGAAATAAAGGTATAAATATTATAAAAAATATTAAAGATATGAATATTATAGAAGAAATAAAAAATGAAAAAATGGTATGATCCACAGTTGGTCGTTTGTTTCTTTTTAAGTTCTTGGTCTACATGCGTTAGATGGCTACCAGTTGTTGAATTGGGTTTTACTGCTGAATTAATTGCATTTGTATTATTATGGAAATAAAGAAATAAAGGTATAAATATTATAGAGAAGATTAAAGATATGAATATTATAGAAGAAATAAAAAATGAAAAAATGGTATGATCCACAGTTGGTCGTTTGTTTCTTTTTAAGTTCTTAAGTCTACACGCGTTAGGTTTGGCTGTTGAGTTGGTTGCATTGGCATTATTATGGAAATAAAGAAATAAAGATACAAATATTACAGAGAATATTGAAGATATAAATATTATAGAAAAAATAAATATTATAAAGATCTAATCCACGGATAAGTTGGTCGTTTGTTTCTTTTTAAGTTCTTGATTTGCATGCGTTAGGTGGCTACTAGTTGTTGCATTGGTATTATTATGGAAATAAAGAAATAAAGGTATAAATATTATAGAGAATATTAAAGATATAATAAAAATATAATCCAGGGATAGTTGGTCGTCAGTTTCATTTTAAGTTCTTAAGTCTACACGCGTTAGATTTGGCTGTTGAGTTTGTTGCATTGGCATTATTATGGAAATAAAGAAATAAAGATACAAATATTACAGAGAATATTGTAGATACAAATATTATAGAACAAATAAAGATATAATCCACGGAAAGGTTGGTCGTTTGCTTCTTCTTAAGTTCTTGGTGTCCATGCGATGGCTACTGATCGTTGAATTGGGTTTGGTTGTTTAATTAGTTGCATTGAAATTATTATGAAAATAAAGAAATAAAGATACAAATATTATATGTTAGAAGAAATAAAGATATAATAAAAATAAAAATATTATGTTAGCCAAATAAAGAAAGAGATATGGGGATTTAAAGAAATAAAAAATAAAGATATAAATATTATATTAGGGATATAAAGAAAGTAATATAGAGATATAAATATTGTAATAAAATAAAGATATAATTATTATAATAAAATAAGGATATAATAAAAAATATAAATATTATGTTAGAGATATGGAGATTTAAAAAAGTAAAAAAATTAAGATATAAATATTATATTATGGAAATAAGAAACAAATATATAAATTACTAACAACAATTGTGTTAACAATAATATTCCTTTCTCAGTAACTAAATAATTATAATAGAAACTAGTAACAGTCTCTATTGCAATCAGATATTACTAAAATATTGCTCAATGTCTCTTCATAACAGCACAAACGTTCTAATTAAGTAATTTCTTAATGGAAATATCGTCAATTATGATATAAATTTAATACTAATTTCCACGATTATTAATTATTATTGATCATGTCTGAGTAGAGACGCAATCGGACAACATTCACCCCGCAACAACTTCAAGAACTGGAGTCGCTGTTCCAGAAGACACACTATCCAGACGTGTTCCTGAGGGAGGAGGTCGCTCTTAGGATTTCGTTATCCGAGGCTCGTGTCCAGGTTGATAAGTATTAAACTTCTTATCTGTATACTCATTTTTCTGTCATATTAATGATAATTTTTTAATAGCTTCTTAGGTGTTTATTTTTTCCTTTTATTAATGATAATTTTTTAATAGCTTCTTATGTGTTTGTTTTTTTTTATTAATAATAATTGTTTAACAGCTTCTTGAGTGTTTGAATTTTTTTTTATTAATGATAATTGTTTAACAGCTTCTTGAGTGTTTGTATTTTTTTTTATTAATGATAATTGTTGAATAGCTTCTTAAGTGTTTGTTTTTTTTATTAATGATAATTGTTGAATAACTTCTTGAGTGTTTTTAAATTATAATAATTTTGTTCTTCAATTCAATTTAGTTTTTTGTTAAACCAATAATAATTTTGATCTTCAATTCAATTTAGTTTTCTGCTAAACCAATAATAATTTTGATTTTTATTAAACTAATAAAAATTTTGTTTTTCAATTCAATTTAGTTTTCTATTAAACTAGTAATAATTTTATGTTTTAATTCAATTTAGTTTTTTGTTAAACCAATAATAATTTTGTTCTTCAATTCAATTTAGTTTTTTGTTAAAGTATAATAACTTTGTTTTTTGTTAAACTAATAATAATTTTGTTTTTCAATTCAATTTAGTTTTCTATTAAACTAGTAATAATTTTATGTTTTAATTCAATTTAGTTTTTTGTTAAACCAATAATAATTTTGTTCTTCAATCCAATTTAGTTTTTTGTTAAAGTATAATAACTTTGTTTTTCAATTCAATTTAGTTCTTTGTTAAACTAATAATAATTTTGTTTTTCAATTCAATTTAGGTTTTTGTTAAACTAATAATAATTTTGTTTTTCAATTCAATTTAGGTTTTTGTTAAACTAATAATAATTTTGTTTTTCAATTCAATTTAGTTTTTTATTAAACTAATAATAACTTTGTTTTTCAATTTTCGAGTAATTAATGCTAATCGCTATTTTTTAAATAATTGTAAGCTTTACAAATATAACCTTTTCTTGTATTCTGTAATTTTAATCGAGCAAATATATTGTTCTAATTACATTTTTGTTTTTATTTTGTAAATTGATTTTTTAAAACTCATTCTGTAATTTTAATCAAGCAAATATGTTGTTTACTTTGAATAATTTTTCTTTTTTGATAGTGTTTCGTAGAAACAAACTTGTTTCAGTCTGTGAAGCCTTCTTAGCTGCGTTTAGAAGTTTTCTGTGGACAACGATTGAAATGTAATAATCTGACTACCCTTATAAAATGTTTTTTTAACAAATTTCGTATATCACAATCAATTTAAAAGTAAAGTGTCTTTTAAATGTTTTTTAAATCGTCAATTTTTGCAAATCGCTGTAACATTTACAGTACATCCACGCACGTGTTAAACAACAACCAACAATTCATGATTTCGTGTTCAGAATTTAGAAGAAATCACACATCATAACAAATTAAAAAACAATAATATAATAAATTGTAAAACAATAATAAATATAAAAATAAAGTGATTGTCAATTTTCGCAAATCACTAAAACCATTCCAGTACATCCACGAACGTGTTAAACAACAATTAATAATTCAAGATAACAATTGTTCAATATTTAGAAGAAATGTTGCACGTTGTGATGTTTCAGGTTTGGTATCAAAATTTTAAAATAATAATAATAAATTAATTTAAAAGTAAAATGATTGTCAATGTTCGCAAATCACTAAAATCTTTACTGTACATCTGCAAACGTGTTAAGTAATAACCAACAATTTATGAGTTCACGTTTAGTATTTAAAAGAAATCGCAATCAATTAAAAAATAATAATATAATCAATTTTAAAATAATAATAAATATAAAAATAAAATGATGGTCAATATTTGCAAATCACTAAAATCTTTATTGTACATCTGCAAACATGTTAAATAATAACCAACAATTTATGAGTTCACGTTTAGTATTTAAAAGAAATCGCAATCAATTAAAAAATAATAATATAATCAATTTTAAAATAATAATAAATATAAAAATAAAATGATTCTCAATGTTTGCAAATCACTAAAATCTTTACTGTACATCTGCAAACGTGTTAAACAAACACCAACAATTCAAGATTTCGCGTTCAGAAATTAGAAGAAATCACAACAAATTAAAAAATAATAATATAAGCTATTTTAAAACAATAATAAATATAAAAATAAAATGATTGTCAATGTTCGTAAATCGTTGAAAATTTCGTATATCACAATCAATTTAAAAGTAAAATGTTTTTTAAATTGTCAATTTCTGCAAATCGCTGAAACATTTACTGAACAAACACCAAAGATTAGAGATTTCGTGTTCAGAATTTAGAGGAAATATCGCACGTTGAAATGTTTCAGGTGTGGTTTCAAAATCGGCGCGCGAAGTGGCGGAAGCAGGCTCGACTGCAGCTGTTGCAGGACGCGTGGAGGATGCGGTGTTTGGGATTGGGAAGCGCGGCGCCGCTGCTCCTGAGGCCGCCACCCACGTCGCTCGAGCGAGGCGACGCGGCGACGCCGCCGCCGCCGCCGCCGCCCTCGGCGTCCGCGAGCGCCGCTGGGCCGCCGCTGGCGCCGACCAACGCTGACAAAATCCCCGACGCCTCGGCTCTGTCCGTTTGCAGGGACTACAGGATCCTCCCCCCTCCTCACGGGTAACTAAATTAACTTATCTTTTGTTTCTATTAAGGCGTTAATCGCATTGATTAACACTTTGACGCGCATTCTTCACTGTACGATCGCCCTCAGAAACGCGTTTCTTTTCCCGATTGTTTGCGACTGCCAGACGAAATCGCGTGTAAGTTGTATGTTTCGAAGCGAAAATTATCACATTTTGAGAGATGAACTTAAGACTTGAGAGATAGAAGATAAACTTCTCTTCTTCAAAGATTAAACATTGCAGTTCTCTTCTTCAAAGCTTAAACCTTGCAATTTTCTTCTCCAAAGCTTAAACCTTACAATTTTCTTCTCCAAAGCTTAAAACTTGCAATTCTCCACTTCAGAGCTCAAACTTTGCAATTTTCTTCTTCAAAGCTTAACTTCAAAGCTGAAACCTTGCAATTTCCTTCAGAGCAAGCTTAAACCTTGCAATTTTCTTCTTCAAAGCTTAACTTCAAAGCTGACACCTTGCAATTTCCTTCAGAACAAGCTTAAACCTTGCAATTTAGTTCTCCAAAGCTTAAACCTTGCAATTCTCATCTTCAAAGCTGAACTTCAAAGCTAAAACCTTGCAATTCTCTTCTTCAGAGCTTAAACTTTGCAATTTTCTTCTTCAAAGCTTAACTTCAAAGCTGACACCTTGCAATTTCCTTCACAACAAGCTTAAACCTTGCAATTTAGTTCTCCAAAGCTTAAACCTTGCAATTCTCATCTTCAAAGCTGAACTTCAAAGCTAAAACCTTGCAATTCTCTTCTTCAGAGCTTAAACTTTGCAATTTTCTTCTTCAAAGCTTAGCTTCAAAGCTAAAACCTTGCAATTCTCTTCTTCAGAGCTTGAATTTTGCAATTTTCTTCTTTAAAGCTTAACTTCAAAGCTAAAACCTTGCAATTCCCTTCAGAGCAAGCTTAAACCTTACAATTTTCTTCACCAAAGCTTAAACTTTGTTATTCTCTTCTTCGGAGCTTAAATATTGCAGTTCTCTTCTTCAAAGCATAAACCTTGCAATTTACTTCTCCTAAGTTTAAACCTTGCAATTTTCTTCTTCGAAGCTTAAACTTTGCAATTTTCTTTCTCAAAGCTAAAACCTTGCATTTTTCTTCTTCGAAGCTTAAAACTTGCAATTTTCTTCTCCAAAGTTTAAACCTTGTAATTTATTTCTCCAAAGCTTAATCCTTGCAATTTATTTTTCCAGAGCTTAAACCTTGTAATTTTCTTTTCCAAAGCATAAACCTTGCAATTTTCTTCTTCGAAGCTTAAAACTTGCAATTTCCTTCAGGGCGAGCTTAAATCTTGCAAGATTTAAGCTTTGAAGTTATTCTTTGAAGAACAGAATTTCAAGGTTTAAGTTTTGAAGAAGAAAATTATAAGGTTTAAGCTTGCTCTGAAGGAAATTGCAAGTTTTAAGCTTCGAAAAAGAAAATTGCAAGGTTTAAGCTTTGAAGAAGAGAACTGCAATATTTAAGCTTCGAAGAAGAGAATAACAAAGTTTAAACTTTGGTGAAGAAAATTGTAAGGTTTAAGCTTGCTCTGAAGGGAATTGCAAGGTTTTAGCTTTGAAGCTAAGCTTTGAAGAAGAAAATTGCAAAGTTTAAGCTCTGAAGAAGAGAATTGCAAGGTTTTAGCTTTGAAGTTCAGCTTTGAAGATGAGAATTGCAAGGTTTAAGCTTTGGAGAACTAAATTGCAAGGTTTAAGTTTGCTGTGAAGGAAATTGCAAGGTATCAGCTTTGAAGTTAAGCTTTGAAGAAGAAAATTGCAAAGTTTAAGCTTTAGCGAAGAAAATTGCAAGGTTTAAGCTTGCTCTGAAGGAAATTGCAAGGTTTCAGCTTTGAAGTTAAGCTTTGAAGAAGAAAATTGCAAAGTTTAAGCTTTAGTGAAGAAAATTGCAAGGTTTAAGCTTGCTCTGAAGGAAATTGCAAGGTTTCAGCTTTGAAGTTAAGCTTTGAAGAAGAAAATTGCAAAGTTTAAGCTTTAGTGAAGAAAATTGCAAGGTTTAAGATTCGAAGAAGAAAATTACAAGGTTTCAGCTTTGAAGTTAAGCTTTGAAGAAGAAAATTGCAAAGTTTAAGCTTTAGTGAAGAAAATTGCAAGGTTTAAGCTTGCTCTGAAGGAAATTTCAAGGTTTCAGCTTTGAAGTTAAGCTTTGAAGAAGAAAATTGCAAAGTTTAAGCTTTGGAGAACTAAATTGCAAGGTTTAATCTTGCTCTGAAGGAAATTGCAAGGTTTCAGCTTTGATGTTAAGCTTTAAAGAAGAAAATTGCAAAGTTTAAGCTCTGAAGAAGAGAATTGCAAGGTTTTAGCTTTGAAGTTTAGCTTTGAAGAAGAAAATTGCAAAGTTTAAGCTTTAGTGAAGAAAATTGCAAGGTTTAAGCTTGCTCTGAAGGGAATTGCAAGGTTTCAGCTTTGAAGTTAAGCTTTGAAGAAGAAAATTGCAAAGTTTAAGCTTTAGCGAAGAAAATTGCAAGGTTTAAGCTTGCTCTGAAGGAAATTGCAAGGTTTCAGCTTTGTAGTTAAGCTTTGAAGAAGAAAATTGCAAAGTTTTAGCTTTAGTGAAGAAAATTGCAAAGTTTAAGCTCTGAAGAAGAAAATTGCAAGGTTTAAGCTTCGAAAAAGAAAATTGCTGTGTTAATAGGAAGTTAAGAGTCAGCAATACCAAATGAACTCATCGAAGAACCTGTGACTCATCTGTTATGCAACACCAACAACACTCTCCCCTCAGATAACCAATACCCAAGGCACACGCTGATCCGTCCCTAACCGATTGACCTGGTGAATGAAAAGTGGGGACAGGAAGTCATTGAGCAAGTCACGTGGCTCGAGTTTACCCTACCCTCCTCGTAGCCAGTGTATCCGACCCTCGTTTCGTAAAAGTCACTCGAACAGTCGATGGTTATCGGCTCGAGCAGAGCCGATTCAAAGCTGCGTCCCGCTTTCTCGCCAAGTGGCAACCTTCCTTACCCTCCATCCACTGTGTTTACCCACCAATCAACGATAAAGCTGATTTTATCTAAGATTCAAGGTGTATTTGTGCTATTCGTGCTTCTTCGTCGATTAATAGCTGATTTGTTAATTAGAGAGGACAGTATTGTCAGTTTACAATGCCTGCAACAGGTGTTGTTGCAAAAGAATTATTTTTGGGGGTTTTTTATTGGTATATTTGATTTATAAACATTAAAACTCATTTTATCTAAGATTCAAGGTGTATTTGAGATATTCGTGTTTTTTCGTCGATTAATAGCTGATTTGTTAATTAGAGAGGACAGTATTGTCACTTTACAATGCCTGCAATAGCTGTTTGTGCAATAAAATTCTTGTTTCTTTTAAATCTTTCTTGGTGAGATGATTTGTCAACAGTAAAACTGATTTTATCTAAGATTCAAGGTGTATTTGTGATATTCGTGTTTTTTCATCGATTAATAGCTGATTTGTTAATTAGAAAGGACAGTATTGTCAGTTTACAATGCCTGCAACAGGTGTTGTTGTAGGTGTTGTTGCGAAAGAATTATTTTTGGGGGTTTTTTATTGGTATATTTGATTTATAAACATTAAAACTCATTTTATCTAAGATTCAAGGTGTATTTGTGCTACTCGTGTTTCTTAATCGATTAATAGCTGATTTGTTAATTAGAGAGGACAGTATTGTCATTTTACAATGCCTGCAACAGGTGTTGATGCAATAAAATTCTTGTTTCTTTTAAATCTTTCTTGGTGAGATGATTTGTCAACATTAAAACTGATTTTATTTAGGATTCAAGGTGTATTTGTGCTACTCGTGTTTCTTCGTCGATTATTAGGTGATTTGTTAATTAGAAAGGACAGTATTGTCAGTTTACAATGCCTGCAACAGGTGTTGTTGCAATAGAATTCCTTTTTGGGGGGATTCTTATTGATGTAGATGATTTATCAACAGCAAAACTGATTTTAGTTAAGATTGAAGGTGCACTTGTGCTACTCGTGTTTCTTTATTGATTAGTAAGTGGTTTGTTAATTAGAGAGGACAGTATTGTCAGTGGACAATGCTTGCAACAGGTGTTGGTGCAAGACAATTCCCTTTTTTGGGGTTTTTTTATTGGTATTGAGGCGGCATGCTTCATGTAGCTATAGAATAAAGGAGGAGGAAAGAAAGGAAGGAAAAGAGAGGGGAAGAACGTTTCGTCCTGGGCCTGCTAGTGGACTCATCAGTAAGGCTTCCTAGCAGACCCTGCCTTAGACGCTGGGATATTAGGGACAGTTCAGAACTTCGTTAGCAATGAACTAGTACTAAAGTAGCAATACTTTAGCAACAGAAATTATTATTTTTCAATAGTAATATTTTAGCAATATTTTAGCAACAGAAATTATTATTTTTCAATAGTAATATTTTAGCAATATTTTAGCAACAGGAACTATTATTAAAATAACAGTATTATAAGAAGAGAAAACTATTACTAAAATTTTAATATGGCTAGCAACAGAAACTGTTACTAAATTAGCAATATTTTAACAATGAACTAGTACTAAAATAGCAACATTTTAGCAATGGAAGTTATAAATAAAGTAGCAATATTTTAGCAATGTAAACTTTACTAAAGTAACAATATTTTCGAAATATTTAAGTAATGGATGCTGTTACTAAAATAACAGTATTATAGGAAGAGGAACTATTACTAAAATAACAGTACTGTAGGAAAAGAAACTATTACTAAAATTTTAATATTGTTAGGAATAGAAACTAGTACTAAAATAGCAACATTCTAGCAATGGAAGCTATTACTAAAATAGCGTTATTTTAGCAATGGATGCTTTATTAAAGTAACAATATTTTAGCAATATTTAAGCAATGGAAACTATTACTAAAGTAGCAATATTATAAAAAATAGTAACTTTTTTGCAATATTTTGGCAGTATTTTAGTAACAGAAACTATTATTAAAATAGGAATATATTAGCAATATTTTAGCACTATTTAAGTAATGGGTGCTGTTACTAAAGTAGCAATATTTTTGCAAAGAAAACTTAGATAGCAATATTATAAGAGTAGAAACTTATTAAAATATTAATATTGTTAGCATTGAAGATTATTACCAAAATAGCAATATTTCAGCAATAGTGTTAGCAAAGCAAAATAGTATTATTGTAGGAATAAAAACTATTATTAAAATAGTAATATTGTAGCAAGAGAAATTATTATTTTTTAATAGTAATATTATAGCAATATTTTAGCAATAGAAGCTATTATCAAAATAGGATATATTACTAAAACAGCAACATTTCAGCAAAATTTTAGCAACAGAAACTATTATCAGTATAGTAATATTTTTGCAATATTTTGGTAGTATTTTAGCAACAGAAACTATTATTAAAATAGTAATATTTTAGCAATATTTTAGCCATATTCAAGCAATGGGTGCTGTTACTAAACTAGCAATATTTAAGCAATGAAAACTATTACTCAAACAGCAATATTATAAGAGTAGAAACTTATTAAAATATTAATATTGTTAGCAATGAAGATTATTACCAAAATAGCAATATTTCAGCAATAGTGTTAGCAAAGCAAAATAGTATTATTGTAGGAATAAAAATTATTATTAAAATAGTAATATTTTAGCAAGAGGAATTATTAATGTTTAATAGTAATATTTTAGCAATATTTTAGCAATAGAAGCTATTATCAAAATAGGATATATTACTAAAACAGCAACATTTTAGCAAAATTTTAGCAACAGAAACTATTATTAGTATTGTAATATTTTTGCAATATTTTAGCAGTATTTTAGCAACAGAAACTATTATTAAAATAGGAATATATTAGCAATATTTTAGCACTATTTAAGTAATGGGTGCTGTTACTAAAGTAGCAATATTTTTGCAAAGAAAACTTAAATAGCAATATTATAAGAGTAGAAACTTATTAAAATATTAATATTGTTAGCATTGAAGATTATTACCAAAATAGCAATATTTCAGCAATAGTGTTAGCAAAGCAAAATAGTATTATTGTAGGAATAAAAACTATTATTAAAATAGTAATATTGTAGCAAGAGAAATTATTATTTTTTAATAGTAATGTTATAGCAATATTTTAGCAATAGAAGCTATTATCAAAATAGGATATATTACTAAAACAGCAACATTTTAGCAAAATTTTAGCAACAGAAACTATTATTAGTATAGTAATATTTTTGCAATATTTTGGTAGTATTTTAGCAACAGAAACTATTATTAAAATAGTAATATTTTAGCAATATTTTAGCCATATTCAAGCAATGGGTGCTGTTACTAAACTAGCAATATTTAAGCAATGAAAACTATTACTCAAATAGCAATATTATAAGAGTAGAAACTTATTAAAATATTAATATTGTTAGCATTGAAGATTATTACTAAAATAGCAACATTTCAGCAATAGTGTTAGCAAAGCAAAATAGTATTATTGTAGGAATAAAAACTATTATTAAAATAGTAATATTTTAGCAAGAGAAATTATTATTTTTTAATAGTAATATTATAGCAATATTTTAGCAATAGAAGCTATTATCAAAATAGGATATATTACTAAAACAGCAACATTTCAGCAAAATTTTAGCAACAGAAACTATTATTAGTATAGTAATATTTTTGCAATATTTTAGCAGTATTTTAGCAACAGAAACTATTATTAAAATAGTAATATTTTAGCAATATTTTAGCCATATTCAAGCAATGGGTGCTGTTACTAAACTAGCAATATTTAAGCAATGAAAACTATTACTCAAACAGCAATATTATAAGAGTAGAAACTTATTAAAGTATTAATATTGTTAGCATTGAAGATTATTACTAAAATAGCAATATTTCAGCAATAGTGTTAGCAAAGCAAAATAGTATTATTGTAGGAATAAAAATTATTATTAAAATAGTAATATTGTAGCAAGAGAAATTATTATTTTTTAATAGTAATATTATAGCAATATTTTAGCAATAGAAGCTATTATCAAAATAGGATATATTACTAAAACAGCAACATTTCAGCAAAATTTTAGCAACAGAAACTATTATTAGTATAGTAATATTTTTGCAATATTTTAGCAGTATTTTAGCAACAGAAACTATTATTAAAATAGTAATATTTTAGCAATATTTTAGCCATATTCAAGCAATGGGTGCTGTTACTAAATTAGCAATATTTTAGCAAAGAAAACTATTACTCAAATAGCAATATTATAAGAGTAGAAACTTATTAAAATATTAATATTGTTAGCATTGAAGATTATTACTAAAATAGCAACATTTCAGCAATAGTGTTAGCAAAGCAAAATAGTATTATTGTAGGAATAAAAACTATTATTAAAATAGTAATATTGTAGCAAGAGAAATTATTATTTTTTAATAGTAATATTATAGCAATATTTTAGCAATAGAAGCTATTATCAAAATAGGATATATTACTAAAACAGCAACATTTTAGCAAAATTTTAGCAACAGAAACTATTATTAGTATAGTAATATTTTTGCAATATTTTAGCAGTATTTTAGCAACAGAAACTATTATTAAAATAGTAATATTTTAGCAATATTTTAGCCATATTCAAGCAATGGGTGCTGTTACTAAACTAGCAATATTTAAGCAATGAAAACTATTACTCAAATAGCAATATTATAAGAGTAGAAACTTATTAAAGTATTAATATTGTTAGCATTGAAGATTATTACTAAAATAGCAATATTTCAGCAATAGTGTTAGCAAAGCAAAATAGTATTATTGTAGGAATAAAAATTATTATTAAAATAGTAATATTTTAGCAAGAAAAATTATTATTTTTTAATAGTAATATTATAGCAATATTTTAGCAATAGAAGCTATTATCAAAATAGGATATATTACTAAAACAGCAACATTTTAGCAAAATTTTAGCAACAGAAACTATTATTAGTATAGTAATATTTTTGCAATATTTTGGTAGTATTTTAGCAACAGAAACTATTATTAAAATAGTAATATTTTAGCAATATTTTAGCCATATTCAAGCAATGGGTGCTGTTACTAAACTAGCAATATTTAAGCAATGAAAACTATTACTCAAATAGCAATATTATAAGAGTAGAAACTTATTAAAGTATTAATATTGTTAGCATTGAAGATTATTACTAAAATAGCAATATTTCAGCAATAGTGTTAGCAAAGCAAAATAGTATTATTGTAGGAATAAAAATTATTATTAAAATAGTAATATTTTAGCAAGAAAAATTATTATTTTTTAATAGTAATATTATAGCAATATTTTAGCAATAGAAGCTATTATCAAAATAGGATATATTACTAAAACAGCAACATTTCAGCAAAATTTTAGCAACAGAAACTATTATCAGTATAGTAATATTTTTGTAATATTTTAGCAGTATTTTAGCAATAGAAACTATTATTAAAATGGTAATATTTTAGCAATATTTTAGCCATATTCAAGCAATGGGTGCTGTTACTAAACTAGCAATATTTAAGCAATGAAAACTATTACTCAAATAGCAATATTATAAGAGTAGAAACTTATTAAAATATTAATATTGTTAGCATTGAAGATTATTACTAAAATAGCAATATTTCAGCAATAGTGTTAGCAAAGCAAAATAGTATTATTGTAGGAATAAAAATTATTATTAAAATAGTAATATTTTAGCAAGAGAAATTATTATTGTTTAATAGTAATATTATAGCAATATTTTAGCAATAGAAGCTATTATCAAAATAGGATATATTACTAAAACAGCAACATTTTAGCAAAATTTTAGCAACAGAAACTATTATTAGTATAGTAATATTTTTGCAATATTTTAGCAGTATTTTAGCAACAGAAACTATTATTAAAATAGTAATATTTCAGCAATAATGTTAGCAAAGCAAAATAGTATTATTGTAGGAATAAAAATTATTATTAAAATAGTAATATTTTAGCAAGAGAAATTATTATTGTTTAATAGTAATATTTTAGCAATATTTTAGCAACAGTAACCATGATTAATATAGTAATATTTTAGCAATGTTTTAGCAACCAAAACCATTACTAAAATAGTAATATTACAGCAATATTTTAACAACAGAAGCTAGTATCAAAATAGGATATATTACTAAAACAGCAACATTTTAGCAAAATTTTAGCAACAGAAAGTATTATTAGTATAGTAATATTTTTGCAATTTTTTAGTAATAAAAACTATTATTAAAATAGTAATATTGTAGCAATAATTTTGCAACAGAAATTATTATTTTTTAATAATAATATTTTTGCAATATTTTGACAGTATTTTAGCAACAAAAACTATCATTAAAATAGTAATATTTTAGCAATATTTAAACAATGGGTGCTGTTACTAAAGTAGCAATATTTTAGCTATACTTTGGCAAAGACAACTAGTACTGAAATAGTCATTATTAGCAATATTTAAGTAATGGAAACTATTACTGAAATATC
The DNA here is from genome assembly GCF_050948175.1 of Xylocopa sonorina. Classification (NCBI taxonomy): domain Eukaryota; kingdom Metazoa; phylum Arthropoda; class Insecta; order Hymenoptera; family Apidae; genus Xylocopa; species Xylocopa sonorina. Next base: position 4,189,421 of record NW_027490090.1, read on the forward strand.
AATATTATAAGAATAGGAACTTATTAAAATAGTAATATTATAGCAATATTTTAGCAACAGAAATTATTATTAGTATAGTAATATTTTTGCAATTTTTTAGTAATAAAAACTGTTATTAAAATAGTAATATTGTAGCAATAGTTTTGCAACAGAAATTATTATTTTTTAATAATAATATTTTTGCAATATTTTGACAGTATTTTAGCAACAGAAACTATCATTAAAATAGTAATATTTTAGCAATATTTAAGCAATGGATGGTGTTACTAAAGTAGCAATATTTTAGCTATACTTTAGCAAAGACAACTAGTACTGAAATAGTCATTATTAGCAATATTTAAGTAATGGAAACTATTACTGAAATATCAATATTATAAGAATAGAAACTTATTAAAATAGTAATATTATAGCAATATTTTAGCAACAGAAACTATTATTAGTATAGTAATATTTTTGCAATTTTTTAGTAATAAAAACTATTATTAAAATAGTAATATTGTAGCAATAGTTTTGCAACAGAAATTATTATTTTTTAATAATAATATTTTTGCAATATTTTGACAGTATTTTAGCAACAGAAACTATCATTAAAATAGTAATATTTTAGCAATATTTAAGCAATGGATGGTGTTACTAAAGTAGCAATATTTTAGCTATACTTTAGCAAAGACAACTAGTACTGAAATAGTCATTATTAGCAATATTTAAGTAATGGAAACTATTACTGAAATATCAATATTATAAGAATAGAAACTTATTAAAATAGTAATATTATAGGAATATTTTAGCAACAGAAACTATTATTAGTATAGTAATATTTTTGCAATTTTTTAGTAATAAAAACTATTACTAAAATAGTAATATTGTAGCAATACTTTTGCAACAGAAATTATTATTTTTTAATAATAATATTTTTGCAATATTTTGACAGTATTTTAGTAACAGAAACTATCATTAAAATAGTAATATTTTAGCAATATTTTAGCCATATTCAAGCAATGGGTGCTGTTACTAAAGTAGCAATATTTAAGCAATGAAAACTATTACTGAAATAGCAATATTATAAGAGTAGAAACTTATTAAAATATTAATAGTGTTAGCAATAGGAGATATTACTAAAATAGTATTATTGCAGGACTAAAAACAATTACTAAAATAGTAATGTTGTAGCAATCTTTTAGCAACGGAAACTATTATTAAAATAGTAATATTATTAAAATAGAAACTATGTATTATTAAAATAGGAATATTTTAGCAATATTTTAGCAATAGAAACTGTTACTAAATTAGCAATATTTTGGCAATGAACTATTACTAAAATAGCAACATTTCAAATCTCAAGCTTGAAAGCTGAAGCATCAAGTTTGAAATTTCAAATTTGGAGTTTCAAGTCTCAAGCTTCGAATTCTAAGCTTCAAATCTCAAGCTTTAAAGGTGAAGCATTAAATTTGAAATTTCGAATTTGGAGTTTCAACTCTCAAGTTTTAAAGTTAAACCACCAAGTTTGAAATTTTAAATTTGGAGGTCCAAGTTTCAAGCTTTAAATTTCAAACTTCAAATGTTAAGCTTGAAAGCTGAAGCGTCAAGTTTGAAATTTCAAGTTTAAGCTTCAAGTTTTAAGCTTTACAGTTGAAGCGCCAAGTTTGAAACGTCAAATTTGAACCTCAAGTCTCAAGCTTGAGATTTGAAATTTTAAGTTTCAAATTTCAAATTTCAAGTTTCAAGCCTCAAACTTGAGATTAATGTATATTTATACATAATTTGGAACAGTAATTTAAAATATCGTAAATTTTTTTACGCGCCAAACAGGGACGCATAAAAAATTCGCACTTAGAGAACGCATCAATTATTTACAAAATAGATGAGAGAATGCTTTCGATTAAATGAAATAATTAAATTACACCTGGAAAAATTGTAAAAACATTTCATTCTTCATTGCACATACACACGAAGAAGTTTTCAAATTCCATTAAATAGTTCGCTGCTGCTCGTCGTAATCCAAAACGCGCATCTTCTTCCGACGAATTGCTCGAAAATCGCTTTCGTCGCTCGAAGATGGGATTTCGATTGATCTGTTTTTTGCTACCGCAACGAACGAAGCATCGCGAAGTCCAGATGTATCGTCGTCAAGGAGACCACGTGATCAGAGTTCGTCCACACGCGTGTGCGTACATCGATAGGAAACATTAAACTGGCGGCAACGCTGCTGAAATTCTAACACCGCGTGAAAATAAATCGCACGAAAAAAGTCGCAGAAAAATAAAATCGCGCGAAAACAAAATCGCGTAAAAAAGTAGCGCGCAAAAACAGGTTTCACTGTGTAAATGTAAAAAGTGTATGTAATAGTAATTAGTATTTTATTTATTTTCTGCTGTGTGAATCGAATGCGACCTCGTCCCCTTCAGGGGCGAATTAAAAGGGCGTGTACTATCGAACGAAGACCACTGGGATTCGCCAGCGAGAGTTCTTAGCTGGAGAAGCGCGGGTAGTATCCCTTAATTCTAATTTGTCGACAAAGTGTGGGCGGTGAAAGGCCGTTTCCACCCCGCGTGACGCACGCAGCGGAGGCCACGTGTCCTGACAGCTGACCGCGGCCAACGAGGGAGAAAAGAGAGAGGGGAACGGATGCTTCGATTTCGATGACGACCAGTGACGGATCGCGCGCGGGCACTGTGGAACCGTCAGCACCCTCTGTCTCTACTCGATATTATCGATGATAATGATTATTAATTAATGTAACAAGCTTTTCTTTACGCTTGATAGTTGAAATTGAAAGAATACAATTCGAAAAACTATTTTTTGGCGCAGTTCAGGACCGTGTCAAGAGAATTTGGGGCCCCAAATAATATTATTTTTTAAACATTCCAGGGCCGTGACAAGACAATTGAGAGCCCTAAGCAATATAAATTTTTTTGAAAATCCCAGGGCCGTATCAAGACAATTGAGGGCCCCAAACAATATAAATTTTTGAAAATCCCAGGGCCGTATCAAGACAATTGAGGGCCCCAAGCAATATTATTTTTTAAACATTCCAGGGCCGTGACAAGACAATTGAGGGCCCTAACCAATATAAATTTTTTGAAAACCCCAGGGCCGTATCAAGACAATTGAGGGCCCAAAGCAATATAAATTTTTTGAAAATCCCAGGGCCGTATCAAGACAATTGAGGGCCCTGTGCAATATAAATTTTTGAAAATCCCAGGGCCGTTTCAAAATAATTGGGGGCCCCAAACAATATAAATTTTTAGACCTTCCAGGGCCGTATCAAGACAATTGAGGACCTCGAAATATTAAATTTTTTAATTCCACCAGGACCGTATCAAGTCAAGTGAGGTCTCCATGAAACAAATTTTTGGGACCTCCCAGGAGCGTATAACAGAAATTGGGCGCCTTTAACAATAAAATTTTTAGGGTCCGCGTCAAATTAGGTGGCGGCCCCAAGAAATATATTTTTGTTGGCTCTTCAGGAGTGTATCAAGACGATTGGCGGCCCTGAGCAACAAAGTGTTAGAATATATAATAATATATAATATTTTACTAATTTAAAGTTTGCGCTTCGTTAAGTTTCCTTATCGACTAACAAGTAAACGTCGAATAACATGTTTCAAGTATTCTCTGAAACGTCGAATACCATGTTTCAAATATTCTCTGAACTGTGACAAATCTTATATTTATATATAATTTGGTATAATAATTTAAAATATGTAAAATCTCGCACTCTTCCTCAAGTTCCCTTATCGACCAACAAGTAAACGTAAAATCACCTGTTTCAGGTATTCTCTGAGCTGCGATATGTCTTAAGTTTCAAATCTCATGTTCGAAGATTGAAGCTTCAAGTCTCGAGGTTGAAAATTGAAGCTTCAAGTTTGAAATTTCAAGTCTGAAGCTTGAAAATTGAAGCGTCAAGATTAAAGTTTCAAGTTTAAGTCTCAAATCCCAAGCTTTAGAGTTGAAATTTTAAGTTTGAAATCTTAAGTTTGAAATTTTAAGTTTGAAATTTTAAGTTTGAAATTTCAAATTCGGAATTACAAGTCTCAAGCTTCGAATCCCAAGCTTCAAGTCCCAAGCTTCAAATTCCAAGCTTGAAAGTTGAAGCATCAAGTTTAAGCCTCAAGTTGCAAAGATTGAGAGTTGAAGCTTTAAGTTTGAAATTTCAAGTTTGGAGTTTCAAGTTTCAAGCTGCCAATTCTAAGCTTCGAATTATAAGCTTCAAATCTCAAGTTTAAATGCTGGAAGCATCACATTTGAAATTTCAAGTCTCAAGCTTGAAAATTGAAGCATCAAATTTGAAATTTCAATTTTAAGCCTCAAATCTCAAGCCTGAGAGTTGAAGATTTAAGTTAGAAGTTCCAAATTTGGAACTTCAAGTCTCAAGCTTCAAATCTCAGGCTTGAGAGTTGTAGCTTTAAATTTCAAATTTCAAATTTGGCGTTTCAAATTTCAAGCTTGAAAGTTAAAGCATAAAATTTGAAATTTCATGTTTATGCTTCATATCTCAAGCTTGATAGCTGATGTTTTAAGTTTGAAATTTCAAGTTTGGGGTTTTAAGACTCAAGCTCCAAATTTTAAGCTTGAAAGTTGATGCTTTAAGTTTGAAACTTCAACGTCTTAAGCTTCGAATTCCAAACTTCATATCTCAAGCTTGAAAGTTGAAGCATCAAATTTGAAATTTCAAATTTAAATCTCAAGTCTCAGGCTTTAAATTTGAAGCTTTACGTTTGAAATTTCAAGTTTCGAGTTTCAAGTCTCAAGTCTCGAATTTCAAGCTTTAAATCTCAAACTTCAAAGCTGAAGCATCAAATTTGAAATTTCAAGTCTCAAGCTTGAAAATTGAAGCATCAAATTTGAAATTTCAAGTTTAAACCCCAAGTCTTAAGCTTGAGTGATGATTTTAAGTTTGAAATTTCAAATTTCGAGTTTCAAGTTTCAAGCTTCGAATTCCAAGCTTCAAATCTCAAGTTTCAAAGCTGAAGCATCAAATTTGAGATTTCAAGTCTCAAGCTTCAAATCTCAAGCTTGAAAGTTAAAGTATTAAATTTGAAATTTCGAGTTTAAACCTCAAGTTTGAAGCTTTAAGTTTGAAATTTCAAGTTTCGAGTTTCAAGTCTCAAGTCTCGAATTTCAAGCTTTAAATCTCAAACTTCAAAGCTGAAGCATCAAATTTGAAATTTCAAGTCTCAAGCTTGAAAATTGAAGCATCAAATTTGAAATTTCAAGTTTAAACCCCAAGTCTTAAGCTTGAGTGATGATTTTAAGTTTGAAATTTCAAATTTCGAGTTTCAAGTTTCAAGCTTCGAATTCCAAGCTTCAAATCTCAAGTTTCAAAGCTGAAGCATCAAATTTGAGATTTCAAGTCTCAAGCTTCAAATCTCAAGCTTGAAAGTTAAAGTATTAAATTTGAAATTTCGAGTTTAAACCTCAAGTTTGAAGCTTTAAGTTTGAAATTTCAAGTTTCGAGTTTCAAGTTTCAAGCTTCGAATTCTAAGCTTCAAATCTCAAGTTTCAAAGCTGAAGCATCAAATTTGAAATTTCAAGTCTCAAGCTTCAAATCTCAAGCTTGAAAGTTAAAGTATTAAATTTGAAATTTCGAGTTTAAACCTCAAGTTTGAAGCTTTAAGTTTGAAATTTCAAGTTTCGAGTTTCAAGTTTCAAGCTTCGAATTCTAAGCTTCAAATCTCAAGTTTCAAAGCTGAAGCATCAAATTTGAGATTTCAAGTCTCAAGCTTCAAATCTCAAGCTTGAAAGTTAAAGTATTAAATTTGAAATTTCGAGTTTAAACCTCAAGTTTGAAGCTTTAAGTTTGAAATTTCAAGTTTCGAGTTTCAAGTTTCAAGCTTCGAATTCTAAGCTTCAAATCTCAAGTTTGAAAGCTGAAACGTCAAATTTGAAAATTCAAGTCTCAAGCTTGAAAATTGAAGCATCAAATTTGAAATTTCAAGTCTCAAGCTTCAAATCTCAAGCTTGAAAGTTAAAGTATAAAATTTGAAATTTCGAGTTCAAACCTCAAGTTTGAAGCTTTAAGTTTGAAATTTCAAGTTTGGAGCTCCAAGTTTCAAGCTTTGAATTCTAAGCTTCTAATCTCAAGCTTGAAAGTTGAAGCATCAAGTTTGAAATTTCAAGTCTCAAGCTTCAAATCTCAAGCTTGAAAGTTAAAGTATTAAATTTGAAATTTCGAGTTTAAACCTCAAGTTTGAAGCTTTAAGTTTGAAATTTCAAGTTTCGAGTTTCAAGTTTCAAGCTTCGAATTCTAAGCTTCAAATCTCAAGTTTCAAAGCTGAAGCATCAAATTTGAGATTTCAAGTCTCAAGCTTCAAATCTCAAGCTTGAAAGTTAAAGTACAAAATTTGAAATTTCGAGTTTAAACCTCAAGTTTAAACCTCAAGTTTGAAGCTTTAAGTTTGAAATTTCAAGTTTCGAATTTCGAAGTTTCAAGCTTCGAATTCTGAGCTTCAAATCTGAAGCTTTAAAGGTGAAGCATTAAATTTGAAATTTCAAGTCTCAAGCTTCAAATCTCAAGCTTGAAAGTTAAAGTATTAAATTTGAAATTTCAAGTCTCAAGCTTCAAATCTCAAGCTTGAAAGTTAAAGTATTAAATTTGAAATTTCGAGTTTAAACCTCAAGTTTGAAGCTTTAAGTTTGAAATTTCAATTGTCGAGTTTCAAGTTTCAAGCATCGAATTCTAAGCTTCGAATCTCAAGCTTTAAAGCTGAAGCGTCAAATTTGAAATTTCAAGTCTCAAGCTTCAAATCTCAAGCTTGAAAGTTAAAGTATTAAATTTGAAATTTCGAGTTTAAACCTCAAGTTTGAAGCTTTAAGTTTGAAATTTCAATTGTCGAGTTTCAAGTTTCAAGCATCGAATTCTAAGCTTCAAATCTCACGTTTCAAAGCTGAAGCATCAAATTTGAAATTTCAAGTCTCAAGCTTCATATCTCAAGCTTGAAAGTTAAAGTATTAAATTTGAAATTTCGAGTTTAAACCTCAAGTTTGAAGCTTTAAGTTTGAAATTTCAAGTTTCGAGTTTCAAGTTTCAAGCTTCGAATTCTAAGCTTCAAATCTCAAGTTTCAAAGCTGAAGCATCAAATTTGAGATTTCAAGTCTCAAGCTTCAAATCTCAAGCTTGAAAGTTAAAGTACAAAATTTGAAATTTCGAGTTTAAACCTCAAGTTTAAACCTCAAGTTTGAAGCTTTAAGTTTGAAATTTCAAGTTTCGAGTTTCGAAGTTTCAAGCTTCGAATTCTGAGCTTCAAATCTGAAGCTTTAAAGGTGAAGCATTAAATTTGAAATTTCAAGTCTCAAGCTTCAAATCTCAAGCTTGAAAGTTAAAGTATTAAATTTGAAATTTCGAGTTTAAACCTCAAGTTTGAAGCTTTAAGTTTGAAATTTTAATTTTCGAGTTTCAAGTTTCAAGCTTCGAATTCTAAGCTTCAAACCTGAAGTTTCAAAGCTGAAGCGTTAAATTTGAAATTTCAAGTCTCAAGCTTGAAAATTGAAGCATCAAATTTGAAATTTCAAGTTTAAGCCTCAAGTCTTAAGCTTTAGAGTTGAAGCTTTAAGTTTGAAATTTCAAATTTGGAGTTTCAACTCTCAAGCTTCAAATCCCACGCTTGAAAGTTAAACCACCAAGTTTGAAATTTTAAATTTGGAGTTTCAAGTTTCAAGCTTCGAATTCTAAGCTTCAAATCTCAAGTTTCAAAGCTGAAGCATCAAGTTTGAAATTTCAAGTCTCAAGCTTCAAATCTCAAGTTTGAAGCTTTAAGTTTGAAATTTCAAGTTTCGAGTTTCGAAGTTTCAAGCATCGAATTCCAAGCTTCAAATCTCCCTCTTGAGATTAGTTTATATTCGCACATAATTTCCTATAATAATTTCAAATATGTTGAAATTTCGCGCGCTTCCTAAAGTTTCCTCATCGACCAACAACTAACCACGAAACACTCTGTTTCAGGTATTCTCTGAGCTGCGACAAGTCTCCAGATAGAATGAAATGCGGGTGCGGGTCTCCTCCAAGGATATGCGGAAGTCCAGTCGACAGAGATGTAAATTTGAGCGTGAAAGACAGGCCACAGGAAGCGGAGATGGATCTGACGATCAAAGGCCCGCCGCGACACAAATCGATCGCCACTTTGTTCCATCAACTACCCCAACAAGAACTGAGTCCTTCGCAGCGCATCGACGAGCCATTGGACGTCACATTGAACGCCAACAAGAACAATTAATTCTCCAATTAGAATCTTGTTAAGCCTCTCCTTCCATTTTCTTTTTTTTTTTTTTTTTTTCTAAACTGAAAAATTCGACGAGCCTTTGGACGTCACGTTGAACGCCAACAAGAACAATTAATTCTCCAATTAGAATCTTGTTACGCCTCTCTTTCTATTTTCTTTTTTTTTTCTTTTTTTTTCTAAACTGAAAAATACCTCGTCAGATGAAGAAATCGAATGTAGTGCATTTTTAGTTGTTAATTAATGGGTTTTTCAAATTCTCTAAGAGGAATTGAATGAAGTGGATTTTTAAAATTCTCTGAGAAAAATGAATGAAATGGATTTTTAATGAAGCTTGTTTCGCCTCTCGTTTTATTATTTTTTATTTTTTTTTTTCACTGCAAAATATCTCGTCAGATGGAGAAATCGAATGAAATACATTTTTAGTTGTTAATTAATGGATTTTAAAAATTTTCTCAGAGAAATCGAATGAAATGGATTTTTAATCATAAATTTATGGATTTTTCAAATTCTCTAAGAGGAATTGAATGAAATGGATGTTTAATTATAAATTTATGGATTTTTCAAATTCTCTAAGAGAAATTGAATGAAATGGATTTTTAATTATAAATTTATGGATTTTTCAAATTCTCTAAGAGGAATTGAATGAAGTGGATTTTTTAAATTCTCTGAGAAAAATGAATGAAATGGATTTTTAATGAAGCTTGTTTCGCCTCTCCTTCCATTTTCTTTTTTTTTTTTTTTTTTTAAACTGAAAAATTCGACGAGCCTTTGGACGTCACGTTGAACGCCAACAAGAACAATTAATTCTCCAATTAGAATCTTGTTACGCCTCTCCTTCTATTTTCTTTTTTTTTTTTATTTTTCTAAACTGAAAAATACCTCGTCAGATGGAGAAATCGAATGAAATACATTTTTAAAAATTTCCTCAGAGAAATCGAATGAAATGGATTTTCAATTATAAATTTATGGATTTTTCAAATTCTCTAAGAGAAATTGAATGAAATGGATTTTTAATTATAAATTTATGGATTTTTCAAATTCTCTAAGAGGAATTGAATGAAGTGGATTTTTAATTCTCTGAGAAAAATGTATGAAATGGATTTTTAATGAATCTTGTTTCGAATCTCCTTCTATTTTCTTTTTTTTTTTTTTTTTAAACTGAAAAATTCGACGAGCCGTTGGACGTCACATTGAACGCCAACAAGAACAATTAATTCTCCAATTAGAATCTTGTTACGCCTCTCCTTCTATTTTCTTTTTTTTTTTTATTTTTCTAAACTGAAAAATACCTCGTCAGATGGAGAAATCGAATGTAGTGCATTTTTAAAAATTTCCTCAGAGAAATCGAATGAAATGGATTTTCAATTATAAATTTATGGATTTTTCAAATTCTCTAAGAGAAATTGAATGAAATGGATTTTTAATTATAAATTTATGGATTTTTCAAATTCTCTAAGAGGAATTGAATGAAGTGGATTTTTAAAATTCTCTGAGAAAAATGAATGAAATGGATTTTTAATGAATCTTGTTTCGCCTCTCGTTCTATTATTTTTTATTTTTTTTTTTTTTTAAACTGAAAAATATCTCGTCAGATGGAGAAATCGAATAAAACTTGAATTTTTAATTATTAATTGATGGATTCTTCAAATTTTCTTAGAGAAATCGAATGAAATGGATTTTTAGTTATAAATTTATGGATTTTTCAAATTCTCTAAGAGGAATTGAATGAAGTGGATTTTTTAAATTCTCTGAGAAAAATGAATGAAATGGATTTTTAATGAATCTTCTTTCGCCTCTCGTTCTATTATTTTTTATTTTTTTTTTTTTTTAAACTGAAAAATATCTCGTCAGATGGAGAAATCGAATAAAACTTGAATTTTTAATTATTAATTGATAGATTTTTCAAATTCTCTCAGAGAAATCGAATGAACTGGATTTATAATTCTCTAAGAGAAATTAAATAGAATGCATTTTTAAATTTTGAGTTAATGAATTTTTAATTCTCTAAGAGAAATTGAATGAAGTATATTTTTAATTATTAATTAATGGATTTTTCAAATTCTTTAAGAGAAATCGAATGAAATGGAATTGTAAAATTCTCTCAGAGAAATCGAATGGACTGGATTTTTAATTCTTTGAGAGAATTTAAATAGAATGCATTTTTAAATTCTGAGTTAATTGATTTTTAATTCTCTAAGAGAATTCAAATGAAATGGATTTTTAATTATTAGTTAATGGATTTCTAAAATTCTCTCAGAGAAATCGAATGAAATGGAATTTTAAAATTCTCTATGAAAAATTGAATCAAGTGGAATTTTAAAATTCTCTCAGTTAAATCGAATGAAATGGATTTTTAAATCTCTGATAGAAATTAAATGGAATGCATTTTTAAATTCTGAGTTAATGGATTTTTAATTCTCTAAGAGAATACAAATGAAATGGATTTTTAATTATTAGTTAATGGATTTCTAAAATTCTCTCAGAGAAATCGAATAAAATGGAATTTTAAAATTCTCTAAGAAAAGTTTAATCAAGTGGAATTTTAAAATTCTCTAAAAATAGAATGCATTTTTAAATTTTGAGTTAATGGATTTTGAATTCTCTAAAAGAAATCGAATGAAATGTATTTTTTTATTATAAATTAATAGATTTTTAATTCTCTAAGAGCATTAACTCTGAAAACTTCTAAACTTAAAAGCTTCAGAGCTCAAAATTCAGATCACAAAGCTTCAGAGCTTTTTAATTCTCTTAGAGAGATTTTTAATTCTTTATGAGAAATTGAATGAAATGGACTTGTAATTATAAATTAATGAATTTTTTAAATTCTCTAAGAGCATTAACTCTGAAAGCTTCTAAACTTAAGAGCTTCAGAGCTCAAAATTTCAGATCTCAAAGTTTCAGAGCTTTTTAATTCTCTCAGAGAGATTTTTAATTCTTTATGAGAAATTGAATGAAATGGATTTTTAATTATAAATTAATGCATTTTTAAAATTCTCTAAGAACATTAACTCTGAAAGCTTCAAAGTTTAGAGCTTTAGAGCTCTAAATTTCAGATCTCAGAGCTTAAGAGGTTTTTAATTCTCTAAGAAAAATCGAATGAAACGTATTTTTTAATTATAAATTAATAGATTTTTAATTCTCTAAGATTATTAACTCTGAAAGCTTCTAAACTTAAGAGCTTCAGAGCTCAAAATTTCAGATCACAAAGCTTCAGAGCTTTTTAATTCTTTAAGAGGCTCAAATTTCAAATCACAAAGCTTCAGAGTTTTTTAATTCTCTAAGATAGATTTTTAGTTTTCTGAGAGAAGTCGAGTGAAACGAATTTTTAATTATAAATTAATAGAGTTTTAATTCTCTAAGAGCATTAACTCTGAAAGCTTCAAAGCTCAGAGCTTCAGAGCTGAAAATTTTAGATCGTAGAGTTTCAGAACTTCTTAATTCTTTGAGAGAAATCGAATAAAATGGATTTTTAATTTTCTAAGAGCATTAACTCTGAATGCTTCAAAGTTTAGAGCTTCAGAGTTCAAAATTTCAGATCTCAGAGCTTCAGAGCTTTTTAATTCTCTAAGAAAAATCGAAGGAATTGAATTTTTAATTACAAATTAATGGATTTGTAATTCTCTAAAAGAATTCGAATGAAATGGATTTTTAATTCTCCAAAAGCGTTAACTCTGAAAGCTTCAGAGCTCAAAATTTCAAATCTCAGAGCTTCAGAGCTTTTTAATTCTCTTAGAGAAATTTTTAATTCTTTAAGAGAAATTGAATGAAATGGATTTTTAATTACAAATTAATGGATATTTGTAATTCTCTAAAAGAATTCGAATGAAATGGATTTTTAATTCTCCAAAAGCGTTAACTATGAAAGCTTCAGAGCTCAAAATTTCAGATCTCAGAGCTTCAGTGCTTTTAAATTATTTAAGAGAGATTTTTAATTCTTTTAGAGAAATCGAATGAAATTAATTTTTAATTCTCTAAGAGAAATCGAAGGAAATGAATTTTTAATTACAAATTAATGGATATTTGTAATTCTCTAATAGAAATTGAATGAACTGGACCTTTAATTGTAAATTAATGGATTTGTAATTCTCTAAGAGAATTCGAATGAAATGGATTTTTAATTATAAATTAATGGAAAAATTAAATTCCTAATTCTCCAAGAAAAATCGAATGAAATGAATTTCTAATTCTCTAAGAGAAATCGAACGAAACAAATTATTAATTACAAATCAACCAATTTTTAATTCTTCATGCGACAGAAAAAATTCTGCAAATAAAAAAGAAAAATCTCAGTTAAAATTTGAAACAGAAAAGGACGAATTTTATTCACATTTTAGTGTGTTAAAAAAAAAAAAAAAGAAAATGAGAATATTTAAAAAAAAGAAGATGCGTACAAGTTTCAAACATTTGATTTCTCCATCGACGATTGATGTATTTTGTATTCTAATTACCTCGTTGATTAATTAACGTACAATTTCGATATTGGATAATGAAACAGAACTATGTTAAGCGCATTTTCATCCTCGACGTGTAACTAGAATCATTGTTGTTCATTTTGTTAATAATTTATTACGGTTAATCGGTTAATCAGACTGCACAGAGGCTTCTAAAAGTTCTGAAGGTGTTTGTCTCGGTTATTCGAGACATTTTAAAGACGTTTGGTAGATCAGAATTAATTTCGAGATATAATGAACATATTTGAAAATTTATTAGATTTTGTTCTTTTCTTTTTTTCTTCTGATTTTTATTTTATTTTTATTTTACTTGATAGATTATTTTTGTTAATTTTTGAGTTGATATTTTTAATATTTAAATTATTATTGACCAAATTCTTTTTATTAATATTTAAGTTGGTATTTTTAATATTTAAATTATTATTGACTAAATTATTTTTATTAATATTTAAGTTGGTATTCTTAATATTTAAATTGTTATTTAATATATTCTTTTTATTATTATTTAAATTAGCCAAATAATTATTAATATATTCTTTTTATTAATATTTAAGTTGGTATCCTTAATATTTAAATTGTTATTTAATATATTCTGTTTATTATTATTTAAATTAGCCAAATAATTAGTAAACAACAGTATTACTAGGATAATTTGAAAAATGTAAAACGAGAAAATCAGTATTCTGCAAGTTTCGCAATTTTTATGTGTTAAATGGAGTTTTTAAGTATCAGAGATTTAAAGTTCAAAATTTTAATTCTCAGAGCTTCAGAGTTCTGAATTTCAACTTTCAGAGCTTCAAAACTCAGATCTTCAACTTTTAAAGTTCAAAATTCTAATTCTCAGAGCTTCAGAGTTCTGAATTTCAACTCTTGAAGCTTCAAAACTCAGATCTTCACCTTTTGAAGCTCAGAGCTTTAATTTTCAGAGCTTCAGAGTTCTAAATTTCAACTCTTGAAGCTTCAAAACTCAAATCTTCAACTTTTAAAGTTCAAAATTCTAATTCTCAGAGCTTCAGAGTTCTGAATTTCAACTCTCAGAGCTTCAAAGCTTGGATCTTCCACTTTCAAAGCTCAGAGCTTTAATTCTCAGAGCTTCAGAGTTCTGAATTTTAACTCTTGAAGCTTCAAAACTCAGATCTTCAACTTTTAAAGCTCAGAGTTTTAATTTTCAGAGCTCCAGAGTTCTAAATTTCAACTTTCAGAGCTTCAAAACTCAGATCTTCAACTTTTAAAGTTCAAAATTTTAATTCTCAGAGCTTCAGAGTTCTGAGTTTCAATTCTCAAAGCTTCAAAACTTGGATCTTTAACTTTCAAAGCTAAGAGCTTTAATTCTCAGAGCTTCAGAGTTCTGAATTTTAACTTTCAGAGCTTCAAAACTCAGATCTTCAACTTTTAAAGTTCAAAATTCTAATTCTCAGAGCTTCAGAGTTCTGAATTTCAACTCTTGAAGCTACAAAACTCAAATCTTCAACTTTTAAAGCTCAGAGCTTTAATTTTCAGAGCTTCAGAATTGTGAATTTCAACTTTCAGAGCTTCAGAATTGTGAATTTCAACTTTCAGAGCTTCAAAATTCAGATCTTCAACTTTCAGAATTTCAGAGGTCTTAGTTTTTAACTCTCAAAGCTTTAAAGCTCAGAGTTTCAAATCTCAGTATTTCAGAGATTTTAACTCTCAATGCTTCAAAGCTCAGAGCTTTAATTCTCAGAGCTTCAGAGTTCTGAATTTCAACTTTCAGAGCTTCAAAATTCAGATCTTCAACTTTCGAAGCTTCAAAGCTCAGAGTTTTAAGTCTGAGAGCTTCAGAGTTCTAAATTTCAACTCTCAGAGCTTCAAAACTCAATACTTCAACCTTCAACGGTTCAAAGCTCAGAGCTGAAAACTTCAAATCTTAGAACTCCAAATCTCTGAGCTTCAGAGCTAAAAAATTCAAATCTCAGAGCTTTAATTCTCAAAGCTTCAAAGCAGAGAACTTTAACTTTAAGAACTTGAGAGTTCTGAGTTTCAACTCTCACAGTTTCAAAGCTCAGAACCTCGACATTCAAAGCTTTGAAGCCCAGAGCTTCAGAGCTCAAAATTTCAGATCTTGAAGCGCCAAAACTCAGAGCTTCAGAGCTAAAAAATTCAGATCTCAGTGTTTTAAATTCCAAAGCTTCAATTCTCAAAAGTCCAGAGCTCGAAACTTCAGATCTCAGAGCTTTAATTTTCAGAGTATCAAATCTCAGAGCTTTAATTCGCATAGCTTTAATTCTCAGAGATTCAAAACTCAGAATTTGAAAATTCAAATGAAAATATTCCGTTGCTAAAAATTCTCAATTCAAATGAAAAGATTCTACAAATAAAAAATAGAAATCTTCATTGAAATTAAAAACAAAAAATCAATTGCAACTTCAAAGCTCTGAGTTTCAATTTTCATTATTTATTTATTATTATGTTTATTTATTCATTTAAGATTATTTTATTTTTATTTATTTTTCTTACATTATTTATTCTTCTAAACTTACTTTAAATTTTCAAAACTCCCAATCTTCAGAATTAATAACCATTGAAAAAAAATATTTAAAAATCTACAAATCTAATTCACATTTGTAAATGAAATTTTCCATGAAAAACGTCTTTAAAATGTCTTCGTTTACATATCGTAGCCTATTCAGAGAAAATTAGCAAGGCTACAAGCTTGTAGAGAATCTCCTCGAACCTACCAATCACAACATTTTTCATTTAAATTTTTAATTCTTATTAAATCAATAAGAAATCATTAAAACACCCTATACAGGACAATGTATGTTTTTATACTTGTTATAGTTTTCATGGTGTAAAGAAACAGAGTTATAAAAACACGCATTACTCTTGAAACCGTTTTCTAACTTCCTGTTACCCTTTGGAAGCTCTCTGTTCGCGATTACGTGTGATTTAATGGCTCGAAACGATGAGGGACACCTTGAGAATTATCGAGGATTATCGCTGGATATTTCTAATTTTCAAAATATACGGAGTGATCGATAACTGTTGGTACAATCGAGGAGTCAGGTGATTCTAAATGAAGAAATGCGTCGAAAATGTAGAATAACAATTTTTCACTCGAGGCTTCGTTTTCGAGATAATCGACTTTGAATTTTCGTTGGGCATGGCTGCGCTTTATAGAAAAGCGCCATCGCGTTGCGTAGAACTTAACATCCTACTTAGTTTGAAACGAAGAACAGAAGATTCTAGATGAAAAAATAAGTCGAAAATGTAGGATAACAATTTTTCGTTCGAGGCTTCGTTTTCGAAATAATCGACTTTGAATTTTCACTGGGTGTGGATGCGCCATCGCGTTGCACAGAACTTAATACGCTATTTAGTTTTAAACGAGGAACAGAAGATTGTAGATGAAAAAATAAGTGGAAAACGTAGAATAACAATTTTTCTTTCGAGGCTTCGTTTTCAAGATGAAGCTTGAGAGTTGAAGCTTTAAGTTTGAAATTTCAAGTCTCAAGTTTCAAATTCAAAGCTTCAAATCTCAAGCTTGGAAGCTGAAGCATCAAATTTGAAATTTCAAATCTAAAGCTTGAAAGTTGAAGCATCGAGTTTGAAATTTCAAAGCCTCAAGTCTCAGGTTTTTAGAGTTCAAGTCTTAAGTTTGAAATTTCAAATTTGGAGTTTCAAACCTCGAGTTTCAAATTCAAAGCTTCAAATCTCAAGCTTGGAAGCTGAAGCATCAAATTTGAAATTTCAAATCTCAAGTTTGAAAGTTGAAGCATCGAGTTTGAAATTTCAAAGCCTCAAGTCTCAGGTTTTTAGAGTTGAAGTCTTAAGTTTGAAATTTCAAATTTGGAGTTTCAAGCCTCAAGCTTCGAATTATAAGCTTCAAATCTCAAGCTTAGAAGGTGAAGCATTAAAATTGAAATTTCTAGTCTCAAGCTTTAAATTTCAAGTTTGAAAGATGAGGCCTCGAGTTTGAAATTTCAAAGCCTCAAGTCTCAGGCTTTAGAGTTGAAGTCTTAAGTTTGAAATTTCAAATTTGGAGCTTCAAGCCTCAAGCTTCGAATTCTAAGCTTCAAATCTCAAGCTTAGAAGGTGAAGCATTAAAATTGAAATTTCTAGTCTCAAGCTTTAAATTTCAAGCTTGAAAGTTGAGGCCTCGAGTTTGAAATTTCAAAGCCTCAAGTCTCAGGCTTTTGAGTTGAAGTCTTAAGTTTGAAATTTCAATTTTCGAGTTTCAAGTTTCAAGCTTCAAATCCCAAGCTTGAAAGTTAAACCACCAAGTTTGAAATTTTAAATTTGGTGGTCCAAGTTTCAAGCTTTAAATTTCAAGCTTCAAATCTCAAGCTTGAAAGCTGAAGCATCAAGTTTGAAATTTCAAATTTGGAGTTTCAAGTCTCAAGTTTCGAATTCTAAGCTTCAAATCTCAAGCTTTAAAGGTGAAGCATTAAATTTTAAATTTTAAATTTGGAGTTTCAACTATCAAGCTTCAAATCCCAAGCTTGAAAGTTAAACCACCAAGTTTGAAATTTTAAATTTCGAGGTCCAAATTTCAAGCTTTAAATTTCAAGCTTCAAATCTCAAGCTTGAAAGCTGAAGCATCAAGTTTGAAATTTCAAGTTTGGAGCTCCAAGTTTCAAGCTTCAAATCCCAAGCTTGAAAGTTGAAGAATCAAGTTTGGAGTTTCAAGTTTGGAGTTTCAAGTCTCAAGTTTCAAATCGCAAGCTTGAAAGTTGGAACATTCAGTTTGAATTTTCAAGTTTTTGAGTCTGAAGCTTTGAGACTTGAAACTCCAAACTTGATGCTTCAACTTTCAAGCTTGAGACTTGAAATTTCAAATTTGATGCTTCTGCTTGCATGCTTGAGATTACAAACTTAGAATTCAAGGCTTGATACTTGAAACTCCAAATTTGAAATTTCAAACTTGAGACTTAAACTTTAAAGCTTGAGACTTGAAGCTTGGGATTCGAAGCTTGACATTTGAAACTCCAAACTTGAAATTTCAAACTTGATGCTTCAGTTTTCAAACTTGAGATTTGACGCCAAGAATTCGAAGCTTGAAACTTGGAGTTCCAAACTTGAAATTTCAAACTTGATGCTTCAACTTCCAATCTTGAAATTTGAAATTCCAAACTTTAAATTTCAAACTTGAAATTTCAAACTTGATGCTTCAGTTTTCAAACTTGAGATTTGAAGCCAAGAATTCGAAGCGTAAAACTTGGAGTTCCAAACTTGAAATTTCAAACTTGATGCTTCAACTTCCAATCTTGAAATTTGAAATTCCAAACTTGAAATTTCAAACTTGAAATTTCAAACTTAAAGCTTCAACTCTCAAGCTTAAGTCTTGAGGCTCAAACGTTGAAATTTCAAACTTGAAGCTTCAACTTTCGAGCTTGAGATTTGAAGCTTTGAATTTGAAACTCGCGGCTTGAAACTCCAAATTTGAAATTTCAAACTTAAGACTTCAACTCTAAAGCTTGAGACTTGACGCTTTGAAATTTCAAACTCGATGCTTCAACTTTCAAGCTTGAGATTTGAAATTTCAAATTTGATGCTTCAGCTTCCAAGCTTGAGATTTGAAGCTTTGAATTTGAAACTTGAGACTTGAAATTTCAAACTTAAAACTTCAACTCTCAAGCTTCATCTTGAAAACGGAGCCTCGAAAGAAAAATTGTTATTCTACGTTCTCCACTTATTTTTTCATCAACAATCTTCTGTTTCTCATTTAAAACTAAATAGCATATTAAGTTCTGTGCAACGCGATGGCGCAGCCACACCCAATAAAAATTCAAAGTCGATTATCTCGAAAACGAAGCATCGAACGAAAAATTGTTATTCTACATTTTCGACTTATTTTTTCATCTAGAATCACATTCCTTTCGATTGTACCACCAGTTATGCGATTTATGATTAGATTTTAGTCTCATCCTCATTTCGACTGAATATCTGTTGCGATCTTAAGTTTAATCTTTGGCAATCTCTCTTTTTTTTCTATTTACAATGTCGACTCGAGACTAACTGTATCAACTTTTTGTTTTTGCAATTTATTAGTTTACAACCGTCAGTATTTAGGATGGTTTTCAGTTTTGTCATATTTCGTTAGTTCGTCGATAGATTTTAAGTTGGGATCGTCTGGTCTGACGTTTTTATCGTTTGCTATTTTTCCGTCGAAATATTTTCTGTTGTACAAGTATTTGGGTGTCGCGTAAGTTTCTTCGCGTTACGAATGACTCTATCTGGCTGTGTTTCTACAAACACGCGCGATATTGGAAGCGTTTATCGACGTAACTTCGATCGAGACGATGATTTGCAGTGACCAAGCGCAGCCATAGCCAACGAAAATTCAAAGTCGATTATCTCGAAAACGAAGCTTCGAATGAAAAATTGTTATTCTACATTTTCGACGCATTTTTTCATCTAGAATCTTCTGTTCTTCGTTTCAAACTAAATAGGATGTTAAGTTCTACGCAACGCGATGGCGCTTTTCTATGAAGCGCAGCCATGCCCAACGAAAATTCAAAGTCGATTATCTCGAAAACGAAGCCTCGAATGAAAAATTGTTATTCTACATTTTCGACGCATCTTTTCATGTAGAATAACCTGCCACTAGTTATTATTCGCTCTGTATAGCACGTAGCAGTTTCCGTACTTGTGTATAGAGTCTGATGACCACCGCTTAGGCTACGAAATTTTCGATACTCCCTTGTACATTCTTCTGTCCCATATTATAGCGTTGAAACGGCTGTATAACGATTATTTTAAGCGAACGCGAGGTTACACTCGACTCTTCCTTCTTTTTTTTAAATTTGACGATACGTGTTGCGATTTTAGGAAGTCGTGTAAGATGAAAAAAAGAATTGTAAATATTTTCTGAAAATATTGTGAGAGAAAGTAGGAACGAAGTTCGTATTGGATGTTTATAAAGACAAGGAGAATTTGCTTTTATTGGAAAAGAAATTGGAATTTGTGTACAGTGAAAATTTAGATTTTAAGTGCAATATGTAACTTTAACAATGAAAGCTTCAAATCTTGGAGGTTCAGAGATGAAAACTTTAGATTTTGAAGCTTTAAAATTTAAGGAAATTTAGATTCAACTCTCAAAGTTTCGAAGCTCAAAGCTTTAACTCTCAGAATTTTAGAGTTCTGAGCTTCAACTCTCAGAACTTAAAACCTGAGAGCTGTAATTTTCAAAGCTTCAAACCTCAGAGCTTCAATTTTCATAGCTTCAAAGCTCAGAGCTTCAACTCTCAAAATTGCAAAGCTCTTAGCTTTAACTCTCAAAGCTACAAAGCTCAGAGCTTTCATTTTCAGAACTTCAGAGTTCTGAGCTCCAACTCTCAGAGCTTCAAAGCTCAGAAATGAAAAAATTCGATTACTGTAAATTCTCTATGAAAAATGAAAGATTCTCGAAATGAAAAATAAAAATCTCAATTCAAATTAGGAAAAGAGATCAATTTCAACTTCAAAGTTCTCAGCTTCAACTCTCAGAGCTTCGAAGATTAGAGCTTCAGAGCTCGAAACTTCAGATCTCAGAGGTTCAAAGTCTCAGAAATGGAAAAATTTCGTTACTGTAAATTCTCTATAAAAACTAAAAGATACTATAAATGAAAAATAAGAATTTCAATTGAAATTAAAAATAAAAATCCATTTGAACTTCAAAGTTCTGAGCTTCTTTAAATGAAAAATAAGAATTTCAATTGAAATTAAAAATAAAAATCCATTTAAACTTCAAAGTTCTGAGCTTCTTTAAATGAAAAATAAGAATTTCAATTGAAATTAGAAATAAAAATCCATTTGAACTTCAAAGTTCTGAGCTTCTTTGAAAAATGAAAGATTCTATAAATAAAAAATAAAAATTTCAATTGAAATTAAAAATAAAAATCCATTTGAACTTCAAAGTTCTGAGCTTCTTTAAATGAAAAATAAGAATTTCAATTGAAATTAGAAATAAAAATCCATTTGAACTTCAAAGTTCTGAGCTTCTTTGAAAAATGAAAGATTCTATAAATAAAAAATAAAAATTTCAATTGAAATTAAAAATAAAAATCCATTTGAACTTCAAAGTTCTGAGCTTCTTTAAATGAAAAATAAGAATTTCAATTGAAATTAAAAATAAAAATCCATTTGAACTTCAAAGTTCTAAGCTTCAAACTTTTAAGCTCCAATTCTCAAAGCTTCAAATCTCAGAACTTCTTTCAAGCTAAAACAAAAAAATTCTCCTGAAAAATTATATTCATTCTTATTGATAAACCCTGTTATCTCAAAATTAATTGAAAAAATGCAATGTAAAAAGAAAATTGAGTGTCCTCGCGTTCACCACTTTCTGCGCTGTGCCTGGTTAAGCTTAATCGCGATTATTATTTATTATACAATCTTTCTTACCTCAGAAGCGTACGATTCACCTTCGTTTCTTCGTAATTAACGACACGACGCAACGAGTCTCATCAATCTGCCCATAATCAACTCATTTTAACACTTTGACGCACATTTTTTACTTTACAATCGCTTTACGCCCTCAGAAACACATTTTTTTCGATTCTTTATAACTGTCAGATGAAATCTGGCGTAAGTTGTACGTTTCGAAGTGAAAATTATCACATTTTGCCACAGTTTTTCCAAAAAAAAAACTTTCGACGGCTATAACCGTCATTTGCTCAGCAAGTCATTTTTTCTGTTCAGAAGCAAATGACTGCTATAACCGTCGCGACGATTAAACGCCATTTTTTGCTTTACTAATTCATTGTATTTACTTAATTCGTGAAAAAATACAGAATAAATGGTTCGTCTTCGCAGAATCATCTTTCGACGGTTATAGCAGTCATTTGTCTCTGGATACTCAAATGTTCCAAAGCGAAAAAAAAACAACTAATACGCTGTCTGGCGCGCTATCACTTTTTTCCAGATGCGTTACTCGATAATTGAACAAGTGCACGCGTTAGTACGCTTCGTGCTAAAGCTGTTCTTTTTTTATTGATTAAAATATGCGCGACGGCTATAACCGTCATTTGCGTAGTGATCGCCAAGGATCTGACGGCTATAGACGTCATTTGCGTTAAAGAGGTAAAGTTTCAAGCTTGAAAGTTCAAGTTTCAAGTCTCAAGTTTCAATATTGAAGTCTTAAGTTTCAAGCTTGAGAAGGTGAAGCCTAAAGTTTGAAATTTCAAGTTTGAAGCTTCAACTTTCAAGTTTCAATATTGAAGCCTTAAGTTTTAAGTTTGAGAGTTGAATCTTTAAGTTCGAAATTTCAAGTTTGAAGCTTAAAGTTTCAAACTTCAAATATCAAGCTTGAAAGCTGAAGTTTCGAGTCTCAAGTTTCAATATTGAAGTCTTATGTTTCAAGCTTGAGAAGTTGAAGCTAAACTAAAGTTTGAAATTTCAAGTTTGAAGCTTCAAGTTTCAATATTGAAGCCTTAAGTTTTAAGTTTGAGAGTTGAATCTTTAAGTTCGAAATTTCAAGTTTGAAGCTTAAAGTTTCAAGCTTCAAATATCAAGCTTGAAAGCTGAAGTTTCAAGTCTAAAGTTTCAATATTGCAGTCTTAAGTTTCAAGCTTGAGAAGTTGAAGCTAAACTAAAGTTTGAAATTTCAAGTTTGAAGCTTCAAGTTTCAAGTTTCAATATTGAAGCCTTAAGTTTTAAGTTTGAGAGTTGAATCTTTAAGTTTGAAATTTCAAGTTTGAAATTTCAAGTTTGAAGCTTAAAGTTTCGAGCTTCAAATCTCAAGCTTGAAAGCTGAAGCTTCGAGTCTCAAGTTTCAATATTGAAGTCTTAAGTTTCAAGCTTGATAAGATGAAGCCTAATGTTTGAAATTTCAAGTTCGAATCTTCAAGTTTCAATGTTGAAGCCTTAAGTTTTAAGTTTGAGAGTTGAATCTTTAAGTTTGAAATTTCAAGTTTGAAATTTCAAGTTTGAAGCTTAAAGTTTCAAGCGTCAAATATAAAGCTTGAAAGCTGAAGTTTCAAGTCTCAAGTTTCAATATTGAAGTCTTAAGTTTCAAGCTTGAGAAGTTGAAGCTAAACTAAAGTTTGAAATTTCAAGTTTGAAGCTTCAAGTTTCAAGTTTCAATATTGAAGCCTTAAGTTTTAAGTTTGAGAGTTGAATCTTTAAGTTTGAAATTTCAAGTTTGAAATTTCAAGTTTGAAGCTTAAAGTTTCAAGCGTCAAATATAAAGCTTGAAAGCTGAAGTTTCAAGTCTCAAGTTTCAATATTGAAGTCTTAAGTTTCAAACTTGAGAAGTTGAAGCCTAAAGTTTGAAATTTCAAGTTTGAAGCTTCAACTTTCAAGTTTCAATATTGAAGCATTAAGTTTTAAGTTTGAGAGTTGAATCTTTAAGTTTGAAATTTCAAGTTTGAAATTTCAAGTTTGAAGCTTAAAGTTTCAAGCTTCAAATATCAAGCTTGAAAGCTGAAGTTTCGAGTCTCAAGTTTCAATATTGAAGTCTTAAGTTTCAAGCTTGATAAGTTGAAGCCTAATGTTTGAAATTTCAAGTTTGAAGCTTCAAGTTTCAAGTTTCAATATTGAAGCCTTAAGTTTTAAGTTTGAGAGTTGAATCTTTAAGTTTGAAATTTCAAGTTTGAAATTTCAAGTTTGAAGCTTAAAGTCTCAAGCTTCAAATCTCAAGCTTGAAAGCTGAAGTTTCAAGTCTCAAGTTTCAATACTGAAGCCTCAGGTTTCAAATTTGAAAGTTGAAGCGTCAAGTCTGAAATTTCAAATTTGAAGCTTCAAGTCTTCGAGCTTGAAAACTGAAGCTCCAAATCTTTCAAGCTTGAATATTGGAGCCTCAAGTTTCAAGCTTGAGAGTTAAAGGCTTCAAATTTGAAATTTCAACTTTCAAGCTTCAAATCTCAAGCTTAAAGTTTCAATCTTGAAAGTTGAAGCTTCAAGTCTCATGTTTCAAACTTGAAAGTTGAAGTTTCAAGTTCGAAATTTCAAATTTTAAGCTTCAAATCTCAAGCTTAAAGTTTTAAGCTTCAAATCTCAAGCTTAAAAGTTGAAGCTTCGAGTCTCAAGTTGCAATATTCAAATTCAAGCTTGAAAGTCGAAGCTTCACGTCTCAAGTTTCAATATTGAAGCCTCAAATTTCAAACTTGAAAGTTGCAGCTTTAAGTTCGAAATTTCAAGTTTGGAGCTTCAAATCCTCAAGCTTGCAAGTTGAAGCTCCAAATCTCTCAAGCTTGAATATTGGAGCCTCAAATTTCAAGCTTGAGAATTGAAGCTTCGAGTCTCAAGTTTCAATATTGAAGCCTCAAGTTTCAAGCTTTTTTTTTATTAATTAAAATATTCACGACGTCTATAACCGTCATTTGCGTACGAATCGCCAAGAATCTGACGGCTATAACCGTCATTTGCGTCAAAGTGTTGAGTTAAGGTCAGTGTCGGTAAATAGGTAACCAATTTACCAACCAATGTCTCGCACGAACCGTTCTTGTAAAAAAAGAAGTTAACTTGCGAATAATATACGATAGAATGTATTTAAATGTGTGTCGTAAGATTTGAACTGTTTTTACTGTAAATTTCTCGCGATTACGCGTTTCTCGTGCGATGATAAGTGTCGATAAATTGGTTTTCTATTTATCTGCATTGTTTTTTGGGCACAACTGACTCGATGTTGGCAAATAACAAAGAAAAGATACAAATTTAAGTTCCAAAAATGTATTTATCTATTTTAAAAGAAGAATTGTTTGTTGGTTTGTTTTAATAATCGAAAAAACCAAAGTTCGAATCTCGTTTTAACCAAAATATTTTTTTTTTATTCCTGCATAAATTTTAATGCAATTTTAATCGTTAGATAATTAAAAAATTGCTTAGAATTGCAATCCTTTGCACTATTTTGTCAATTAAAATTCAATACCAGTAAAAAAAAAAAAAGTAAATAAATAAAATTTAAGTTGCAACAAAGTAGAATTTTTACAGCTGTATTTAAATGATGATTAGAGTAAAAAAAATTATTTTCGAATCGAGAAAGTATTCTTTAAAATTCTTGAATATTTAAAATAGCAAAAAATTGTTGCTAATTAAATAAAAAATTAAATTTGAGTGCAAAGGACGATAAATGACGCTAAAATCGATGAGACTCGATGCATCAGCACATTTACAGACACAAATAATAATTAATAAATACAAATGTCTCTGCAGACATCTTATTTATGCGAAATTACAATTAACACACACGCGTCGAACTAATTATAAACAATTTACGACCTACAATTATGCAATACCAGATTTTATGGCTCTGATTTCGTTTAATTAACGATTTTCAAGTAAGATCAGAGATGTTAATGATAATTTCACGCTTTTTATTGTTACATTCGACATTGTTGCATTATTTTGTTGCTAATAAAAAATCGTTTACCCGCGTTTCATCGACGATGACGCTGTTGAGGAGGGTCTTGGTGTATTTAAATGATTCCATGCGAGTTCAAACTGGCCTCGAACGTACTATTTCTACGGAAAATACATAATACAGGACTTATATAATATTGTACATACATATACATATATATATATATATGATATTATTTTGAGCAACAATCGAACGTTTCTTTCGTTCGAAAATGTTTGTTTTCAAGTTTCGAGCGACAAGTTACATTATACTAATTGTATCGATATAAATAAAAGACACACACGCAATAATAATAATAATAATATTAATAATAATAATGATAATAATGAGAATAAAATTATTGTACAAAGCATTGGCATTTTACTGATCCATCTCAATCACTCTGTAATTGGCATGTTTTTTTGTAGTAAAAAATGAGGAAGATGGTTCAACAGTGCAAGCATTAATTTATAATATTTATTATATTATTTATTATTTATTATATTATTTATTATATTATTTATTTTATTATATTATTTATTATTTATTATTTATTATTTATTATATTATTTATTTTATTATTTATTTTATTATTTATTATTTATCATATTATTTATTATATTATTTATTTTATTTTTTATTATTTATATAAATGTATATAATAAATTGCGCTCTGTAATTGGCATGACTTTTTATAGTAAAAATTATAGAAGTTGGTCTAATAGTGAAAGTATTAATTTATAATATTTATTATATTATTTTATTATTTGTCACTCGTTATTTATATAAATAAAAATGATAAATATATGTAATAAATATTATTTTATTTAATTAATATAATTTTATATTATTTATTATTTATACAAATGAAAATTATAAATATGCATAATAAATAATATTTTATTTAATTAAGATTATATTATATTATTATTTTATTATCTATTATATATATAAATATATATAATAAATTGTGTCCTGTAATTGTCTTGATTTTTTTTTGGTAAGAAACATAAAAATTGATCCAATAGTGGAAGCATTAATTTATAATATTTATTATATTATTCATTTCATTATTTATTATTTATATAAATATATATAATATATTGTGCTCTGTAATTGGCATAATTTTTTATAGTAAAAAATATGGAAGTTGGTCCAATAGTGAAAGCATTAATTTATAATATATATTATATTATTTTATTTAATTAATATAATTTTATATTATTATTTACTATTTATTATTTATATAAATAGAAATTATAAATATGTATAGTAAAGATTATTTTATTTAATTAATATTACATTATATTATTATTTTGTTATTTATTATTTATATAAATTTGAATTTTTAGAATTGTTGTTTGTTTTTTATAAGAATTTGAATTTTTAGAGTTGTGGTTTGGGTGCTGTGGAACTGCAGCACCCACTGTTTTCGCTTGGTATTAATTATAAGGAGTCTGTTTTTTTTTTAATTCTTTTTATTAGCTTGATTTTTTGTAGTAAAAAACATGAAAATTGATCCAATTGTGGAAGCATAAATTTATAATATTTATTACATTTTTTTATCATTTATTATATTATTTATTTTATTATTTATTATTTATATTAACACATATTGAGCTCTGTAATTGGCATAATTTTTTATAGTAAAAAATATAGAAGTTGGTCCAATAATGAAAGCATTAATTTATAATATATATTATATTATTTTATTATTTATTATTTGTTACTTATATAAATAAAAATTATAAATATATATAATAAATATCATTTTATTTAATTAATATAATTTTATATTGTTATTTATTATTTATTGTTTATTATTTATATAAATAAAAATTATAAATATGTATAGTAAAGATTATTTTATTTAATTAATATTATATTATATTATTATTTTATTATTTATTATTTGTATAAATTTGAATTTTTAGAGTTGTGGTTTGTTTTTTATAAGAATTTTAATTTTTGGAGTTGTGTTTTGGGTGCTGTGGAACTGCAGCACCCCCTGTTTTCACTTGGTATTAATTATAAAGAGTCTGTTTTTTTTTAATTCTTTTTTTTATATTTGTGCATTATGTGATTTGGTGAAAATTCGTTGAAAATTCGCAGAAAAATGTTTATATAATACTGTTTCATTTAGAATAGTTGGAATTTTGAAGAATTTGGTATGAAAATTTTTTATTCCCGTTATTTTGCATTTTTATTTAAAGGAACGAAGATTTATTTCTTAGTTCTTTAATAAATATCGAGAATACTATGCTACATTCAATTTAAATATCAATTCCTCTAAGAAATGGTAATTCTTTCCAGGTAATTCCCAGGTAATTCTTCTTCTAATTTCCAGGTAATTCTGTCGTCTCGTATAGAGGCACTGTGGAACTGCAGCACCTCCTATTTCCACATGATATTAATTGCAACGAGTCTATTTTTCTTCAATTCCTTCTTTATACTTGTCAAATATATAAAAAAAAATAGAAAAATGTTTATATGGAACTTCTTCGTTTAGAATAGCTGGAATTTTTGAGAATTCAGTACTTCTTTCTGATGAATTTTCTGTCTTAGTTAAAAGTAGCCGCAATATTTCGCGTGGATCGTTTTTATATAACAATTTTATTTAACAAACAACAAGTCTTTAACAAATAAGATAAACTGATGTAGAAGCTTAGAAATAGAAATCTCGATTTTGTAAAGGAAAACTATGATGTGATCTCTTTGATGGCGCAGAAATAAGTAAATAATAAATTTGAAAAACGTAGCAAACGAGAGTCTCTTTTTTTATAGATGGCGTGAATTAAATTAAATTAATTTTGAAACAATTTCTTATCGAAAATGTACCTTCCTTAGAGTGAAAATAGATGGCAGAGAACGTGTTTGCTGAGATGCAGAAGTCGATAACGCCATAACTTAACAGCTACTAGCGCCATCCCTGTGAAAACTGCTGAAACAGAGTTTCTCTTTAAGTTTATTTAACTTATTAAAGAGTTGTTATTTGTTAAATAAAATTGTTGAATAAAAGCAAGCATGGTGAAAGTTAATTAGAAGAAATTATCGTATTAAGGGCCCCACAAAGTAGCTTACCTCGCTGTTGATAATTGTGTGCGACCAGTTTAAGCATTTTTCA
The DNA here is from genome assembly GCF_050948175.1 of Xylocopa sonorina. Lineage (NCBI taxonomy): Eukaryota > Metazoa > Arthropoda > Insecta > Hymenoptera > Apidae > Xylocopa > Xylocopa sonorina. The sequence continues at coordinate 4,217,495 of NW_027490090.1, forward strand.
CAGAAATGGCGCCACGAGTGCTAAGAAACATTTCTTTAAATATTACAATTTTTAGGATTCGTTATATTTTAATATCGTGTGGAAATAGGGGGTGCTGCAGTTCCACAGTGCCTGTATGCGAGATGCCACTGAAAAGAAATATCCTTTCATCAATTATCAGCAATTTCTGTAATAATCAAATTTGTTACAAACTTCAAACTTTTGTTTCAAACATTCTATTTGATCACATGTTCGTAATTTACGAATTCAAAGTCGATTAGATTAATACAACATTTTAAATCGAACAAAGCATTGGCATTTTTCAAGATATTAAATACTAACTAACAAACTAACTAAAAGTTTACACTAAATTAAGCATAAATTAAGTCATATCTCATATTTTTAAAGAAAGACTCACACCATTTTCAAAATAAATCTGGATTTCAATCTGAACTTATTTTTACATTTAGTTAATCAAAATTTAATAAAAATAATAAACGTATTATTTCTAATACAATGAAAAATAAGGGAAGAAAGCAAAAATCGAAAGAATATGAAATACACATGTTACTATGACTGTAAAAATGTAAGAACATAAATATTATGCAAGATAAACGAGAGAAAATATAATGAAAAATACAAAAAATATATTGTACATTGTATATTTTGTTTGAAAATTTACTTTAAAGTTATTTTGTATATACTTGATACCTATATGTACAAATATATCGATTAACAAACAAATAATAACTTAAAAGTAAAGGTTTCATTAATGAAAAAAACGAAGGTATCATATTTTTAATAAAACTATACTTTTCATTAAAATAGATAGATATTATTATTTATTATATTTATAAATATGATTAACGTTCGTAATAAAAAAATGCTAATCCTATTTCATTTCTTATTATTTATAAACAAAATTGGATTGATACGAGATACATTTTAAGTGATATTTGTTATTTCAAAATTGAAATTAAATGATATTTACAATTGAGTAATTGTGAAAGTGGTGTAAGTCCATTTGCAGCCTGGAAATTGTCAATTATTTTAGTTAAATTCGCCTGAAAAAAATTTATATAATCGAATTACATATCGATAAATTAGTAGAAACATCCCAGACTTCGCATAATTAGCTTATATTTTTTAATGTGCAGATTTGCTGACATTCAATTTTCTCGAAACAAAAGAAAATGGACTTGCACCATTTTCAAAATAAACGGTACAATTATAGACAGTCTATAGTAATAAATTATAAGTTATTAATATTATACAAATATTAGTTAGTTAGTTATAAATTATAGTTATTATATATTAGTTATAAATTATAAGTTATATATTATTATTTATAACTGTTGTAAAATATTAAATTATAGTTATAAAATATTGAATATTATATATAAATTACAGTTGTAAATTATACATAGTTTCAAACTGTACAAATTGTGCATTTTTTCATCATTTGTTATTGTACGTTCGATTTACTTGTGGAGTCACAATTCTTATTTTTGTATTTATACAGAGTGATCGATAACTGGTGGTACAACCGAGGAGGCAGGTGATTCTAGATGAAAAAATGCGTAGAAAATGTAGAATAACAATTTTTCATTCGAAGCTTTATTTTCGAGATAATCGACTTTGAATTTTCGTTGAGTATTGCTGCGCTTGATAGAAAAGCGCCATCGCGTTGCGTAGAACTTAACATCCTACTTAATTTGAAACGAAGAACAGAAGATTCTAGATGAAAAAATCAGTCGAAAATGTAGAATAACAATTTTTTATTCGAAGCTTCGTTTTCGAGATAATCGACTTTGAATTTTCGTTGGGCATGGCTGCGTTTGGTCACTGCAAATCATCGTCTCGATCGAAGTTACGTCGATAAACGCTTCCAATATCGCGCGTGTTTGTAGAAACACAGCCAGATAGAGTCATTCGTAACGCGAAGAAACTTACGCGACACTTTAATACTTGTACAACAGAAAATATTTCCACGAAAAAAGAGCAAACGATAAAAACTGTATTCTGCGCTTGCGCGAACTTATTTCACTAATTCAGAACGTAGAGTCTACTGCGCATGCGCGCAAGAACAGCTGTTCTCGAACAGTGGAACGCGAGGTATCGAACCGAAATCTAATGGACGCTGGCGATTTTCAAGTTTCGAAGCGATTACCCATGGAATGGTAAGCACTATTAATCAATTAAACATTCTTTAACATCTATTGTTTACTAATTGTTAAAATAAAAGCATAACCTGTGGTATTTATCTTACTTCGAAGTGTTTAGCGAAGAGGTTAAGAATATTTGTGTATTTGCATTGTATTTGTTTGTATATATTTGTATTGTTTGTGTATTTGTATGTTGTTATATTGTTTTTGCGTATTATGTGTATGTTTATGAATGTTTGTCTGTATTTGAATCTGTTTGATTTAACCTAACCTAATTTTTGTAATAATGATAATATGTGTAATTGTGTAGTATATTATACATTATGTTTATTGTTGCAATTTATTATTTGTAAATTTAAGTATGTTTGTCTATATTTGCATTTTTTTAATATAACATAACCTAACTTTCTTAATGATGATAATATGTGTAATTGTATATTGTACTTTATGTTTATTGTTGAAATTTATTATTTCTTTTTTAAATTTAAGAATATTTGTCTATATTGGGCTTTATTTAATCTAACTTAACCTAACTTTCGTAGTAACGATAATATGATGTACAATATGTTTATCGTTGCAATTTATTATTTGTATATTTAAGAATATTTGTCTATATTTGACTTTATTTAATTTAACTTAACCTAACTTTCATAATAATGATAGTATGTGTAACTGTATAGTATACGTACATTATTATTATTATTTTTTTTTTAAATTTATGATTATTTGTCTATAATTGCCTTTATATACATAATATTAGTGTAATTTTTCAGAATAAAATAAGTACAAAATATTCTTGAATTAAAATAAGTATAAACTATTCTTAAATAAATTAATTAAATAGCTGACAGAAAAAGCTCGCCAATATTTAAGTAAACCATGTTATATACATAATATTATATTTTAATAAAAACCATACATTACATAACATTATATTTTAAAAAACCATATTTTATTCGTAATATTATATTTTAATAGACCATATTGTATTCATAATATTATTATAATTTTCCAGAATAAAAGATGCCTGGAGAACCATCGATAATCAGTGGAAACAAAAGCTCAGGGAAAATAAAACGCATTTCTATTCCAAGAGTGCAAAGCAGTACGGACACAGAGCTGCAATCGCAAAGCGGATCAACTCCATTACAACCAAGTGCGCTTCACTATGCAGCTTTCCGTACAGACCCTGACGACAGTGGACTACCACCAGCTCTACGGTGTCGACTGTTCGAGTTGTTTCAGCAAATCGAAAAGGAATTCGAGCTCCTCTACGCAGAAAATTTAGGATGTACGAATAACAGTCTTGTTATTTACATTAATATTGTATTATAATATTCATTTCTACTTATTGGAACTAACTTTATCGTGTTTTCTTGAAAATGTATTTAAGAAGCTATAGTTTTTCATTTATACACAATTTAACGCAAGCGAAAGAGATTAATCCAAAGGTATTTAAATAAGAAGCTATAGTTCTTCATTTTTATGCAATTTAAAGCAAGCGAAGAGATTATAATATTCATTTGTACTTATTGGAGCTAACTTTAACATGTTTTCTTGAAAATGTAAATAAGAAGCCATAGTTTTTCGTTTTTATTGAATTTAATGCAAGCGAAGAGATTAATTCAAAGTCATTTTGATTTGCTATTAATTTTATACTTTGTCGATGAGATTTTACAAGTTGCTCTTTTATCTTCAAGATATTTAAACTGATTAAAATTAGATTAATTAATTTTAGAATTAAAATTAAATAAAATGATTAAAATTAAATTAAGTAATTTTAAAATTAAAAAATACAAAAGTAATTTTACTTTTCAATATTTAATTTAATTCACTTACATTACTATTTATATTAATTAGTTTATTTATTCTTAATAAATACTGAAATAACTATCATTTTCATAAAATTTTATTTATTATTATATTATTATTTATAGGATAAGAAAAAGATTTACTAAGTACAGAATATATTTTAATTAAATATTTATATTTAATTATTGAAATATAAATATCAGTAATAATAATAAAATATTCTAAATTAAATTAGTTAAGATGCTTCAAGAAATTAATTCATATGTTTAATTAGAACCAGTTAACAGTTGTAATATTTGTTAATTTAGTACAAGAGAAGATAGACATCCTTAGTGAGAGGCTCGAAAGGGAATGTTACGGTTCTGGGGAACGGAGCTTGCCTCTTGGAGATGTTGCAGACTTTCCAGATACGAAAGGTCTTTCGAAACAAAAATGTAAGATTATTTATGTATTAATCTATGAATAGTCGCTAAGGTAATTAATATTTTGTGAATGCTAGTATTTTAATAATTTAAATGAAAGTATTTAAACAATTTTATAATTTTAATAAGGCTGATTATTCTCGCAATATGCTCAGTATGTCTAATTTTATTAAATGTAGATGTTCGATTAATTATTTTAATTTAAAATACTTCCTTTTTATTTTATATATTGCATTTCATTTTTGGAATATTTTATATTTATTTTATATATAATATTTATTTTAGAATATTTTTTTTATTTTATATATAATATTTAATTTTTAGAATATTTTATATTTAGTTTAAAATATTCTTTTAATTTAAATATATAATATTTATTTTAGAATATTCTTTTCATTTTATATATTATATTTAATTTTTAGAATATTTTTTTTATTTTATATATTATATTTAATTTTTAAAATATTTTTTTATTTTATATATAATATTTTTTTTCTTCATGTATTCGAAGCACAGAAAAATGTTCTAGAGTGTTGTAAAATATCAAGGTCACAGCTATTTGATTTTGCGATGATCTTGAAGATTCCTGCAAAAGTTACGCATAAATTTTGAATAGAACTTAATATTTTTATAACTGAATTGTTGATGTTTTTGAAAGGCTGCTTATAAATGCATTTCGCGTAGATTATTATTAATTATCAAGCTTTGAAGTTAATGTATGCATACGACTTGCGATTAATAACAAACTTTAAAAACTTAATAATTCTTGTTTATACTACGAAGACCATTTTTTTACATAGTTCATCAGTATGCTCGATGTTAATAGTAATTTAGATAAATGATTCTAAACTTTGGCCAAAAAAAATTACAAGAATGAAAATATAAATAAAAAAATGGAATGCAAATATAAAATATTCTAAATTAAATTAATTAAATAGTTAACAGAAAAATATTGGCAATATTACTATTAAGTAAACCATCGAGTTTTTAATAAATTAATGATTAAAATAATATAAAATTTTTTGAGAAAAATTGGATATTACAAGAATGATATAAATATAAAATATTCTAAATTAAATTAATTAAATAGTTAACAGAAAAATATTGCCAATATTGCTATTAAGTAAACCATCGAGTTTTTAATAAATTAATGATTAAAATAATATAAAATTTTTGGAGAAAAATTGGATGTTACAAGAATGATATAAATATAAAATATTCTAAATTAAATTAATTAAATAGTTAACAGAAAAATATCGCCAATATTGCTATTAAGTAAACCATACGATCAACCAATGACAAAAATGGTATGAAATTTCTTGAGAAAGACTAGATATTACAAGAATAAAAATATAAATAAAAAAATGAAGTATAAACATAAAATATTCTATGAGTATGCTCGATGTTGATGGAAATTTGAATAAGTAATTCTAAACTTTGGCCAGTAATCTGCGTATTAAGCCATTTACTTTTAAAAGTCCACTTCTGTTTAAATTGAGATATTTTTGCGACGCAAGTCTGCGATATAATTTCTGAGAACTAATTTAAATAATTATATAAAATAATGTTATAATTTATAATTTAAAATAATGTTATAATTTAAATAATAATTTAAATATTATAAAAATTTAACTAATTAATCCTTTATTCTCTATATATTCTCGTACGACTAAAAGTGCACAAATAACATCAAATTATTAGCTTCTACTTATCATACGCAAGATCATCTCATTTAAAAATGTAAAGTTATATTAACGTTCCTCCTATTTCGAACATCAGAGCAACGTACACTTTTTCCAGCTATGCCTGGGAACTCAGCGACGAAGACAAAAACAACTTCCAACAAGTTGAAAGCGCAGACCAGCAAAATAGTGTCCAGCTTCAAGACGCCGACTATGAGCTGCAGTATGCAGAGGGAGTATTTCGGCCACCGCGATGGCGTTTGGGAGGTCTCTGTTGGTAGGTCGGGTCAAATCATCGCCACAGCTTCTGCGGATCACAGTGCCAGAGTTTGGGCCATGGATAATGGACGCTGCTTGTTGCAGTACATTGGTATGTTTCTCAGTATATTTTAATCGTATCGGAATTGAGGATTTGGAATTAAGGAAAGTGGATTTTATTCTATGCGATGAACACATCTGTTGAATCGACTCTGGCGAATTTCAAGGCTAACAATTTCTGATTTCTTTTAAGTTTCAAAAATATAAATTTGACAATAATAAATTTGTAATTCTATATTAATTTATGGTATATTGGATTATCCAAAATGACCACTCTTGAGACTTCAATCAAAATTGTTAAATTCCAGGTTATACCAAATTATTTTGTGTTTTGTTGTCCATGATAGATTCTGTATTATTTATAATTAACTGAAAAGAAATATAACGTTTATTTGATCGCCATCTATAGAAATATGTATATAATAAAATGTTGGTAGGTTAAGTGTTGATATACACTATCGTAACATTACATTACTGAACAATATGAAAAAAAAAATGAATTTATCAAAATTGTATGAAGAGTATTAGTTTTCAAGTGTAAGAGTGATTATTATATATATTTCGTGCAAAAATTGGCGTTTTAAATTAATGTATAGTATAATATAATGATTGATGAACGTTTGTGAGCAGCGCATGCGCGGTAGTATATCAGTGTGCGCATGCGCGATAGAGTATTAGTGTATAGACAGTAGCTTACTGGCGTGCGCATGCGTAATAGCGTACCAGTGTACGCATGCGCATGCGCAGTAGAATATTAATGGATACATACTCAGTAGCGTACTGGCGTGCGCATGCGTAGTAACGTATCAGCTGTGTATGCATAGTAGCATACCAGTCTGCGCATGTGTAGTAGTAGTTGTATCAGTCTGCGCATGCGCAACCGGCTAAACGAAGAGTACAACGGTTTTGATTGCAGTTATTGACTTTCATTTGTTATAAGAAATTCACATTGCCAAGTTAAGAGTTAAACCAAGGTTTGAGTTTAGAATTTAACCTCTTCGTCTACAATATTGATACGTCGATCAGATTAAACGTAAACAGTAATATGTAAAAGACGTGAAATAACATGTGTGAGGTACGTAGTACGTTGTTTTATACGCGACGAACATTTATTAATTTTCTTGCTCGAATTTGGACGTACAGATTTAGTTTCTTGAAGAATAGTAGAAAAGTAGCCTTAAAGATGTCTTCAGAAAGGATATCAAGCGTTCACGAGGGCAGTGGAGGTTTTGCTAACCTAGCAAACTATGATTTGATAGATATCTTGAATAGCGATAGCGATATTTTAGTTCCTGTGCGAAAACGTTGGAAATGACTGCTCATTAAAAATAATCACCTCAATCGTCAACAATCACAGGTATGAATTTGAAAAGTAACTAACTAAAACTAGTTGTACCTTACGCATGGATTTACATGTGCGATTTGCACAATTTTAATTGCTCAGCTGAACCATAAAATGCTTAAAGTATGTGTAAGAAATTGAAATGAAACGAGATCAAACAGATGGCTAAATGATTTATAAGCATATTCGTATGTTTTATTTTACTTGCGTTCAACTTATAGGTTCATACAAGAATATCTTAGGCTGTTCGTATTAGCCTCGAGAATATCCTCAACGCAATGGACCATTTGAACGTTTAAGCAAGGCTCCGGAAAGGAAACGCACATGGCCTTCTTCGGCTGTTCATGCATTCCGTTACTCTATATTTATTACAATAAAATGATATATGCGATTTGCAGAGCTTCTAATGCTCAGCTAAACCATAAAATAGCTCAATATGTTGTTTATCGGTTGCACTGTTAGGACTTAATATGTTCCATACTGAGCCATTGGTATTTTAACTAAAAATTGATATGTTTTTACGCAATATTTTATTACATCATTAATGCACGAGTAATGTAGTTATTATTTAGCAATAACACTTCATTCTTTTAATGAAAATAAAATTTATGGACTTAAATTATATATTTGTAGCGAATTAAATAAATATCTCAGTGTGTATCATCGATGGTACGCATGACATGAATAGAAAGTTGAATATAATTAATATATGTTGCATTTATGGTACAAATGGCATGGAACATGTTAAATTATAAGGCAAAGGATTAAATGTAGAGATTCGAGGAATTTTATATTAACACACTGGATAGGACGAGTATTAATAACTTTTTTGTAATGCACTTAATGATTGCTTGCTTTTTCTTATTTAATTAATATTTTATTTCGCATAATTCTTTGTAAGCAATAAAAAGGAAGGTTTGAGGGTCTCAAAAAGTATCATACATTAAAAATTACAAGATAGAAAACTGGATAATAGAATGTTCGTAAACATTATCACACTTTTCTCTTGCTAAGTGAACTCTTAGAACTTCCAAAAATTAATTAAAGAGCTAACTTAAGAATTTCATTTATTAAAACTTGGTCTGTACTTTTGAAATACAATATATTAGCTATTTTTCAAATTTCATTGAAATCACATTATTAATTGCGAAGATATCCCTCGTTTTCTAAAGGGTGAACGTTCTTCATATTTCACTCATGATTTTATCCACCCATGTGTGTTAAATTATAAGACAAGCAGTTAAATATAGGGATTCGAGTAAGTCAATATTAATTCTGACTTTCTATATACGCCAATTTTTACATGAAATATATAATATTGTTTGAACTTCGCTAATTGTATTATACAGCTAAAAATAAGACTAAAATATACAGAAAAAGTTATATAAAAGTTTGTACTTAAAAAAATATGAGACATGAAGGATACGATAATGCTCTCTTTTAATTATTAATCTTGACGATCACTTAACTCTTATTTTAAGTATAAGAAATTGTCAAGAAAAATGCTTGTAAATTTGTACAATGGTTAAATGACCTTTTAATTCCACATTTTTAATTATAAAATTATGTATTGGTGCAATTTTAATGAGAATCGTGGATTTCTTGTATTGTTATTTAATTACTGACAAGTATTAAATATTTAATTCAATTCGCAGGTCATTCTGGCTCAGTAAACTCCGTACGGTTTCATCCTACCAAAGATTTGGCGCTTACGTCGAGTGGAGATAACTCTGCTCATGTGTGGCAAGCTGCCGTTGATTGGGATTTACCCAAAAGGCAGAACTCTTCGGAAGAGCTACCAACGTTGGCATCTGATAAAAATATCAGCGGTGTGACTGCTGTGAACGAAGAGCAAGAAGAGCCTCCAACGCTGAGGTAAGTGCTGTTTTCTTCTTCGATAGATTATGAGAGAGCAGAACTATTATTTACAATTATGACAATATTATTTATCTTATTTATAAATATTTTATTATTATTTAATTGCGTATGCTGATGTACGAAAAAATATTTGTGTTTTCAATAGAAACTCAAGTTTCAATATTGAAGCCTCAAATTTCAAACTTGAAAGCTGAAGCTTTAGGTTGAAAATTTCAAGTTTGAAGCTTCAAGTCTTCAAGCTTGATAGTTGAAGCTTCAAGTTTCAAGCTTGAGAGTTGAAGCTTCAAGTCTCAAATTTCAATATTGAAGCCTCAAGTTTCAAGCTTCTTTCCTTATTGATTAAAATATGCACGACGGCTATAATCGTCATTTGCGTACATATCGCCAAGTATCTGACGGCTATAGACGTCATTTACATCAAAGTGTTAAATTATTATAAAGTACACATTAAATTAAGAAGAACTAACAGTTTTCTAATAAGTATCGTTCGCGAGGATTGTGAGAACGTCCGTGATGGATTGCTTCAACATGTTGACGTAGAAAAACGGATATGAATCTGTTGTTAAGAAATAGAGTCCTGAATATAAACAGCGAAAGAAAGCTATCGGTCGAGTGGTTCTTCAGCTGTTTATACCTGAACGCCTGAAAAGGAAACACGTGCAGACTTTGCGTTGTCATTTTTTTCTTAAGCCAGAGGACTCAAGTGGTTCTTAATTTTTTTGCATTTCAAATAAATGTTCCTCTGGAAATACACAGTATTTTACAGTTTCAAATAATTGTTCCCCTGGAAATAAACAGTATTTTACAGTTTCAAATAGTTGTTCCTCTGGAAATACACAGTATTTTACAGTTTCAAATAGTTGTTCCTCTGGAAATACACAGTATTTTACAGTTTCAAATAATTGTTCCTCTGGAAATACACAGTATTTTACAGTTTCAAATAGTTGTTCCTCTGGAAATACACAGTATTTTACAGTTTCAAATAATTGTTCCTCTGGAAATACACAGTATTTTACAGTTTCAAATAATTGTTCCTCTGGAAATGCACAGTATTTTACAGTTTCAAATTCGCGTGAATTTCTGCTCAATTTGTGGATAAACAATGCACATAGAATTAATAACAACGCTGAGGAATTAATAGTTGCTTTTGCAAGGTTTTATACAGAATGTTCTGTAATTGATGGTATAACTGAAAAGGGGAGTGATTTTAGATGAAAAAATGCGTCGAAAATGTAGAACAACAATTTTTCATTCGAGGCTTCGTTTTCGAGATAATCGACTTTGAATTTTCGTTGGGTATGACTGCGCTTGGTCACTGTAGATCATCGTCTCGATTGAAGTTATGTTGATAAACACTTCCAATGTCACGCATGTTTATAGAAACATAGCCAGATAGGGTCATTTATAGCGCGAAGAAACTTATGCGACACCCTAATACTTGTACAATACAATTATTGTTTCAAATAATAAAATTCATAGTTTTCTATTGCTTTGAGTCATTTATAGGACATTTAGTTAATTTTGAAAATGGTCTAAGTCAATTGAAATTTTAAAGACAACATTTTCGTATAAAATTCACACCAAATTTTCATATTTATAATAAATTTCCATTAATCGAGACTAATAAAATTCTAAATAAAAAGGTCGCATAATGTAAAAATATTTTTTAATTTATTCAAAACAAGAAATATATGACTTGGACCACTTTCATAATTATGGGCACATATGTCTGCCATTTTCAGAAGCAGAATAAACGCTTAAAATTGTGTATTTAGTGATAAAAGCAATCTCATAAATTATTCTTGATAAAAAAATTGTCTTTAAGATTTGGAAGTCGTTTTAAAGGAATATTCTGTTGTATGATAAAAGTACGATATAATTGTGATGTCTACTAAATTGGTTGAAAGTAGTATAACAATTGAAGAAACTTATGTAGATATTCAAGATCTAGTTTAAATGATCAGAGAATTATAAATTTAAATCTAGAAGAAGAGGATATCGTTGCTTGTAATTTCTATTGGTAATAACTAGCATTGCTAATAATCTTTATTGCAAATAGTTTCTATTGACAATAGTTTCGATTACTTATAGTTTCCATAGCTAACAGTTTCTATTGTTAATAATTTTCATTGCTGACAATTATTGCTAATAGTTTCCTTCTTGATAGTTTCTCCTGCTAATAACCTCCTGCAAAATTTCCTATTCATAATAAATTTCCATTAATTGACACTAATAAAATTCTAAATGAAAAGGTGGCATAATGTAAAAATATTTATCAATTTATTCAAATGCAATTCATGAAATATCTCGAAGCAAGAAATATATGACTTAGACCAGTTTCATAATTATGGGCACATATAACAATTGGTAATTACACATAATCATCAGTTTATTACATTTATCGTGACATAAACACATCGCAAGGAAACTAACGCGTAATATTCTGCAATGTCGACAAAGATTAAGTCCTCCACCATATTCTAAGAACGATCAGTAAGGATTCAGCGATCCTCTTTCCAGAGAAGAATAAACATTCGGTTAGAACCGCCTTGCTGCCCCTCTGAAACGAACTCGAGGGCCAATCAGTGACCAGTTTCCACCACCTAATCCCAATACAGAAATCTAACCGTCGTTGAAGTAAATGCTCGTCGTTCTTCAATTCGAGGCAGGCCATCGTCGAGTACAGTTTAGAGAAATGTGCTTTGTGTAATATGTAGAGAATTTTGAGTGAGTACTTCTTTCAATTTTATTATTTTTCTTTTCTTCTTTTTTCATATTTTTTCTTTTCTTTCTTTTTCATATTTTCTCGTATTTTTTCTTTTCGCTTCTTTCACATTTTGTGAATATTGAGGAATTCTAAGAAATGTGTTTCGTGTAATATGTAGAGAATTTTGAGTGAGTACTTCTTTCGATTTTATTATTTTTCTTTTCTTCTTTTTTCATATTTTTTCGCATTTTTTCTTTTCTTTTTTTTTCATATTTTCTCGTATTTTTTCTTTTCGCTTTTTTCACATTTTGTGAATATTGAGGAATTCTAAGAAATGTGTTTCGTGTAATATGTAGAGAATTTTGAGTGAGTACTTCTTTCAATTTTATTATTTTTCTTTTCTGTTTTTTTTCACATTTTTTCTTTTCTTCTTTTTTCATATTTTTTCGTATTTTTTCTTTCCGCTTTTTTCACATTTTGTGAATATTGAGGAATTCTAAGAAATGTGTTTCGTGTAATATGTAGAGAATTTTGAGTGAGTACTTCTTTCAATTTTATTATTTTTCTTTTCTTCTTTTTTCATATTTTTTCGCATTTTTTCTTTTCTTTTTTTTTCATATTTTCTCGTATTTTTTCTTTTCGCTTTTTTCACATTTTGTGAATATTGAGGAATTCTAAGAAATGTGTTTCATGTAATATGTAGAGAATTTTGAGTGAGTACTTCTTTCGATTTTGTTATTTTCCTTTTCTCCTTTTTTCGCATTTTTTCTTTTCTTCTTTCTTCATATTTTTTCTTTTCGTTTTTTTTCATATTTTGTGAATATTGAAGAATTTTGAGCGACTATTTATTTCAATTTTATTATTGTTGCATCGTATTTATTTTAATATTTTCTTCGTAACTGATAGAAATCCTCGTTTCGAATGATCACGTCCGCCATTGCGAGTTGGGAATTAATCAAGTATATTTATATGATCTTCTGATGGCTTTTTTCAAGAATTAACTTGAAGATAAAAGAGAAAGGAACGTCCAGAATCCATTTTGTATTATTATTTTCAATTTTTATTCAAACTAAATATATATTGTATCATTATATTATTATTTTTCATACACTATAGGTGGTTAAAGTAATAAGAATATTCTTGCGCTTCAATGTATTTTTTTATTTGCAAAGTTAAGTCTCTTCGCGTCATTAGAAATGTAATAAACACAGAAATTTAATTTTACTTAATATTAGTAGTAATTGTATATATTGAAGTTTGCAGACTTGCGAGGAATTAAATCGATTCAACGTTAAACAAGTACGCACATAAAGTAGATTTTTTCTAAAATAGCACAGCCAATATACAAGAAACGTATTTAATTTCGAATTATTAAGTATTTATCTTTAAATTAATACCAATATCATAAAAATTGCTCGACTATTTTTTAAATTATGTTACATCAATTTCACTGACCAACAAAAAGCTTAGAAAAATCCTTTTTGTATTTTTTGTTAAAGACTATGTTTTTATTGAATTAAAATGAAAAATTGAATTTGACACTGAAAATTTATTTAAGTTATTACGTTTTTTGCGACCCGCATTTAACGAATAAATTTTCAATGTTAAATTCAAATTTTTTATTTTAATTTAATAAGAACAAAGAGCATATTTTTTAATATCCAAAAAGAGGATATTTTAGCATTTTTTGTACATTGGAATTCAGGTTACATAATCTAAAAAAATAGTGGACCAATTTTTTTGATATTGTTATCAATTTAAATTTAATCTTGCAATTCTCTTCTTCAAAGCTTAAAACTTGCAATTCCTTTCAGAGTAAGTTTGAACCTTGCAATTCTCTTCCTCAAAGTTATAACTTTACAATTCTCTTCTTCAAAGCTTAAAACTTGCAATTCTCTTCGTCAAAGCTTAAACCTTGCAATTCTCTTCTTCAAAGTTATAACTTTACAGTTCTCTTCTTCAAAGATTAAACTTTGCAATTCTCATCCTCAAACCTTAAACTTTGCAATTCTCATCTTCAAAGCTTAAACTTTGAAATACTCATCCTCAAAGATTAAACTTTGCAATACTCATCCTCAAACTTTAAACTTTGCAATATTCATCCTCTAAGCTTAAACTTTGCAATTCTCATCCGCAAAGCTTAAGCTTTGCAATTCTCATCCGCAAAGCTTAAACCTTGCAATTCTCTTCTTCAAAGCTTAAAACTTGCAATTTCCTCCAGAGCAAGCTTAAAACTTTACAATTCTCTTCTTCAAAGCTTAAAACTTGCAATTCTCTTCTTCAAAGCTTGAACCTTGCAATTCTCTTCTTCAAAGCTTAAAGCTTGCATTTCTTTTCAGAACAAGCTTCAACCTTGCAATTCTCTTCAAAGCTTAAAATTTGCAATTCTCTTCTTCAAAGCTTAAACTTTGCAATTCTCTTCTTCAAAGCTTAAAGCTTGCATTTCTTTTCAGAACAAGCTTCAACCTTGCAATTCTCTTCAAAGCTTAAAACTTGCAATTCTTTTCAGAATAAGTTTCAACCTTGCAATTCTCTTCTTTAGAGCTTAAACTTTGCAATTTTCTTCTTCAAAGTTTAACTTCAAATCTAAAACCTTGCTATTTTCTTCTTCGAAACTTAAACTTTGCAATTCTCTTCTTCGAAGCTTAAACCTTACAATTCTCTTCTTCGAAGCTTAAAACTTGCAATTTCCTTCAGAGCAAGCTTAAACCTTGCAAGATTTAAGCTTCGAAGTTAATCTTTGAAGAACAGAATTTCAAGGTTTAAGTTTTGAAGAAGAGAATTGGAAGATTTAAGCTTGCTCTGGAAAGAATAGCAAAGTTTAAGCTTCGAAGGAGAGAATTGGGAGATTCAAGCTTGCTCTTGATAGAATGTTGTGTTTTTGAATTATTTTTCAAACGAAATGCAATTATCAATAATTAACACTTTGACGCACATTTTTGACTTTACAATCGCCCTCAGAAACATTTTTTTTTTTCGATTGTTTATGAGTGCCAGATGAAATCTGGTGTAAGTTGTACGTTTTCAAGTGAAAAATTCACATTTTTCCACAGTTTTTCCCAAAAAAAACTTTCGACGGCTATAACCGTCAGTTGCTCAGCATGCCATTTTTTCTATTTCACGAGTTTCACAACTATACGGAATTTGCTTTACTAATTCAATGAATTTACTTAATTCACGGAAAAATACAGAATAAATGGTTCGTCTTCACAGAATCATCTTTCGACTGTTATAGCAGTCATTTGTCTCTAGATACTCAAATGTTCCAAAGCGAAAAAAAAACAACTAATACGCTGTCTGGCATGCTATCACTTTTTTTCTAGACGCGTTACTCAATAATTTAACAAGTGTACGCGTTAGTATACTTCGTACTAACGCTGTTCTTTTTTTCTTGATTAAAATATGCGCGACGGCTATGACCGTCATTTGCGTACACATCGCCAAGGATCCGACGGCTATAGACGTCATTTACGTCGAAGTGTTAAAATATGCACGACGGCTATAACCGTCATTTGTGTTCACTTATCGCCAAGGTTCTGACGGCTATAGACGTCATTTACGTCTGTTAAAATATACACGACGGCTGTAACCGTCATTTGCGTATTGATCGCCAAGGATCTGACGGCTATAGACGTCATTTCCGTCAAAGTGTTAAAATATGCACGACGGCTATAACCGTCATTTGTGTTCACTTATCGCCAAGGTTCTGACGGCTATAGACGTCATTTACGTCTGTTAAAATATACACGACGGCTATAACCGTCATTTGCGCATTGATCGCCAAGGATCTGACGGCTATAACCGTCATTTGTGTTCACTTCTCGCCAAGGTTCCGACGGCTATAGACGTCATTTACGTCTGTTAAAATATACACGACGGCTGTAACCGTCATTTGAGTATTGATCGCCAAGGACGGCTATAGACGTCATTTAAAAAATACGAAACATCATAAGGCACATGCACCAAAACCTTGTTTAAAGTGTCATTAATTACAACACTCCCCACCAGTTACCAAAATATAATTTATTATAAGAAATACAAATCGTCGAGGATCATTCTCTGTCGAAATTAACTCTTCAACTACAGCAATATTAAATTAAACGTTGAGAAATAACAGATTTGAAATGTTTCAGGACCCCTGTTCGAGAGCTGTTGGGCCATGCAGGCGTCGTTATGGCCGCTGATTGGCTACCTGACGCGGAACAGGTAGTCACAGCTTCCTGGGACAGAACTGCGAATTTCTACGACGTGGAGACTGGAGAAATTATTCATACTTTGTGCGGACACGACCAGGAACTTTCTCACGTGTCGACTCATCACACGCAACGACTTTGCGTTACCTCCAGCAAGGACAGCACCTTCCGTTTGTGGGACTTCCGGGAGCCGATTCACTCCGTTTCCGTTTTCCAAGCGCACACTGAGTAAGTACGTTCGTTATTGTTTAATTGTTTGTGGTACTTGCAATGAAGGATATTGGGTTTTGTAATTTTTTATTTTCAGAAGAATCAGGAATGTTTCATTTCTGATTATTGAATTTTTTTTATTTTGAAAGTTACGGATTCAAATATGAATTTTTAAATTTTTCATTTCAGAAAGCTTGATAAATATTTCATCTGTAATTATTGGAATGTTTTTATTTCAAAAAGCTTGATAAATATTTCATCTATTATTATTGGAATGTTTTTATTTTGAAAGTTATGGATACAAATATGAATTTTAAAATTTTTCATTTCAAAAAGCTTGATAAATATTTCATCTGTAATTATTGGAATGTTTTTATTTCAAAAAGCTTGATAAATATTTCATCTATTATTATTGGAATGTTTTTATTTTGAAAGTTATGGATACAAATGTGAATTTTGTAATTTTTTATGTCAAAAAGGGTGACAAATGTTTCATCTTTAATTATCGAAATGTTCTATTTTGAAATTCATTGATAAAAATATGAAGTCTTGTAATCTTTTATTTCAAAAAGTGTGACAAATGTTTCATCTTTAATTATTGAAATGTTCTATTTTGAAACTCATTGATAAAAATATGAAGTTTTGTCATTTTTCATTTCAAGAAGAATGATGAATGTTTCATTATTGATTATTGAAATGTTTTTCTATTTTGAAAGACATTGAGAAAAATATTAACTTTTGGAATTTGATATTCCAAGAAAAATAACAATTTTTAATTAATCGAATAGTTTAATTTCTAACGTTATTGATAAAAATATTAACTTTTGTAATTTGATATTTCAAGAAGAGTAACAATTTATAATTAATCGAATAGTTTAATTTCCAAAGTTATTAATAAAAATATTAATTTACGTAATTTGATGTTCCAAGAAAAATAACAATTTTTAGTTAATCGAATAGTTTAATTTCCAAAGTTATTAATAAAAATATTAATTTACGTAATTTGATATTCCAAGAAAAATAACAATTTTTAGTTAATCGAATAGTTTAATTTCCAAAGTTATTAATAAAAATATTAATTTACGTAACTTGATATTCCAAGAAAAATAACAATTTTTAGTTAATCGAATAGTTTAATTTCCAAAGTTATTAATAAAAATATTAATTTACGTAATTTTGATATTGTAAGAAGTTTGATAAGTGTTTTATCTTTAATTATTGAAATGTTTTTATCTTCAAAGTTATTGGTAAAAATATTGACTTGTTATGTAATTTATTATTCTAACAAATATAACAATTTTTAATTATTCAAAAATTGTACTTTCAACGCTATTTTAATTTTATAAATTAATAATAATATTTAGAAGCATTAAAAATTCAATTACGTAATTTTTCTGTATAAAAACGAAAAAGAAATACTTTTCTACCTTTCTTACAATTGCTTTCTGTAATACTAATTTCTAATTTAATTTAATATTCCAAGAAGATAGATAAATGTAAATATTTTCAATATTATTTCAATATTATTAAATTAATAATAATATTTAGAAGTATTACAAATCTAATTAACTAATTTTTCTGTATAAAAAGAAATACTTTTCTACCTTTCTTAAAATTGCTTTGTAAAATATTAATTTCTAATTTAATTTAATATTCCAAGAAGATCGATAAATGTGCAATTTTTAATTATTCAAAAGTTTTATTTCCAAGATTATTTTATATTATAAATTAATAATAATATTTAGAAGCATTAAAAATTCAATTGCCTAATTTTTCTGTATAAAAAAGACAAAAAACACTTTTCTATCTTTCTCAAAATTGCTTTCTGAATTTCTAATTTCTAATTTAATTTAATATTCGAAGGAGATCGATAAGTGTTCAGTTTTTATTTATTCAGAAGTTTTATTTTCAACATTATTTTAATATTATTAAATTAATAATAATATTTAGAATTATTATAAATTCAATTATCAACTTTTTCTGCATGAAAAAAAGTACTTTCTACCATTCTTAAAATTGCTTTGCAAAATATTAATTTCTAATTTAATTTAATATTCCAAGAAGATAGATAAATGTTCAATTTTTAATTATTCAAAAGTTTTATTTCCAAGATTATTTTACATTATAAATTAATAATAATATTTAGAAGCATTAAAAATTCAATTACCTAACTTTTCTGTATAAAAAGGACAAAAAACACTTTTCTATCTTTCTTAAAATTGCTTTCTGAATTACTAATTTCTAATTTAATTTAATATTCGAAGGAGATCGATAAGTGTTCAGTTTTTATTTATTCAGAAGTTTTATTTTCAACATTATTTTAATATTATTAAATTAATAATAATATTTGGAATTATTATAAATTCAATTATCAACTTTTTCTGCATGAAAAAAAGTACTTTCTACCATTCTTAAAATTGCTTTGCAAAATATTAATTTCTAATTTAATTTAATATTCCAAGAAGATCGATAAATGTTCAATTTTTAATTATTCAAAAGTTTTATTTCTAAGATTATTTTATATTGTAAATTAATAATAATATTTAGAAGCATTAAAAATTCAATTACCTAATTTTTCTGTATAAAAAAGACAAAAAACACTTTTCTATCTTTCTCAAAATTGCTTTCTGAATTTATAATTTCTAATTTAATTTAATATTCGAAGGAGATCGATAAGTGTTCAGTTTTTATTTATTCAGAAGTTTTATTTTCAACATTATTTTAATATTATTAAATTAATAATAATATTTAGAATTATTATAAATTCAATTATCAACTTTTTCTGCATGAAAAAAAGTACTTTCTACCATTCTTAAAATTGCTTTCTGGAATATTAATTTCTGTAATTTGCTGTTCCAACAAAAATGATACAACAAATTTCTTTAATACATGTTTATGCGTATATTAAATTAAATACGTACTTTTATAATGGCGACGAACTTATAAAGTCGCAAAGCGTATCGAAGTATAATTTTATAAAAAAAAAAAAAAATAAATGGAAAATTTGAACACAATCGTTCAAACTTTATCATTTTACGCTAAATGAAATAAATAACCACCAATATTTGTTATGAAAACAGTCGTTCTCTAAATTCTTAACTCGTGACATTAACGCGTCGCAATTTATTATAAAAAAAAAGAGAACAATGGTTGAAAAAAAAACTTATAAACGTAAAATAGTTAATAATATTCTATCGTTTCCCTTACTATTTTTCTATGCTTTATTATGTCTCTTTAATGCATAATATATGCGTATACGGAAATATAATATTATTAAAATAAATTATTGGGAAATTTGAATGAATTATAAATGAAATAAATAACCAAGCAATATTTTTGTGAGAACACTTGCTCTCGAATATTTTTAACGAATATTTCCTCTAATTTTTTAATATAAACACAAGACTGATTGCTTGTCGCATTCAAAGTTCCAAATACTACTGTCTTCCTGATTTTCATCAGGTAAAAAGGAAGAATATAATGTAATCTTGTTTTTTATCTACAAATTGTACACATAAATTGCAAGAATGCATTTTTCTTAAATAACCGCGCACGTATTCGAATGCATTTGATTCTGGCAGATTAATTGCGCAATAAATTGCCAAAAGTATTGCCTTCTCGACGTTTTTCATCAGCTGTGAAGGAACAATGTAACGTAGTTTCATCTAACGCAGTCTTGTTTTTATTTACAAATTCTGTGTACGTGTTTTACAAGAATGCGTGTCTAAACATTTGTTTTTTTAAATAGCCGCACACGTACTCGAATGCATTTGCTTCTTGCAGATCCATTGTGCGTTAATTGTGTCTCCAAATGCTTAAAATTGGACGCTTGTCTAAACTCTGTAGAATTTAATGTGTCGACGACATTTAATATTTCATCAAAATCATTTGTACAACTCTGAGCTTGCAATGTCCCATAAATTTATACTAAAAAATTGCTTAAAGGCTCGCATGAATTGTACAGGCGTTGAATTAATGCAATTACTGTCTTCTCGTTGAATTGATCCAAAGAAATTCTCAATGCAATCTTGATTTAATCTTTCTTCAGTCATATTAAAAGAAGAGATCATTGGTTGAAGTTTTCTGGACTTAATTGTTGCCAACTTGACGGATCTGGAGATATTGCTTCAGAATGCTTTACAGTAATCGTCGTTTGATGCTTGACTGCAAATAATGTCTTAGTTTTAACGTTCTTGTTGCTTAATAACAACTTTTTTAATACCTAGAACCCCATTTTGCGTCTTCTGTTGACTCTGTCTCTTAAAATTTGGCTACAAGTTACAATATTAGAGTAATTAGAAGAAATGTGAGGTATTAAAATGTCGTTGGAGGTTTCTCTGAGTGGAAATAATGCTTCTACTGTTTTTCAGATAAGAATTTACAATTGTTTTGCATTGTTTTGCAAACGTGTGTCTGTATTTTAATTGTAGAAAGAGAAACTCGATGGATATTAATTGCAGAAAGAATGATTAAGACTTAAAGTGCCACGTTGTACCATTTCAGAATTCTCCAAAGGATGTTCGTGGAATTTAAAATCGTATCAGTTTTGGCGATTATTGCCTGCAATGATTCTTGGTTTTGATATTAATGTTCTCGTTTCAACATCCTTTATTGTTTCTTGGTTGTCGACTCTATGCAATTGAATGTGTCAACGACATTTAATATTTCATCAAAATCATTTGTACAATTTTCATTTTCTGAATGTTCCACAATCTTCATACTAAAGAGTTTTTTGAATGCACGCATAAATTGTACAGGTGTTGGGTTGATGCAATTACCACATTGTTGACGAATTCATCGAGAAAAATTCTCGATGCAATCTTGATTTAATCTGCGTGGTTGCAAATATGGAAAGTTATGACTTTTAATACTTCTCAAAGATAAATAACGCTATTAATTGTTATCTGCCAGCAGTTAAAAGTGGCAATGACTTATGCAAAAATTCTCGCAATCTTGTACGCGTTTATCATTGCTACCAATTACTTTTATATTATGTAAAAATAGCAATGATTT
Organism: Xylocopa sonorina; assembly: GCF_050948175.1. NCBI lineage: Eukaryota > Metazoa > Arthropoda > Insecta > Hymenoptera > Apidae > Xylocopa > Xylocopa sonorina. Next base: position 4,239,216 of record NW_027490090.1, read on the forward strand.
GCGTAAAAAATCTGTCTGTCTTTTACTTTCAACAAAGACTTTACGCAATGTTCTTTAGAATTAGTTGTGGTCAACGAATTTAAAATATCAAATAGTTTGTCAAAATGGTCAATTCTGCCATTACATGGTTACTAAATGCTTGTACAGCGTATTTCAGTGTCATTCCTTGATTGTACGAGTTCATCGACTCAATGTACGCTTTTGATAGTTTTGGAATTGATTTAATCAATTGTTTACTGATAAAATTGGATAATATGCGAGCACGAGGCAATTTTATCATTAATTTGAAAATTATGTTTCCCTCAATTGCTTCGTGTCGCCTTCATTAAGTGTGGCGTATCAAACATACAAGCTACATTCTGTTCATTAATTGAGAAAGTGGAATTTTCAATGGATATGCCTAAATCACGGGACAATTGTACAAAATGAAATATCTCTTGTCTGTAATTGATGCTTGCACCATGGCACTGTAACCATTTAATTTAGTTATTGCATTAAATATTACATTTTTTAATATATTGCTAGGACATTCAGACTCTACGAAACAAAAGTAAATTGCCTGTTTCCAATTACCTGCAATACCAACGTGCCATTATCACTAAACGACCTTTTGCAGTTTTGGATATCTGGTTACCCCCATAATTTTCAAATCCAACTACTTCATCGTGTGTTACATTATGAAATAAATGAGCCTTCAAACTCGTTTCATCTGCACGTAATAAGCAATGTCTCTCTGTAAGTGACAGCGTTCTTATTTTTAATTCAGGAGTGTGAGACAATTTGTTATTAATTATGTCCTCCATAAGAAAGTTGCTCGACGATTTCGTGGACCAGACGACTACACAGCAATAAAATTGTATCTCTTCGAACGAGATTTGCTGCGTGTTGTGCAAATTCTTAATATACAATTTACAATATCGATTCTCCAAAGTGGGATCCAAAAAAATTGCATGTTTCAAGGATTTAGCATTGACGCTAGTTCTTTTTGGTTTGTTGTCTCGGTTGAATATTCGTTTTATTGCTTGCACTTGTGTCGTAGAAGCGTTTGGATGTCGAATTCTCTTCTTTCAAGATGTTTTGGGTGTTCTTGATGGACTCTACCGTGCGTTTCGATATTGGTCAGTAGTTAATTCCCTTTTGAAGCAACTGACGACTCTTAAATCTTGCGCAAAGATGCAGTTGTCGTAGAAGCGTTTGGATGTCGAATCCTCTACAAAATTAGAAACCTCATGCTCTGTAATTAGTGCATGCACCATAACTTGAACTGAGAAACACTATGGCGTTACATAAAACGTTAGAACTCGATTACTTTGATACGTAGACACTTGGAAACGCTGTCTTGTTTCACAGATCTGCTTGTGATTATGGATTTGCTGTGTTCTCTCTGTTTAGAGATATTGGTAGTCTCACATACATTTTTCAACTAAAAAAAATTGGTTTACTGAGACATTCTTTTATCAAAGTCATATTCTGTCTCATTGCTTGACTTTAAAGTACTCAGTTCAGAATCTAAAGTGTCGCCATAGCATAATTCATCAGAGTAAGCAGAAAAATTGGGTCATCCAGTGGAATATATTTCACTTCGTTCAAAAAATAGTGAAATGTGACGTTATTTAAAAAAATTTTCCGCTATTGAGAGTGTTTTCGTTCAGAAATAAAATGTGCATCTTAAGTTTTCTCTGTGTCAGCTTCAACTCTATTCAAAAAATGGACAGAAAGTGGTCCATATCGTTCTGCTCCTTCTCTGTATCTTTCTTTACAAGCTCCCAGAGCCTGCTGTGCATATTCTTGAAAATCTCTCCTGATATTCTTTGGAAAACAATTGTTTGAACGTGCAGCTTCTGAAAGGAGGAAGCAGCGAGCTTCCATTAATTGCAATAAAATATAGAAACAAGGTATGAAGGCAAAAGAAAATTAATACGTGCTGTATATTGTAAATGTCACTCGTCTATCAGCTAATGCTGCTATGTCTCTTTCGTTGCTGTACCAGAAGGGGTGCGACGAATTTCTTTCATGCAATGTCTTTCATTGCCATGGCAATTACTTCTTTGGCGTCGAAGCCGCCTAATTGTTGGAGATACTCAACCTATGCAAGCACAAATATGCATATTAAATGTTTGTAATGCTATTTCATAACATAAATAACTCTATTCTTCGTTTGTTTGCATTTGCAATCTCTGCGAACAATGTTCATCAGCACTGTCGCATCGAATTAACGCTTCGACGCTCCGAAGTGAAATCTAGGACGAATTTTCCATGTCTCATGCTCGCTAATCCCTTGTATTTAGTGCGTAAATAGCTTCCTGGACTCTTCTATAAACATTTATAGAGAAATGTTGTAAAATGGTACAACAAATTTGGAATTTTGTAAACCTTAGTTGCATTTTTGTCTTCCTGCACTCTTCTGTAAACATTTACAGAAAAATGTTGTAAAATGGCACAAGAAATTTGGATTTTTATGAACCTTAGTTGCATTTTTGTCTTCCTGCACTCTTCTGTAAACATTTACAGAAAAATGTTGTAAAATGGCACAAGAAATTTGGATTTTTATGAACCTTATTTGCATTTTTGTCTTCCTGCACTCTTCTGTAAACATTTACAGAAAAATGTTGTAAAATGGCACAACAAATTTGGATTTTTATGAACCTTATTTGCATTTTTGTCTCTTCCATACTGTTGAGCACGCAATACGATTTTTCTATTGCAGTGGACGTTTATGTGACTGTCATATTTGTGTGTGTGTTGGTAATTTGTCGAACTGATGAATGTTTGTTGGATGTACGTATCGATTTTTTAATTTTGTGTGTTTGAAAGTGTATGATTACGTTTTGTGCATAAATCGACGTGCAATTTTGTGTATTTGGCACTGTAAGAGTTGCGTAAGTCGATGCATAATTTTCTACCTGATTCTGTACTTTTGTTTCTGGAGAAGTGCACTTTTTAAACATGTTAATAACGCTTTCTATATCCAATGATACGTTTCTGGTCATTTTCTTCTGTGATTCTTCGTCCTCCAAATCTGTGGTCGAATCTGACGCGTTGGTTTTGGTTTTATGCACTTTGCTCGTTTCAGGATGCTTTGTTGATTTTTAGAATTTAACTGAGGGGTGATCGCATTCATTTCGATCACGTAACGCAGTTTTTCTTTGTTATTCACCTTCCTCTACGTTTTATGGCAATTATTCACCTATCCTTGGTGCTGCAAAAGATGAATAAGGATTGTCTTAATTGTCACTCTGTGGACGACAGAAAGAAAGTAATGAATAATTTCTCTATTTTTGTTATTGTTTGAATTCTACAAAGTGCGTTTACTGCTGTGTTTTTCCTTTCGTGTATTCAATTTCTTAGTTGTATTCTTCTGATCTTATTTTTTATTTAATTAGTCGTGTCGAAGGGTCTTTGCAGTTATGCAATCATTTCAAAGCTTGATAATCCTTTCTAATCCTAAATTGTCGTCCTAATAAATATTACCAAGTCGTTTTATTGTTCATAACATTGTTAATAATTCCTTTTCTGTTATGAATTAATTCATTTTAGGTGGATTTAGAGTTCTCGAGATGTAATTGCATGTGGAACGAAACTTTAGAACCCACAGTTAAGAACCCACAGTTACCTTTATTGATGCAATATTTGCAAGTTTGCAAGTGAAAAGTAAGATTTATAATCCACAGTTACTTTTATTCTTACAATAAGTTCAAATTTGCAAGTTAAGAGTAAGATTCAGAATCCACAATTCCCTTTATTGATTCAATAAGTGCAAGTTTGCAAGATAAAGTAAGTTTCAGAATTCACAATTACCTTTATTAATGCTACAAGTACAAAATTGCAAGTTAAGAGTAAGATTCAGAATCCACATTTACCTTTGTTGATGCAGTAAGCATAAGTTTGCAAGTTAAAAGTAAAATTCAGAATCCACAGTTACCCTTATTGATGCAATATTTGCATGTTTGCAAGTGAAAAGTAAGATTTATAATCCACAGTTACTTTTATTCTTGCAATAAGTGCAAATTTGCAAGTTACGAGTAAGATTTGGAATCCACAGATACTTTTATTGTTGCAATAAGTGCAAATTTGCAAGTTAAGAGTAAGATTAAGAATCCACAATTCCCTTTATTGATTCAATAAGTGCAAGTTTGCAAGTTAAGAGTAAGTTTCAGAATTCACAATTACCTTTATTAATGCTACAAGTACAAAATTGCAAGTTGAGAGTAAGATTCAGAATCCACATTTACCTTTGTTGATGCAGTAAGCATAAGTTTGCAAGTTAAAAGTAAAATTCAGAATCCACAGTTACCTTTATTGATGCAATATTTGTAAGTTTGCAAGTGAAAAGTAAGATTTATAATCCACAGTTACTTTTATTCTTGCAATAAGTGCAAATTTGCAAGTTAAGAGTAAGATTAAGAATCCACAGTTCCCTTTATTGATACAATAAGTGCAAGTTTGCAAGTTAAAAGTAAGTTTCAGAATTCACAATTACCTTTATTAATGCTACAAGTACAAAATTGCAAGTTAAGAGTAAGATTCAGAATCCACATTTACCTTTGTTGATGCAGTAAGCATAAGTTTGCAAGTTAAAAGTAAAATTCAGAATCCACAGTTACCCTTATTGATGCAATATTTGCATGTTTGCAAGTGAAAAGTAAGATTTTTAATCCACAGTTACTTTTATTCTTGCAATAAGTGCAAATTTGCAAGTTACGAGTAAGATTTGGAATCCACAGATACTTTTATTGTTGCAATAAGTGCAAATTTGCAAGTTAAGAGTAAGATTAAGAATCCACAGTTCCCTTTATTGATACAATAAGTGCAAGTTTGCAAGTTAAAAGTAAGTTTCAGAATTCACAATTACCTTTATTAATGCTACAAGTACAAAATTGCAAGTTAAGAGTAAGATTCAGAATCCACATTTACCTTTGTTGATGCAGTAAGCATAAGTTTGCAAGTTAAAAGTAAAATTCAGAATCCACAGTTACCCTTATTGATGCAATATTTGCATGTTTGCAAGTGAAAAGTAAGATTTATAATCCACAGTTACTTTTATTCTTGCAATAAGTGCAAATTTGCAAGTTACGAGTAAGATTTGGAATCCACAGATACTTTTATTGTTGCAATAAGTTCAAATTTGCAAGTTAAGAGTAAGATTAAGAATCCACAATTCCCTTTATTGATTCAATAAGTGCAAGTTTGCAAGTTAAGAGTAAGTTTCAGAATTCACAATTACCTTTATTAATGCTACAAGTACAAAATTGCAAGTTAAGAGTAAGATTCAGAATCCACATTTACCTTTGTTGATGCAGTAAGCATAAGTTTGCAAGTTAAAAGTAAAATTCAGAATCCACAGTTATCTTTATTGATGCAATATTTGCAAGTTTGCAAGTGAAAAGTAAGATTTATAATCCACAGTTACTTTTATTCTTGCAATAAGTGCAAATTTGCAAGTTACGAGTAAGATTTGGAATCCACAGATACTTTTATTCTTGCAATAAGTTCAAGTTCGCAAGTTAAGAGTAACATTCAGAATCCACACTTCCCTTTATTGATTCAATAAGTGCAAGTTTGCAAGTTAAGAGTAAGATTCAGAAATCACAGTTACATTTATTGATGTAATAAGTGCAAGTTTGCAAGTCAAAAGTAAAATTCAGAATCCACAGTTACATTGGAGGTTTCTCTGAGTGGGAATAATGCTTCTACTGTTTTTCAAATAAGAATTTACAATTGTTTTGCATTGTTTTGCAAGTGTATCGAAACTCTCAAGTCTGTATTTTAATTCTATTGTAAATTGCCACTGTTGCATCTGAAGAGCAATTTTTGCAACTGTCACAGTAATCACTCGTTTAACGTCTGCAATCCTCTTGTTTTCCCTTGTAAAACACAAAACACAGTCCCTCTTTGAACCTTTCCTAATTAATTGAAGTTTTTCGTTTAATCTGGTTTCAGAAATCGATGTAGAAACTCTTGTTTTCTCCTGACAGAAATCTACGACTTGAGAGAGTGAAATTTTTCGATACTGCAAATGCATCAGTGCTTTCTCATTTTTATTGTGCTGTACAGTTTTACACAGATTGCACGAATTACTTATTAGTGTCTCTATTCCTTAAAAACAAACAGTTTATTTTTTTTTACAATTACACAGAATGCACGAATTAATTATTGGTGTCTGCATTCCTTAAAAAAAAAAAAACTGTTTCTACTACAACTTAAATTGCCAATATTGCATCTTAAGAGCGATTTTTGCAACTGTCACAGTAATCACTTGTTTAACGTCTGCAATCCTGTAGAAACTTTTGCTCTCTGCTGACAAAAATCTACGAGGTGAGAGACTAAAATTTGTCGATACTGCAAATGCATCAGTGCTTTCTCATTTTTATTGTGCTGTACAGTTTTACACAGAATGCACGAATTACTTATTAGTGTCTCCATTCCTTAAAAACAAACAGTTTATTTTTTTTTTACAATTACACAGAATGTACAAATTAATTATTGGTGTCTGCATTCCTTAAAAAAAAAAAAAAACTGTTTCTGCTACAACTTAAATTGCCAATGTTGCATCTTAAAAGTAATTTTTGCAACTGTCACAGTGATCACTTGTTTAACGTCTGCAATCCTGTAGAAACTTTTGTTTTCTGCTGACAAAAATCTACGAATTGAGAGACTAAAATTTGTCGATATTGCAAATGCGTCAGTGCTTTCTCATTTTTATTGTGCTGTACAGTTTTGTACAAAATATACGAATTAATTGTTGATATCGCCAAGAAAAACAGTTTCTGCTGCCACTTAAATTGCCAATGTTGCATCTTAAGCAACTTATGAGTGATTATGCTAAAAACATTGGGCTCTGCAGTGAAATCTACGATAAGAATTAACCATTTGTGGTCGCATTTCTGCTCTCAGCTACCACAGCAAGGAACCATACGAATTCTATACTATATGCACTCATGTATCAGATTACAGTTTCCAAATGAACCTCAACGCTTAACTCCTTGGCCTGCACGATATCTGCCAACTGTGCGAGCTATAATAAACAAGAAAATCTATAGTAAACAAAAAACTGTTCTGCTTTCTGCTTTAACTGGCGCAAAATGTAAATTATTATAAGAAGTAAATAATGATATATATAATTATAAAGAAGAAATTGTGAAGTAATAAGCAACGTCGTTGGTTTGACGCATAAATTCGCAGAATTGAATGCATAAATTCCTGACCACGAGTCAGATTTGTGGTTTTCACTTATGGCACAAATTGTTTACCACGAGTAAGACTTTTGGGTTCCATTTATGACACAAATTGTTTACCACGAGTTACACTTTTGGGTTCTGCTTATGATACAAATTATTTACCACGATTTAGACTCATGATTATAGGCCAAGGGGTTAAGCCACCATTTTCTATGGAAAAATGATGGTGTCTTCAATTGTTCAACCGTGCAAAATGTGCACCTTTCATGACACACATATTTCAGTGCAACGAAAGGAATTGTGAAATAATAAACAATGTTTGGGTACAAACAGTAATTTTAAGTCTTCTAAGATGCAATCATGATCAATTGATCAGTTGACAAAAATAATTTGTTACTTCAAAGTAGATAATGAATCAATTATATATGCAATTTATAAATGAATACTTAGTTAAGTGAATGAGAATTAGTAGTCTTCAACTGTATATCTTTCGAAACAATGAAGTGCATGCAACGCAAGACCTAAATTTTTCAAACCAACGCTGCACTTTTCGTTCATTAACTAACTGTATTCTCCCCAAAAGCTTGGTTTATGTTGCTTACTGCATTTGCAGAATTATTACCAACTTTGTACTCCTACAAAAAAATTATGCGAATATCCTTTGGATTCAAATCGCAACAAAACTCAAATCAAACAAGAAAATGCAACACTTTCGAGGAAATCTATTTTGTTGAAATGTGACTTTGGCAATGGACAGCACGACTGTAAACGAGCTTATGTCAAAAACAAAACACGTCAAGTCAAACGTCAAAATCCTAATTTCTTAAAAATATACATTACACATACTTTGAGTATAGCAATTCACTTTAATAATTAATAATATAATTAAGTATGATATATTTTGAAACATGGTGCATAACACGTAAAACTACGTCACAATTTTCACATTTGTAACGAAATCTTAGCCTTGTATCGTTTTTGAAACAAACTGTACAATTTTTTTACGCATTTTTGCAATTTTTAGATTTGAAGTAGGATGGAAAATATTATTATACTATTTTGTAAGGCTTTTTTGGAATTTTTAGATTTGCAGTAGGATGAAAAATGTTACTATACAATTTCGTAACGATTTTTTGGAATTTTTAGATTTACAGTAGGATGGAAAATGTTATTATACAATTTCGTAAGGCAATTTACAGAATTTTTAGATTTGCAATAGGTTGAAAAATGTTGTTATGCAATTTCGTAACGCTTTTTTGGAATTTTTAGATTTACAGTAGGATGGAAAATGTTATTATACAGTTTCGTAAGGCAATTTACAGAATTTTTAGATTTGCAGTAGGTTGAAAAATGTTGTTATGCAATTTCGTAACGCTTTTTTGGAATTTTTAGATTTATAGTAGGTTGAAAAATGTTATTATGCAATTTCTTAAGGTTTTTTTGGAATTTTTAGATTTACAGTAGGATGGAAAATGTTATTATACAGTTTCGTAAGGCAATTTACAGAATTTTTAGATTTGCAGTAGGATAGAAAATGTTACTATGCAATTTCGTAACATTTTTTTGGAATTTTTAGATTTACAGTAGGATGGAAAATGTTACTATACAATTTCGTAACGCTTTTTTGGAATTTTTAGATTTACAGTAGGATGGAAAATGTTATTATACAGTTTCGTAAGGCAATTTACAGAATTTTTAGATTTGCAATAGGTTGAAATATGTTACTATGCAATTTCGTAACGCTTTTTTGGAATTTTTAGATTTACAGTAGAATGGAAAATGTTACTATATAATTTCGTAACGATTTTTTAGAATTTTTAGGTTTACAGTAGGATGGAAAATGTTATTATGCAATTTCGTAACGCTTTCTTGGAATTTTTAGATTTACAGTAAGATGGAAAATGTTATTATACAATTTCGTAAGGCAATTTACAGAATTTTTAGATTTGCAGTAGGTTGAAAAATGTTACTATGCAATTTCGTAACGCTTTTTTGGAATTTTTAGATTTGCAGTAGGATGGAAAATGTTATTATACAGTTTCGTAAGGCAATTTACAGAATTTTTAGATTTGCAGTAGGTTGAAAAATGTTGTTCTGCAATTTAGTAACGAGTTCTTAGAATTTTTAGATTTGCAGTAGGATAAAAAATGTTATTATGCAATTTCGTAACGCTTTTTTGGAATTTTTAGATTTACAATAGGATGGAAAATGTTTCTCTGTAATTCTAAACAGTTGGTGTCCACTCTATATTTAAATAATTAATATTACTATTCATATCCTCGTATTTTCTTGAAATTTCTTTCAATAATGTAAGATGAAACGCTCGCATTATTACATTTTTTTTTCTTTTTGTAACATTGACAATACGCATTCCATATTGACACGTCCAGAAGATGCAGAAAAAATATCTTGTGCCACTTGATTGTTTTCCAAATTGACTGTACAATCGATACAATCTTGTCCCAATTGTCGACTGAGCCCATTTAACAGTGTAATCAACAGTATAATCATACAGGATGGCTTTTATTTAGTTTCTTCTGTCCAATAGTCTATTTTTTTGGTATTTATGAAATCCACTGAGTGGCAAATTGATGACATATACAGTAAAACCTGTTTTTCTGCAGTGAATAAGGACTGCACGATAAGAAATCGTGCAAAAAAATATTTGGAAATTTTACTAATACTTGCATGTAATAAATAACTTTGCACGTATTACAGAAAATTTTATTTTCTAACACTGTGAGCGATCGCATAAAAAAGGTCGCACTCAGAAAGTACGTCAATTATTTGCAAAATACATGAACAAGTGCTTCCAAACAAAATTAATAATTAAATTGCACGTGGAAAATTTTGAAAGCAGTCAGTTTTTCTTTGTATACATAGAGAAGTGTTATTGAAATGCACATTACATAATTCACTGCTTTTTGTACGTTGCTACGTGTATTGTCATGTATTTTTCAACTTCTGCTACGAAGCAATCGTTGAACAATGTTGTAAAAACAGCTGATGCGACCCATGCTTTTTTATTGGTCATGAAATGTATTTGATATTCAGCTAAATTTATGCCTTTTAGCACACGTGGGTGTAAAACTTCATTTATAATAAGTGGTTTTAATAGTTTTGCATCAGATGCGTTACTGCAAAGGAGTGTAATTCGATTTTTGGCAGCTTTAAAACCACTTGTGTTCCTTTTCAAGTTTATAATAATGTATATTAATGGCGATGCCATAAGGATTTTAATATGCTTCATGCGTGCTGCAATTGGTCAAAATCTTTCATTAGTATTTTATTTACAAGACGAAAGTCAAAATTCATATAATTAGCCACAATTGTTTAAAATCGTACCAAAGACCAACATTGAAACACTGTTTGTAGAGTATTTGTAAGATGTATGGCATTTCCTTAAATTTATGCAGTGATGGTTTTTATAAAATTAAGATTGCAACTATATATGTGCCCATAATTATGAAACTGGTCTAAGTCATATATTTCTTGTTTCGAGATATTTCATGAATTGCATTCGAATAAATTAAGAAATATTTTTATTACAATTGACTTAGACCACTTTCATAATTATGGGCACAATTCTTAGCAGCTGTTTCATCAGTGCATGCTACCTCGCCTTGTATTTTCACATTGTGAAGTGCATATCGTCATAAAAATCCAGTAAACCAGCCATTGCTCGCAGAAAACTTCAGATTTTTTAAACAGGATGACTAGAATAACTAGATGGTTCTAAACCCTTCAGCTGGTTGAGATACTGTCTAGCTTTTTCTTTAATTAAATCTTTCTGAATGGCGATTCGTTTTTTAGTTAAATCTTTAATCCAAAGTACGAGAGCCTGTTCCGTCTTCTTTATTGCAATACTATTTCTTGAATACGATGCTCTTCTACTTCTTTCGTCTGTTGCACTATTAATGGATTCATTTAGTATTTTACTCGCACATTTGTGTATAGCTCTTATAGTGGATTCACCTAATTTAACGTTACTCATCGTTTTAGGGGTGTGTTGTAATGTTTCTACCAGATGAGATAAATCAGTGTGGTTGCTAATGAGTACTGCCTTTAATGTAATGTCGTATATTATGTTTTCGATTGTCGAACCTATGTTCATATGCTGTTGGTCGAATACCAAATCTCATTTTTCGTTTGATTTAATTATATGTGGTCGGTCTATTAGAATAATTCCATGTTTCTGTCCTCAAAAAGTAGTTATTTCGACTCTGTTTTCAGGTATCGCAATATTATGAGTTATTCTCAGAGGTTAATAGTATAAATGTGTATCCAATAGATTCGCGATGCAATCTGCTGTGGATCATTTGTGGACCAATGTGAAACTGTGGACCAATTTGCCAAGGTTAATAGTATATAAACGTACTGTGGACCTGTTGTGGGTCGTTTGTCGTGAATTAGTTGTGTTCGTCTCTGCAAATATGAACGTTGTTTCTGATTCTACAGTTTCTATTCACGAATTCATTATCTGGCTCCGTGTAAGTCAGTCTGGTGATGAAAAATAGTTGGTTTTCCTCGCGTGGAGCTGCAAATCCATTCTTTCTTCATCAAAATAGGGTATATTCGGTCTACACTACTCCGTTTTTACCTTTTCCACGTAGGATTGGGATGAACTGAATCCACAATTTGGCTGGGTGGACCCCTTCATCGCGTTATATTTGGCCCCATCATTTGATTTTGGTGATGTTTTAGGTGCTTTGAAGTGGATTAGATTCTAAAAAGTCGTATTAGTCGACAGGTTTTCTAATAAACCGTATGAGTTGGATCCTTTGCTGTTGTGCTTTCCTCAGTTTTTGATCAGACTTCTGTTGAACTCGCACATTGAGATACTTTGGCCAATTTGTAATGCAGTTAAGTCTTTCTTCTTAACAGTTTGATTTCCTTCCCCCTCAGTATTCTCTTCATTTGCTATTTTTAGGCTACTTTTGACCATCGACTTGCTATGATCTATAACAAACAAAGGCTTTCAAGTACAACGTCTGAAAAGTAAGGAGAATGTAACAAAATGCCTCAATGAAACTCAGGAAGTTCATTTCACACTGCTAAAGAAACTTGAAACCTTGCATTGTTGTCATAACGAAACACAACGCCACATCTACTCAAAAGTTCAGCACTTTTTGTTCTAATGGCGTCCTTAAGTTTCTCTAATCGTGTGCAATATTTTTCACTGTCAATTGTTTGTCTTTCTGAAGGTAACTCGTAACTAAGAATTACCCTTCCAGTCCCACAAAATTGAACGCAGCACTTTTTTCTGCTGAAATGCAGGTTTTGCTATTGTTGGAGCGCACTTTTCTCGACTCTGCCTTCATCTTCAGTAATTAACCTCTTCAAAATTGCTCTTTCTCGTTGCATTGGATCAGCAAAAAGCAAATATCAAGGTCCAATTCAGGAAATTGCTCTGTCAGTTGATGTGGGACCCAAACTTTGTACCAATTAACGTGCCCAAGCTTTGTTAAACGTTCTTGAATCGTTGCTCGTGGATTGTTCATGGCATTTGCTGTTTTACAATCACTAGACCTTGGTTTTTCATCGAAGTAGACCTTGATAAAGTCAGTATCAGCGGTGTGGATGGACGTCCACTGCGTTCTTCGTCTTTCAGATCAAAATTCCCAGCTTTAAACCTTCTAAACAGTAATAAAATGATCACAATTAGCGTCACAAATCTCATTTGCAGTGTTTTTATTAGACGTACTGCCTTTTGTAAAGCAGTGAAGCATAATTTGATGAGAATTGCACTTTTTGGTCTTCCATATTGCATTAAACAAAAAACACTGTGTACATTTTTTACTAATGTTAAGAACTCTGTTCTCTTGGCTTTACAAAGGGTAATTAAGGACCACATAATTGACGATAAAAGAGTGATCTGGAAGTTTGTTTTTTGGTCCTGAATGGCAACCACAAAAAGAACTTAATATTTGGGTTTTCTATTTTGCGATTTTCTGCTTTAAACTTGGTTAAAAATACTGAATTCGACTTGAGTTCCTTGTTGCGTCTAATTTAGCGGATTTGGACAGCAAAAGGACCTTTTCTGTGACTTCAGGCACTGCCAAAGTCGTGTTTGCAGAAGCACATTCATGTTGCTCGACAGTGGAGCCAATTCCAGTGGACAAATTCATGGATTTATTGCTAAGATGACCTCACTCAGTCCTACTCTTACTCAGAAAATCCAAATTGAGGGCTATTTTATCTCCAGAATATTTAAAACTGGATGTAGCTTCATGATATTGTCGAAAATTGGGGTTTGACGCTTTGTACTTCGAATAAAGGTGCAGTCGTTGATTCTCATCTGCGTAAATTTAAAATTCGAGTTAAATTTATAAATTAAGATTTGAATTAAAAATAAATACAAAGTTCAAGTTAAAAAATAAAATAAAAATAAAAAAAAATTAATAAATAATTAATAATAAATAATAAAATTAAAATTTGAATTAATAGTAAATGTAAAGTTCGAGTTAAATTTATAAATTAAAAACTGAATTAAATCTTAATTGTTTACAAATTCCATACATCATGGTAGTAAGAGTGATTGTGTTTAAAAGTATTGTTGAACTTTGAATTAAAAGTAAATTCAAAGTTCAAGATAAGTTTATAAATTAAGATTTGAATTAACAGTAAATTTAAAGGTCAAGTTAAATTTATAAATTAAGACTTGAATTGAAAGTAAATGTAAAGTTAAAATTAAATTTATAAATTAAAATTGAATTAAAACTTAATTGGTTTACAAATTCCATACATTATGGTAGTAAGAGTGATTGTGTTTAAAATTGTTGTTGAACTTTGAATTAAAAGTAAATTCAAAGTTCAAGTTAAGTTTATAAATTAAGGTTTGAATTAACAGTAAATTTAAAGGTCAAGTTAAATTTATAAATTAAGACTTGAATTGAAAGTAAATGTAAAGTTAAAATTAAATTTATAAATTAAGATTGAATTTAAAATTAATTGCTTTACTGCATATTCTGTACATTATGATATTAGAAGGAATGATTGAACTTAAAATTGAAGTTGAACTTTGAATTAAAAGTGAATTTAAGGTTCAACTTAAATTTTCATTACTTATTTGTTCATAAAATACATTATTACTGTGTAATACACACGTGTATATAATTATTTAATATTTATAAGGATATTTCACTTTCATAAATGCTCGTATTTAATCTACTACTTTTTTTTAAAGAATTATTAATCCAAAAACTATATTTTCGCCCCGAATTTTTCTTCGATTTTGTTCAAACTTTGCACAGTTGTAGATCTATACGTGGATCATCGATTGGCAGAGTAACTTTTTTATAAGCCTACAAATAACGAAAGTGGACGGAGTCAAAAGTACGCGTTTAGTGAAAACTTTCTGTGGCTATAACTTTTTACTGAAGAAAGATATCCACTGGAATTTTGCGTTGAAAAATCATAAAAAATTTAAGCTTTCGAATAGTGTATCGCTTTTTACTTTTCTCGAAACTTTTAAGTCAGCTTTTATGCATAATTCTGACAGAGGCTCCAGTAATTATAACTTAAGCTATAACTTTTGACTGAGAAAAAATATCCACTTGAATTTTATGTCAAAAAATCACATAAAATTCAAGTTTTCGAATACTGTATAGTTTTTTATTTTTCTCGAAACTTTTAAGTCATCTTTTGCGCATAATTCTGACAGAGGCTCCAGTAATTATAACTTAAGCTATAACTTTTGACAGAGAAAAAATATCCACTTGAATTTTATGTCAAAAAATCACATAAAATTCAAGTTTTCGAATACTGTACAGTTTTTTATTTTTCTCGAAACTTTTAAGTCATCTTTTGCGCATAATTCTGGTATAGGCTCCAGTAATTATAACTTAAGCTATAACTTTTGACAGAGAAAAAATATCGACTTGAATTTTATGTCAAAAAATCACATAAAATTCAAGTTTTCGAATACTGTATAGTTTTTTATTTTTCTCGAAACTTTTAAGTCAGCTTTTATGCATAATTCTGACAGAGGCTCCAGTAATTATAACTTAAGCTATAACTTTTGACTGAGAAAAAATATCGACTTTAATTTTATGTCAAAAAATCACATAAAATTCAAGTTTTCGAATACTGTATAGTTTTTTATTTTTCTCGAAACTTTTAAGTCATCTTTTGCGCATAATTCTGACAGAGGCTCCAGTAATTATAACTTAAGCTATAACTTTTGATTGAGAAAAAATATCGACTTTAATTTTATGTCAAAAAATCACATAAAATTCAAGTTTTCGAGTACTGTATAGTTTTTTATTTTTCTCGAAACTTTTAAGTCATCTTTTGCGCATAATTCTGGTAATAGGCTCCAGTAATTATAACTTAAGCTATAACTTTTGACTGAGAAAAAATATCGACTTTAATTTTATGTCAAAAAGTCACATAAAATTCAAGTTTTCGAATACTGTATAGTTTTTTATTTTTCTCGAAACTTTTAAGTCAGCTTTTAAGCTTAATTTTGGTACAAACTCTTAAGACAATTTTCAGAAGAATTTTTCACGCCATTTTGCTCAGTATTCCAAGAATTTCAAAGATAAGTTCATATAAAAACCAACATTCTTTTTATATCCACCTAATATTTTTTTAAAGTGATCTATATATACTGACAATATTTATTTTACAATTTATTAAAATTTCAGAGATAAAGTTTGAACCATATAAAAAAAGCCAATATTCCTTTACCATCGACTTAATAAAAATACCACTCGTGTTAATCGACAGTATAAACATTTATTTATTACTTTTTGTAAATAAAAATGACTAAACAATCTTTATACATATATTTCGAGCATATTAATTAAAAATAATTATATCTATAATTATATCTATAATTATTAAATGAATATTTAAATCTCTACTGGAAATAGACATAAATATTCTAATTCTAATATTATTAATTCTCTATCTAATAATTTTATTATTGATATTATTTAACATTAAATATTATAGTGTTCATTCATTTTTACTTCTTCCAACAATTGCAAGCAGCTTTTTACGATTAATATTGCATATTTTAGGTGATTATCACGTCAGAAGTGTTGGTAATTTGTTGCCAATTAGTCGTTATTTTATTAGTACTACCTGTTGTCGTACAATTTTTAAGTATTGCGTGGTTTTTATGTAAATTTTTCATCTACTTGAACCAAAATCCTTCTATTACATTAACCACAAACGATTACAGTTTAGAAATGTAGTCTACTGTAATGTATCATGGACGAGGATGAGCCTGAGAATTTGGTGAGGGATGTAGTAGAGTCAGTTTTGGGGAATCCATATAGTTTTTGGTAAGTTGGGTCTCTTGTTAAGAGACCATTGGTGGTTTTATGTTAGTATATGCTCTGTTTAAGTCAGAGATATGGTAAGTTGGGTTAGTATGTGTTCTATGGTCAATGCTGAGCTAAGTTAAAGCAAAGCTGGGGTAAATCAAAGCTTAAACTAAGTTAAAGTTAAGCTAAGGTAAAGCAAAGCTTAAGTTAAGTCAAAGCTAAGGTAAAGCAAAGCTTGAGTTAAGTCAAAGCTATGGTAAAACAAAGCTTAAGCCAAGGTAAAACAAAGCTTAAGTTAAGTCAAAACTAAGGTAAAGCAAAGCTTAAGCTAAGGTAAAGCAAAGCTTGAGCTAGGGTAAAGCAAAGCTTAAGTTAAGTCAAAGCTAAGGTAAAGCAAAGCTTAAGCTATGGTAAAGCAAAGCTTAAGCTATGGTAAAGCAAAGCTTGAGCTAAGGTAAAGCAAAGCTTGAGCTAGGGTAAAGCAAAGCTTAAGTTAAGTCAAAGCTAAGGTAAAACAAAGCTTAAGTTAAGTCAAAACTAAGGTAAAACAAAGCTTAAGTTAAGTCAAAGCTAAGGTAAAGCAAAGCTTAAGCTAAGGTAAAGCAAAGCTTAAGCTAAGGTAAAGCAAAGCTTAAGCTAAGTCAAAGCTAAGGTAAAGCAAAGCTTAAGCTAAGGTAAAGCAAAGCTTGAGCTAGAGTAAAGCAAAGCTTGAGCTAGGGTAAAGCAAAGCTTGAGCAAGGGTAAAGCAAAGTTTGAGCAAGGGTAAAGCAAAGCTTGAGCTAGGGTAAAGCAAAGCTTAAGTTAAGTCAAAGCTAATGTAAAGCAAAGCTTAAGTTAAGTCAAAGCTAATGTAAAGCAAAGCTTAAGTTAAGTCAAAGCTAAGGTAAAGCAAAGCTTGAGCTAAGGTAAAGCAAAGCTTGAGCTAAGGTAAAGCAAAGCTTGAGCTAAGGTAAAGCAAAGCTTGAGCTACGGTAAAGCAAACCTCAAGCTAAGTCAAAGCTAAGCTAAGTTAAGTTAAAGCTAAGGTAAAGCTGAGCTATGTTATAGATAAACTAAGTCAAAGTTGAAGCTAAGTTAAGCGAAGTCAAGGCTAAGTAGGTTTCTGAGATTGTTAACTGTACTTCGTGCAGTCAACCCACTTGACAAGTTTCATCTTTTCGTTTCCGATCAAACTGACGTCTTTTAGTGCTAACAATTTCGAACTTTGATCTATGAAGCCTGTTTTCCAAATCTTTTGTTCTCCAATTACTATTTTCCAAATCTTCTGTTCTCCAATTACTGCTCTCCAAGTCTTCTGTTCTGCAATTACTGCTCTCCAAGTTTTCTGTTCTGCAATTACTGTTTTGCAAGCCTTCTGTTCTCCAATTACTGCTCTCCAAGTCTTCTGTTCTGCAATTACTGCTCTCCAAGTTTTCTGTTCTGCAATTACTGCTCTCCAAGTCTTCTGTTCTGCAATTACTGCTCTCCAAGTTTTCTGTTCTGCAATTACTGCTCTCCAAGTCTTCTGTTCACCAATTACTGCTCTCCAAATCTTCTGTTCTCCAATTACTGTTTTGCAAACCTTCTGTTCTGCAATTACTGCCCTCCAAGTCTTCTGTTCTGCAATTACTGTTCTCCAATTACTGCTCTCCAAGTCTTCTGTTCTCCAATTACTGCTCTCCAAGTCTTCTGTTCTTCAATTACTGCTGGGTACTGCTTCAATTACTAATGGGCTTAGCTTAGTTTAGCTTCGATTAGGGAATATTTACTAAAATTACTTGGCTTAGCTCTGATCTTAGCTTAGTTTAGCTTTGATTGTGGAATATTTACTAAAATTACTTAGCTCTGATATTAACTTAGTTTAGCTTTCGTTATGGATTATTTACTGAAATTACTTGGCTTAGCTCTGATATTAACTTAGTTTAGCTTTCATTATGGAATATTTACTGAAATTACTTGGCTTAGCTCTGATCTTAGCTTAGTTTAGCTTTGATTGTGGAATATTTACTGACCTGAGTTGGCTTAGCTTTGACTTGGCTTAGTTTAGCTTTGATCATGAAACATTTACTAAAATGACTTAGCTTAATTTAGCTTTCATTATGGAATATTTACTGAAATGGCTTGACTTGGCTCTGATCTTAGCTTAGTTTAGGTTTGATTATGCAATATTTACTGAAATGACTTAGCCTAGTTTTGACTTAGCTTAGCTTAGTTTTGACTTAGCTTAGCTTAGCTCAGCTTTGGTCTTAGCTTAGCTCAGCTTTGGTCTTAGCTTAGCTTAGCTTAGCTTTGGTCTTAGCTCAGGTTGGCTTTGGTCATGGCTTAGCTCAGCTTTGGTCTTAGCTTAGCTCAGCTTTGGTCTTAGCTTAGCTCAGCTTTGGTCTTAGCTTAGCTCAGCTTTGGTCTTAGTTGAGCTCAGTTTAGCTTAGCTTTGGTCTTAGTTCAGCTCAGTTTAGCTTAGCTTTGATCTTAGTTGAGCTCAGCTTAGCTTTGATCTTAGTTGAGCTCAGTTTAGCTTAGCTTTGGTCTTAGTTGAGCTCAGTTTAGCTTAGCTTTGATCTTAGCTCAGCTCAGCATAGCTTTGGTCTTAGTTGAGCTCAGTTTAGCTTAGCTCTGATCTTAGTTGAGCTCAGTTTAGCTTAGCTTTGGTCTTAGTTGAGCTCAGTTTAGCTTAGCTCTGATCTTAATTGAGCTCAGTTTAGCCTAGCTTTGATCATAGTTGAGCTAAGTTTAGCTTAACTTTGGTCTTAACTTAGCTTTTCTTGGCTTTGTTCTTACCTTACCTTACCTTAGCTTAGTTTTGGACTTACCTTAGCTTTGCTAATGCTTTAGACTTGCCTTATCTTACCTTAACTTTGATCTCAGCTTAATTTCGACTTCATTACACCTTATCTCATCTTAGCATTGACTATAAAACCCCATACAAACTCAATTTACCCTGACTCCAACTAAAACAAACCATATATACTAATACAAAACCACCAAAAGGACTTAACAAGTAACTCAACCTACCAAAAACGCTACATAAATTCTCAAAACAGACTATCACATCTCTCATCAAACTCTAACTCTCATCCTCTGCTATGACACATTACTAAGTACTGTTCCATTTATTTTTAACAGGACAGTAACGTCAGCTGTTTTCACACGCGAGGACAAAATCGTCTCAGGCTCTGACGACAGAAGCGTGAAGGTGTGGGAGTTGAGGAACATACGAAGTCCTTTGGCTACAATACGTGGGGACAGTGCTGCCAATCGTCTGGCTGTGTCCAGCAGTGGCATCGTCGCCATTCCACACGACAACAGGCAGATCAGATTGTTCGATCTTAATGGACAACGATTGGCCAGATTGCCTAGAACCAGCAGACAAGTAAGTCCAAGATTTGTCTATGATTACTTTTTATAATTAACACTTTGACTCGTTGGCGATGTGTACGCAAATGACGGTTATAGCCGTCGTGCATATTTTAATCAACAAAATAAGAACAACGTTAGTACGAAGTGTACTAACAAGTATATTTGTTAAATTGAGCAACGCATCTAGAAAAAAAGGGATAGCATGCCAGACATCGTATTAGTTGTTTTTTTTTTTTGCTATTAGCAATGCAAATCTTTAGCAATAGAAACTATAAATACTGCAATCTATTAGCAAGAAAATCTATTAGCAATAGTTGTTAGGAATGAAAACCATTAACAGAACTATTAGCAATGGCAATTATCAGCAGTGTAAACCTTTAGCAATGGAAACTATAAACACTGCAAACTGTTAGCAATAGTTATCTGGAAGAGGTACTATTAGCAATGGAAATTACAAGCAATGAAAACTATTGACAATCCAAACTATTAGCAAGAGTATATATGAGCAAGAGAGTATATATGAGCAAGAGAAACTATTAGCAAGAGAATCTATTTACAGCACCAACGTGGAGTAGAAATTGTTTGCAATGGAAATTATTAGCAATTTGCAATAGTAATTATTTGCAAGAGACTCTATTTGCAAGGGAATCTATTTACAGAGAACCTATTCACAGAGAATCTATTTACAAAAGAATCTATTTACAAAAGAATCTATTTACAAGAGAATCTATTTACAAGAGAATCTATTTACAAGAGAATCTATTTACAAGAGAATCTATTTACAAGAGAATCTATTTACAAGAGAATCTATTAGCAAGAGAATCCTATTTGCAGCACCAACGTGGAGTAGAAATTGTTTGCAATAGAAATTATTATTAATTTGCCATAACAATTACCAGCAAGAGAATCTATTAGCAAGAGAATCTATTTACAGCACTAACGTGGAGTAGGAATTGTTTGCAATGGAAATTATTATCAATGTAAACCATTGGCAATAGTAATTATTAGCAAAGAGAATTTATTAGCAATAGAAACTATTAGCGGTGGAAACTATTGGCAATAGTTGTCAGCAATGAAAATTATTAACAATAGAAACTATTAACTATGGAAACTATTATCACTAAAAACCATTTGCAATAAAAATGATTAACAATGCTATCATAGAAATTATTTTAAAATATTAGAATATAATTGTCATAGAAATTATTAGCAAATATATCCTATTCTTCTTCTAAATTTAAATTTATAATTCTCTGATCGTATCAACTAGATAAATTCAATAGATAAATTTCAGTATCAATAGATAAATTTCTTCGATTGCTGTACTACTCTCCTCAACCGATCTAGTAAACATTACAATTATATCGTACTTTTATCATACAACAGAATATTCCTTTAAAATGGCTTCCAAATCTTAAGAAAAATTTTTTTTATCGAGAATAATGTATTAGATTGCTTTTATCACTGAATACAAACAATTTTAAGCGTTTATCCTGCTTTTGAAAATAGCAAACATATGTGTTGCTATTTTAACAAATATTTTTACATTATGCCACCTTTTTATTTAGAATTTTATCAGTCTCGATTAATGGAAATTTATTATGAATAGGAAATTTTGCAAGACGTTATTAGCAGGAGAAACTATCAAGAAGGAAACTATTAGCAATAATTGTCAGCAATGAAAATTATTAACAATAGAAACTGTTAGCTATGGAAACTATAAGTAATAGAAACTATTGTCAATAGAAACTATTTGCAATAAAAATGATTAGCAATGCTAGCTATTACCAATAGAAATTACAAGCAACGATATCCTCTTCTTCTAGATTTAAATTTATAATTCTCTGCTCATTTAAAGTAAATCTTGAATATCTACATAAGTTTCTTCAATTGTTATACTACTTTCAACCAATTTAATAGACATCACAATTATATCGTACTTTTATCATAGAACAGAATATTCCTTTAAAACGACTTCCAAATCTTAAAGAAAATTTTTTTATCAACAATAAT
Organism: Xylocopa sonorina; assembly: GCF_050948175.1. Lineage (NCBI taxonomy): Eukaryota > Metazoa > Arthropoda > Insecta > Hymenoptera > Apidae > Xylocopa > Xylocopa sonorina. The sequence goes on from NW_027490090.1 coordinate 4,261,018, forward strand.
TTATGAGATTGCTTTTATCACTAAATACACAATTTTAAGCGTTTATTCTGCTTCTGAAAATGGCCCATAATTTTGAAAGTGGTCCAAGTCATATATTTCTTGCTTTGAATAAATTAAAAAATATTTTTACATTATGCGACCTTTTTATTTAGAATTTTATTAGTCTCGATTAATGGAAATTTATTATGAATAGGAAATTTTGTGTGAATTTCATACGAAAATGTTGTTTTTTAAGTTTGAATCGACTTGGACCATTTTCAAAATTAACTGAATGTCCTATAAATGACTTGAAGCGATAAAAAACTATGAGTTTTATTATTTGAAACGATAATTTTAATGAAATAATTCATGAACATTTATCAATTATTTAAAAAAAGTAATCCATTTTTATCATTTCGAGTTTTTAAGATTCTTAAAATGTTTTTGTAAAACTGGAGGGATGTGTGGCAGTAAACACATAATATCTTTGTTTTCCTTTCGTTACTGGTCTAGTGATGGTGTATAATGAAAGTAGCTTAATATTTCCGTATATTTTTGGTCTTCCTCTTTTAGGTGAAAGATCCAAAACGTGGAATTCAGAATCATCTAAAGAAGTTTTATAGAACATTTGATAAGGTTCATTTTTCAAGAATCTCATCCATTGTATTTGCAGCCAAAAGACAAATTCGTCCACGACATTTTTTACTCTTCTTGTCGTCGACTCTTCTAGCGATTTCGTTGAAATAAAATCCGGCTGCGACATTCGTTTTATCAAAAATGTATCGTTTATCGGTTAATTATGTAGTTTAGAAACTCGTGAAAGAGGGCCACGCGTCATTTTCAAGTTATCTTTATATAATGTCTTTAAATTTTTCGCTTAGACCACTTTCATAATTAACACTAAATGAATTCCATACAATGTTGAAATTACAACAACCATCTAATGGTTCATTTTTGACGATATCGTAAAAATTACATTGAACAAAATTTAGTTTCAAATAATGTACTGTAAAATAACTGATAAACTCATTTTTTTTTATTTTGACTTAGACCACTTTCATAATTGTGGGCACATATCTTAAACGATCGTACGAATGTACACATAATATAAATGTTAATATATTTGTTGATTAAAAAATCTAGGCAAATTATACGAAGTCTGACAATGTTTCTACTGTTTTACCAATACGTAATTTGCTTATATAAATTTGTTTTAGGCAGTATTTTACTAAACTGATGTATACTTACGGGTTGCAGATGGACTTACACCACTTTCAAAGTTAGAAAATTGTAAAAATCGTTTAATTTCAATTTTGAAAAATCAAATGTCACTTAGAATATACTTCATATTAATCCAATATTCTTTAATTTAATTTCTTTAATTCTTAAAATTTTCTTATCTTAGATAATGACACGATATAAAGTAGAAGTAGTAACTTAAAATTTTAGACGCCAATTGCATTGTTAAAATTACAAGATATTGATAGTATTTACTTTTGCTTTGCATGTGGCAGTGTTTCTGCAATAATAATAACTGCTTCGTGTCTTTATATTTTTCATAAGTAATAGGCCTGCGATTTTTTGACTTAAACTACTTTCATAATTATGGGCACATATCTTAAACGATCGTACGAATGTACACATAATTAGTACATTAATGTACATACTTAGATATATAAATTTCTTTGTTTGATTATATATTATCGCATTTACATGTATATTGATATGAATGAATTATTCTGAAAAATATGGGAAAAAGGCATTTAATTCTAACTATATATCATTTGCTATTAAGTAAGAGGTCTGCGTTGGTCAATAATTATTTTCAATAGTTGCTGTAGGCACTGTTGAACTGCAGCACCCTCTGATTCCACATAATGCTAATACAATGAGTTCTTTTCTCTTTCTAATCGTATAATCTGCGGCTTCTGGAAGCTTTGTCATTTTTATAATGCTACCAGAACTGTAATTAGCAAGAAAAGGGTGCAAAGTTTAATACGTTCATTTTTGACTATATCCTAAAAATTACATTGATTAAAATTTAGTTTCAAATAATGTGCTGTGAAATAACTGATAAACTCATTTTTTTTTATTTTGACTTAGACCACTTTCATAATTGTGGGCACATATCTTAAACGATCGTACGAATGTACACATAATTAGTACATTAATGTACATACTTAGATATATAAACTTCTTTGTTTGATTATATATTATCGCATTTACATGTATATTGATATGAATGAATTATTCTGAAAAATATGGGAAAAAGGCATTTAATTCTAACTATATATCATTTGCTATTAAGTAAGAGGTCTGCGTTGGTCAATAATTATTTTCAATAGTTGCTGTAGGCACTGTTGAACTGCAGCACCCTCTGATTCCACATAATGCTAATACAATGAGTTCTTTTCTCTTTCTAATCGTATAATCTGCGGCTTCTGGAAGCTTTGTCATTTTTATAATGCTACCAGGACTGTAATTAGCAAGAAAAGGGTGCAAAGTTTAATACGTTCATTTTTGACTATATCCTAAAAATTACATTGATTAAAATTTAGTTTCAAATAATGCGCTGTGAAATAACTGATAAACTCATTTCTTTTTGTTTTGACTTAGACCACTTTCATAATTGTGGGCACATATCTTAAACGATCGTACGAATGTACATAATTAGTACATTAATGTACATACTTAGATATATAAACTTCTTTGTTTGATTATATATTATCGCATTTACATGTATATTGATATGAATGAATTATTCTGAAAAATATGGGAAAATGGCATTTAATTCTAACTATATATCATTTGCTATTAAGTAAAAGGTCTGCGTTGGTCAATAATTATTTTCAATAGTTGCTGTAGGCACTGTTGAACTGCAACACCCTCTGATTCCACATAATGCTAATACAATGAGTTCTTTTCTCTTTCTAATCGTATAATCTGCGGCTTCTGGAAGCTTTGTCATTTTTATAATGCTACCAGGACTGTAATCAGCAAGAAAAGGGTGCAAAGTTTAATGCGTTCATTTTTGACTATATCGTAAAAATTACATTGATTAAAATTTAGTTTCAAATAATGTGCTGTGAAATAACTGATAAACTCATTTCTTTTTGTTTTGACTTAGACTACTTTCATAATTATGGGCCCATATTTTCTATAGTAAGAAAGTAGAAAAGGTAGTATAAATGTATTAATATTTGATGTTATTTTCAGGGTCACCGCAGGATGATCTCATCAGTAGCCTGGGCTGAAGACAGCGGTGTCTGCAATCTGTTCTCCTGCGGTTTTGATAGACTGGTCCTCGGATGGAGCATTGTACCTCTTAAAGAGTGTTGAATGTACACATTGCAAATATATATATATTTATCTAGTTCAGTTTAATGTTACGTCAAGTTAAACTCTAAGTTTAAGATTTAATTGTACGCCGCATAATTATAATTAAAATCATTGAGACAGTTCAACCGTTGTTCTGATAAAATTAAACCATTTGCACTTGGATGTTCCTTTTGAAAGGGACATTTAAGTTTGTTAGTGATTGCCATTATCTTTATTTTATCGCAGATTTTTTGCAAATGCATGTTTCTCTAAAGCTTTTTATTTGAAAAATCCACAACCATTTGCACTTGGATGTTCCTTTTCAAGGGTAATTTGCGTTGGTTAGTGATTGCGATTATTTTTATTTTATCGCAGATTTTTTGCAAATGCATGTTTCTCTAAAGCTTTTTATTTGAAAAATCCACAACCATTTGCACTTGGATGTTCCTCTTCAAGGGTAATTTGCGTTGGTTAGTGATTGCGATTATCTTTATTTTCTTAAAAAATCTTCTTCTTTCTTAAAAATCTTCTTTTTATTTAAAACACCCGCATCTATTTTGGATTACAGTAAATATACGAAGGCAGTAGATCGAGCAATCATCAAATTTCTGAGCTATCATCCGGAAAACCATAAAATGGTCAACGAAAAGTGGCGTTGTGCCTCTTCAATTGCGCTTTACACAACGCATTTGTACTGCAACAACGTTATAATACAAAGAAACTTCAAAGAAACTCCACTTTTATGACGTTTTCATTGAAAATATGCGAATCTTGAGTAAAAGATCATTCACCTGTTCTTGAAGAGAACTTGGAGGTCCAGCTGATACGTATTTCAGGAACCAACAACAGAAAACGCAGGTATCGTGTGAGTTACAGAAAGAAAAAAATTAGCAGAACTAATTTAATGTGTAAATCTTGTGGAATTGCTCTTCATCTCGATGATTGCTTCGTTTCGTTTCATTTGGAAGGTGAATACTGAGTAGTACTAACAAAATATAAGTAAATAGATAAATATATAATACAAAAAATCTTGTAATTATTTGCATATGGATATCTTCACAATTTTGATCGATCTTACACCACTTTCAAAGTTAGAAAATTGTAAAAATCGTTTAATTTCAATTTTGAAAAATCAAATGTCACTTAGAATATACTTCATATTAATCCAATCTTCTCTAATTTAATTTCTTTAATTCTTAAAATTTTCTTATCTTAGATAATGACACGATATAAAGTAGAAGTAGTAACTTAAAATTTTAGACGCCAATTGCATTGTTAAAATTACAAGATATTGATAGTATTTACTTTTGCTTTGCATGTGGCAGTGTTTCTGCAATAATAATAACTGCTTCGTGTCTTTATATTTTTCATAAGTAATAGGCCTGCGATTTTGTCAAATTTTAAGCAATAAATTTATAGTCTTAAATTCTTTGTCCTTCATCGATGTTTTATATAAAATATAATTTATATAAAATTTTATATAAGACCTCATCCAACATATTTGCAACCAATTTACCTGTTCTCCGTTAGCATTTTTTCTTATCTGTTTTTTAATTGCATTTTCGAGATTTTTTATTGAAACGAAATTCTCTCATTTCATTTCATGTAAAATGAATTTCTCATGTTTTCTACATTGTGTTATTGCATAATCGATGATTGTGCAATTTCATTTACGAACCAATTTTGAATAAAAGCAAGAAACTTGTTGACGTACTTAACTTAATTTTACCTAAACGAAACGCCAACAGAATGCAAAAGATACTAAAGTGCTGTCGCTGGCCACTATTCGTGCAGTTTTACGTACGCATAACTTTCAAAGCTGCGCATTAATCCTAAAATCGAAGATGACCTCTTCTTCGACTCATTTCTTCTCTGCATTTTACAGAAACATTCTACAATATATATAAAAACTTTAATAATATTCTTTAAATAATAGAATCATAAACATAATATTGAAAAATAGAAAGACAACGCACTTACGCTATATTTCTGTGTGTATATATTTCTTACAAAACTATGAATAGATAAATACTATTACTAACTTCTATCAACTATTAGAAATATAAGGCGTAATCAATGTTCATCGCAGATTCAATTAAGAGAGTTCTTAATTAAGCTACGTTCGTGTTCTAGTAGGCCTTAACGAGAAATACTGCCAACGATTCTAAATCTTAATGCAGATTTCTTCTTCTTAGGCTCATCGACTGCGTTGATGCATAATACGATACTCAGTCTTCTGTTAATGTATTCGTGCATATATAATATGCATTACGAAACCATTTGCGCCTTACAAATGTATGGAGAAGCTTCTGAAAATAAATAGAAATACACGTATGAAAATAAAGTCATTCGATAACATGTTGACGATACAATTGTACAATTAATATTGTTCGTACTTAGAGAAATCGCTGCTCTTCTCAATGATGTGCTCAAACTCAGCGAAACTAAGCGCACCATCATCATCCAGATCAGCTTCGTCTAGTATGTATTGAAGCACCTGTTGTATATCTGTTTCGTTTAATCTCTGCGAAGCAGTGAGTCTGTCTACAACTTGCCTTAAGTCTCCGATACCAAGCATGTCGTCTCCATCGAAATCTGTAATGCGAACTGGAATTAGCAAGAGACTTATTTAACACTAGATTTACCAGAGAACACTTGCTGTAAACGTATGCGCCATTCACTGCTAAAACTGTAAGTATTATCGCCTTTTTCTACTTTCTATGACCTTCAATCGCTTCATGTTACAGGTCGTTGGACTTGTTTTAAGATGCTCTATTGTATTACAGAAACTTGCTGCAAAAAAGGCTTAAGTTTGCTTTGAAGGAAATTGTAAAGTTGAAGCTTGCTTCGAAAGGCTTAAGTTTGCTTTGAAGGGAATTGCAAAGTTCAAGCTTGCTTCAAAAGGCTTAAGCTTACTCTGCAGGGAATTGCAAAGTTCAATTTTGCTTTGAAGGGAATTGCAAAGTTCAAGCTTGCTTCAAAAGGCTTAAGTTTGTTTTGAAGGGAATTGCGAAGTTCAAGCTTGCTTCAAAAGGCTTACGCTTGCTTTGTAGAGAATTGCAAGGCTTACGCTTGCTTTGCAGAGAATTGCAAGGCTTAAGCTTGCTTTGCACAGAATTTCAAGGCTTATGCTTGCTTTGCAGAGAAATGCAAAGTTCAAGCTTGCTTCAAAAGGCTTAAACTTGCTCTGAAGGGAATTACAAAGCTCAAGCTTACTCTGAAAGGAATTGCAAGGCTTATGCTTGCTTTGAAGGCAATTGCAAGGCTTACGCTTGCTTTGCAGAGAACTGCGAAGTTCAAGCTTGCTTCAAAAGGCTTAAGTTTGCTTTGAAGGGAATTGCAACGTTCAAGCTTGCTTCGAAAGGTTTAAGCTTGCTCTGAAGGGAATTACAAAGCTTAAGCTTACTGTGAAAGGAATTGCAAGGCTTATGCTTGCTTTGCGGAGAATTGCAAGGCTTAAGCTTGCTTTGCACAGAATTTCAAGGCTTATGCTTGCTTTGCAGAGAAATGCAAAGTTCAAGCTTGCTTCAAAGGCCTTAAACTTGCTCTGAAGGGAATTACAAAGCTCAAGCTTACTCTGAAAGGAATTGCAAGGCTTATGCTTGCTTTGAAGGCAATTGCAAGGCTTACGCTTGCTTTGCAGAGAATTGCGAAGTTCAAGCTTGCTTCAAAAGGCTTAAGTTTGCTTTGAAGGGAATTGCAACGTTCAAGCTTGCTTCAAAAGGTTTAAGCAAGCTTTAAGGGGAATTACAAGGCTTAAGTTTACTTTGAAGAGAATTGCAAGGTTTAAGTTTGCTTCAGAAGCCTTAAATTTGCTTTGAAGGGAATTGCAAGACTTAAATTTGCTTTGAGAGGCTTAAGTTTGCTTTGAAGTGAATTGCAAGGCTTAAACTTGCTTCAAAAGGCTTAAGCTTACTTTAAAGGGAATTACAAAGCTTACGCTTGCTTTGCAGAGAATTTCAAGGCTTATGCTTGCTTTGCAGAGAATTGCAAAGTTCCAGCTTTCTTCAAAAGGCTTTGAAGGGCTTGCTTTGAAGGGAATTGCAAAGTTGAAGCTTGCTTCGAAAGGCTTAAGCTTGCTCTAAATAGAATTACAAAGCTTAATCTTACTCTGGAAGGAATTGCAAGGCTTATGCTTGCTTTGCAGAGAATTGCAAAGCTTATGCTTGATTTGCAGAGAATAACAAGGCTTATGCTTGCTTTGCAGAGAATTGCAAGGCTTATGCTTGTTTCGAAAGGATTAAAATTGTTTTGCAAGAAATTGCAAAGCTTAAACTTGCTTTGAGAGGCATAAAATTGTTTTGAAAGCAATTACAAAGCTTAAGCTTGCTTTGAGAGGCATAAAATTGTTTTGAAAGCAATTGCAAAGCTTAAGCTTACTTTGAGAGGCACAAAATTGTTTTGAAAGGAATTGCAAAGCTTAAACTTGCTTCGAAAGGCTTAAATTTGCTTTGAAGGCAATTACAAGGCTTAAATTTGCTTTAAATTGAATTACAATGCTTAAGTTTTCTTTGTAGGGAATTGCAAGGCTTAAATTTGTTTCAAAAAGCTTAAGTTTGCTTTAAATGGAATTGCAAGGTTTATGCTTGCTTTGCAGAGAATTGCAAGGCTTAAACTTGCTTCAAAAGACTTCAGCTTGCTTTGTAGAGAATTACAAGGTTTAAGTTTGCCTCGATGGGCTTAAGTTTGCTTTATAGAGAATTATAAGACTTAAACTTGCTTCGAAAGGCTTAAGCTTGCTTTGAAGTGAATTACAAAGTTTAAGCTTACTCTGAAACAAATTATAAGGCTTAAATTTACTTTAAACTCGTTTTAAGATGCTCCATCGTAATACGGAAGAAAAAACATACCAATTCATTTAAAAAAATGAAGGTGACCTTCATATGTCCGACATACCTCCACTTACAAAAAAACTATTCTCGTCAACAGATGGTCCCCTTCTAACTATACATTTTTATATCAGCAAAAATTTCTGTGAAACTTATAGTTTCGAAGATATCTGAGATGCTAATAGTTACTGTCGCGCCCTGTATTTAAATGGCTGGTAAATCTAGTGTTAAAAAACAGAGCCAACGAATGAAGCATATAGGCGTTACCAAATATTCTAAAAGCATGTTCAGCTTTTACAGCTTTGGGTGCTGCGTCGCTGAAGACAGACATCATATCCAGAAAGTCTTCGAAGGTGCAGTCTCCGTCTTGGCTGGAGCTGAAGACCTTGCAAATTCTATCTCCAAATGGGTTCGCTCTTAATTCTGGGTACTGTAGGATCTTCGACATTGGCAGCTTCGCGTTTCTATTGTGACCAACTTTCTCTGGTGCGAGTGCTTTGAACTTCTGGTGGGCGCTGGTCACAAGAAAGCAGTATTTTAATTGTTAAATAGCAATCGTAAAGTGTAATGTGCCATTGTAAATTAAGAATATGATCTGTCAATGGTTTTACAATTTTTTTAGATAGCGAATTTGTAAGAATATGAAGTCTTGGGCGCAGAGAAGAAATTTTGGTCCTCCGAACATTGAATCTAAAGAAGTTAGGCAATCTTTTATTAATTCTAGCTATTAAAAAAGTGTAATACACTATTGTAAAATAAAAATATGTTCTGCTAATGGTTTTATAATTTTCTTAGATAGCAAATTTGTAAGAATACAAAGTCTTTGGCGCAGAGAAGAAATTTTGATCCTCCGAACATTGAATCTAAAGAAGTTAGGCAATCTTTTATTAATTCTAGCTATTAAAAAAGTGTAATACACTATTGTAAAATAAAAATATGTTCTGCTAATGGTTTTACAATTTTTTTAGATAGCAAATTTGTAAGAATACAAAGTCTTTGGCGCAGAGAAGAAATTTTGGTCCTCCGAACATTGAATCTAAAGAAGTTAGGCAATCTTTTATTAATTCTAGCCATTAAAAAAGTGTAATACACTATTGTAAAATAAAAATATGTTCTGCTAATGGTTTCATAATTTTTTTAGATAGCAAATTTGTAAGAATGCAAAGCCTTGGGCGCAGAGAAAAAATTGAGGCCTATTCGGACATTAAATATAAAAAAAAGAAGAAGAAATTTAACTTAAATATTGAATTATGAATCTTATTTAATAAAATAATGCGTAATAAAGTAAGATGGAATTTTTTTTAATACTTTCTCTTCTTTATTTTCTTAGATTTTACCAGAATAGACTCTATTAGGTAATATTAAATAAATTTTCTTCTACATTTTTATCCATTTTTTTTGTCCATTTATCCAGCGTTAAGTTTTAGTGAAGATGGCTGATAATTTTGCATATTTTATTCTCTTTCTTCTACAGAAAAAAGTTAGAGAAATATAATTTAATTTCATTCATAAATATGCATTAATTGAAAGTGATCTTCTTCGATTCTTGACAAAGCTTTCTTTGGAGTTTAAAATGTGTAATAGTTGTTTTGTTCGACTCTGTTTGATCTTGAATCGAACAGCATCGTACGAATCATTTTATGTTGCCCAGATATTTGTTAAATTTTTCAACGAACAGAATAAACATTGTTTAATACATGTAATCTATTTAAGAAGTAATAATTGATAAAATTTATCTATTTCTAGGATATCGTCAGAAGTAATTGTAAACAAGTGGAATAAGAATATTAAGATCAGAAAAGTATGATGAAAAGAATTAATACTGAAACTATAAAAAGAGTAAGAAGATAAGAAGAATTGGTCTGACTCGGAAGATCTGAGTATTTCTTGAGTCTTGTGGAATTAAAAAGAAGAAAAGAGTTCTTCTGGATTATTCATGATTGTCTAATAATATTGACGTATTAATGAGAAAATATATATTTGGCGTTTTTTTATAGAAAATGATTGAGTAGAAGCGTGTAAGTTGCGAGAGGATGAGTTTGGTTTGTAAAAAGATGGATTTTATTTACAAAAGGGTGATTTCAGTTTGCGTAAAGGTGAACTTAATAAGCACCGTAATTGAAATATTTCACATAATTAAATTCGCAAAATGGTAAATTTAATAAACATCGTAATTGAAATATTTCATATAATTCAGTTCGCAAAAAGGTGAATTTAATAAGCACCATAATTGAAATATTTCACATAATTCAGTTCGCTAAAAGGTGAATTTCATTTGCGAAAGAGTGAATTTGGTTTGCAAGAAGATGAATTTGAAAAGCACTGTAATTGAAATGTTTCATTTAATAAAATCTAACAAATATCACAATAATGCCTTATACGAATTTAATTTACAAAAAGGTGAATTTAATAAGCACAATAATTGAAATATTTCATATATTAGAATATAACAAATACCAGAATCGTGGCTTATATGAATTTAATTTGCAAAAGGATGAAGTTCATTTGCGAAAGAATGAATTCAATTTGCAAAAGGGTGAATTCGGTTTGCAAAAAGGTGAAACCATCAGGAACGGAAACTATTAGCGATGGAAATTATTAACAATAGAAACAATTAGCAATGGAAACTATTATTATATTGCGAAAAGGGGGATTTCATTTGCGAAAGTGTGAATTTCATTTGTGAAAAGGTGGATTTCATTTGTAAAAGGTTGAATTTAGTTTGCAAGAAGGGGAATTTAATAAGTATTGTAATTGAAATATTTCACTTAATTAAATTTGCAAAAAGGTAAATTTAATAAGCACTGTAATTGAAATATTTCACATAATTCAGTTCGCTAAAAGGTGAATTTCATTTGCGAAAGAGTGAATTTGGTTTGCAAGAAGGTGAATTTGAAAAGCACTGTAATTGAAATGTTTCATTTAATAAAATCTAACAAATATCACAATAATGCTTTATATGAATTTAATTTACAAAAAGATGAATTTTATTTGCAAAAGGATGAATTCGGTTTACAAAAATGTGAAGCCATCAGGAATGGAAACTATTAGCGATGGAAATTATTAACAATAGAAACAATTAGCGATGGAAACTATTATTATATTGCGAAAAGGGGGATTTCATTTGCGAAAGTGTGAATTTCATTTCTGAAAAGGTGGATTTCATTTGTAAAAGGTTGAATTTAGTTTGCAAGAAGGGGAATTTAATAAGTATTGTAATTGAAATATTTCACTTAATTAAATTTGCAAAAAGGTAAATTTAATAAGCACCGTAATTGAAATATTTCATATAATTCAGTTCGCTAAAAGGTGAATTTCATTTGCGAAAGAGTGAATTTGGTTTGCAAGAAGATGAATTTGAAAAGCACTGTAATTGAAATGTTTCATTTAATAAAATCTAACAAATATCACAATAATGCCTTATATGAATTTAATTTGCAAAAGAATGAATTTTATTTGCAAAAGGATGAATTCGGTTTACAAAAAGATGAAACCATCAGGAACGGAAACTATTAGCGATGGAAATTATTAACAATAGAAACAATTAGCGATGGAAACTATTATTATATTGCGAAAAGGGGGATTTCATTTGCGAAAGTGTGAATTCCATTTGTGAAAAGGTGGATTTCATTTGTAAAAGGGTGAATTTAGTTTGCAAGAAGGGGAATTTAATAAGTATTGTAATTGAAATATTTCACTTAATTAAATTTGCAAAAAGGTAAATTTAATAAGCACCGTAATTGAAATATTTCACATAATTCAGTTCGCTAAAAGGTGAATTTCATTTGTGAAAGAGCGAATTTAGTTTGCAAGAAGATGAATTTGAAAAGCACTGTAATTGAAATGTTTCATTTAATAAAATCTAACAAATATCACAATAATGCCTTATACGAATTTAATTTGCAAAAGAATGAATTTTATTTGTTAAAAGGTGAATTTAGTTTATGAAAAGCTGAATTTCGTTTGCGAAAAGGTAAATTTAATAATTGCTTTAATTTTGTTCTTTTTATTAAGCACTGTAATTGAAATATTTCATTTAATAAAATCTAACAAATATCACAATAATGCCTTATACGAATTTAATTTGCAAAAGAATGAATTTTATTTGTTAAAGGGTGAATTTAGTTTATGAAAAGCTGAATTTCATTTGCGAAAAGGTAAATTTAATAATTGCTTTAATTTTGTTCTTTTTATTAAGCATTGTAATTGAAATATTTCATATAATAAAATCTAACAAATATCACAAAAGCGCCTTCCAAAAAGATCCTTTAAAATCTAAAACTAGGATAAAAAAGAAACAAAACCCACACGTCTAGTCTTCTGTTTAAGAAAAATAATAAGACATTCTTTCAGAAACTTCTTAAATCCACATCCAAAAGAATTATTCTACATTAACAATTTTAATAAACGAAACACTTATGTTAAATACAAATACATTTAAATGAATCTATTATTCGAAGAGGAAATATTTCAAAAAGCAAATAGAATTTTAATTACACAATTTTCCAAATGTAATTAATATTTCTATAAATTATTCTATTTAATATTTCTATTTCTATAAATTATTCTATTTAATATTTCTATTTCTATAAATTATTCTATTTAATATTTCTATTTCCATAAAATCTCGAAGAATAATGTACCCAAATTCTTTTTATTTTACAGAAAGTAACATTGTTTTCATTAACAAGTTCTATTTCTATAAATCTCGAAGAATAATGTACTCAAATTCTTTTTATTTTACAGAAAGTAACATTGTTTTCATTAACAAGTAAATAAATTAATTTTGGACACCAGCTAAGTGTTCGCTGCCTCTTTAATTTCAATTTTTAGTCAGAGATGTCTGTTATCTTTTTCGTTTTAACATTTTATTCCCCTTTTTGTAATCGCAACCACCAATGAAAGAAACATTTGTAAGAAACATTTATGCGGATATTGAAATATATTGAAAAGTAGATTCTTCAGTAAGAAGCCTTAAATACTCGAAGAGTTATTATACTTGGTCTCAACTTATTTTTATAGCGATCGCCAGGCCCTGAAAATAGCAAAACGAATAAAAGTTTCTACATATTTGAAAAATGCATGAAAAATGCATGAAAAATTATCGAATTTCAGTACTGATGACGAAATTCCTGATAAAAACAATGTAGAGTATCAGTCAAGCGACAGTGATTGCTTTGGAATATTTTATTCCAAAGAAACGCACGAGACGATGCATGCCTTTCAGTTCTGAAGACGAAGGAGGAAGTAACGTACCAAATCAGCAAACTGAAATTGCTTAAGACGGAACTATTTGGAAAAGTATTAAAGAAAGAGGTGTCGCTGGTAGATTACCAATTCAGGGTGTTTTTAAAGATGTACACGGACCAACAGGACATGCTAAAAAAAACATTACGAAGGGGAATACAAAGTAGTGCGTTCCTATTACTGATTGACAACCATGTTTTGGAACGTGTACGAATTTGTACACATTATCTTTTTCGTTTTAACATTTTCTTCCTCTTTTTGTAGTTTCGATGTTAATTCTTGCTCATACTTTCGTTATTTCCATATTTCTACTCCGATTGCTTCTGTATATTAATAATTGTACATAATTATAATATAAAATTGATTTAACGGTATTCTAGCGTGGATTAAGCTCATCGATTATCACTTTTTAAACAGATTAAACATCAATTATATTTATCTCAGAATATTTATTTTTTTTGTTGCTCGAAAGCGATTTGCATTTGTAATAATGTATTAAATTATTTGGTGCGTTGGTTGATATTAAACGAGAGTTTCATCCTTGCTCAAAAAACAGTTTAATATAGAAATTTCTTCTACGAAAAGTAACGAGTGTAAGAAGTGTGAATATTTTTGCGATTTGTTGCACGTAACATCCAAAAGCTAAGCTGAAATTAATCTAAAATAATATTCAAAGGGAGTATCATTATAAAAATAGAAGAAACTACTGTAAATATTTTTCTTTTCTAACTATATGATACAAATCAATTAGAAAAGTAACAAATTTTGAAGTAAAATATAATAACGTCTAAATTTGTACAAAAAAGAATTACGTTTGTGCATGTATACTTACTGCAAAATTTCTTTCTTCGTAAAGTATGTCAAATCCTGCAACGTCAAAGAATATTAAGTGAATAAATAAAATTTATAAACAGTTCAATTGTTTAATAATATTGAATACCTGATAATCTTGCAGTTCTTCCTCAGAAAACTGGCTTTTACCTATTCCCATTGTTTGTAATAACTATTCTGTGTACAATCTAAACGCATTCGATGTTTTTTAAACCATTGAAACTCCTTTTGTATTATTGTAAACGATGTGCTTGTTTTTAGCGCCTGAAAAGATCGATAAATTCCTTTCGTCTGGAGTGGAGAATTTTCATCTGCAGATAACATCGCAAGTAGATAGTGATAACCTTAAACGAACAGTGAATAATTATGTTTGCAATTTTGATGTAGCTTTATATTATTTGTATTTGTATATAAAATTTGTTTTACGATTATAGAAAAGCAGTTTTTTTACGTACATAAATATAAATAAGTTCAGATAATTGGCACAATTCTATCGACGTATGTGACTACGATGTATCGAATGACGATGTGTCGATGTGTCGAATGTCTACAACGAATGTCGATTGCAACGAATATCGAATGTAACGAATATCGATTATATATCGATTGCAACGAATGTCGATTGCAACGAATATCGAATGTAACGAATATCGATTATATATCGATTGCAACGAATGTCGATTGCAACGAATATCGAATGTAACGAATATCGATTATATATCGATTGCAACGAATGTCGATTGTAACAAATATCGATTATATATCGGTTGTAACGAATATCGATTATATATCAATTGCAACGAATGTCGATTGTAACAAATATCGATTATATATCGGTTGTAACGAATATCGATTATATATCGGTTGTAACGAATATCGATTATATATCGATTGCAACGAATGTCGATTGTAACGAATATCGATTATATATCGATTGCAACGAATGTCGATTGTAATGAATATCGATTATATATCGATGTATCGAATATCGATGTATCGAATATCGATGTGTTCGAATATCGATGTATCGAATATCGATGTATCGAATATCGATGTGTTCGAATATCGATGTATCGAATATCGATGTGTTCGAATATCGATGTATCGAATATCGAATGTATCGAATATCGAATGTATCGAATATCGAATGTATCCAATATCGAATGTATCGAATATCGATTGTATCGAATATTGAATGTATCGTATATCGATTGTATCGAATATCGAATGTATCGAATATCGATATATCGATATTTGTACAATTCAACGTAACATAGTACTCTCGATATTTAAAAGAATTAGCAAAAATATTTTCATTTTTCCAAAAAAAAAAAATGCAAAGTAATACAAATAAACAATTTTCGTACTGAATTCTTTAAAATTCCAACTATTCTAAATAAAAAGAGTTCCATACAGATTTTTCAAAAAATAATACATATAATATCAATAAATTTGTTAAATAATAGCATCAGTTTAATAATTCACATAAATTTTAACAAATACACAATCGATAGTAATTCAAATCTCGCGCGCAGAAACCATTCTAACCTAATCAGTCTTGCCAACCAACTTACTCATCTAGTAATATCACCAATAAACTACACTTTACCTCTCCTTTCTCTCTTTCTATTCTTTCTCCTCTTTTTACGAGTTATTTTTATTATTAATTTCCTTATTTAAAACGTATCACTCTCGTTAACACGAAACTCGTAGAAATAATTAACAATATACAATGTCAAAAGTTGTTAATTCTTTCAATCTTCAAATTTATTTAAGACACACCGATAGTGCCACCTATGAAACTCAATTACACCTTTAAGAAGATTTACACTTTTTCTGTTTGTTATGTTATATACTCGCGTGTGTACAAAACAGGGTACAGGTTATGCTCGCATCTTTATAAATCGCATTAACGTTACCATTCCGCTTAATTACCGTTCGAACATTGCTAAGTGAAGTGAATTCAACCATCGAATGGACTAGAAGAGGTTAGAAACTGATTGATTCTAACCTACAAAAAAGCACAACCGCTAGGTTACTGAATTATTAATCTACTTAATTGATTTTTATCGAACTGAAACGCAGTTACGCGATGACAGTTTGTTAATTTCTGTTCATTTTCCAGTTTTAGTTGAACCAGCTCGAAAAGAGGTACACAGAAGAAATTGTGATATGGTACAACAATATCAGTCACCTGTACGGGTGTATAAACATCCTTTCCCACTTGTGATGATGGTACGTTTATTACATACTTAATATCTCTGTTATTTCAATAATAAACACACATATATGTATTTTATTCGCTAGCTTCGATGTACGTTGTTTTCAACATTATTTAATTAAAATTAATGTAAATAGAAAGACGATGAGTTAAACGGTTTTTCCGCGAAGGGTATTTAAATTTAGATTTAACTCTTTGCACTCGGATATCGCTGCGAGAGGACTTAATTGTAACGTAAACTTGGATTTCTTCTTCGAGAGGACATCGGACTTAATAAAACTTATTTCACGGTAATTTCTTGATGAACAAGGTTTTTAGAAGTTTTTTATTTAAATGAGAATGTTCTGTCGCTGGCAGATATTAGCGATAGAAGTTATAATTATTTAGAAGCGCTGACGGTGGAGAAGACTCCAAGCGCAAAGAGTTAAATCAAGTTTTGATCAGCGTATCGTTACCGAAAGGGTGAAAATATTAAATGGTTGGTATATAAACAGCGAATGGTCAGTAAAAATAAAAACGGTCAGTAAATGAACAGTATAAAATTCATAAATTAATAAACGAACAATATAGAGCAGAAAAGGCGCAGTGTTAAGCAAGTTTTATTATGGGCTTGTAAGTCGATGAAAAATTAGATTTGAACTAAATAAATATATATGGTTTTAGATTTTATGTAGAGATTGTATTTAAGAATTATTTACTTAGCCAACCGCTGAGACGAAGCAGACCGCTGCCCATCAAACATTTTTTTCAATTAACGTGGAGTATTGTATTCGTTACTTGAAAAGTAAAGAACGTGTAAAAATGAATTAAGTGGACAATTATGTTTGACGATGGCGATCTTGGATTGTCTATTGAATAATAATGAAATAGATGATTGGTATTAATAAAAGAAAACGAGCATAGCGATGATTACTCGTTGCTAAGGTAAAAGTGGGAAATGTACACAATTGACTGCGCACTGGGTTATTTTAAAGATCTATTATTACATAAAGAAACATATTATTACTTATAAAAAATATGATGAAATTGATGAAAATTATTACCTTATTTTATAAGAACATTTTAATTATTATTTCTTATTTTATAATTATTATTAATTATTATTTCTTATTTTTTTCTTATTAATTCTTATTTTATAAGAATATTTTAATTAGATTTCTGATTATATATTTGATAAATGTAAGTAGAAATTAATTAAAATATTCTCAGAAAATACGACAATAATTTTTTTTAAATTGTTTGAGTGGTTTTTGTGTGGCATTAAGGGTTTGGGTATATCTGTCTATTGGATTTTATTTTTTTTGTATTTTAACCCATTGGTTTCTTATATTTTTCATTATGAATACACCTAATCGAGTTATTTTTGCTTTTTTGTCATTTCTGTAACTGCTTATTGTCTTTGTATACTTAAATTCAGGTGTTTTACTTATGTCGATGCTTGTCTAAGGCACTTTCTAAGTAGCCACAGTCTTTTCATTTAGTTTCCACTGATATTCAACCATATTTTACAACCGTATGTAGGAATTAGGTGAATTAGAAGCTTATAATGGGGTATATTGACTTTTTTGTTTATTTATTTAGAGTACAATAGGCGTTTGTTGATTAGTTATGCAGATTGTACTTTTTGTAACTGTGTTACAACATATTGGTCATAATTTAGATTGAAATCTATGAATATACTACATTTACAAATAGCGTACTGCAGTTTTGTAGCAAATTTCTATGGTTGGGTTTTGGTTGTCAGTTATTTTAAATTTTGTGGCACATTTTCTTCTGTAGGAGATGCTTGAGATGCTTGGTTTCACACTTTTTTCTATTTATTTTGAGATATTCTTCAAGTAAAAAGGTGTAGACCATCCTGACCTGGGCCATGTACACCCACGACCCAAGAAATCTGCATTTAAGGAAGCCCACAAAGGAGAAAGGCAGTTCGTTAATTGCTGTCCTTCATTCTTAGTGCTTATAAAGCACTTTTAGAAGCAATTTTTAGGAGTTACTTCCTTTTTAGTTCTACAGAGGCATTCTTGGATCTCAGCGAAGGGATTTCTTACAGCTGCGATTGGATTTGAGTGGGTTTGCTGTTGATTATGTGTGCTATGGTGACTACTATATCTTCTGCGAAGGCTATTGCCTTTTTTCATTCAGCTCGTTTAGGTTGAACAGGTGGAATAGGTCGCTGATGTAAAGGTAAAGTAAAGTTCTTGTTGTGTACCACGGTTTCACATGGTTTTTATTTAGTAATTTGGAAATTTCTTTTTGTATGAGCTTGAAGAGTAAAGGCTAAAGGATTGGTTAAAGGATTGACGACTTCACTGTGCCTTGTGGAAGTTCTTGGTTTGGAATATTTTGAAGAAAGTGGATTACCTCTTTTCTACTATAAACTTCTTATTTAAACTTTTTATTTAGTAATTTGGGAATTTTTTTTGTAAGCTTGAAGAGTAAAGGCTAAAGGATTTTGCGTTATTGGAGTTCTTGGTTTGGAATATTTTGGAGAAAGTGGATTGTCTCTTGTCTACTATAAACTCCACATGTTTCTTCAACTTCCACATGTTTTTTATTTAGTAATTTGGGAATTTTGTTTTGCATAAGCTTGAAGAGTAGTGGTTAAAGGATTGGGAACTTTACTGTGCCCTATTCGAGTTCTTGGTTTGGAATATTTTAGAGAAAGTGGATTGTCTCTTGCCTATTATAAATTTCTTGTTGTGTATCGTGGTTTAAGTTGGTTTTTATTTAGTAATTTGGAAATTTTTTTTATGTTAGCTTGAAGAGTAAAGGCTAAAGGATTGAGAACTTTACTGTGCCTTGTGGTAGTTCTTGGTTTGGAATATTTTAGAGAAAGTGGATTGTCTCTTGCCTATTATAAACTTCTTGTTGTGTACCATGGTTCAGATTGGTTTTTCTTTGATAATTTGGGAATTTTTTTTGTATAAGCTTGAAGAGTAATGGTTAAAGGACTTAAGACTTTATTGTGCCTTGTAGGAGCTCTTGGTTTGGAATATTTTGGAGAAAGTGGATTGTTCCTCGTCTACTATAAACTTCTTGTTGTGTACCATGGTCCAAGTTGGTTTTTATTTAGTAATTGGCAATTTTTTTTTTGTATAAACTTGAAGAGTAATGGTTAAAGGATTGGGGACTTTACTGTGCTTTATAGGAGTTCTTGGTTTGAAATATTTTAGAGAAAGTGTCTCTTGACACTTGACAAAAGAGATTGTCTCTTGTCTACTATAAACTTCTTGTTGTGTACCATGGTTCAAGTTGGTTTTCATTTAGTAATTTGTGAATTTTGTTTTGTATGAGATTGAAGAAGCTTATGATACTTGTAAAAGCTAATGCTTAAAGGATTGGGGACTTCATTGTGTCTTATGGGAGTAATAAGTGTCTTTGGTAATTGTTTTTTGTGTAAGTTTCAAGGATTCCTTAAAATTTATTAACGCAATCTTATGCACTTTGGTCCAGCAGACATCTGAAGTCAATTTGACAATAGCGTGTGTGGTTGAGCACTTGAGACTGGTATTAGGTTTGCTTCCTGAGCAGAATATGTTGATAGAGTCGTTGATTATTGTCTCGTAAATTTTGCTACGGTTTGAAGGCTTATGGGGTTGTTAATTTGTGGGGTGCTGGTATTTTTTTATTGTTTTATGGCTATTACTTTGGCTGTTTTCGCTTCTTTCATTCTATTTATTTTTTTCTAAACAGTCTGACTGCCATGCTTACTCATTTGCACGCATTCTAAATCGTTCACACCCTATATATGGTGTGTTGTAGTTGTTTTCCTTGCGAGTGTGGAGTATTGTTTCTCAAGTCTTTAATTTTGAATTTTCTTGTCATTGTCGTCACTCTTCTGGGTTTTAGCTTGAAATTAGGAATGAATGTTAGGGACAGTACAGGATGTTGTACTTATAGAAAGGAATAGGAAATTGTGTACTTTTGTGAAACCGTGGGTGTTGCTGTCCTTTTAGTGGCGAGTGTCGAAGGGTCCACACCTTTTTTTTTCTTTTTTGCTTGTCACTCTGTCAGGTATTTTATATTTTTTTTTTTTTTTGTTTGCTACTCTGTCAGGTATTTTATTTTTTTTTTGTTTGCCACTACGTTCGGTATTTTGTATCTTTTTTAGTTTTCCACACCGTTAAGTATTTTATATTTTTTTTTGTTTGCCACTCCATCAGGTATTTTATATATTTTTTGTTTATTTGCAACACCATCAGTTATTTTGTATTTCTTTTTTTGTTTGCTACTCTGTCAAGTATTTTACATTTTTTTTTGTTTGCCACTCCGTTAGGTATTTTGTATTTTTTTTGTTTGCCCCTCTGTTAGGTATTTTATATTTTTTTTGTTTGTTTGCCACTCCGTCAGGTATTTTATTTTATTTTTTGTTTGTTTGTTACTCCATCAGGTATTTTATATTCCTTCTTTGTTTATTTTTATTTTTTTTTTGTTTGCCACTTCGTTAGGTATTTTGCATTTTTTTTTTCAATTTTTTTGGTTTCGAATTTTCACTGGTGTGGCACTGTACAGTACTGATAAAGCATTGTCTGTAGTTTTCATGTGATTTTTCCTGTTTGGCTCCCCAAAAAAGTTTTAAGAAAATTCTTAATTAAGCTATAAACAAAAAAAGAAAATAATAATAATAATACATGAATTTCTGTTTTGCTTTATTTCTTGAAAATTTACCAACCATTCTGACCATCGCCTACAAATCCGGACATGAATATTCCTTAAAATGACTGTAATTAATTTAAAATGCAATTAATTGTCGCTGTTAAATATTTACCAAATTAAACAGTTAAACAGTGCAATTTATTGGCCACAAATTTAACATTCTCGTCGTTGTTTAGATTCGTTTGATTATTTTATCAAGGTTTTCTCAAACCTTTTACAAAATCCTTAAGTTAATAAGATTTTGAACGCTCTTCGAGCGTTGTACAAAGTTTCAGATCTTTAAAATATTCCAGCTGTCCTTATTAATTATATACTTCTACTAATCAAAATTCTATCATCTTCTAATCATCTACTTTCTTTATTAATAATATCTGTTCAAGGATAATCGACTTTGCTGTTCGAATCGCATTAAGTAATCCCTGAAAGCTTCGATTCCTCTTTCATACGACCACAAAACGAGCTCATTACACGATCTTCGAGAGTTTGAACAATATTGCCATTGAAACTCGACTTAAAAACGAATTTAACTATCGTTTCATCGCTGATCTCGCTCGCCCTCGTCCATTCTCATTCTCATCACGATTCATATTCAGGAAAGCAGCAGTCAGATCAGATGGGGTGTTCGCCATCCTCATTAAATATCTGCCAAGGCCACAACAGCTAAACTTGTACGAATAAACGGACACTCATCCCAGTAAGCAAACTCTGAATACGAAAGTGTCGACCACGAATGTTGCCTGACCAGAGATTTCGATATTAGTCATAGAATTATATCTCGACGAGCTAGCTTCTTAACAATGATAATAGCGTCGTGTCAACTCTATCATCACTGTCTGCTGTTTCGTATCGCGTTCGAAGGTACATCGTGTGCAGTAACGTTCATATAATGGAGAGATTGCGAGGTTAATGCAGCAGTGGCGGTTCGTGGTGCTTCCAGCGCGCCACGATTGGCTGTGCGCGACAGAGTGGCGCGGAGTGATTGGTCAGCGTTGTTGAGTGTTTAGCGCGCATGCGCGTCGTTCGAGACGCGCAACAACGCTCGCAGCAACGCTGTCTGAACTTAAGTCTCGCTCTTGGTCTTCGTTCTTTTTCATTTTCTTTTTGTTCTACTGACCTAGTTTGATGAAATCTGTTTTTGTGCGGTGGATAGGTGCAAACAAATATCTGCAAATTTTGCTAATACTTGCATATAATAAACAACTTTGTACGATATGCTAGCTAAAATTTTTTTTATGCCCCAGTATTTGCCCCAAAATTAACCAATTTTAAGGGTGCCAGGGGCGTGTCAAGACAATTGGGGGGCCCAAATGGAAAATTTTTTTCCTTACTAGTGGCGTCTCAAAACAATTAGAAACTCAAAAATTGAAAAATTGCTAGGATCCCAGGAACGTATCAAGACAATTGGGGGCCCCAAAATTGAAAAATTTTTTTCTTACCAGTGGCGTCTCAAGATAATTAGGAACCCAAAAATTGGAAAAATGCAAGGACCCCAGGGACGTATCAAGACAAATGGGGGCCCCAAAATTGGAAAATTTGTTACCTCCCAGGGGCGTATTAAGACAATTAGAGGCACCCAAATTTCCAAATTTTAAAATCGACTGAGATCGGTAAAGATCGGTAAAGATCGGTAAAGGTCGATAAGAAATCGATCAAAATCTATTATGATCTATTAAAACCTATTAATATCTGCTAAAATCAGCTGAGATCGATAAAAATCGGTAACGATCGGTAAGAAATCGATCAAAATCTGTTATAATCTACCAAAACCTATTAAAATATGTTAAAATATGTTAAAATCGACTGAGATCGGTAAAGATCGGTAAAGATCGGTAAAGATCGATAAGAAATCGATCAAAATCTGTTACAATCTACCAAAACCTATTAAAATATGTTAAAATTGGCTGAAATCGGTAAAGATCGGTAAAGATCGGTAAGAAATCGATCAAAATCTATTATAATCTATCAAAACCCATTAATATCTGTTAAAATCGGCTGAAATCGGTAAAGATCGGTAAAAAATCGATCAAAATCTGTTACAATCTACCAAAACCTATTAAAATATATTAAAATCAGCTGAGATCGGTAAAGATCGGTAACGATCGGTAAGAAATCGATCAAAATCTATTATAATCTATCAAAACCTATTAATATCTGCTAAAATCAGCTGAGATCGGTAAAGATCGGTAAAGATCGGTAAGAAATTGATCAAAATCTGTTACAATCTATCAAAACCCATTAATATCTGTTAAAAACGGCTGAAATCGGTAAAGATCGGTAAGAAATCGATGAAAATCTGTTACAATCTACCAAAACCTATTAAAATATATTAAAATCAGCTGAGATCGGTAAAGATCGGTAACGATTTTCAAGTTAACACATATATATTCGATACGTAGGTTAAGCACGCGATCATTTCTCAGAATTTTCTGCCTTTTCTTCGTCGATCCACGAAAACGATTTTCAATTAAACGAAATAATTAAATTGTACCTGGAAAAATTGTAGAAACATTTCATTCTTCATTGCACATATACACGGAGAAGTTTTCAAATTACATTAAATAGTTTGCTGCTACTCGTCGTAATCCAAAACGCGCATCTTCTTCTAACGAATTGGTCCAAAATCGTTTTCGTCGCTTGAAGATAGGATTTCAATTGATTTATAAATAAAAATAAATCGCACAAAACAAAATCGCATAAAAAACGACCGCACAGAAACAGGTTTTACAGTACTCGAATATAAGATGCCAAGAGATAGATACAATAACAAATTAGTACTGCATTATAAACACAAAACCAGTGAAATATTTCTGTTTCTCGTATCAAAAGGTTTTACAGTTCAATTTACAATTTTTCTTTCTTAATAAACTTTTAAATAAACAATAATCGATGTCTGAAATCTACTGAATATTACTCAGAAAAGTGTCCTTAAAAATATAGATTAAGATAAAGAAAATCGAATGTGAGAGTTTTTATGGAAGTTACAAAGAAAGAATTAAAGAAAATAGGACTTATTATGGGAACAAGAGGGTGCTGCAGTTCCACAGCGCCCAGACGCGAGCCGCCACTGCAATGGACTATCAATTTTCGATCTTCACTGTGTCATTTCATTTCTTAACAATCGTGAACGTCATTTTTAACATTCGTGAATATTCGTTACGATCTTTGAGAGACTTTTACGTGGAAAAATGAAAGAAAACTTTTTCATTCCACGCCTTCGGATCAGTGGATATATTTTTCGACCCAATTTAAGACGATTTAATTCTTTTAAAAATCATTCTTAGAAATTAAAAAATTGTTTTTCATTTTTATTAATTATTTTTAATAGAAAAATTCTTTATAATAACAATTTTCTTCGTCTTATTATTATTTTTACACTGTTATGTGAACTGTTTATTTCGAAAATAGTGCAAATCCATTTTCTTTTGCTTTTAGAAAATTGAATATTAACAGATCTGACAATTAAAAAATATAGGCTAATTATGTGAAGTCTAAGAATGTTTCTATTAATTTATTAATATGTAATTTGATTGTATAAATTTCTTTTAGGCGAGTTTAATTAAAATAATTGACAATTTCCAGGCTGCAAATGGACTTACACCATTTTCATAATTAGTCAATTGTAAATATCATTTAATTTCAATTTTGAAATAAGAAATATCGCTTAAAATATATCTCGCATTAATCCAATTTTGTTTATAAATAATAGCAAGAAATAAAATGGGATTAGCATTTTTTATTACATTTTTTATTAATTATATTTATATATTGTTAAACTTAACAGAAGATATTGGTATTATTAATTATTTATGCTATTCGTGTGGCAGTGTTTTCAAATATTCTTTATATATTTATTTATTTTTCTTTTCTTATATTTTTCGAATGTAACGCAACGTTTAAATTGAACAAAGCATTGGCGTTTTTTAAGATATTAAATAGTAACTGGCTATAAACAAAAAGATTGCACTAAATTAAGCATAAATTACGTCATATCTCATTTTTTTTAAAAGAGAACATGCACCATTTTTTTTATAATTTTATTTTTAATTAACTTTTATTAATAGTTTATTAATAATTGGTCATTCAAATTTTGCTTTAAAACCCACTGTAATATCGATTATAATTTAGAAATCCAAAGTCAAACTAGATAAAGAAAATTTTGAGCCTGTTCTGCAAATTTTCTGCCTTTTTTCTGCATTTAATCATCAGTTTCTACCTTTTTACCATAAAATAAGATGATATTGCTTCGAGCTGTCCTCCATTTTGTATTATTTAAATAAATTCTTAACTTTTATCGTCTCTGTTACGAATATTTGGTACAAAAACCACATTCAACTGTAATTTTAATTGTAATTAAAAGAAATTATGAGCGTAAAATTTTGCAAATGAGGCACAAGTCCACAAATGAATTTGTTGGTCCAATTAAAAGTTAAAAATAAGTGAAAAAGGCTTATACTATTGGATCGCATACATGAAGATACGTAAAAGCTTTTATTCAGCGATTTTTCAAGTAAATACTTGATTTCGTACGCATAGTATTTAGTATTTACAAGTAATTTGAGGAAAATAGCTAAACCATTTAGTTGTAATCATGACGTTGTCGTGTAAAATTGCATTTTTAAGGAGATAATTAATAGATTGATTAGTCAGTGTATTTTTATACAAAGACAACACAGTTTTCTTTCAAAAAAGTAGCATAATTGTGCCCATAATTATGAAAGAAGTCTAAGTCATGTATTTTTTGTTTCGAGATATTTCATGAATTGCATTTGAATAAATTAAAAAATATTTTTACATTATGCAACCATTTTTTGGTTCTAATGGTTCATTTTTGACGATATCAATGTAAAAATGACATTGAATAAAATTTAGTTTCAATTAATGTGCTGTGAAATAATTGATAAACTCATTTTTTTTTTTATTTTGACTTAGACCATTTTCATAATTTTGGGCACAATCATAAGAAAAAAAATTAACAGTGTCTCTGAGTAGTAATTAGTAATCAGTTGCAACTATGGACTCATAAAATGTGAGAAATCATCCATGAAAAAGAGAAATTGTTAAAAAATATTGTGTATATTATATTTCTTTATCTACGATTTGGTTGTAAACTTAAAAGACATTTAATGATGAGCAGAGAATCTGCGAAAGTAAGTACTATCAGTGTACAATTGAGATTTGTCAGTATTTACTTATCTGGTACCAGTAGAAGATAACGCATAACAAATCTAGTGTTGTTTTTATTTGTAACTTGATAATTTACAAGCAAGCATTTACTCATTTTTATGCATGCAATTTATTATTGTGTCTAACAATTCACTCTTGAAAATTAATTGATTGGATCTTTCGTGGCAGAAGATTTCTGTAAAATTTCAGATTTGTATATTTGTGTAACAATTCTTTTCTTACAAATCTGTCGCTGATCCGAAGGTGCAGAATTAACCAAACCCTAACACAACTGTTATATAATAATTCTTTTTTTATAAATCTTTATTGATTAGCTGGTTATTTGCTGATTAGCAGAATTGTTTGAAGAAATTTTGATGGTAATAATAAGTTGGTCATGGAAATCTTTGGATATTCTTTCTAGTCTTGATTAACATACGCTGTATTTATTATAAACAATAGAAAGACGAAAGATTTAATATATGTTACAGTACAGTAGGTAGTTAACGAATAGGTAAGACACATTTATTTAGAGTATATGATTATGTGAATAATGAGTGAAAGGATCTTTTATCTTCACGTCATCAAGATATTAATGCGGTGGAACAGGGGTTATCAAACTTTATAACGTCGATATGCTTGAATAGGGGTTCTCAATCTTGAAATATTGAGACTCCAAAATAGGAGTTCTCAATTTTTAAATATTGAGACACCAGAACAGAGAGTTCTCAACCTTGAAATTTTAAGACATTAGAATAGAAGGTTCTCAACTTTGAAATTTTAAATCAATAGGGTTTCTCAACACCGCTATTAACAGGGGTTTTCAATTTTGAAACAAGGAGTTCCTAACCTTGAAATTTAGAAACGCTAGAACAGCGGTTCTCAACCGTTAAATATGAAAACCCTGAAACAGGGGTCTCAACCTTGAAATGTTAAAACGCTGAAACAGGGGTTCTCACCCTTGGAATTTTAAGGCGCCGAAGCAGGGGTTCTCAACCTTGAAACGTTGAATCGTTGAAGCAGGGGTTCTCAACTTTGAAATGTTGTATAAATAGTATAGTTATTAGTTTATGCTTTAAAAGGTTGAGAACCCCTGCTCCAACGCTTCAATGTTCCAAGGTTAAGTATTCGTATTTCAGCGTCCTAATGGTTCCAGCGCCCCCCAATGTGCAAGACTGAAAACCCCTGCACAAATGCCCGCATATTCTAAGGTTGAGAACCACTGCCCAGTTCCTCAATATTTCAAGGTTGAGAACCGCTTCCCGGCGTCTCAATATTTAAAGGTTGAGAACCCCTGCCCAAATGTCCGCCTATTCTAAGGTTGAGAACCACTGCCCAGTTCCTCAATATTTCAAGGTTGAGAACCGCATCCCGGCGCCTCAATATTTCAAGGTTGAGAACCCCTGCCCAAATGTCCGCCTATTCTAAGGTTGAGAACCACTGCCCAGTTCTCCAATATTTCAAGGTTGAGAACCACTGCCCAGTTCTTCAATATTTCAAGGTTGAGAACCACTGCCCAGTTCTTCAATATTTCAAGGTTGAGAACCACTGCCCAGTTCTTCAATATTTCAAGGTTGAGAAATACTGTTAAGTTCCTCAATATTTAAGGTTGAGAACCACTGTCCCAATATTCCACGGTTGAGAACCACTGCGTCGTGTCTCCATATTTAGGATTGAGAACCCCTGCTCCAATGTCCCAACATTATATGGTTGAGAACTACTTTCCAGCGCCCCAATATTTCAGAGTTGAGAACCACTGTTCCAGTGCCTTCTAATCTCCAAGACTGAGAACCCCTGCTCTAATGCCCCAATGTTCTATGGCTGAGAACCTCTGTTCAGCGGCTAAATTCCTCGAGGTTGAGAATCCCTGTTCCAGCGCATCTCGATGTTCTAAAGTTGAGAATCCCTGTTCCAGCGTCCCAAAGTTCAAGGTTGAGAACCCCTACTCCAACGCCTCAGTGTTTTAAAGTTGAGAATCCCTGTTCCAGCGCCCCAATGGCTTAAGGTTGAGAACCCCTGCTCCAGCGCCTCAATATTTCAATGTTAAGAACACCAGTTGCAGCGTCCCACTGTTCTAAAGTTGAGAATCCCTGTTCCAGCGTCCCAATGTTCCAAGGTTGAGAATTCCTGTTCCAGCGTCCCAATGTTCCAAGGTTAAGAATTCCTGTTTGAGCGCCCCAATGTTCCAAGGGTAAGAACCCCTCGCCCTACGTTCTAAAGTTGAGAACCCCTGTTCTAGGATCTCAATATTTTAATAACGTGAAAATAGAACTTTTTATTTTTCTCTTATGATTTATCTAATCACGTGTTGTAAATAAATGTTCCTTGCGTTTTCGTTAACTATGTACTGTACTTTGACGTATGTTAAATCTTTCTTTGTTCATAATGTGTTTATAATTGTTGATAAATACGAGTGTCCAAATATTTTCGTAACCAACCGTATTGTTAACATTTCGTTATTATAGAAACTTTCTTTTGTTTCGAATCAAACACATCGTATAATGCGTCACTGACTTGTTCTTCACGTCAAACGATATACAATCTTTATCCTTTTTTTTTTAATAGAAATTTTGAATATTGAAAGTATTCGATAAAATCCATTCAATATTCATATTGGTACATAAAACACACTGTACTGCAACGGTACTCAAACTCTTCTCATTTAAACAATTGTAAACGCACTGCGTACAAATCACTGAGAAACAATTAAATTAATAATTGAATGAAATATTATAGAAAAAAAATATATTAAATGTATTGATGATCAAGTGAAGACCTGTTTACAATCAGTTTTAAATGCAAATGCAATCATGTTTTTGTGTAGAGAATTTTCCTTTCAAAACCAAGCAAGTTAATTAAAAAAAAACCAAAAATGTTTATATCTTACAAACGATCTACGTTTACTAAAGCTTTTCTCTCAGTAAATTATATTCTATATATCATATAACTATTGAATGGATTTTATCGAGCACCCTATGTATATATTACGTACTTAATTATTAACATTTTTATTTATTTAATTTTTATTATTAATTATTATTAATTCATTTAATTTATTATATTATTTATTTATTTCATTCATTATTAATTATTATTAATTCATTTGATTTATTATATTATTTATTTATTTCATTCATTATTAATTTATTTAATTTATTTAATTTTATTTATTTAATACATCATTTATTTATTTCGTCGTTGCTTCAAATTGTATCGTATTTATTTCAGTTTATTCAGTAGCAATTTAAATCTCTCACTGTTGATCACTCCAATTCGATAGTTTGTAATTGGTTCTTAATTGCAAATTCGTAACGAATATTTACAGTGCTATCTAACGACCAAGTAACATGCCAATTCAAGTGTAACAATTATTATTATTTCGAATTTACGAACGTCCTCCCTTATAAGAATGATCACGTTACCATATACTTCTCGTTAGTAGCGAGAAAGTAACTGTTTTAACTGACGATCTGAATTTTGTCGACCTGTTTAACACTTTGACGCAAACGACGTCTATAGCCGTCAGATCCTTGGCGATTTGTACGCAAATGACGGTTATAGCCGTCAGATCCTTGGCGATTTGTACGCAAATGACGTCTATAGCCGTCAGATCCTTGGCGATTTGTACGCAAATGACGGTTATAGCCGTCAGATCCTTGGCGATTTGTACGCAAATGACGTCTATAGCCGTCAAATCGTCGGCGATATGTACGCAAATGACGGTTATAGCCGTCGTACATATTTTAATTAATAAAAAAAGAACAGCGTTAGAACGAACTATACTAACACGTACACTTGTTAAACTATTGAGTAACGCATCTACAAAAAAAGTGATAGCATGCCAGACAGCGTATTAGTTGTTTTTTTTCGCTTTGGAACATTTGAGTATCTAGAGACAAATGACTGCTATAACAGTCGAGTAAAAAGTCGAAAAAGTTTGGTCGATTTCAATTCACTCAAAAGTCGAAAGATGATTCTGTGAGGACGAAACCATTTGTGCCCATAATTATGAATTATTTCTTGTTTGGAGATATTCAATGAATCGCATTTGAATAAATCAAAAAATATTTTTACATTATGCGACCTTTTTATTTAGAATTTTATTAATCTCGATTAATGGAAACTTATTGTGAATATGAAATTTTGTGTGAATTTCATGCGAAAATGTTGTTTTTAAAGTTTCAATTGACTTAGACCATTTTCAAAATTAGCTGAATGTCCTATAAATGACTTAAAGCAATAAAAAACTATGAGTTTTATTATTTGAAACGATAATTTTAATGAAATAATTCATGAACATTTATCAATTATTTTAAAAAAGTAATCCATTTTTATCATTTCGAGTTTTTAAGATTCTTAAAATGTTCCTGAAAAACTGGTGGGATGTATGGTATTTCTTGTTTTGAGATATTTAATGAATTGCATTTGAGTAAATTAAAAAATATTTTTACATTATGCCACATTTTTAATTAGAATTTGATTAGTCTGGATTAATGGAAATTTTGCGCGAATTTCATACGAAAATGTCGTTTTTAAAGTTTGAATTGACTTAAACCATTTTCAAAATTAGCTGAATGTCCTATAAATGACTTAAAGCAATAAAAAACTAGAAGTTTTATTATTTGAAACGATAATTTTAATGAAATAATTCATGAACATTTATCAATTATTTTAAAAAAGTAATCCATTTTTATCATTTCGAGTTTTCAAGATTCTTAAAATGTTCTTAAAAAACTGGAGGGATGTTTGGCAGTAAACACATAATATCTTTATGTTTTTCTTTCGTTACTGGTCTAGTGATGGTGTACAATAGAAGTAGCTTAATATTTCCGTATATTTTTGGTCTTCCTCTTTTAGGTGAAAGATCCAAAACGTGGAATTCAGAATCATCTAAAGAAGTTTTATAGAACATTTGATAAGGTTCATTTTTCAAGAATCTCATCCATTGTATTTGCAGCCAAGAAACAGATTCGCCCGCGGTATTTTTTACTCTTCTTGTCGTCGACTCTTCTAGCGATTTCGTTGAAATAAAATCCGGCTGCGACATTCGTTTTATCAAAAATGTATCGTTTATCGGTTTATTATGTAGTTCAGAAACGCGTGAAAGAGGGCCACGCGTCATTTTCAAGTTATCTTTATATAATGTCTTTAAATTTTCGACTTAGACCACTTTCATAATTAACACTAAATGAATTCCATATAACGTTGAAGTTACAACAACCACCTAATGGTTCATTTTTGACGATATTGTAAAAATTACATTGAATAAAATTTAGTTTCAAATAATGTGCTGTGAAATAACTGATAAACTCATTTTTTTTAATTTTGATTTAGACCATTTTCATAATTATGGGCACATTTATTCTGTAAGTATTTTGTCACGAATTAAGTAAATACAATGAATCAGTAAAACAAATGCCGTATAGTCGTCATTTGCTTCGAAAACAGAAAAAATGACATGCTGAGCAAATGATTATAGCTGTCGAAAGTTTTTTGGGAAAAACTGTGGCAAAATGTGATAATTTTCACCTCGAAACATACAACTTACTCTCGATTTCATCTGGCAGTCATAAACAATCTAAAAAAATGTGTTTCTGAGGGTGATCGTAAAGTCAAAAATGTGCGTCAAAGTGTTAATAATACACTGCTTCTAATTCTAATTAAATCCTGTTGTTTTTCAGCTTACCAATCACTGCATGTGTAATTAGCGTGAATTCAATGAATCGAAGCCCAACACGAACATGTATCTGACTCTCGTTTTAATTTGTAGGCATATGAACGCAGATTTCCCACTTGTCCCCAAATTCCTGTTTTTGTTGGTTGTGAGATCATTTCAGACGAGGAGAGTAAAAATGGCGCGGTCAGGATTACGGAACGACGATGCAAACTGAACGTCGAAGCACCGTACATCTTGAAAAAGGTACGTAAACATCCCTTTTTACGAATACACGCAATAATACAAATTAATCTAGTAAATAATACAATAATAAATACAGTAAGACCTGTCTTTATGCGATCCTTTTTTATGTAATCTTGTTTTTCTGCGATTCTTTTTGAATGAATTTAAATATTATTTTATTTATTTATTTATCTTAAGGTACTTCGTTCATTTGTTTGAACAGGATTCATTTAATAGTGAGATTAAATCTAAATAAATTAATTACCTTTGTTCCCATTCGTATACAGTTTTTTATGATTTTTATTTTATTTTTAGAAATAAGTGCTTCCTCAAAATGAATAATTGTAGCGAAGAAAGAGTGAAAAGAAAGACAATACCATTAGAAAGAAATATTCTAGTATTAAGTAGACTAGCAGATGGCGAAGGATCCACAGCTGTTGCTAATGAAATTAAATTAGGTGACTCCACTACAAGAGATGTGCACAAATTGCAAAACACATAAAAGTTGGTCTCAAATAAAGACAGTCGGTTGACTATTGGACAATTAACCCAGCAAATCTCAGTCTAATCATATTTTCCTGTGAAACTAGCGTCAAAGAAGCAAAAACTGAACTTCCAATTTACCTTGGCATATTAGTAAACTAACTTCATTCGCTAAATGACAGTACGTATTCTTCAAAATAGCTGTACCATTGATTTTGAGCACAGAATGGAGTAGTGTAGACCAAATATACCCTATTTCGATGAAGAAAGAATGGATTTGTAGCTCCACGCGAAGAAAACCAACTATTTTTCATCACCAGACTGACTTACACGGAGCCAGATAATGAATTCGTGAATAGAAACTGTAGAATCAGAAACAACGTTCATATTTGCAGAGACGAACACAACTAATTCACGACAAAACGACCCACAACAGATCCACAGTACGTTTATATACTATTAACCTTGGCAAATTGGTCCACAGTTTCACATTGGTCCTCAAATGATCCACAGCAGATTGCATCGCGAATCTATTGGATATACATTTATACTATTAACCTCTGAGAATAACTTATAATATTGCGATACCTGAAAACAGAGTCGAAATAACTACTTTTTGAGGACAGAAACAT
This sequence comes from Xylocopa sonorina, assembly GCF_050948175.1. Taxonomy (NCBI): domain Eukaryota; kingdom Metazoa; phylum Arthropoda; class Insecta; order Hymenoptera; family Apidae; genus Xylocopa; species Xylocopa sonorina. The sequence continues at coordinate 4,294,279 of NW_027490090.1, forward strand.
GGAATTATTCTAATAGACCGACCACATATAATTAAATCAAACGAAAAATGAGATTTGGTATTCGACCAACAGCACATGAACATAGGTTCGACAATCGAAAACATAACGTACGACATTACATTAAAGGCAGTACCCATTAGAGTAACCACATTGATTTATCTCATCTGGTAGAAACATTACAACACACCCCTAAAACAATGAGTAATGTTAAATTAGGTGAATCCACTATAAGAGCTGTACACAAATGTGCGAGTAAAATACTAAATGAATCCATTAATAGTGCAACAGACGAAAGAAGTAGAAGAGCATCGTATTCAAGAAATAGTATTGCAATAAAGAAGACGGAACAGGTTCTCGTACTTTGGATTAAAGATTTAACTAAAAAACGAATCCCCGTTCAGAAAGATTTAATTAAAGAAAAAGCTAGACAGTATCTCAATCAGCTGAAGGATTTAGAACCATCTAGTTATTCTAGTCATCCTGTTTAAAAAATCTGAAGTTTTCTGCGAGCAATGGCTGGTTTACTGGATTTTTATGATGATACTTATGATGCTTAGTTTGAAACGAAGAACAGAAGATTCTAGATGAAAAAATCAATCGAAAATGTAGAATAACAATTTTTCATTCGAAGCTTTGTTTTCGAGAAAATTGACTTTGAATTTTCGTTGAGTATGAATGCACTTGATAGAGAAACTTATATATATTTCTTGGAATTTATTTGGCCTTTACACATGTTTTAATGTGTAAAATGGTCTAATCTCTTAGTTGGGTCGAGTACTGGGTTTGGTTCTAGCGAAACTTTTCTATTAACTCTCATTGCTTTTTGTTCCAAATGTTTGTTAATTTGTATTAACGCCTTTCTCGCAATTCTGTTGTAGTCTTTATTATCTTTTCTATATAAATAGCACAGGGTGAGTCGAAATTCTGTGAACACTATTTAAGAGAAAGCATTTTTTCAGAGTTTTTCGTTATACAGAGTTATGTGAGTCAACTTAAGATACAGTAGTCAGTCAGTTACTTGAAAGTTAAATCAGCCAGCTACATAACTCCATTCAATCAGTCCCAAAACATTGGGTGATCCTTCGAAACATCAGAAAATTAAAAGATTATTTTCGACTTATTTTTTCATCTAGAATCACCTCCCTTTCAGTTGTACCACTAGTTATACAATTTATGATTAGATTTTAGTCTCATCCTCTTTTCGACTGGATATTTATTGCAGTCTTAGGTTTAATCTTTGGGAATCTCTCTTTTTTTTTCTATTTACAATGTCGACTTGAGAGTAACAGTATTAACTTTTTCTTTTTGTAATTTATTGGTTTATAACCGTCAGTATTTAGGATGGTTTCCTGTTTTGTCATATTTTGTTAGATTGTTGATAGATCTTTTAGTTTGTGTCGTATGCTATCTTTTTGTCGAAATATTTTCTGTTGTATAAGTGTTAGGGTGTTGCATAAATTTCTTCATGCTATAAATATTTCTAGCTGGCTATATTTCTATAAACACGCGTGATATTGGGAGTATTTATCAACGTAACTTCAATCGAGGCAATGATCTACAGTGAATACATTCAAAGTTTATTATCTCGAAAACGAAGCCTCGAATGGAAAATTGTTATTCTATATTTTCGACTTATTTTTTCATGTAGAACCACTCTCCTTTCAATTGTACCACCAGTTAATGATCACCCTGTACATTGAACTGTATATAGCATTCGATTCTTTCTTTTCTGTATTCAGTTTTAAAATTAAATTTAATATCCATAATATTTACAGAAATTTGTTGTGAGACCCCATAAACATTGCATATAAGCATTGTACTCATAAAATTAGCCAAACTCACTATATCACACTAAATCAAGCCAAACAGGGCACTTACTTCCACGAAATCCTTCATTTTGGTGTGAGAACAATTAGTCCAGTCTCCTTAAATTTTTCAATTAATCTCTTCATAATTGACGGTGAAGTTGAACCACTATTCTGACCATATTTTGTACAAAAAATTACAGCCAAACATCTTGAATTACATAAGTTAATTAAGGATCATTATCAGCCTGGTTAGACTCTTTGTAAGCATCACTAAATTGGTAGAGCTGGTTATACAGCAAAATATTAAATTCTCAAGCATAGTAATGCTAATTTATGTCAGTTGGGATCCACCAATGTAGTTTTAACCCTTTGCACTCTAAAGAAGTCATCAGCATTGATCAGTGATTGCAAAAATTAATATTATTGCATCATAGCTTTTTGAGAAATGCATATTTCCCTCAAGTTCTCTATTGAAATGGAATTTTCCACTTTTGGAAGACGTTAGCAATCCTCGAGCAATAGTTCTGTTGCCAACATCTAAAAAGAAGCCGAGTGCAAAGGTTTGGGTCAAGGCTGACCAACTTCTGGCCCAAGCCAAGCACCGATGCGACTCAAAAATATTTAAAGACCATTTTTCTGAGCAAACATTTGGAAGCTGTGAATGAATTCTATTTTGTGTTATATATTTGTGACCCGAAATGCCATATCTTCTTCCAATGTGGCCCAAAGAAACCAAAAAGTTGGACATCCTTGACTTAGAATGAAATATATGAGGTCCACGAGTTTAAATTAAAGTAGAAAGTCCAGAGTACTGTGTTATGGACTCAGAATATAATTTGTAGAGTTTGTTTACTGTCTTAAGTACTTTGTTCCTATATTTATATAAAAAGAAGCAATTTAATTGGTTAAAAAACGCTGTTTAACACTCATTTCTTTCTGTTTCTGTTTCAGATCATTGGAGTAGATTTTGTGTACTTTATTCAGAGAAATATCCTGGACAGACGGAACAATATCCTCGAAATAGAAGCGTACAATGAAAGCTTTTCGTCCAGAGTCACTGTTATCGAGAAATGCAGATATTTTGTAAGTATTTTTCATTTAGATTGTACCCGATTAGATGTATGATTTAATACAACTGTTTATTTTATTTAACTCAGCGTTCCTTAAGCTTTCCAGTGTGAAGATCCCATAATATTTACAGAAACTTGTTGTGGAATCCCATTAAGCATCGTAGGCAAATATTTCTCTGCAATTTTAAGTCATTAACTTTAATTTTTCATTTTAAGACGTAAGACAATGTGAAAAATTTCAATAGAAATATAATAGAATAGTAAAAAGAATTTTTAGGGATCCTCGCTGCAAGTTTTGCGACCCCAATTGGGTCTGAAATGAAACTGGTCTAATAAGTGGTTTTAATATCTTTGCACCAAATGCATTACTGCAAAGAAGAAGTAATTCGATCCTTTGCAGCTTTAAAACCATTTGCGGTTTTTTACCATCATCGATGATTTTTGCTAGTTCTTTACAATAATTGTGCCCATAATTATGAAAGTGGTCTAAGTCATATATTTCTTGTTTCGAGATATTTAATGAATTGCATTTGAATAAATTAAAAAACATTTTTACATCATGCGACCATTTTATTTAGAATTTTATTAGTCTCGATTAATGGAAATTTATTATGAATAGGAAATTTTGTGTAGATTTCATATGAAAATGTTGTTTTTAAAGTTTCTATTGACTTAGACCATTTACAAAATTAACTGAGTGTCCTATAAATGTCTTAACGCAATAAAAAACTATAAGTTTTATTATTTGAAACAATAACTTGCTTTGTTTTGAGATACAGTAGTATTGTTAAGAAGAGATCCTTTTGCTGATAAATTGTATATCATTAAGTTCGTCTTAAGTTAATGCTATTGATAATATTGTTATTATTATAATATATGTTATTAATGTTATTAATAGCATTAACTTAGGTTCATCTTCTTAAGTTAATGCCATCATTAATAGTATTAACTTAAGGTTGGTCTTCTTAAGATAATGTTATTATTAATATTATTGTTATTAATAGTATTAACTTAAGGTTCGTCTTCTTAAGTTAATGCTATTATTATTGCTATTAATATTATTAATAGCATATGAAGACGAACCTAATGTTAATAATATTAATGTTATTAATAGTGTTAACTTAAGTACGTCTTCTTAAGTTAAATCTAATTTAATGCTATCAATGTTATTAATAGTGTAACTTAGGTTAGTAACTTAGGTTCCTCTTCTTAAGTTAACGCTATTTCTAATACTATTAATAACATTGATAGCGTTGAAACTTATGTTTCGTCTTCTCAAATTAATGCTATTAAAGTTATTAATTTCTATACAATTATTTGTAAAAATTTGTTCTTTTATTTAAAATTTATTATTAAGTTTCAATATTTTATGCCTCAATGCATCGATATGCAGGAACAAATCACTATCATTGCTACATTTATACTATGTATCATATATGTGCCCATAATTATGAAAGTGGTTAAGTCATATGTTTTTTGTTTCGAGATATTTAATGAATTGCATTTGAATAAATTAAAAAACATTTTTACATCATGCGACCATTTTATTTAGAATTTTATTAGTCTCGATTAATGGAAATTTATTATGAATATGAAATTTTGTGTGAATTTCATGCGAAAATGTTGTTTTTAAAGTTTGAATTCACTTAGACCACTTTCACAATTATGAGCACAATTAAGAAACTCTGATTTAATATAGTAAAAAAGTATCTGGTTCTTTGCGTCAATCAATTTATAATTTATTAGTCATGGAATGACTATAAACTTAAAATAAAATCTTGGTTCCGAGAGCAAAACGCTGCAAATTTGTCTGACAGTGTTGATCAATTAAAGTAAAATAGCCAATCAATTAAATTTAGTAGTTGTCGTTATTCTTTATTCTATCTGCTCAATATCATCCATTTGGCTAACGCACTCTGTTTAAAATCAATTTACAGATTCATCCAGAAAATCCAGAATGGACATGCTTCGAGCAAACCGCAAGCTTGGATATTAAAAACTTCTTTGGCTTCGAGAACTCGATGGAGAAGCTAGCGATGAAGCAATACGCCCAAAACATCTCGAAGGTATGGATTCTCATCTACAAATTTCCTTTCTGTATTCGTGGTTGTTCTCTCTAACGCTTATTTTCAAACTAAATGTTACAGGGCAGAGAGATAATCGAGTACTTCGTGAACCAGCTGAAAGAAGAAGGTATTGTGCATGTAACTCCGTGGGTGGATACGAATAAGTTAGGTGGAAAGGATGATGGGTGAGTTTTAAATTGAAATGATTCCTTCGCGAAGAACATGCTATTCACAAATAGTTATTTACATAAATAGTTAGAAGCACACGTGTGATAAAACACAGAAACACGTGCCAACGACGTGAAGCACAGTGTCCCCAGGTGGTCAATGTAGGTAGACGAAAGCCAAAGTCTAAATTTTCACTGAAAATAGGCTCATTTGATAGCAAACGAACCAAGAGTCGATGATTCGTTCTTATTTTTCGTTTTATATTGCTTGAAGCAAAGGGTGAGGAGGAAGAGCCTCACCCACTTTGCTGTTTCAGGTCTTTTGACGTAAGTCATTGGAGAAAAATGTGTTATTGAGTAGTTTTCTTTGTGAAACTAATTAGAGCTATAGTAGGAAGTATATTTTTTAATTTTATTGCGTTACAGGCACTTTCTCCATTAAATTACTATTGAAAATGGGGTACAAAAGAAAGTCGTTACAAAGAAATGGGTTTTTGCAAACTTTGATGGAGAAAAAATTTATATCATTTAATGAATTTTTAGTATGAATGTCATTAAATAGGAAATTTAATGTAGATTCAGAATATGTTAACAGTTTTTTACGCATAAATGTGTGAAACCAATTTTCCAGCTATTTTTTGAAGACCATATGGGCCTTCTCTAACTTTTGGTGAATAAGTGCGAAAGAGTCACATTCAAAACAGATTTTTCAGCATATTAGAAACAGAGTTCAGCCTGCAGGTCTTAATGCCACATAGGAGCAGCAAATCAAGCTTATGTCTCTCAATATTAATAGCAAATAAGAAGAAGATGATACGAAGAAATAATTGTTTTAAAGTGATGTACAAAAAATGGCTTGATGGGGCAGATTTAGACATTTTGAGAGTTAACGAAGGCTTAATCAATTGATATTATGTATTGTTAACTGCAATTTCTTTTGGTCGTGAGATTAATGTTGAAAAGTTCTAAGATTTTTCTGATTGTACTGCAACACATTCACGGTACTACGTCACTGTGCATAAAATATTAGTAAATTCTCTTGTGCCAATTGGTATCCCTTTAAAAGAGGCTCAGGAGGCAAGAACTAAAGATTTACTACCTAGAAATGGAGTTTAAAGCCCACATGGTCTCAGAAATGTCTACGACTAGGACTATAATCGAGTAGAATTAACAGTTTACCATGTTGTTAGTTACACCAGATTCATTTACAGATAAATAAATATCGATCAGTGCTAAATAAAATCCCTATTAGAGTAACTTGTCGAGTGCCTGATCAAATGAAGAAAATTAATTACTAATCTGCTAATAATTAGAAAGTCATGGACTCCACTAAATAAAGGATTTCTCATTTCTCTCAAAAATTTCCAAACACAAGCAAACAAAAACAAGAATGCTAATAATAGTAGCATTAGAATGCTAATAATAGTAAGAATACTAATGCTATTTTTAATGATATTAATGTTATCAATAGTATTAACTTAGGTTCGTCTTTTTAAGTTAATGCTATTTTTAATGCTATTAATATTATTAGTAGTATTAATTTAAGTTCGTCTTGTTAAGTTAATGCTGTTAATATTATTAATTGCTATACAATTATTTCTAAAAATTTGTTCTTTTATTTAAAATTTATTATTAATATTCCATATTTTATGTCTCAATGCATCTATATGTAGGAACAAATCACTGTCGTTGCTACATTTATACTATGTGTCATATATATTAACGTACAGACAGATTCGATCATCTAAAAACTTTATTTATTTAGATTCTGCTTCTGAAATTCCTATATACGGTGAGATGTTAATACAGAGAAAGAAATAGTTGTCTATGAGGCAATGCTAGGAAGACGAAACGTGGAAAGTAGAAATGAAAATAGCTTAGTGCTTAAACGTGGAGATATTGAAACTTTACTTTTAATTAATAAAATTTAATTCTTATTTATTAACTCTTTGCATTTGGTGCCTTTCTGGACGTTAACAGTAGTAACTATTGCCAAATAGAATTTTTCCATTTCAATAGAAGACTTCTTCGACAATTAACTGAATGAGTATAAATAATAATCGAGAATAAGAAATCATCGATAGCTGTGAATTCTTTTTAGCAAAAATAGTCGTAGCTTAGAGAAAAGCGAAGTATTCTCTTGTTGTTGTAGAAGCTGTTGAGTTTTCTTCTCGCAGTGGTTAAATATCTCTGCACCATCCCCAAAAGTCGTTGAAGTAAAATTTCCTAAAATAGAGATGAAGTTCTTAATTCTCGAAAGAAAAGAGAAAATCGAGGCTGCGAAATAAATGGTCTACAGCGATTATCCCTCGATTCTTCGTTTCGACGTTAAGTGTTTTCAAATCTGTGTTTGAACCCTGACCAATGGTTCTATTAGAGTAATCGAGTGGTTTTACCGAGTGGTGCAAAACTATTAACTAATTCTCTTAACTGATACAGATGTTAGTTTCTATAGTGATTGAGTAGTTCTACCGTGGTGGAAAAATATTAATTCTTCTGACTAATACAGATGTTAGTTTCTATAGAATGGAATGGTGGTCAACGTTTTACGTACCATAGGCCAATTTTGTCTATAAACGAGTTAAGATGAGACGTATAATTTAAACACCGTTTTTTACCTTTTTATATTCACGTTTGCGGTTGGAAAATAAGAATTGCGATAGGATTTGCTTTGTTTTAGGAGAGGAAGAAGAATAAATTAATCTTGCAATTAGATTAATTCATTTGCGCTAGTTTTAATCGTACCGCATCTCACTCACGCTCTCTCTCTCTCTCTCTCTCTCTCTCTCTCTCTCTCTCTCTTCAACTCTCTCTCTCTCTCTCTCTCTCTCTTCAACTCTCTCTCTCTCTCTCTCTCTCTCTTCAACTCTCTCTCTCTCTCTCTCTCTCTCTTCAACTCTCTCTCTCTCTCTCTCTTCAACTCTCTCTCTCTCTCTCTCTTCAACTCTCTCTCTCTCTCTCTCTCTCTCTCTCTTCAACTCTCCCTCTCTCTCTTCAACTCTCTCTCTCTCTCTCTCTCTCTCTCTCTCTCTCTTCAACTCTCTTCAACTCTCTCTCTCTCTCTCTCTCTCTCTCTCTCTCTCTCTCTCTCTCTCTCTCTCTTCAACTCTCTTCAACTCTCTCTCTCTCTCTCTCTCTCTCTCTTCAACTCTCTCTCTCTCTCTCTCTTCAACTCTCTCTCTCTCTCTCTCTCTCTTCAACTCTCTCTCTCTCTCTTCAACTCTCTCTCTCTCTCTTCAACTCTCTCTCTCTCTCTTCAACTCTCTCTCTCTCTCTCTCTCTCTCTTCAACTCTCTCTCTCTCTCTTCAACTCTCTCTCTCTCTCTTCAACTCTCTCTCTCTCTCTCTTCAACTCTCCCTCTCTCTCTCTCTCTCTCTCTCTTCAACTCTCTCTCTCTCTCTCTCTCTCTCTCTCTTCAACTCTCTCTCTCTCTCTCTCTCTCTCTCTTCAACTCTCTCTCTCTCTCTCTCTCTCTCTCTTCAACTCTCTCTCTCTCTCTCTCTCTCTCTCTCTCTCTCTCTCTCTTCAACTCTCTCTCTAACTCTCTCTTTTCAACTCTCTCTTTCTCCGTATCTCTCTCACTTTCTCTATCTCTTACATACACATACACATATTCACACACACATTATCTATCTCTTACATACACATATTCACATACACATTCTCTGTCTCTTACATACACATACACATATTCACACACACATTATCTATCTCTTACATACACATATTCACACACACATTCTCTGTCTCTTACATACACATACACATATTCATACACACATTATCTGTCTCTTCATAGGCGTACACATTCACTCTCTCTTACATATACACGCACACATATTCACATAAACATTCTCTGCCTCTACATCATGTACACATATACACACAACACAACAATTCACATCCTACAACTGCAAACTGTAAAAAAAGTACGACAAACTGAGAAGTAAGAAGACCACGAATTGAGCCGAGAGCACTCATGTGTTGAAAATATGAAGATGAATTCAAATACGCTGTTTATTTCCACAAAGTAATTAGGTGCAAGAATAGAATGCGCTATTTGTAAACATCCAATGCGCCTCATTTAGGTAAATTCTGCATGATTTGACCATCTCTGATCTAGAAAGTCTGATTTCTTTTATTATACAATCATTGGAACAAAATTTTCTCAATACTTTTTGTATATCGATATATCTTGATTAAGAAGCATCGAAGTTAGAATTTTGAAGAAGCATGTATGAAAACAAATATACCATAGCTTCAAACGATTTTTAATACGTTTTTTTTCCACGTGTACCATCGATGGTACGCGTTAAACTCGACTTTTAGATACCATTAATGGTACACTCTGACATATTTACTTTACGCTTTAGAAGCATATCTTTTATGACTATCAATGCGCTTTGAAACTACAACAGTAGTTTCCACATTTTACCACATTAATTACTTGACGATTATATATTCACACGTTTGACCAAAGACAGCACATATGATATAAAAAACGTTTAATAATGCTACACATCCAACATCATTGATTAATGATATTATGGAACTAGTTGTAGCACCTTCGTTCTAAATACAAACATCTGAACTGTGGTTCGCGAGCTTGGATCTAAATGTAAATCAGTAGCACAGTTTCTGATGCATCCAAATTAAGTACGTTGTGCAGGTTCACTCTGACAATTACCAAGCTTGCTAAAATACATGTTGACACTGAATCCACTAGCAAACGCTACAGTCGAGCAAGCATAATGAAACCGTTTTTCAATTTCGCAGGAATAATGGTTTTGTAAGTTCGTAAAGTGTTGCAAGTATCGCTGCTGTGGATGTGCGATGGAACCCATCGCAGAGATGACCAACGCAGTAATTGAAACCAAGAATGTGTTTGGAACTGAACCGCTGACATTATCTGATGATATTTCAAGAGATCTGTTAACCGAACGCAAGGAATCCATTGATTTGCTCTTGTCCGAAGAGAAAAATGCAAGCGTTTCTGTCCTATCCAAGAAGAAAGTTACTTTCACGAGAAAGTCTGGTTCTTTTGGGATGATGCGTCTTCGTTCTTGCAAGAAGATCACATTCTTACAACAGAATCCATGGCGATTCAACGTTAGGACAGAGCATTGCAATTGTCGAATGAAGAGACGTACCAAATGCTGGCTCATACGAAGAGATTTCTTCTTATCGAAGGAAGTGATCTGAAAAGTGACTCTTCCAATGCTAACGACAAACTCTAAAACCCAAACATGAACAGTTCTCGAAGGCGTATAAAAGAAAGAGAGCTCCTTGTCGAAGAAGTTTCGCTCTGTTTGTACGTAGACAAATTCTCAGGCGTACTTAAGTCTGGTCATCCGTCTAGGAGCAGCAAACCAGACTACGATATGTTTGCATCGTTCAGTAAGCAGCGTGCCTGTTGTAACTGTTTAAAGTCTCAGAATTCCACGAAGACTTCAGAAAAGAGACCCTCCAATAAGCAAGATAATTGGACAGCCGTGTCTTGCCCAATCTTCATACGAGGTATTTTCCTTGAGACTGAATGAAAGTCAAGGCACTAATCGTTCGAAGAGGACCTAGTAGATGTGTATTTGTAATTGCATCTCTGTTTTAGCGGGAGTAGTGATCGTTTCGCACGATAGTTGAACTTTAAAGTAAGGACGCTGGCCTTGCGTAGGACCAAGAAGATGAACTGTGTTAACGGACAGTAGGGATATCGATTAAACAATTGTAAATAGTTCTATTGAGAAGGCTGTACCTAATTTACATTCTATGGTGTTTAATGGTGGTCGCATAGTGAAGAGTGATGCGATAATTTATTTTTGATAAAACCCCTTGATCTCGCGAATGTTGTACCTTGTAGTAGGCGTTCATTTTTTAATGGGACACTCAGATTCGTGGATCTCAAATTTGCCAAAAGAAGTCAGGTATCTTAACGCTAATTTCTAGCAATTAACAGCCACCCTAAAGGTGCTAATTACGACCCCAAAGCGACGTACATGGAATTTTCGTGTGTCCCAATAAATTGCAAACTAAAAGAGCGCCTCGACTGGGCAAGTGGCCTGCAGAAGTGAAAGATTCGAGGATTAAAGTTGTAAACTATTTTATTACAATTGTAAGACTGGTGTGGTAGAAAATGTGAACCCTCTTTGGGTGCATGCTGTAGCCAACACGTGCTATTATAACAAAATAAGCTTTAATTGACTCAAAAAAAGAAAATAGTACATGCTTATTTTATAGTGTCATACAAATGGATTTCACGATGCGATATCTAGATCAGATAGACGAATTAACAGCCCTCAGATTATGCATGGCTCATTCGTGTCCCTATTTACTTCATTGATCTCTTCGATCAGGGTTTACAAGTTTTCTTTTGGCTGTCGATTCTTCTACTATTAAGAAATTAGTTTCTACTCTACGTGTCTTCCTTTAACAACGCATGCAAGAGCTAGAACTAAGTTTCTTGGTGGAGGAATCGATAAGGTGATCTGATGGTGGACAAAGAGTTTGTCACCTCTTATTGTAGCCATGTATTATTGTTGGACAAAGAGTTTGTCACCTTTTATCGTAGCCATTGCATTTCATGTATGTTTTTTACGCATAAATTTATTGTATTCTTAAATGCACTAAAGCTGAAAAGTCTGCAATGTTCTCTAAGTACAAATTATGATTAGTGATATTCCAAGAGGACTTTTTTGATTTTTTTTCCTGGAATTATAGGACAACAATAGCGAGCTGTAGTGGTAAACACGTATTAAACCTTTAATTAAAAGATGGATTGAATAGATTTAGGATGTTATTGATGTTTTGCATAGTATTGTTCATGTTGATGTACCACATTCTTGACTAATCGTTGTTGCCAGGATATAATTAATTTTTATCTAGGTTTAATGCGTACTTGGTTCATCTTTCTTTATTGGGTTGTTGAAATTAAACAGAAAGAGGTCACTGCTGTATATATTTTCTCCATTTATTTTGTAGAATACGTTGTACGATTGGATACAATGTTCATGCAAAAATTAATTTTTTGAAACGAAAATGAAACGTTCTAGTTAGTATTTTACAGCAATTTCATTTGATCGTTACGAATAGATCTCTAAATTTGAGATATCTTTCTAAGCGTAGTGGCTGAGGCATAATATCTATCAACCACAGATCCGTTGGACAATATTTTAGATCAAATCATCCTTCGTAATACAGTTCAGATGAGAAATAATATCTGGCGTTAACATGTTTTGCCCTCTTGTTTAGTTGTTTGCCTTATTGTACTCTGATTATACGCTTCTGTCCTTTAATTTTTAAAGTTGTTTCGATTTTTTAGAAGCTGATGCGTATTCAGAGTTCGTAGTTGATGATTTTACTTCCTCAAACTCCATGCGTTGGTCGTATTGTTGTACAAAATCTGTCTTCGAAGCCTTGGTCTCCAACTGTTTCTAAAGAAATGAACTGTAATGGTATTTGCTCTTACCAAAATGGAGCAAACTAATATTAATAATAAATATATAGCCTGATGCGCTCTTATTTTATACTTATCTTAATATTTTACTGCTCTACGAGTCTCCTTGGTGGCCTGTGCGTATCGCAGTGTCCTCTTCACATTTGTTACATCTTGAGAAATTTAATTTTCAACTGATCTGCTTTCAATATTAACGCTAAAAGCCAAGCCAGGTCCAGTTTCTCGTTTAGCAGATACGAAAGACCTCCAATCGCTTTTCTATAAGAAAAATTATTGGAGTTCTCCTCTTTGGGATGATGTCTAAGTGGTTCCATGGGTACCCTCGCGATCTTAGTCTTGTATATTCTATTTCTCAAACTTATTTCTGCTTCTCGGACATAGATTTGTCCTTCTTTCTGATTTTTAAGTAAATTCTCATATTATTTTTAAGCAACGAGTCTTTTCCACGTTCAGAAAAACTTCTAATCTTGAATGCCCCCACATTTAAACCTGCTATAATTGTAAAAAGCATTTTCTGTAATGTGAGAAGACTCGTACATTAAGAATAAATCAGAGTTCTTTTACGTAAACACTGAAGTGAGAACCTATGGAAGATTGTAAGCGTTGTTGCCCATCTAGTGTCCAGTATCAAAGGATGATCGCAATTACTTTCTGCAATTTGAATGTATTTTATGTATTATCTCTAACGTTACATATGTACTTATACAAGTTCACCCATTAGATACTTTCTTAGTGATTGATGTACGTCTGATTTCATTTAACGAGAAATTGTAATAGTTTTGTAAGTGTAAGTCCGTCTGTCCAGAACTTAAGTAGAGATGTATACTGCGTACGAATATGGTAGACGTAGCTTGTGTCTTATTATTAATACGTAGCTCCATATCAACCGTCCATTGAACAGTAATCGCAATAGCAGGATCGGATGAAGCAAAAATGAAGAAACTTAATTGTGCTCTGTCTTATCATTTGTTTTATCTATTTACTTTGTAAAACCTATATTGTGTCTGCTACTGTGACTATACTGTAACTGTTTCTGAGGTTTCCGCAGCTTGGATCCTTGTTAGAGGCGAAAGCTTCCAGGCGTGGGCTTCCAACAGCCCAGTAGAAATAGATACTGCTGTTCGTAGGTAAAGGTTTCATCGTTTGCAACCATATTTGACCCTGTAATCAGTTTTTTAATTGAAAAATCGAGAGAAGGATGCTTCAAAAGTGATCAATTCGATATTCTACCTCTTTGTTGCTGTGTTAGAATGGATCTTCAGGGCTCCTCTGTACTTTCCGTTAGAGATCTTACATCGTCCATCGCAAGGAATCTTGGTAATTGGTTTTCTAGTGAAAAATGTATTAAACATTTGCGAAGCAGGGTACATTATGTCTCAAGTGGAACATATTAGTCTTTATCTGCAAGGATTTATCTGATAGAGAAGCGTTAGGACACAATTAAGCGATCCCAATACCACAAACAAGGGTAAACCAACATCGTAGACTGGTTTATAGTTTTTCAAGCATTATGGATCGCATAAGAAGATTACTAAAAAGAAACAACGTGAAGATTAGTGATATTTGCAACTAACAAGAAAGTCAGACAAATATTCACCTCTTCTGATGGAAAACGCACATCCGTAGTTGATATCATCAGGGATACTCCTTCAGGATAAAGTGTATATTAAAAATACTTGTCTCTGAGAACATAAAAGGTGCATTAACTTGAGTTTATACTGTCAGTCATAGTCTAGCACTGTAGGATACAGAATATTCTTTAATTAAGCCCAAAAAATTGCTAATTGAGGCAATATAGAGGAGTCTGGAGATCCAGAAACACTCTAACGACATCAGCAGATGTATATAATATTTGGATAACTTTTTGCTAGTTTTTTTAAGTAAAGAAACAAATAAATATTTTCACTTGTCTCTTAGCATGATTGATCGTTGAACCATGATCAAATTTAGGCAAAAGATCAGACCTTTAACTCAATATTGCAGTGTCAGCTCAACTCCCGATTAAAAAAACTGCAATTTAGAAATCTACTGTTATTGGATATGACTTTAAAGCCTTGATCTTTATTTATAAACAGTGTAATAGCATTTAATTTAATTTAGTTGCTTTTGTAAACAGTGTAACAACATTTAATTCAGTTCAGTTGCATTTGTAAACAGTATAGCAACATTTAATTCAGTTCAGTTGCATTTGTAAATAGTATAGCAACATTTAATTTAGTTCAGTTGCATTTGTAAACAGTATAACAATATTTAATTCAGTTTAGTTGGCTATTTAAATGATGGCTGTATTTTTTCTATGTTCTACGTGGTCCATTCATGTAAGACACAATTGTAGTAGACCATGCAAATGGGTATTTCTTTTATTAAATATATATTCAGTTAAAAACTATTGGGCGTTGCTCAATTCTAACAATTTTAATTTCAGTTTCTGATAAACAGTTACACGAATTTGTACAAGATTTGGGCTGTACGGAAGAAACATTTTAATTCAGCCAACGTCTGATTTTAGACAGTAAGATAATTATCGTAGTATCTTAAAGTATTTGTTGAACTTCTAACGGATAGTCGAATTAGAATGCATTCTTGGTTTTAGCAATATCATCTTTAAATAGAGGAAGAGTTGCTCTTTGGATACATTCGAGGGTGGTTGAAAACTTGGTCTTTTAACTGGCTTAGTGTGCCTATATTCGAAGCACCATCCACAACAGTAGGAACGCAGAAACTCAATGTTCTGATTTTGACGACAAAGCTGTTTATTTGAACTGACTACTTTGCTTTTATACTATTCGACTGATTCTTGCGTCTGAAGTCTAACTAAACGCTAACATTGATTTCGAAGCCACTTAGTCATTCCTTCCAGTACTGATGGTGTATTTGTAAAGAAGAAATGACGAAGCTTTGATACTAAGGGTGATGGCAACAATCTGGTCTGCTATTGTGCAGCGACTGCTTGCTGATCCCAAATATTTGGTGACCAGAAGCTCGCTGGATGTTTCTTAAGTTTACAGCAGGGTAATTGTTATTGAGAATCAGGAGAAAATTAAATCTACTAGACTAGAAAACAGGAGAAAGTCATATACTACTTAGAAATTCGATGCAAACTGTACAACTAATGTTCTACTTTCTCAAAACTAGCATTTGTCTGCGACTCTCATAACTTTGCTATGGCAATCTTTAATAAGGGAGTTGTTGAATCTTGTTTCTGCCTTTTATTTGGCTTGTACCTTTGGAATATAGTGAGAAACGATTAAACATTTCTTCAATAGTATTAAGTAATTGCATCTTATAACTAGCGATCTTTCTTGTGGTAACGATATATACTTGTGTTCTAAATTATTTCTTCAGTTACAGATTTATTAATCAAGTAAGTGCGCTCTATATTCACTGGTATTGTGGATGCAAATTATATGTTGGCATGATCTGTTAGTTTCTCAATGGCGAGAATGTAATTATTGAGAAAAGTGCCTTCGATTAAATCGATGGCGACAACTTTGTTCTCAGTTGGAAATGCATTGCTTTCGTAAGAGTGATACGTAAAATATTGTGTTGCTATATTTCATTCGGTCGAGTTTAACTTTCTTTATTTTGTAGTTGCATCTTGTAATCTTGAAGACTGGGAATCTTAACGTTATCGAGTCATGGATTTAGTTGGCTATTATTATAAATAATGATGATACTTAAATATAACTTTGAAGTACTTCAACGTGGCTCTCAACGAGGCTGTTTGGATACGTATATTGCTGATACAAAATTTGTTATACCTACACAGAGTGATTCACTATTCGTGTGAGAAATTTTTACAGATGATACTACACCTGAAATGCAACAAAAAAGTTCCTATAAACCTAGATCCAATTTGCAAAACTGGCAGAGAAAATTTGGATTTTTGTTTTCTTCAGAGAAACAGCAGTTTCACTTATATTATTGAGTGTATCTTTGAAACCATTAGTCCTAGAAGAAAATAACAAATAGAATTGAAAAGAGCAATCAATTTTCTATTATAATAGTCCCCATTTTACTCTGAAACTTCAAAACAGGTGGAGTAATAAAAGTTTGAACTTATCTCAGAAGGCAAAATTTGTAAATTACAAAAACTTTGGTCTCCTATTTAAGTAATTATTTTTGGACATGAAGGGCAGCAATTTTCACAAAAACTTCTTTATTCGCTAAGCTTTTTGATGAGCTAATCAGTTTTTTATTCTGAAGCATGAAAGTAAAGAAATTTTGTGTGAAATGGTGAAAACTGCAGGAAGGTAACGGAATGGGTAAAGCAACTACCAGCTACATTTTTCTTATGATCACATTTATTGCATTTAATCTTATTAGCTTTTTTACAGTTAGCCCTTTATTATCTTAACTATGTTCACTTTCAAATTGGTTTCCATCATTTACGATGCATAGTCTAGCTCTTTTTACAAATTTTGCCTTCTACGATAAGCTAGAACTTTTATTACTCTTGTTTTGGAGCTTCAGAATAAAATGGGGACTCTTGTAATAGGAAATTTATTACTCTTTTCAATTTTCTTTTTCATTTTCTTGAGATACAATCAATATTGTAAGTGCAACTGCTGTTCCTCTGAAGAAAACAAAAATCCAAATTTTCTTTGCTATCTTTGCAAATCAGATATAAATTTATAGGAACTTTTCTCTTGCATTTCAGGTGTAGTATCATCTGTAAAAATTTCTCACACGACTAGTGAGTGAATCATCCTGTACAAACAGTGTAGAAATAAAGGAAGTTATTTTTACAATGAAGATATAGTAGAATTACTGAAAAAGAGAAGAAATATTGATACGAGTTATACGTAGTACAGATTAATGTTTTCCTTATATGTTTAGTTTATAGAAATTAGTGATGTGACTTCCTATTAGCTCAAAGATAGTTTATTTATATTTTTATCTTATTTTATTGTACAAAATCAGATGTTATGAAGATATGATTCTATTCTGTAGGAAGGATTTCATCTTTATTTCCTTAGTGTTTTAATCATCGAGCTATGCAAGCTTTCCATCTCAGGATATTTTTATAATATATTCTTCAATTGATGAAGACAACTGTCCAGTGTATTGTAATTGGTGTGTATTTGTTGGAATCTGTGGTTTGAAGAACGTAACTATATTTGTTCTGAAGAGAACGTTTTGGTCCAACGTTGAGAAGATTTGTTCTTATTCTTCCAGTGGATGTTTCTACTTCCCAGTTTGCTATTTGGATTGTTTTGTTTTCCGATGCCATTTCAAGAGACCTATTAACTGAAGTTGTAGCGTCTTTGTTCTAAGAACAGACATCTGAACTGTGGTTCGCGAGCTTGGATCTAAATGTAAATCAGTAGCACAGTTTCTGATGCATCCAAATTAAGTACGCTGTGCAGGTTCACTCTGACAATTACCAAGCTTGCTAAAATACATGTTGACACTGAATCCACTAGCAAACGCTACAGTCGAGCAAGCATAATGAAACCGTTTTTCAATTTCGCAGGAATAATGGTTTTGTAAGTTCGTAAAGTGTTGCAAGTATCGCTGCTGTGGATGTGCGATGGAACCCATCGCAGAGATGACCAACGCAGTAATTGAAACCAAGAATGTGTTTGGAACTGAACCGCTGACATTTTCTGATGATATTTCAAGAGATCTGTTAACCGAACGCAAAGAATCCATTGATTTGCTCTTGTCCGAAGAGAAAAGGGCAAGCGTTTCTGTCCCATCCAAGAAGAAAGTTACTTTCACGAGAAAGTCTGGTTCTTTTGGGATGATGCGTCTTCGTTCTTGCAAGAAGATCACATTCTTACAACAGAATCCATGGCGATTCAACGTTAGGACAGAGCATTGCAATTGTCGAATGAAGAGACGTACCAAATGCTGGCTCACACAAAGAGATTTCTTCCTATCGAAGGAAGTGATCTGAAAAGTGACTCTTCCAATGCTAACGACAAACTCTAAAAGCCAAAATGAACAGTTCTCGAAGGCGTATAAAAGAAAGAGAGCTCCTTGTCGAAGAAGTTTCGCTCTGCTCGTACGTAGACAAATTCTCAGGCGTACTTAAGTCTGGTCATCCGTCTAGGAGCAGCAAACCAGACTACGATATGTTTGCATCGTTCAGTAAGCAGCGTGCCTGTTGTAACTGTTTAAAGTCTCAGAATTCCACGAAGACTTCAGAAAAGAGACCCTCCAATAAGCAAGATAATTGGACAGCCGTGTCTTGCCCAATCTTCATGCGAGGTATTTTCCTTGAGACTGAATGAAAGTCGAGGCACTAATCGTTCGAAGAGGACCTAGTAGATGTGTATTTGTAATTGCATCTCTGTTTTAGCGGGAGTAGTGATCGTTTCGCACGATAGTTGAACTTTAAAGTAAGGACGCTGGCCTTGCGTAGGACCAAGAAGATGAACTGTGTTAACGGACAGTAGGGATATCGATTAAACAATTGTAAATAGTTCTATTGAGAAGGCTGTACCTAATTTACATTCTATGGTGTTTAATGGTGGTCGCATAGTGAAGAGTGATGCGATAATTTATTTTTGATAAAACCCCTTGATCTCGCGAATGTTGTACCTTGTAGTAGGCGTTCATTTTTTAATGGGACACTCAGATTCGTGGATCTCAAATTTGCCAAAAGAAGTCAGGTATCTTAACGCTAATTTCTAGCAATTAACAGCCACCCTAAAGGTGCTAATTACGACCCCAAAGCGACGTACATGGAATTTTCGTGTGTCCCAATAAATTGTAAACTAAAAGAGCGCCTCGACTGGGCAAATGGCCTGCAGAAGTGAAAGATTCGAGGATTAAAGTTGTAAACTATTTTATTACAAGTGTAAGACTGGTGTGGTAGAAAATGTGAACCCTCGTTGGGTGCATGCTGTAGCCAACACGTGCTATTATAACAAAATAAGCTTTAATTGACTTAAAAAAAGAGGAAATAGGAGATGCTTATTTTATAGTGTCATAGAAATGGATTTCACGATGCGATATCTAGATCAGATAGACGAATTAACAGCCCTCAGATTATGCATGGCTCATTCGTGTCCCTATTTACTTCATTGATCTCTTCGATCAGGGTTTACAAGTTTTCTTTTGGCTGTCGATTCTTCTACTAGTAAGAAATTAGTTTCTACTCTACGTGTCTTCCTTTAACAACGCATGCAAGAGCTAGAACTAATTTTCTTGGTGGAGGAATCGATAAGGTGATCTGATGGTGGACAAAGAGTTTGTCACCTCTTATTGTAGCCATGTATTATTGGTGGACAAAGCATTTGTCACCTTTTATCGTAGCCATTGCATTTCATGTATGTCTTTTACGCATAAATTTATTGTACTCTTAAATGCACTAAAGCTAAGAAGTCTGCGTGTGCTTATCGTATTGAATAATGACGCGTGTGCATATCGATATTTAAGCCATTAAGTTATTGCAAAATAATTGTAATTTAATTTATCCATTAAAATCGAATAGTGATCATCGACTAATTCAACAGAAATAATATTTCGAGTTTAAAACTGACCGTATCGTAAGCTACTAATAAGCAATTTCAATTTAGTTTATCCACTAAACCTTTGCCAAATTCAACAGAGGCAACATTTCGTATTTCATTTCAATAATTTAAAAACTGGCCCTCACATAGTACATTTGAGTCGTTTTATCACTGAAAAACAATTTTTAATTTAATTTATCTATTAGAACTGTATAGAATAACCTACGCCAAGTTCAACAGAGGCAACATTTCGAATTTCATTTCAATAATTTGGACACTGACCATCATTTAGTGCCATTAAATTACAGATAGGCAATTTCAATTTAATTTATCTACTAAATTCAACAATACGATAATAAACCACAACATAATAACTGTACTTATGGTTTTCGTGTTTTAATTTACAATTATGGCATTTCGATCTTATTTATTATTTAAATCAATAATGATTATGTTCACAAAAGTGGAATTTTACTAAATAATTAATTTCACTTCAATTCAATGGATGCCACAATATATTTGGTTTGTGATGTCGTTATTTATGTTGTTATTTGTTTTTGTTTAGGGAAATTGCTGAAACTGAGGAATACTCGAACCATAAACTTGGTCATAGCGAAAATTATGGCTTCGCGGACAGTAAATTGCAAAATAGAGGTATGATTTTCACATAAATTTTGATAAATGATTTACATTTTTAGTATTTGGTGGTACAAAATTTGTTGAGGCTGTTAGATTTGTGGTGTATACGTCGTATAATTAGGCAGTCACACTGTACAACTACAGTCGATCACGAAAATATTCTGATATTACTTTACTTTTGACTAATATAAAAAAAATTTAATATTTATTTACTATAAATAATGAATGAAAAATGAAAAGATTTGGTCTGCACTATAAAATAGGTTGAGAACCCCTGCACTAGAAGAACTAAGTTCACAGCAGTTCATAAAAATTCTGTTTTTATTTATTATTCTAATTTTATACATTTAAATTAGGAAAAAATAAATTCATTATTTTTGTTTTTTATAGATGATTGTAATGATCGATATCTCGTAAAGTATCGATCCAACAATTTCAGATTTATGCTCGTTGGAAAGGTGACATTTTGCGCTAAAAAAAATTCCTTTGCCGTTTTTTATTTGGTCCATTCAGTTGTGAGTTACAGGGCGCCAAAAAAAAAAAAAAAAAAAAAAAATATTAAGCTTGATTTTAACTATCTTTAGACGTTTATTGCTTTAGAAACTAAAAAAAAAGAGACAAATAAATAAGAAACACAATTGAACTTATTAAAAAGTTACATATTTCGTATAAAAGCACATTCATGTATTTAGAACAAAACATATTATAAAAATGAGGCTGTTAAGAAAGAAAGAGAAAAATAAAATAAAACAGCAAATGAGGCAGAAGTTCAGATGGCGTTGCGATGAACTCGCTTATTACGCGCATGCGCATTAAGAGATTTTATTCAAAAACCATATACTTCAAAGTACGCGTTTAGTGAAATCTTTCAGAGGCTATAACTTTTGACTGAGGAAAGATATTAACTTGAATTTTGCGTTAGAAGATCACAAAAAATTCAAGCTTTCGAATAGTGTATCGCTTTTTACTTTTTTCAAAACTTTTAAGTCAGCTTTTACGCATAATTCTGGCATAGGCTCGAGTAACTATAACTTAGGCTATAACTCTTTACTGAGAAAAGATATCGATTTGAATTTTGCGTTAAAAAATCACAAAAAATTCAAGCTTTCGAATGGGTGTATCGCTTTTTATTTTTTCTAAATTTTTAAGTCAACTTTACGCATATTTCTAGTTTCAACGGTTGTGAAAAATTGCGAAAAATTGCAATACTCAGAAAAATTATTCTTACATTTTAACAAAAAGCTTGGTATAACAAGCTCATTTTATGCTCTTTAAGTGGTATAAATCTTATCCTGGGAAAACTTCTCGTTTCAGAATTATAACTTAAAATGTACTTCGACGTGCAAGCTGTGGATGCAATTTTCGGACAAAATAAATGCTTTTTTAAATATATAATGATTCAATACTTCAAAATATATCACTGGAGATCAGATTATTATTATACTAAACAAAATTGCGTAGAAAAATCTTGTGAAAATTGTACTGGAGCCTATACCAGAATTATGGGTAAAAGCTGACTTAAAAGTTTCGAAAAAAATGAAAAACGATACAGCATTCGAAAGCTTGAATTTTTTGTGATCTTTTAACATCAAATTCAAGTCGATATCTTTTCTCAGTCAAAAGTTATAGCTTATGTTATAGTTACTGGAGTCTATGCCAGAATTATGTGTAAAAGTTGACTTAAAAGTTTCGAAAAAAGTAAAGAGCGATACAGCATTCGAAAGCTTGAATTTTTTGTGATTTTTTGACGCAAAATTCAAGTAGATATTTTTTCTCAGTCAAAAGTTATAGCTTATGTTATAGTTACTGGAGTCTATGCTAGAATTATGTGTAAAAGTTGACTTAAAAGTTTCGAAAAAAATGAGAAGCGATACAGCATTCGAAAGCTTGAATTTTTTGTGATTTTTTGACGCAAAATTCAAGTAGATATTTTTTCTCAGTCAAAAGTTATAGCTTATGTTATAGTTACTGGAGTCTATGCCAGAATTATGTGTAAAAGTTGACTTAAAAGTTTCGAAAAATGTAAAGAGCGATACAGCATTCGAAAGCTTGAATTTTTTGTGATTTTTTGACGCAAAATTCAAGTAGATATTTTTTCTCAGTCAAAAGTTATAGCTTATGTTATAGTTACTGGAGTCTATGCTAGAATTATGTGTAAAAGTTGACTTAAAAGTTTCGAAAAAAATAAAAAGCGATACAGCATTCGAAAGCTTGAATTTTTTGTGATTTTTTGACACAAAGTTCAAGTCGATATCTTTTCACAGTCAAAAGTTATAGCCTTCAAAAGTTTTCGCTAAACGTGTACTTTGACCCCCTCCCTCTCCGTTATTTCATGGTCTCTCAAAAAGTTACGCTGCCAATTAATGATTCACACATAGATCTACAAATATGCAAAATTTGAACAGAATTAAACAAAATTCGGGGCGAAAACATATGGTTTTTGTATATGGTCCTTTTAGATAACATAAAATCAGGGGAGTTGCGTTACTGTATACTGTGACCGTGTAATAATGCTAACAGCATTAGAATTCATATACTACATAAAAAAAAGTCGTAAAAAACATTATAAAATTGTGAAAAAGTCCCGCAGAAAAGCTGATTTTACTGTATGTAAAAACGAAAAGGGAATTGAACAACCGCCATAGATTATTGGTTCACAACAAAGAAACGTATTACCAACTTACAAAATATAATTGCCACGTTTGATAGCAATTTAACATCATTCTGACAAAATACAGCATTCATTAGTCAAAAACTGGATTAGTATCCGAATATTTTAACGATGAACTGTGCATCATAACATTTCTAAACTAATTCGCTCGATGTTCACTGTATACACGTAATCATAAAACCATTTCAATGTCTAACGTGACTCACGTCTGTCACTTTGTATTATTTCCAGGTTTTTCTACTTTTGTCCCCTCCATTCTTGTATTCTCCTTCCACCTGTAACTCAAAAATATCCGATATCGCATTTTTTAACCCCCTTTTCGATTTTCCACTGCTCTACCAGTAACAACAGGGTAGGTATACAAGGTGTATCCTGCAATATTAATCACCTACCAATTGTTTTTGCCATCTTTATTACTGTCACGTACACCAACTTACAATCACACACCAAATTTTTTATTTCTAATTTTTGACATACAGGCAGCCCTCATACAACACGGTTTCGCTATAACACGATAAGAAAATTGCAAAAACCTTTGTACAACACTGTATTTATACAGCCGCGGCGAAGCTTGCTGTCCTAAAGATTGTGCGATTAATAATTTAACATTAAAAAAATGACAAGAAAATAATCTTTTAATTAAATAAAATAATTTTTTAACATTTTTATAGTAATCACCTAGTCTCAGTACAAGCAAAATCGAACCGATAACGAAGTTATTCTAGCGAAAGGTGGTTTATAAAATTGAAGAGTTATGGAATTAAAGAATTAGGGAATTAAAGCGTTAGTGAATTAAAGAATTAGGGAATTAGAGACTTAGATAATTAGAGAATTGAAGAATTAAAGAATTAGAGAAATAGAGACTTAGAGACTTAGAGACTTAGAGAATTAAAAAACTAGGACATTAAAGAATTAGGGCATTAAAGGGTTAGGGAATTAAAAAATTAGGGAATTAAAGAATTAAGGAATTAAAGAATTAGGGATTTAAAGAAATAGGCAATTAGGAAATTAAGGAATTAAAAAATTAGATAATTGAAGAGTTATGGAATTAAAGAATTAGGGAATTAAAGCGTTAGTGAATTAAAGAATTAGGGAATTAGAGACTTAGATAATTAGAGAATTGAAGAATTAAAGAATTAGAGAAATTGAGACTTAGAGACTTAGAGAATTAGAGAATTAAAAAACTAGGACATTAAAGAATTAGGGCATTAAAGGGTTAGGGAATTAAAAAATTAGGGAATTAAAGAATTAAGGAATTAAAGAATTAGAGATTTAAAGAAATAGGCAATTAGGAAATTAAGGAATTAAAAAATTAGATAATTGAAGAGTTATGGAATTAAAGATTTAGGGAATTAAAGCGTTAGTGAATTAAAGAATTAGGGAATTAGAGACTTAGATAATTAGAGAATTGAAGAATTAAAGAATTAGAGAAATTGAGACTTAGAGACTTAGAGACTTAGAGAATTAAAAAACTAGGACATTAAAGAATTAGGGCATTAAAGGGTTAGGGAATTAAAAAATTAGGGAATTAAAGAATTAAGGAATTAAAGAATTAGGGATTTAAAGAAATAGGCAATTAGGAAATTAAGGAATTAAAAAATTAGATAATTGAAGAGTTATGGAATTAAAGAATTAGGGAATTAAAGCGTTAGTGAATTAAAGAATTAGGGAATTAGAGACTTAGATAATTAGAGAATTGAAGAATTAAAGAATTAGAGAAATTGAGACTTAGAGACTTAGAGAATTAGAGACTTAGAGAATTAGAGAATTAGAGAATTAAAGAATTAAGGATTTAAAAAATTAGGACATTAAAGAATTAGGGCATTAAAGGGTTAGGGAATTAAAAAAATTAGGGAATTAAAGAATTAAGGAATTAAGAAATTAGGGAATTAAAGAATTAGGGATTTAAAGAATTAGGGAATTAGAAAATTAAGGATTTAAAAAATTAGGAAATTGAGGAATTATGGAATTAAAGCGTTAGTGAATTAAACAATTAGGGAATTAGAGAATTAGAGAATTAAAGAATTAAGGAATTAAAAAATTAGAGAATTAGAGAATTAGAGAATTAGAGAATTAAAGAATTAAGGATTTAAAAAATTAGGACATTAAAGAATTAGGGCATTAAAGGGTTAGGGAATTAAAAAAATTAGGGAATTAAAGAATTAAGGAATTAAGAAATTGGGGAATTAAAGAATTAGGGATTTAAAGAATTAGGGAATTAGAAAATTAAGGATTTAAAAAATTAGGAAATTGAGGAATTATGGAATTAAAGAATTAGGGAATTAAAGCGTTAGTGAATTAAACAATTAGGGAATTAGAGAATTAGAGAATTAAAGAATTAAGGAATTAAAAAATTAGAGAATTAAAGAATTAGGAAATTAAAGAATTAGGGCACTAAAGAGTTGGGGAATTAAAGAGTTAGGGAATTAAAGAATTAGGGAATTAGAGAATTAAGGAATTAAAAAATTAGGGAATTAAAGAATTAGGGAATTAGAGAATTAAGGAATTAAAAGATTAGGGAATTAAAGAATTAGGGAATTAAAGAATTAGAGCACTAAAGAGTTGGGGAATTAAAGAGTTAGGGAATTAAAGAATTAGAGAATTAGAGAATTAAGGAATTAAAAAATTAGGGAATTAAAGAATTAGGGAATTAGAGAATTAAGGAAATAAAAAATTAGGGAATTAAAGAATTAGGGAATTAAAGAGTTAGTGATTTAAAGAGTTAGAGAACTAGAAACTTAGATAATTAGAGAAGGAGATTAAAATTAGGAATTAAAGAATTAGAGAATAAAAGAATTACAGAATTTAAAAACTTAAGAATTTAAGAATTAAAAAATTGAACCGTCATCAGTTTCACGCTGATAAATCGCTTCTGATCGACACTTCTAATTCCACCGATACGCACTCGTCTGGAATTTCCTTTCACGTATTCGCTCGCACTTTCGACTCGCACATTTGTTTAGCTAATAAAGGAGAAAACGATTATTTTTACTTACTGTGGCGCTGTTTCAAAGCTTCAGCCTTCCATCGAGCAGAATATAGATACAGTATTGGCAGTTTTAATTCACCATTTCGTGATCAAACTCATTCTTTTGCGAATTAAGCTCACCATTTTATAACACACATTCATCTTTTTGCAAGTTAAATTAAAATTTCCTTTTGCAAATCAAATTTACTCTTCTGGAGATTCATACTTTCGCGAATTAAATTTCAAATTATTCTAAATTAAATTAATTTTTCAAATCCAATTTATGTTCTTGAAAATCGAATGTAGTTTCTTTTTTCTAAATTAAATACAATTTGTTGAAAATTAAATTTATCCTCTGGATGTCGCATTCACGATTTTGCGAATCACATTCATCCTTTTTGCAAATCAAATTCATCTTCCTGCAAATCCAATTCATCCTTTTGCAAATTAAATTCATGCTTTGGCAAATCAAATATTATAATTCTTTGTAAATTGAATACAGTTTTGAAAAGCACATTCGTCCTGTTTGCAAATCAAATTTACATTCTTGTAAACCAAGTTCACTCTTTTTCAAATCGAACTCACCATTTTGCAAATCAAGTACTTCTACTCAAATATTTTATTTAAATAAAAAGCACTACATACTAAACTATGGATAATAAGAAATTAAAAATTGAATTCAAAGGGTACAGATATTTATTTACAAGTAATTACCAATTCGTTAAAGTCAGTGCATGTATGTAGTAGGCTAATTAGAATTTATAAAAATAGAAGGCTAATAAAATAAAAACTATGTGCATATATATATATATATAAAAAAAAAGAAAATGAAATAATTAAAAAGTTAATTTTGAAGAATCTAACTAGCCATAAATTTTTAAGTTACCAACAACTATTACAGTAGAACCATTATGTATCTTTGTATAGCCAAGGATATATAAATTATATAAAAAAAATATTTATATTATAATTTATATATAAATTATATAAAAAAATATTTATATTATAATTTACATATAAATTATATAAAAAAAATATGTATAGTCAAGGATATATAAATTGTGTAAAAAAAATATTTATATTATAATTTATATATGAATTATATATAAAAAAAATGTATAACCAAAGATTATTTATATTATGTTAATTAAATATATTAATTAAATAAGATAAATTATATTTGCACATCATTTTTATGCATACGTACCATTAATTATATAATTAAGTATTATCTAATATGTACTGGCTTCAATGAATTTGTAATTACAATTAAATAAATATTTGTAGTTTTCATCTTTTTGCAAATCAAATTCGTCCTTTTGGAAATCAAATTCACTTTCTCGCAAGTTAAATTCATTCTTTCAGAAACCAAGCTCACTCTTTTTCTAGTCAAATAATTTATTTAAAAAAAATACTACAAACTAAACTAGATAATAAGAAATGAAAAACTGACGCTTTTTTATTCTTAAATTCTTCTTAAAATTAAATTCCTCCTTTGCAAATCAATTTTATCTTTTTGCAAATAAAAATTCCGTCTGCAAATTAAATTCCTCCTTTGGAAATAACATTAATTATATAATTATGTATTATCTAATATGTATTGACTTCAATGAACTTGTAATTACATTTAAATAAATATTTGTAGCTTTCGAAATGAAGTTTTTCATTTCTTACTATTTAATTTGTATTTGGTGTTTTTTAATAAATAAAATATTTGAGCAGAAATACTTGATTCGCGACAGGGTGAATTTAATTTGCGAGAGGATGAATTTTATCTGTAAAAAGTTAAATTTAATTTTCAAAGGATGAATTTAATTTACAAAAAGTTAAATTTTATTTTCAAAGGATGAACTTAATTTGCTGAAAATTAAATTTAATTTTCAAAGGATGAATTTAATTTGCAAAAAGTTAAATTTAATTTTCAAAGGATGAACTTAATTTGCTGAAAATTAAATTTAATTTTCAAAGGATGAATTTAATTTGCAAAAAGTCAAATTTTATTTTCAACGGATGAACTTAATTTGCTGAAAATTAAATTTAATTTTCAAAGGATGAATTTAATTTGCAAAATGTTAAATTTTATTTTCAAATGGTGAACTTAATTTGCAAAAAGTTAAATTTTATTTTCAAAGGATGAACTTAATTTGCTGAAAATTAAATTTAATTTTCAAAGGATGAATTTAATTTGCAAAATGATAAATTTAATTTTCAAATGGTGAACTTAATTTGCAAAAAGTTAAATTTTATTTTCAAAGGATGAACTTAATTTGCTGAAAATTAAATTTAATTTTCAAAGGATGAATTTAATTTGCAAAAAGTTAAACTTAATTTTCAGACGATTAATTTAATTTGCGAAAAGGAATTATTAAAATTACCAAAATCGTAGAAAGTGAGTCTGAAACTTTTTAAACAATTATACTCCACAATTTTATAGTCTACGCGTTACAGAATTTACAGTATAAAATCAAACTAAATTACTTAATTATATTCTTTTTCAAGTTAAGATTTAATAACATTATTCTTTTCAAATTAAATTTTTCATTTCTTATTATCTACTTTAAAGTTGATACTTTTTTATATAATAAAATATTTATATTTCAATTTATATTTATATTTACAAACGAATATGTATATTTCTATTTATATTTCAATTTATATATATTTATAATAATATATTTAAGTAGAAATACTTGATTTAAAAAAAAAAAATATTTTATTTGCAAGAGGATGAATTTATTTTACAGAAAAACAACTATATTTAATTTGCCAAGGTATGAATTTAATTTGTGAAAGGATTTGTGAAAGTATTTTGCGAGATTAATTTGCGAGAGTATTTTGATTTGCAAAAGAATGAATTTAATTTAAAAAAAATTGTATTCGATTCGCAAAAGAAGTTGAATATAATTAGCAAAAAAATGGAATCAAAGCGCCAATACTGTAAATAACTAATTCATGCTATTATTACTTAAGAAAGCCATTTGTTAACTTACAATTGTCCACTTAAAACACGCACGTTTCAATATATCAAGTTACTTATTTAAAAATTGAATATTTCAGAGATGCAGCTGTCCTCAGACTACATCGAGAGATACCTAGGAAAGCTGAACATGATACAAGAAAGCAAATTGATTCAGCTGCGCCAAGGCATAACAGAGCTGAGAGGGAACTCGGTGCCCGGAGACGCAACACTTTTAAGATTTCTAAGAGCAACAGAGTTCTCCGTTGAAAAAGCGAAGGAAATGTTAACGCAAACGTTACATTGGAGGAAAAAGCATCAAATTGATAAACTACTTGAAGAATACGATGCGCCACAAGTGGTGAAAGATTACTTTCCTGGCGGATGGCATCATTTCGACAAAGGTGGGCTAATTATTGTTATTACTTACTTACTTACTAGTACAACTAATAATTATTGCAGCCAGAAATGTAATGAAACAGAAATATTTACAAGTTAATTACACAGTATTCGCATTTTAAATTTATTTTTTGCTAAACAAACTCACCGTTTTACCAATGAAATCAAGTTTTGAATTCGACTTTCGATACTACACCTGAAATGCAAGAAAAAAATTTCTATAAACCTAGATCCAATTTGCAAAAATGGCAGAGAAAATTGGGATTTTTGTTTTCTTCGGAGAAACAGCAGTTTCACTTATATTATTGAGTGTATTTTTCAAACCATTAGTCCTGGAAGAAAGTAACAAACAGAATTGAAAAGAGCAATAAATTTTCTATTATAACAGTCCCTATTTTACCCTGAAACTTTAAAACAGGTGGAGTAATTTTTAAATTACAGTTTCGTGATTTTTGTTGCATATATAATAGTTTCGACTTAAGTAAAAAGATTTATGCGATTACATTATCAGTTTGATAGCGTTCCTTCTCAAGTTTGTAGTAATGTATACTAATGGTGATGTCGCAAGGATTTTAATACGCTTTATACACGTTACAATTGATCAAAATCTTTCATTAGTATTTTATTTACAAGACAAAAGTCAAAATTTGCATAATCAGCCACAATTGTTTGAAATCGTACCAAAGACCAACATTGAAACATTATTTATAGAGTATTTGTAAAATGTCTGGCATTTCTTTAGATTTATGTAGCGATGGTTTTTATAAAATTAAGATTATAATTATATATGTGCCCATAATTATGAAAGTGGTCTAAGTCATACATTTCTTGTTTCGAGATATTTAATGAATTGCATTTGAATAAATAAAAAAATATTTTTACATTATGCGACCTTTTTATTTAGAATTTTATTAGTCTCGATTAATGGAAATTTATTATGAATATGAAATTAAATAAAATTTAATTTCAAATAATGTGCTGTGAAATAATTGATAAACTCATTCTTTTTTATTTTGACTTAGACCACTTTCATAATTACGGGCACATATTCTTTTGATAAGAGCATAAAATTGAAGATCGTTTCGTTAATTTGCAGACGGCAGACCTTTATATATTTTAAGAATGGGGCAAATGGATGTGAAAGGATTACTGAAGTCTATTGGAGAAGAGGATGTGCTGTTGTTGGTAAGCTTGAGCATTTACTTAACAGCATTATGTATAAAAGAAGAAGAATTATGTAGAGTACACATGAAGGGTTCCTCGAGTTCGTACGAAGAGCTTTATTTCTGTACAAGATCACTTCTCGAGTTAGACTGCAGTCTTTGGTCAGTCGCTTTTTAAAGTCGCTTAATCCCTTGGCCTTACACAATATATGCCAATTAGGCGAGGCATAACAAACAAGAACTTTCCTGCTCAAACTGGCGCAAAAATGTAAATAGAAAATAATATATCTAATTATAAAAAAAGGAATTACGAAGTAATAAACAACGTCGCTGGTTCGACAATGATATGCTGAACTTTATGCATAAATTCCTGACCACGAGTCGCACTCGTGGTTTTTGCTTATGGCATAAATTGTTTACCATGAGTTAGACTTTTGGGCTCTGCTTATGGCACAAATTGTTTATCACGAGTTAGACTTTTGGGTTCCGTTTATGGCACAAATTGTTCACCACGAGTTAGACTTTTGGGTTCCGTTTATGGCACAAATTGTTCACCACGAGTTAGACTTCTGGCTTCTGTTTATGATACAAATTATTTACCACGAATTAGACTCATGGTTATAGGCTAAGGGGTTAAGCCACCGCCTTCTACTGAAAAATGGTGGTGCCTTAAATGGTGGATGTCCTTCTGCAATGATCATATTTGGTCATGTAGCGAGATTTCTGCTGGACAAAAGCAATAATAGTAATAGAAATAATAGCAACAGTAATAATAGCAACACAAACAGTAATAATAGCAACACAAACAGTAATAATAGCAACACAAACAGTAATAATAGCAACAGCAAGAGTAATATCTACATCGTGCGACCAAGGATTGCTCAGCTACGAACGGTGGGCATAACAATTTTGGAAATCCTTGGTTTATAACATCCGCATGTGCCATCGAGATTGTTGGAGAAAGTCAATCAGTTCATGTTCGAAAATATTAAGAGTTTTTAAAACAGTTCTTCAAAAATGGTCTGATAGTCACGCATATTGTAAACCATGCTGACGGTTCGTGGCGAAGGGCTCCCTATTGTGCCTCCTTTTGTTAACCTAAAATTATGTTTAATAACATATATAAAGAGTCTTAAATATTGCTTTAACAACATTAACATCAGTAACAACAAAAGTGTTCGTAACAAAAGGCCTCTTATTATGCCCCCCTTGTGTTTCTAGCCGCTAGATATATAAACAGTTTTGTATGTATTTGTTTAGCAACATTAACATTTGCAACAACAACAGTAACAATACTATTACCATCACCACCAACAGCAACAATGATAACAACAATAGCAATAGTAACGACAGCAGCGATAACAATAGCAATAACAACAACAGTAACGATAGCAATAGCGGCAATAGTAGTGATAATAATAGTGGCAACAGTACGTAACAGCAATAACAGAAATAATGATGTAGCAATGACAGTAATAAAAACAATAGCAGAAATAAGAATAATAGCAGTAACAGCAGTAGTAATGGCAATAAAAATAATAGCAATAACAGAAATAGCAACAGTAGCAGTAATGGCAATAACAAATAAGAATAATAACAATAATAGCAATGGCAATAAAAATAACAGCAATAGCAGAAATAAGGAACAGTAGCGGTAATAGCAGTGGTAATGGCAATAAACATAATAACAATAACAGAAATAAGAATAATAGCAGTAATAGCAGTAGTAATGGCAATAACAACAATATCAATAACAGTATTCGATATCTATCTGTATCTTTGCCATCCTTGTTTGTAATGTTGAAAATCACCATTGATTACCAATTACAGGTAACACACATTTGTGAAATAGGGCTTCTTCTGATGGAGGAAGCAACAGCTGTTTCTGGCCATCCTGTTTCACAGTGGTCCTTGTTAATAGACCTCGAAGGCTTAAATATGCGTCATTTGTGGAGACCTGGAATCAAGGTATGTAATTTATTAAATATACAATCTACAGTTCATTTCTCGCCAATAAATCACAACTCCTAGAAGACCACCAAAAACCTTATTTTATATAAACAATTCAGTTTATTTTATTATATAAAACAAATTATATAAATTATGTAAAATTTGTATAACAGAATTTTATTACGCTGTAACGAATTTATTTAAGAGTGGCATTACATTGTTTAACTTCTTCTTTAAACATTAAGCTATTCAGTGTCCGTTAAGGACTCTTTTCCTCGAAAATTTCTTCGAAAACAGAGGATACCAGATAATCTTCCTTTGCAATACATTTTTTTTTTGTATATTCTAATTTCATGCGTTTGGTTAAAATTTGTTTTTTCAAATTCTAAATAATCTATGTCACAGTATTTTTGTAACAGATATTTAGCGATATATTGTTGATGACTCAATTGCAAAGTCATAATAATGCAATATTGCATAATTTTCTACAGTGACATGAATGAATAAGAAAAAATTGTGTACTGCTATCTTCTTGTTTATTTATTTTTTTATGTAATATAGAAAACCGCACATTTTTATATATAATTGTACACTAATTTTTGAGTAATTATACAAACAGTAAACTCTTCATTTTATAAATGAGCAATAACATGACTTAAATAAGCAACAAATTAAACGACCAGTATTTTAATCAACTTAAATAAGCAACAAATTAAATGATGAGTATTTTAGTCAATTTAAATAAGCAACAAATTAAATAATCAGTATTTTAATCAACTTAAATAAGCAACAAATTAAATGATGAGTATTTTAGTCAATTTAAATAAGCAACAAATTAAATGATGAGTATTTTAATTACTTTAAATAAGCAACAAATTAAATGATGAGTATTTTAATTACTTTAAATAAGTAACAAATTAAATGATCAGTATTTTAATCAATTTAAATAAGCAACAAGTTAAATGATGAGTATTTTAATGAACTTAGAGACAATTTAAAGACACAATATATTATAAAATTCATTGTAGGCTAATTGTAAATTAAAAAATAATTACGTTTAATGCAAAGAATACTGACACTTCTTTTTGAAATACTGATGACTAAAATATATAAATAATTTAAGTATACACGTATTACAATTTTAGTTAGACGAAATTGGAAAAGCAAAAATTTGATTCGAAATAGGTTTATCATTAGTTACTTGGTTACTTGGTTACTAAGTTTGTTAAGTTATTAAGTTCAGTTATTAGTTTTTTAGTAATTTAGTGAACTTAGGAACTAGTAACTTAGTAATTTAGTGAACTTAATTACTCAGTAACTAAATAGTTAAGTAACTAATAATTAAACATAATTACTAATAACTGAACTTAGTAACTTAGTAAAGTTAGTAACTTAGTTTACTAAGTTCTATAAACTTCAGTAACTTTAGTAGCTAAGTAACTGATAGCTAGTAGTGAACTTAGTAATATAGTTTACTAAGGTACGTAGTTACTGAGTAACTAATGACTAAACTTAGTAACTTATTAAACTTAATGAACTTACTAAGTTCAGTTATTAGTAACTTAGTAAATTTAGTAACCTGTAACTAGTAACTAGTAACTAGTAACTAGTAACTAGCAATTAGTAACCAGTAACAAGTAACCAGTAATTTAGTACACTTAGTAACTTAGTAAACTTAGTAACTAAGTAGCTAAGTAACTAAGAACTAAATTTGTAACTAATGACTAAAATTAGTAATTTAGTAAATCTAGTAACTAATAACTAAACTTAGCAACTTAGTAAACTTAGTAACTAAGTAGCTAAGTAACTAAGAACTAAATTTGTAACTAACAACTAAACTTAGTAACTTAGTAAATCTAGTAACTAATAACTAAACTTAGTAACTAAGTAGCTAAGTAACTAAGAACTAAATTTGTAACTAATGACTAAACTTAGTAAATCTAGTAACTAATAACTAAACTTAGTAACTAAGTAGCTAAGTAACTAAGAACTAAATTTGTAACTAATGACTAAACTTAGTAACTTAGTAAATCTAGTAACTAATAACTAAACTTAGTAACTTAGTAAATTTAGTAACTAATAACTAAACTTAGTAATTAGTGAACTTAGTAACTAGTAAATTTAGTAACTAGCAACTTACTGAACTTAGTAACTTAGTTAACAAAAATACTTAGTTAGTAAATCTAGTAGTTAGTAAATCTAGTAACTAATAACTAAACATAGTAACTAAGTAGCTAAGTAACTAAGAACTAAATTTGTAACTAATGACTAAACTTAGTAAATCTAGTAACTAATAACTAAACTTAGTAACTAAGTAGCTAAGTAACTAAGAACTAAATTTGTAACTAACAACTAAACTTAGTAACTTAGTAAATCTAGTAACTAATAACTAAACTTAGTAACTAAGTAGCTAATGACTAAACTTAGTAACTTAGTAAATCTAGTAACTAATAACTAAACTTAGTAACTTAGTAAATTTAGTAACTAATAACTAAACTTAGTAATTAGTGAACTTAGTAACTAGTAAATTTAGTAACTAGCAACTTACTGAACTTAGTAACTTAGTTAACAAAAATACTTAGTTACCAAGTAACTAAATTACTAAGTTACGAAGTTCAGTAAGTTACTAGTTACTAAATTCACTAGTTACTAAGTTCACTAGTTATTAAGTTTACTAGTTACTAAGTTTACAAAGTTACTAGGTTAACTACTACCTATCCGTTACTTAGCTACTAAAGTTAACTAAACTTTAGTAAACTAAGTTAATAGTTAGTAGTTACTAAGTTACTAGTTGCTAGTTACTAAGTTGCTAGTTGCTACGTTGCCGTTTACTACGTAGCTAGTTACTAAGTTACTAGTTGCTGGATTTACTAAGTTACTAAGTTTAGTTATTTGTTACTAAGTTTAAATCTTAGTTACTAGCTTACATATTTACTAAGTTACTAAGTTACTAACTTTACTACGTTACTAATTACTAATTTTACTATGTTACTAAGTTACTAAGTTTACTAAGTTACTAGTTACTGAGTTACTGAGTTTACTAAGTTACTAAGTTTAGTAAGTTACTAGTTACTAAGTTGCTAGTTACTATGTTGCTAGTTACTAAGTTACTAAGTTTAGTTATTAGTTACTAAGTTTACTATGTTACTAAGTTACTAAGTTTACTAAGTTACTAGTTACTGAGTTACTAGTTATTAGTTACTGAGTTTACTAAGTTACTAGTTACTGAGTTACTAGTTATTAGTTACTGAGTTTAGTAAGTTACTAGTTACTGAGTTACTAGTTATTAGTTACTGAGTTTACTAAGTTACTAAGTTTAGTAAGTTACTAGTTACTAAGTTGCTAGTTACTATGTTGCTAGTTACTAAGTTACTAAGTTTAGTTATTAGTTACTAAGTTTACTATGTTACTAAGTTACTAAGTTTACTAAGTTACTAGTTACTGAGTTACTAGTTATTAGTTACTGAGTTTACTAAGTTACTAGTTACTGAGTTACTAGTTATTAGTTACTGAGTTTAGTAAGTTACTAGTTACTGAGTTACTAGTTATTAGTTACTGAGTTTACTAAGTTACTAAGTTTAGTAAGTTACTAGTTACTAAGTTGCTAGTTACTATGTTGCTAGTTACTAAGTTACTAAGTTTAGTTATTAGTTACTAAGTTTACTATGTTACTAAGTTACTAAGTTTACTATGTTACTAAGTTACTAAGTTTACTAAGTTACTAGTTACTGAGTTACTAGTTATTAGTTACTGAGTTTACTAAGTTACTAAGTTTAGTAAGTTACTAGTTACTAAGTTGCTAGTTACTATGTTGCTAATTACTAAGTTACTAAGTTTAGTTATTAGTTACTAAGTTTATTATGTTACTAAGTTACTAAGTTTACTAAGTTACTAAGTTTACTATGTTACTAGTTACTAGTTACTGAGTTACTAGTTATTAGTTACTGAGTTTACTAAGTTACTAAGTTTAGTAAGTTACTAGTTATTAGTTACTGAGTTTACTAAGTTACTGAGTTTAGTAAGTTACTAGTTACTAAGTTGCTAGTTACTAAGTTACTAAGTTTAGTTATTAGTTACTAAGTTTATTATGTTACTAAGTTTACTAAGTTACTAAGTTTACTATGTTACTAGTTACTAGTTACTGAGTTACTAGTTATTAGTTACTGAGTTTACTAAGTTACTAAGTTTAGTAAGTTACTAGTTACTAAGTTGCTAGTTACTAAGTTACTAAGTTTAGTTATTAGTCACTAAGTTTACTATGTTACTAAGTTACTAAGTTTACTATGTTACTAAGTTACTAAGTTTACTAAGTTACTAGTTACTGAGTTACTAGTTATTAGTTACTGAGTTTACTAAGTTTACTAAGTTACTAGTTACTGAGTTACTAGTTATTAGTTACTGAGTTTACTAAGTTACTAGTTACTGAGTTACTAGTTATTAGTTACTGAGTTTACTAAGTTACTAAGTTTAGTAAGTTACTAGTTACTATGTTGCTAGTTACTATGTTGCTAGTTACTAAGTTACTAAGTTTAGTAAGTTACTAGTTACTAAGTTGCTAGTTACTATGTTGCTAGTTACTATGTTGCTAGTTACTATGTTGCTAGTTACTAAGTTACTAAGTTTAGTTATTAGTTACTAAGTTTACTAAGTTACTAACTTACTAAGTTTACTAAGTTACGAAACTTAGTAAGTTCATTAAGTTTTCTAAGTTACTTAGCTTAGTTTTTAGGTACTTAGTAACTTAGTAACTTAGTAACTTAGTAAACTTAATAACTAATAACTTTGTAATTTAGCAACTTAGTAACTGAGTAACTGATAATTAAGCTTAGTAATTAGTAACTTAATAATTTAGTAAACGTAGTAACTTAGTCGCTAAGTGACTAATTAACCAACTGTTTCAAAATAGTTTATTATCAGTTACTCAGTTTATTATTAATAAGAAGTAGAAATCATTCACAGTACATTTTTTGTTCCAGGCCTTGTTACACATTATCGAAATCGTTGAAACAAATTACCCAGAGACCATGGGAAGGGTTTTAATAATGCGAGCACCTAGATGCTTCCCTATTTTATGGACACTAATAAGCACGTTCATAAGTAAGCAAATAATTCATATTTTTATTTTCTATATGTAATATATAATCCCCTTTATTATTTAACATATTTTATATTTTTATTTTACAACTATAATAATTACTTTTAATTCTTTTTAGCATGATAGGGTATTACATAAAGATATTTAATCCTTGCAATGTTCATATTTATTGAATTTAGGATTTTTTGTAATTGTAAATACAGATATTAAAAAAAATAAATATAAATTTATATAAATAATAATTATTTAAATAAAAAAAAATATATAAATATTTTTATCATATTACATATGTATATATATTTATTTATTTAGTTACTTATTTATTTATTTATTATATTTAATATTTGTAAATTTTTATTATATATATATAAACGTTCTTAATGTAATAAAAATGTGATTAATTTATAATTAGACTTGTGTAACACAGTATTGGCAGTTTAAATTCATCAGTTAGCAAATTAAATTCATCCTCTTGCAAATAATTAAATTTTTTTTTTAATTCAAGTTTTTCTACTTAAATATATTATTATAAATATATATAAATTGAAATATAAATAGAATTATAGATATCATTCGTTTATAAATATAAATATAAATATGAATTGACATATAAATATTTTATTATAAAAAAAAGCATCAGCTCTAAACTAGATAATAAGAAATGAAAAATTTAATTTGAAAAAAATAATGTTATTAAATCTTAACTTGAAAAAGAATATAATTAACTAATTTAGTTTGATTTTATACTGTAAATTCTGTAACGCGTGGACTACAAAATTGTCGAGTATAATTGTTTAAAATGTTGGCTGTCTTTACGATTTTGGTAATTTTAATAATCCTTTTTCGCAAATTAAATTCATCCTTCGAAAATTAAATATAACTTTTTGCAAATTAAGTTCACTCTTTGAAAATTAAATTTAACTTTTTGCAAATTAAGTTCACTCTTTAAAAATTAAATTTAGCTTCTTGCAAATTAAATTCATCCTTTGGGAATGGTATTTGCTCTATTGCAAAACAGATTTATTCTTTTGCAAACGAAATTCACTTTTTTGCGAATTAATATCATCTTCTTGCAAATTGAATTCACATTTTTATAAGTAAAATTCATTCTTTTGCGAATTAAGTTCATCATTTTGCAATTCGTATTCATTATTTTGCAAATCATTTTTATTCTCTGCAAGTTCATGCTTGTGCAAATCCAATTCATCCTTTTGCAAATCGAATAAAGGTTTTTTGTAAATTAAATACTGGTTTTTTGCAAATGAAATTTATCCCTTTATTAATCAGACATACTTCTTGCAAATTTATACTTTTTACTAGTAAAATTAAACAAAATACTTTTTAATAAATTAAACAAATATACTTTTTTGTAAATTAAATTTAATTTTTTGCAAATTAAATTCATCCTTTGAGAATGAAGTATAACTTTTTGCAAATTAAATTCATTCTCTGAAAACTGAATTTAACTTTTTGCAATTTAAATTCATCCTTTCTCAAATTAAATTCAATCTTCAGCAAATTAAATTCATCTCTCGCAAATAAAATTCACCCTTTCGCGAATCAAGTATTTCTACTCAAATATTTTATTTATTAAAAAACACCAAATGCAAATTAGATAGCAAGAAATGAAAAATTTCATTTCAAAATTTATAAATATTTATTTAAATGTAATTATCAATTCATCGAAGTCAGTACATGTTAGATAATTCATAATTATATAATTAATAATATGTATGCATTAAAATTGTGCGCTAATATATAATTTATATATCCTTTCGCAAATAAAATTTATTCTTATGCAAGTTAAATTCATCCTTTTACAAATCAGATATAGTTTTTTTGTAAATCAAATTTATCCTTTGGAAATTACATTCACCCTTTTACAAATCACATTCAACATTTTGCAAATAAAGATTCCTTTTGCAAATTAAATTCCTTCTCAAATTAATATGTTTGCAAATCAAAATTCCTTTTGCAACTTAAATGCATCCTTTTTTTAAATCACATTCACCCTATTGTAAATCAAATTCATCATTTGACAATTCACATTTACCCTTTTGCAAATCTAATTAAAATTCAAATTTCTACTTAAATATTTTATTTGAAAGAACAGCCAATTAAAACCAGCTAGTAAGAAATAAAAAATTGCAAGTCAAATTGCATGACTTGACATTTAAATTGCTTTTGCAACAAACATATTCTCCTGATTTGGTCTTCAACAGCTACTGATTATTCGCAGAATTAGACAAAAATGCTCCAGAAAAAGAAATTTGGCTAAAATAATAACTACTAATGTCTGCAGTTTTTCAGGAACATTTTAAGAATCTTAAAAACTCGAAATGATAAAAATGGATTACTTTTTTAAAATAATTGATAAATGTTCATGAATTATTTCATTAAAATTATCGTTTCAAATAATAAAACTCATAGTTTTTTATTGCTTTAAGTCATTTATAGGACATTCAGTTAATTTTGAAAATAGTCAAAGTCAATTTAAACTTTAAAAACAACATTTTTATATGAAATTCACACAAAATTTCCTATTCATAATAAATTTCCACTAATCGAGACTAATAAAATTCTAAATAAAAAGGTCGCATAATGTAAAAATATTTTTTAATTTATTCAAATGCAATTCATTAAATATCTTGAAACAAGAAATATACGACTTAGACCACTTTCATAATTATGGGCACAAGTAATTTCAGAAGTTGAATTTATTTTTAATTAATTATATTATCTTATATTATATATATTATTATTATATTAATTTACACTTTTAATAATATATATTTTATATGTTATATTAAGGACATATAAAAATGTATTAGAATTACAGATCATTTACATATATACATAAATAATTTATATAAGTAAATAATTATAGATAAAAATATATAATAACTAATAATATATTTAAAATATAAATAATAATTTAAACAAAAATATATAATAAAAATATAATAATATTATACTAAAAGTAATATAATAAATATTTATAAAGAATCATAATAATTTATAAACAGTAAAGTTATAAATAATTTATATATATTACATATATTATTATATTTATATAAATTCATAAAAATTCTAACATATTAATATATATAATAATTATTAATAAATATGTTATATATCATATTTTATATTTATATCTAATATATTATTTACAAATAATTTTTATATTATCGTTAGATAAATTTGTACATATTTGCTTTCAAAGCATGTAAGAATTTATGTTAAATTGTTCTCAGTTTCCTACAAAAATGTTTAATACTTAAATGTTTATATTATAAATGTTTAATAAAAATATGTTAATACATATTTTTTTGCCTAGATGAAAATACGAAAAAGAAATTCATATTTTATTGCGGCGCCAATTATCAAGAGCATGGCCCTGGCAGTCTAAGCGAATACATAGACCCTGAATTTATCCCAGAATTCCTTGGAGGATCATGCGAGGTAAGAATAATTAATTCTATTATAAAAATATAATATATATATAATTGTTTTTTCTTATTTAATGAATATTTATAATTATATATAATTAAGAATATATATAATTAATTCCAGTGTACAACTGTGGATGTAATTTATTAAATGAATATTAAAATATTAGTAATTTAATAAATTAATAGTAATTTAAAATTATTAGTAATTTATTAAATTCAGGTCCAAACTGTGGATTTATACCGATATGCGAATAATGTATGTAAATTACAATTTATTGTGGAGTATTAATGCATTATGACCAGGTCAGGCATTAATACCTTTTACGCAGGACTTGTTTTTTCTTATTTAATGAATATTTTGTACTGCGTAACTCTTTGTAAGTAATAATAAGAAATGTTTGATCGATCGAGTGTTTCTAAGAATATAATACATTAAAAAAATGTTAGAGTACAGATAATTAGTATATAAAAACCTAAATGGGCAATAATATGTTACTGAACATTATTACGCTTTTCTCTTATTGTATAAATTCTCTTAAAACTTTGAAAAATTAATTATTACTTTTTGCATATCGTATTATATATTAAATGAAGAAATAGAAAATGAAATTAAAAATTTCATTTCTTTTTTGAATTTAATCCATACTTTTAAGATACTATTACTATCTATTTTCCAAATTTAATATAATATTATTGAAATTACCAGAATTTAGGAGAAAGCGTCAGATTTTTAAACAATTTCTTAAGAATTTGTGGCATAAGATGAAACTAAATTATTTAATTATATTCTTTTTAAGTTTACTTATATTATTTAATTAGATTTTTTTAAGCTTACTTCTATTGTTTTATTATAGCTTTTTAACAATTTTTTTAGTCAGCATCTTAAATAATTTTTTAACAATTTATGATATAAGATGAAGCTAAATTATTTAATTGTATTCTTTTTAAGTTTACTAGTATTGTTTTGTTATATATTGTTTTTAAGTTTACTGACATTATTTAATTATATATTTTTTTTAAGTTTACTTATATTATTTAATTACATTTTTTTGTAAGTTTACTTGTATTGTTTTATTATATATTGTTTTTAAGTTTACTTATATTGTTTAATTATATTGTTCTTAAGATTTAAATGTAATTATATTGTTTTTAAGTTTATATTATTTGTGGATCTAATAACATTATTCTTTGTTAATATCAGGCATACATCAGTGAAGGAGGAATCGTACCGAAGCATCTGTACAAGACAGAATTAGAGCCCACGTCTGAGCAAGAGCATAATCTCTACCATTCCATTAGTCTAAGTGGTGGACAGATTCATAGAGTAATAATTCATTCCAACGATCCAGGAGCTGTTTTAACCTGGGATTTTGATGTGATGCGTCGCAATATTTTATTTACTGTGCTGTACCAAGCTAAAGATGACATTAAAAATCTCTCTTCAGGTATGTATATCCAAAGAGGGGTGATTTTTTATCTTTAAACAGATTTAAAATAGAATTTTAGTGATTCTACATAGAAAAATAAATAAAAAATATAGAATAACAATTTTTCATTCGAGGCTTTGTTTTCAAGATAATCTAGCTATGATTAAGATTGATAGCATAATATTTGTAATCAAAATTAAGAGCAGATTCTAAGCTTTAAACTGATATAAATATTGACCAAAGTTTATTTTATAATTTATTAAAATTTCATAGATAAAGTTCAACCATATGAAAACCGACATTTATTT
The DNA here is from genome assembly GCF_050948175.1 of Xylocopa sonorina. Taxonomy (NCBI): domain Eukaryota; kingdom Metazoa; phylum Arthropoda; class Insecta; order Hymenoptera; family Apidae; genus Xylocopa; species Xylocopa sonorina. The sequence goes on from NW_027490090.1 coordinate 4,337,332, forward strand.
TAGCGTTAACTTAATATTAAATTAAGAAACTTTGTATATTTTAGGCAGATTTGTTCAGAATTAGCAAGAATTATCAGAAAATAAACCAAGTCAACTTAAGATACAGTAGTGAGTTATTTGAAAGCTAAATTAGCCAAATATGTAACTCCATTCAATCAGTTCCAAAACATTGGGTGGTCCTTCGAAACATCAGAAAATTAAAAGATTATCTAAGAACCACTGAACAAAGTATTACAAAAGTTTAGAGACTTAAACAATAAAAAGTCAGTCAGAATTTCGACGTTTACATCTCGACGAAGAGAAAGATACGAGTCTGCAGTATTTTGGAGGTATCTCAATGTTTGCATTAAGAAAAAAAGATTTAAATTTCAATTTAAAAATTCCAGTAGAACGTTCATCAAATATCTCAAGCTCGTTGCAAGATGATTCATTTTTATTTAAGACATTTCTCCACATTTTTGTAAATACTTCAACGAGATAGATTGCTAAATCCTTATTTATTCGAGATAAACCAATTATAAAAATGAAGATTATTCTACGAAATTAAATTTAATTTTAAAACTGAATACGGAGAAAGAATCGAATGCCATATGTAGTTTAATGTACAGGGTGATCACTAACTGGTGGTACAATTGAAAGGGAGGTGATTCTAGATGAAAAAGTAAGTGAAAAATATAGAATAACAATTTTTCATTCGAGGCTTTGTTTTCGAGAAAATTGACTTTCTGACTGACTTTTTATTGTTTAAGTCTCTAAACTTTTGTAAAACTTTATTCACTGGTTCTTAGGTAATCTTTTAATTTTTTTTTCTGATGTTTCGAAGGACCACCCAATGTTTTGGGACTGATTGAATGGAGTTACGTAGCTGGCTGATTTAGCTTTCAAATAACTCACTGACTACTGTATCTTAAGTTGACTTGCATAACTCTGTGTAACGAAAACTCTGAACAAATGGTGTTCACAGAATTTCGACTCAGCTTGTACTATTTATATGGAAAAGATAATAAAGACTACGACAGAATTGCGAGAAAGGCGTTAATACAAATTAACAAATAATTAAAACAAAAAGCATTGAGAGTTAATAGAAAAGTTTTGCTAGAATTAAACCAGTACTCGACGCAAATAAGAGATTAGACCATTTTACGCGTTAAACATGTGTAAATTCCAAATAAATTCCAATAAATGTATATAAAACAGTTCTAGAAAATTTCGACAAAAGAGTATCATTACTAAAAAGCTTAATGTTTTCTACCAAAATTAGTTCTTGCACGAATTTTGGGACATCCTTTGTTAGATCAGCCTGTAAAGTGAATTGTAATTTTATGTTCATTCGATTTATGATAAAATAAAAACAAGAAATGTACATTTTTCAAGGTAAATAATTTGTGATATGTACTTTTTAGAATCCGTTGCAGATGAGGATGGAGAACAGTTAGAGACGGGGGAAATCAAAGGCCACTTTATTAAGGTTGAACCCAGTATTATTTGTCACGATGGCGAAAGTATTCAAGTAAGTATATAATTGCATAATGACGTCTATAGCCGTCAGATCCTTGGCAATATGTACGCAAATGACGGTTGTAGCCGTCGCCCATATTTTAATCAATAAAAAAAGAACAACGTTAGTACGAAGTGTACTAACACGTACACTTGTTAAATTATTGAGTAACGCATCTAGGAAAAAAGTGATAGCATGCCAGACAGCATATTAGTTGTTTTTTTTTCGCTTCGGAACATTTGAGTAACTAGAGACAAATGACTGCTATAACAGTCGAGTAAAAAGTCGAAAAAGTTTAGTCTATTTCAGTTCACGCAATCGAAAGATGATTCTGTGAAGACGAACCATTTGTGCTCATAATTATGAAAGTGGTCTAAGTCATATATCTCTTGTTTGCATTTGAATAAATTAAAAAATATTTTTACATTACGCGACCTTTTTATTTAGAATTTTATTAGTCTTGATTAATGGAAATTTATTATGAATATGAAATTTTGTGTGAATTTCATATAAAAATGTTGTTTTTAAAGTTTGAATCGACTTAGACCATTTTCAAAATTAACTGAATGTCCTATAAATGACTTAAAGCAATAAAAAACTATGAGTTTTATTATTTGAAACGATAATTTTAATGAAATATTTCATAAACATTTATTAATTATTTAAAAAAAGTAATCCATTTTTATCATTTCGAGTTTTTAAGATTCTTAAAATGTTCCTGAAAAACTGCAGACATTAGTAGTTATTATTTTAGCCTAATTTATTTTTCTGGAGCATTTTTGTCTAATTCTGCGAATAATCAGTAGCTGTTGAAGACCAAATCAGGAGAATATGTTTGTTGCAAAAGCAATTTGACTGTCAAATCATGCAATTTGACTTGCAATTTTTTATTTCTTACTAGCTGGTTTTTATTGGCTGTTCTTTCAAATAAAATATTTAAGTAGAAATTTGAATTTTAATTAGATTTGCAAAAGGGTAAATGTGAATTGTCAAATGATGAATTTGATTTACAATAGGGTGAATGTGATTTAAAAAAAGGATGCATTTAAGTTGCAAAAGGAATTTTGATTTGCAAAAATATTAATTTGAGAAGGAATTTAATTTGCAAAAGGAATTTTTATTTGCAAACTGTTGAATGTGATTTGTAAAAGGGTGAATGTAATTTCCAAAGGATAAATTTGATTTACAAAAAAACTATATCTGATTTGTAAAAGGATGAATTTAACTTGCATAAGAATAAATTTTATTTGCGAAAGGATATATAAATTATATATTAACGCACAATTTTAATGCATACATATTATTAATTATATAATTATGAATTATCTAACATGTACTGACTTCGATGAATTGATAATTACATTTAAATAAATATTTATAAACTTTGAAATGAAATTTTTCATTTCTTGCTATCTAATTTGCATTTGGTGTTTTTTAATAAATAAAATATTTGAGTAGAAATACTTGATTCGCGAAAGGGTGAATTTTATTTGCGAGAGATGAATTTAATTTGCTGAAGATTGAATTTAATTTGAGAAAGGATGAATTTAAATTGCAAAAAGTTAAATTCAGTTTTCAAAGAATGAATTTAATTTGCAAAAAGTTATACTTCATTCTCAAAGGATGAATTTAATTTGCAAAAAATTGTATTTAATTTACAAAAAAGTATATTTTTCAATTTATTAAAAAGTATTTTGTTTAATTTTACTAGTAAAAAGTATAAATTTGCAAGAAGTATGTTTGATTAGTAAAGGGATAAATTTAATTTGCAAAAAACCAGTATTTAATTTACAAAAAACCTTTATTCGATTTGCAAAAGGATGAATTGGATTTGCACAAGTATGAATTTGCAGAGAATAAATTTGATTTGCAAAATAATGAATACGAATTGCAAAATGATGAACTTAATTCGCAAAAGAATGAATTTTACTTATAAAAATGTGAATTCAATTTGCAAGAAGATGATATTAATTCGCAAAAAAGTGAATTTCGTTTGCAAAAGAATAAATCTGTTTTGCAATAGAGCAAATACGATTCCCAAAGGATGAATTTAATTTACAAGAAGCTAAATTTAATTTTTGAAGAGTGAACTTAATTTGCAAAAAGTTAAATTTAATTTTCAAAAGATGAATTTAATTTGTAAAAAATTGTATTCGATTAGCAAAAAGATGAATTCGATTTGCAGTAGTGCGCAAAAGAATGAACTTAAACAGCCAATACTACAATAATAGATACAATTATTAGAAGTACGTATATAATAATCATTATCTTCAACGCAGGGTTCTCACATCATGCAAGACGCAGGAGCATACATATTGCAGTGGCATAATCAAGACGATGGAGGTGAATTCCTTTCGTCTATCAGCAGCCACAAAGCGCAACTAATGTATTTTTATGAGACGTTACCAGCAGCTCATTACAGGTATTTCTAATTAACTTCCACAGATTTCTCATTTCCTAAACTATACAATCTGTAAATTATATAATTCATTTTAAACAATATAACTTTTTTTTTAGGGGATCAATGATGAGCTTGCAATCTGCCGTAAGTGGAAAATCAGAAGCCACCTCATTTCTGTCCAGATGACCTACAGACCATACATCGCAATAGATGCACAGTGGATTATTTAAATTCTTGATCTTTAGTTGATAATAGTAATTGTACATTTTAAGCAGGCATATCACATTGAATGTTATTAACGCTAAGTAGAGAGCCTAATATTTCGACTTAAAGTAAATATATAAAACGCAATAAAGTATTTTTAACCGATTCGAAATCGGGAATCGATGTGGTACGAGCGTTAATTATTCTTACGTTTATATTCATACACTTTACGTATTATTATTTTTTATATTCCTACACTTTGTATTTGAATAACATCACAATAGTGGTTGTTCGCAGCTAAAATTATTTGCTCTTTTTCTAATAGATTCAGTTAATCGAAATTTAATGAAAACAATAGATACACCCAACTCTTCTATTACTCAATTTTGAAATAACACAGTTTATTTATTTGTGGAATTTATCCATTTCCATAGAGAATTACCAGCAACAGAATCTCTCCATTTTTATTTCCAAGCTCTGAGAGTTGGCGGAGGTCAGAACTTTTAAGTTCTGAGAGTTAAAACACGGAATTCTTAAGTTATGAGAGTTGAAGTTCTAAACTTTGAAGCTCTGAGATCTCAAGCTTTGAGAGTTGAAGCTCTGAGTTTTTCAGCTCTCAAATTTGAAGTTTTGAGCTCTGAAGCTTTGAGAGTTGAAGCTTAGAACTCCGAAGTTCTAGCTTCTTGAAGCTCTAGGATCTGCAGTTTTGATATTTGAAGCTTTGAGAATTGAAGCTTAAAATTCTAAAGTTCTGAGAGTTGAAGTTCTGAACTTTGAAGCTTTAAGAGTTGAAGCTCTGAAAGCTGAAGCTCTTAGATCTCAAGTTTTGAACTCTGAAGCTTTGAAAGTTGAAGCTTAAAATTTTAAAGTTCTGAGAGTTGAAGCTCTAAGATCTGAAGTTTTGAGAGTTGACGCTTAAAATTCTAAAGTTCTAAGAGTTAAAACTCTAATATCTGAAGGTTTGAACTCTAAAAATTGGAGAGTTGAAGCTTAGAATTCCGAAGATCTGATATCTAAAGTTTTGAACTCTGAAGCTTTGAAAGTTGAAGCTTACAACTCTGAAGGTCTGAGAGTTGATACTCTGAGATCTGAAGTTTTGAACTCTAAAGTTTTGAAAGTTGAAACTTAGAAGTCTGAAGTTCTGAGAGTTGAAGCTCTAAGATCTGAAGTTTTGAACTCTAAAGCTTTAAGAGTTGAAACTTAAAATTCTAAAGTTCTGAGAGTTGAAGCTCTAAAATCTAAAATTTTGAACTCTAAAGCTTTAAGAGCTGAAACTTGGAACTCTGAAGGTCTGAGAGTTGATACTCTGAGATCTGAAGTTTTGAACTCTAAAGTTTTGAAAGTTGAAACTTAGAAGTCTGAAGTTCTGAGAGTTGAAGCTCTAAGATCTGAAGTTTTGAACTCTAAAGCTTTAAGAGTTGAAACTTAAAATTCTAAAGTTCTGAGAGTTGAAGCTCTAAAATCTAAAATTTTGAACTCTAAAGCTTTAAGAGCTGAAACTTGGAACTCTGAAGTTCTGAGAGTTGAAGCTCTAGGATCTGAAGCTTTGCGAGTTGAAGCTTAAAATTCTGAAGCTCTGAGATCTGAAGCATCGAACTCCACACCTTTGACAATTGGAATTCAGAACTCTGAAGTTTTGAGAGTTAAAGCTCTGACATGGCCAATTAGTAATGGCAAAGCTTCAAAGTTCAGAACATTAACTCTTAGAACTTCAGAGTTCTGACCTCCAACTCTGAGAGCTTGGAAATGAAAATGGAGAGATCCTGTTGCTGGTAATTCTCTATGGAAATGGATAAATTCCACAAATAAATAAACCGCGCTTTTTCAAAATTGGGTAATAAAAGAGTTGGGTGTATCTATTGTTTTCATTAAATTTTGATTAATTTAACCTACTAAAAAAAAACAGTGAGTAATTTTAGCTACGAACAGTCGCTATTGTGATGCTATTCGAATATATCGAATGTATTGGTCGTGAGAATTGACAGAAAGCAGATGTGTCATGAATTGCTAAAATAGTTGGGTATTAATAGTTTAAGCTTGGTTGGGAAAGAATTGCAAAACCCAAGCTTGCTCTGAAAAAATTGCAAGCTCTCAGCTTCCTAGACAATAAACAGCAAGATGCTGACAACACCATATCAGCACCACAATATACAGTAGCCCAACTCTCTGTCAGCAATTTTGATCTTGACATTTTAATTTGTATGAAAACACAGGTTCTCCATTAGCAAACGTGACCTGTCACTGCTGAGAAGATTCATGAATGGAACGATAACACGCTGGGTTTTTTATTCTCTTCTGAAGCTAAAAGAATTCTAAAAATCTTCAAACAGTTCCAATTTTCATGCAGCCTACGAATAAGGTACTAATATTAACATCAAGACAATTGAATTGTCAGAAAATCTTCGATGACGTTGGACACCTTTCATCTAACAAGCTCTTGAATTTCCTTATCGCATCGATCTTTGATCTTCCTCCTCTGAAACCGAGTTGGTTTTCTGCTAAAATCGGTTCAGTCCGCGATAGATGCTTAACGAGTCGATTATCATCTAATTTTGGGTGAAAAGACAAGCAAAACCTTGGGTTCTAAGATCGTAAGCTTAGATACCTTTATTTAGCATAGAATAAGATTATAAAGACTGACTTCCGTGTCAGTGATCGAAACCGTCAGGACAGTCTGGACTTTGTCCGGTGTTGTAAGCATGTTTAGTTGTCACATTATTCGTCACATAAACATGTTTAATGATTATTCTTTCAAACAATTTCTCGATCTTGTCGAACAGAACAATCGGCTAGTAAATTCTTCAGTTTTCCGAGTTTGCGAAGTAGAACCAGTCTGCTGGTTTTCCAGCTTCGTGGCAATGTGCTCGTCCTCAAGCATGTCGAGAATAATCTTTGCAGTCTTAAGTTCGGAATACTAAATGGCATCGACCAGACACTGCTACGTATTACATCCTGTCCGGGTGTGGTGTTCTTCTTCGTCATGCTAGTATTGCGTGAGCCATCTCCTCTTCGGTGACGTTGTTTGCCTGTGACCAAATAATCGGGTCCGTGTCTTGAGAATTTATCGAGTTGATCATCGTCACGGACTCTTCTGGCGGGAAGAGCGTCTCATCAAGGACGGCGTCTCCAGTGATTCTGTCAGTGGGGACGTCCATGGACGTAATTTGTTATTGTTGCTCGCGCAATGTTTGCAGAAGCCTGTCCCATGCTCGTGTCTTTGACTTCTTTATGGCGGGTTGTAGCTTTACTTTTGTCCCGTATTTAATTATCATGTAATATTATATTACCATTATACACTGTATATTTTATTTTAAAATTTATTTTAAAATTATTTTATGTATACCAATACAAATATATTTATAACAAATATATATTAATATCTTAAAAGTAAAGGTATGGTCAGGTTAATGAACATATACTTCTTATTAGAATAGAGGTATGTATACAATTATATATTACATCCTATTTTTCATTTCTTCCAACTCCTTTCTTGTTTCATATTTCAGCTACCCGATCCATCTCGATATAAATCACAGAAAACCATTTTTATGTAATAATTTAGTAGATGAAGAAATGTAAAAGAAGTAACACAATATTAAGCTTCATTTCAACTTCCTTCAGGCGTTTATTGCTCTAAAAGCTTAAAAAAGGAGACAAATAAATAATAAATACAATTGGACTTACTTCAAAATTAAATATTTCGTATAAACGCATACCCATGCATTCAAAGCACATCTATGTTACATCACAGGTTAATACATAACATGTTACACAAACAAGACTGTAAAAAGAACATAGTAAACATAGTTGAAAGGGTTAACACTTTCTGAGATATAAACGTTTTTGTCTTTAGCGTTATAATCAACTTATTTACTTCCATCGTATGCAATGTTTACTTCAGTGTTCATAAACTGCATTCTGAATACCCCATTTAAGTGCCAACAGTAGATTTCATTCAGAGTCAACCTAATTTTATTATACGTAATTTGAGAGTGAGCATTTAAACACGTTGTTTGGTCAAAGATGGATTGTATATAATGGAGCGTTTTTACTCAGTACACTGTGTTCTATATGTAACATATATCTTAGATAAGATATTTGTGATTTTTGCTAACACATGATTCATTTGCAGCTGTATTTTTTAATCTCCGAGTTGTCATGTTTTGAATATTATTAGTTAAGGAGAAGGATTACAAAATTGGCTGTTAATTTCTACATAACAAATGTGACCACTGAAAATCTGAGCCGGCACGATTGTCTGTAGTCGTCATTTACCAAGATCGAGGAGTTATGCACTGGTGCTGTGTACTATCAATTCATGGATATGCTTTTCCCTGTAATCGTGCCATTGAAGAGAGTTAAGTTCAAGACTAATCTTGAACACGAGTGTATACAAAATTTTAAAGTTTTACATTAGTAATTAATTTTCTAATTATATAAACTGAGAAATGGGAAAACTCAAAGATTATATATTACTTATATTATATATTACTCGAGAAATGAGGGATGTAAAGTGGAAAACACCACTTGCTTTAGCAATTTTAATCACATAAAAGTGTACCGTTACACAAGCTGAAATTAGTCTATAACACACAATCTTTTTGTATGTGTCATATATATTGTATGTATCGTATATTATCCATTTCATATACAAACTGCGACGTCGGATCAATTAAGCGAACACATTGACGGATAAAACAAACTTTAATACAAATCATTCTCTCGCTACAAGTTACACGCTTACGTACAACTTTTCGCGTACTCGTGAGCACAAAGTAGTTTGCCGGTTCAAATGGAGGAATTCGAAACTACGAGATCTCAGGCTCTTGGGCGCCAGCTACACAAAGTGTACGTCTATAATGTACGTCTCATATAAAGCGATTTTCTGTTACGTGGAACGTTTCCCCCGCGTTGTACAGGAGTCTACTATATATTAAAGCAAGACTGATATGTTTCATATTTACTGTGATACATAGATGTAACATATGTTAGATTCTCTATTTTGTGTGTGTGTATGTGTGTGTGTGTGCGTTGCCTGTTCTAAAGATCTTTCAGATTTTCAAAATCTATTAGATCCTAAGATTTTAAAGATCAAGGATGGGTGCTTTGGGTGCTGGGTTCTTTGAATGTGGTGTAAGTCCATTTTTGATAAAAGTTTGTTAATGTAGCAATGAATGCAATCTGGTATGATCTTTTTATCTATAAACAATTTTCCAATTTATCATGACTATTTTCAAAAACTTTCTCATAATGATAAAAGTTAAAAATAGCACATATTAATATAAAGTTGTACTTGAAGCAATTTAGATGGCATTACCTGAGGAAATATTGATATAAGGCATTTCTATTTCATTTTTTTGACATATTTAGTAAGAATTTCATAAAGAAAAGATTGGTTCGATTCAACTGAAATCCCATATTTAATATTTCATAAATGTATGATTTTCATAATTTGTTGATTTTGTAAATGATGTAAGTCTATTCGAGAGCATCAAAAGTGTAAATTTCTTTTAACTAATACTTTAAAAACGATTACATTGTAAACTTAAATCATTTTAATATTTAAAAAACATACTAATATATTTCGAACCATTCAAATACAAACCCTTAAATATCTCCATATAATATAAAACGGACTTATATCACTTAAAAAAAAGGAGCAAATAGTGTATAATTACTGGAAAATACAAAAGTCAAACTCAAACTCAAATTTTTATTGACAAATTTATTTCTATTCCACGAGCGAAGAGGATGCATCCATGTTTGCGTCATAAAGAACAGCTGTGCGTACCACTAAACAAAATACACGTACCACTTACATCCAATACTTATATTTGTACTGACACTCACACCACATATAGCACATATTACATAAACATTAAAAAAAGGAGTATTATAGAGTTTTCAAAGAAAAATTGTATAATAGAATGTAAACAGGAAGTAATGAATGAGTGCACAAAAAAAGTAGTGAATACGTATGCAAGGAGAAAAACAGAACGACAGAAACGAAAATACTGGAAAAGCAAGTTTTACGTTCGACGAGTTATTTCCAAACGACTTCGACTGATAGCAAATAATGTAAAACCAGTAGAACTTAATAAGCATAAAAGTCATATTGAATCGTGACGGTATTATAGCGATAGTTTTGCCATACAACAGTACCAAAATACAGCACCAAAATCCCTAGGGTAAATCCTTGCAATGTAAATAATTAATCCTGTGAAGTAGGTTACGTTCTAGGTTAAGTGTGGTTTAAGGTGGTGTTAATAAAACCGGCAGGAACAAAAGATTCTCTTACATTTGCCGCGAAAAATTTTTGTCGGTATTAGAACGAAAATTTGTGAGAACATTCTTTTCAAGGTACTTCTTCCCCTTGTATTCTTCTATATCGAAGTATCTGTTCCAGAGCTATCTAGAGCTGAGAGCTATCTAGTACAAAGCCTGTTACGTTTATAATTATTACATCGAAGCATGGGAATTGGAAACTGCCGTAGTCGTTTCGAGACGCTTAACGTAAGTTGATTGCTGTATTACTGCTGCTGAGGGCACACACGAAGACATGTCGTTTGTTTTAAGGTTAGTGAAACAGTTTATGTAGAATTTTAGTGTTATATGTTGCACGAAAAGTGATTTAAAAGATAGATATGTGAAAGTAAACGTTTCTGTACATACATATGTACCTACAGACACTATACATTGCCTGTATTTATTGCTGTATGTAAGAATAATTTAAATACCAAGTTACTTATTTGATAAAAAAGTAGTAGTTTGAAATTCAGGACAAATTTTTCTAACAATAACATTTAGGGGCAGAATACATTTTAGACAAAAAGTTGTCTCAATAACCCACTAATGCAGACAGAGAAGCTGACAAATGAAAATTGTGTAACTAAACACAAAATACATATGTAACATACATGTATAAAACACTAAAGTACTTCAACTAATACAAAATGAAGTAACATACCACTTCGTTTGTATATGTAGACTAAGCGATAACGGGAAGGATTCACAAAAAATTTATATACACCCTTATATTGGGACGACTGGCACTAATAGGATAATATATAGTCTTTTTTTGAAAAGTGAATATTTTGTACATAAATTTTATAAAAAATTATGATTTTAAAATTTTATTGCAAATTTCCTTCTTTTAACCGAATGGTAATGCATTTAAATACCTTGTAGTATCCTGTGAAATCTGATAGAAATGTCTTAGCAAGAAGGGTAGTAGCATAGGTATACCTAAAATGTCATATAAAAGCAACTAATAAATATTTTTGTCTGAAACTTTGAATGTGTAGTACTTCACATTCATTGAATGTGGGAGAGCTTGTACGAAATGAAAACCACGTGTATCTCACGAAAACTACTTTTTATTCGTCCTGTATTGCGTCTGCACACCTCTGAGGTTCCAAAAGGAATAGGACGCTGCTTTTCATATTTTTTCTTACATGCTTCTTAGCCTAAGTGCCACCAACTATCTTATTCTAGAGTTATTAGCTAAGGACTAGATTTTTCCTTATTCTAATACTATACTATCTTAAAACTACCTTTAAGCTATTCTACTCTAGTTTACTTATTCTAACTTAGTCTAGATGTCACCCTATGTGACTTCTGTCTGCTGGTTGCCACATCAGTCCCTTCCGAGTGAGCTTATTTACAAGCTCGCGAATCGAACTGTCTTTTTATTACTGTACGTTTTCGGCGTTCCTTGAGTTTCTTGGTTTTGCTCGTGCTCCTGGAACGCTGGTTTTAACCGTTCTGTGGAAATGTTTATTATTTTTCCATTGTGATTGATTTTGTAGACCTTGTCCGATGTTCGCTCTATTATCTCGAAGGGTCCTTCGTACGGCGGCTCCAATGGCTTCTTGGTGGAGTCGATCCGGACAAATACATGTGTACATGTGTGTAATGTCTTGTGTACGAATGTTCTGTGTTTACTGTAGTGTGCTATTGGCTGTGGCTTAATATGTCTAATGTGTTCTCGAAATATATTCAGGAAATGGTGTGTGTCTGTGGAGTCTTCGGTGTTTGTGAAGAAAGGCTGTACCGTACACCATCTCTGCAGCTGAAGCCTTGATGTCTTCTTTATAGCTGGTTCGGAGTCCCAGCAATACTGTGGGTAGAATCTCGACCCAGTTTTTGTTCTGATGGCACATTATCGAAGTTTTGAGTGTGCGATGCCATCTTTCAATGATGCCATTTGATTGTGGGTGATAACCAGTGGTTCGGGTTTTTTCTGCTCCTACTATTGTGGTCAACGTCTTAAATAGTTGTGACTCAAACTGTGGTCCTTGATCTGTGGTCACAGTTGCTGGAGCTCCGAACCTAGCTATCCACCCTGAATATAACGCGTTTGCGACTTTTTCTGCAGAGATGTCTGTGAGCGGCACTGCTTCTGGCCACCTGGAAAACCTATCTATTATCGTTAGGCAGTACCTGTAATTGTTTACTGTTGGTAATGGTCCGATGATGTCTACATGTATGTGTTCGAACCGACCCTGTGGTACTACTATTTTCTCCGGGGCTGGCTTGTTGTGACGATTTATCTTGCCACGCTGACAAGCAAGGCAAGTGCGAGCCCACTCGGTGACATCTCTATTCATAAAGACGGCCAGACAAAGCTTTTGCTTATCAACTTCCTAGTTACTCTTCCGCTAGGATGTGATAGGCCGTGTACTTTATTGAAGATCTGTCTTCTTATTATTTGTGGCACATATGGCCTGAATTTACCTTTTGACATGTCTCCAAATAGATATTTATCCGAACTGTCCAAAAATTTCTTTTTGACGTTCCACCTTTTGGAGTTTTCTGCCAGTATTTTCTCCAGCTCTTCATCGTTTTTCTGCGCTGTCACTAACTCGTCTGTCGAGATAATGACAGGCATTTCGATGGGCTCTATTCTCGAAAATGCGTCTGCTATTGTATTGTCTTTTCCTTCCATATATCTAATTTTTGTAGTGAATTGGCTAATGTAATCTTGGATAAGCAATTCCCTGCTTTCTACAAAATGTCTAAAGAATTTGAAACTTTTGTAGATGGCCAAAAGCTCTCTATCGTACACATTGTACCTTGTCTGGGCCTTTTCTAATTTCCTAGAGAAGAAACCGAGTGGTACCCACTTACCTTGGTGCAGTTGTTCCAAAACGGCTCCAATTGCTACATCAGAGGCGTCTGTACGAAGAGCTAGCGGCGCATTCTCTCTTGGATGACAGAGGAGCGCAGCTGCTGCAATTTGCTTCTTTGCTTCGTCAAAAGCGTGGTTTGACTCCTCGTCCCAACTTACCAGTCTCCTGTTCTTTTTCTTAGCCTCTTTTGTCAGATTGTTCAATTGGGGCAAGCCAATGCGCTGCCCTTGGGAGGAATCTTCTATAGAAAATAAATCCAAGATATTAAAAAACACTTGCAAAGGCCATCTCCGAGATTTATTTAGATTTTACCGAATAATTTCTGGCCATTTGGTCGGTCACATCTACGCCAAGCTTGGTGCTATTATATAATTGAATTGTCCCCGGTGTTCGGGTGTCATTTTTTTCAATTTGTACGGAGTTGTGCATTGAACTGAGAATTAGAACTTTCTTTCTTGGTTTGGCTTTGTAAACTGTCAACATACAATTATTTGAGCGATAGATTTTGGTTGAAAAAAGTGCCATGCCGTCATTTTTCAGAGTTTAGCTTCTTCTGACTTGACCATTCGCTCTATCAGAGCCTGCTTGATGTCCTCGTACGTTGATTTTTCCAGGGGGTGCTTCTATCACGTCTAATATGATCTTCATTGTAGCTTGATCCAGGTTTCTCGCTACCGCTGAACTCTTTACAGCGTCCGCTTTTATATTGTATGCGGCAAATGCCCGCTCTAACATGGTAAACCATAGTCGCGGTTCTTCTTTCCAAAATGTGGGTAACTTTGCATTTCTAAATTCACTAGCCTGAATCGTTTGCGTTGTTTCTGCTACTTTCTTGGCCATATTTCTTCATTTCTTGTCTTTGCAACACGGGTTTCGGCACCAATGTGGCGGTTCGTTGAATGTGGGAGAGCTTGTACGAAATGAAAACCACGTGTATCTCACGAGAACTACTTTTTATTCGTCCTGTATTGCGTCTGCACACCTCTGAGGCTCCAAAAGGAATAGGACGCTGCTTTTCGTATTTTTTCTTACATGCTTCTTAGCCTAAGTGCTACCAACTATCTTATTCTAGAGTTATTAGCTAAGGACTAGATTTTTCCTTATTCTAATACTGTACTATCTTAAAACTACCCTTAAGCTATTTTACTCTATTTTACTTATTCTAACTTAGTCTAGATGTCAAATTAATATCATTAATTTTATCATTAATTTGAAAATTATGTTTGAATCAATTGTTTCGTGTAGCTTTTATTAAGTGTAGCGTGTCAAACGTATAAGCTACATTCTGTTCATTAACCGAAAACGTGGAATTTTTAATGGATATTCCTAAATCACGGGACAACTGTACAAGATTAGAGACGCCATGCACTGTAATTAGTACACGCACCATAGAATGAACTAAGAAGCGCCATCGCGTTGCATACAACACTAGAACTCAATTACTTTGACACGTAGACACTTAGAAGCGCCATCCTGTCGCATCAATCTGTAGGAAATACATATTTTGTAGTGTAGAAGCTGATAAGCATTATTTCAGTGTATAGAAATTTACAATGTATTTACTTTGAAACATTGAACTGAGAAGTGCCAATGCGTTGTATACGACTATAGAACACATTTAATTTGACATGTAGACACTTAGAAGCGCCATTCTGCACCATAAGCAGATGTCTGATTACCTTCATAATTTTTGGATCCAATTACTTCATAGTGTGATACATTATAGAATAAATGAGTCTGGCGTATGCGCCGCACGCTTTACATTTTTATTATTTTGTTTCTGACGTATGCCTTACAATAATTAAAATAGTGCAAAAATCATAATTATCAAGGAAACGTTGTGTAGTTCAACATGCATAACACAACAAACCAATAAATTTATTTTTCTAGGAATTAGTTTAACAAATAACTGGCTGAACATTATTATGCCAAGCGAGTGGCATCCTCACATATAATTTTTTTTATCATGCCTGTATCAATTTAAAATATAACATTTTAGTTAAATTCAAGTTTGTATGCAGTTACAAAGGGATGTTACGATGAACTTTGTTAAAACATGGCAAACATGAGTGTGGTTTATCCACACAACTATCGCAGAATGTTACAACTTTTACAGTGCAGTTTCTTGCCGACTGGGAACCCAAATTTTTAACATTTCTTTCGTAACAAATTTTGCAGCGCCTTCTTATCGAGTTAAAGTGGCCTTCCTTTTTTTTAATTTCGTGTCGATTTCTTTTTGGTCCAATTCGTGGAGAGTCATTATTATTATTAGACGACATCAGATTCATTGTTAATTTTTTTTGGAATTCGATGCTTGTTATTTTTCGGTTGGTAAGACGGTTATATGTAATCCATGAATTCACTACCGCTGTGTTCAGGCAAAGTTCAAATACAATTTTGTTATACCATTTTACTGATTTTCGTATCTACAGAAGACTTCCCTTCATTATAATTCACAATAACCTTCGGTTTTCTAACAATATTCCCCCTTTTCTGCACAGCCACAGTTTCATTAGAGTGTTTCGTTGATAATAGAAGAACATCACGCTTGTCCTTCCATTTCAGTATTGTCAAAACATCATTGCTTTCCTTAGCGATATATTCATATCCTTTTAATTTTTTTGAAAGTAGGTCTTTCGGAATTCCACGGCGATTTGATCGTATTGTTCCAATCAGATGAGTGTTTTGAGCAACTAGCTTTTTGGCTAATTCGATACTTGTGTACCAATTATCTTTACCAAATATACTTTTGCACAGTGACAGAACAACATTGGTAGGCGTTGTTTTCTCTACATCCGTTCTTTTCCCACAATAAATTTTAAAGGCCAGCGTATCTTGGTGCTGAACATAATTTGTAAATTTTAATACCGTACTTATGTCTTTTTTGCTTTATATCTTGTTTGAAGACAATGCGACCTCGAAAAGGAATCAGAGATTCGTCTACACAAACAATTTCGCCTGGTTCAAAATACTTTTCAAAATTTACATTCAACATATCAATGACGGTTTTAATTTTATACAAGCGGTCGTTTACATTTTCCTTGTCATTGTCGTTAAAATGCAACGTTCGTAGCAAAACCTCAAACCGATTTCTTGACATTATTGAACGTGGAAGAGTCTGCGAATATGCTGGATCTTTAGACCAATATAAACTTATTTCTGGAAGCTTTACAATTCCCATCCACATAATAAGTCCAAAAAAACGTTTTATCTCGTTTTTGTCTGTTGCTATCCATTCATCTAATCGAGATGATGTTTGTCTAGATAGACATTGTTGCGCAAACCGATTCGTTTCTGTAACGACAAGATCGAAGAATTATTCGTCACTCATAAACAAAAAATAGAAATCTGTGGAGGGTTCGATATTAGACTGATAGGATGGTTCGTAGGATGTTCACTTTCCTTTTATTTCTGGAGCGACTGCACTCGGCTAGTTCTCGAGATCAACTGACTTTCTCAGTTCTCTCGTGTGCAGCCGCGTCTGTACAAATTCTTTACGTTGCATGATTGGCTAAGTCGGTGCTTCGACCTTAGCCAATCACGTATTTGTTTATTTCTAGCCGTAGGCCTAGACCCTTTTTGCAAACCCTCGATTTATGGCGTCCACGTTTGTTACTGAGGTCGTCGACTAAGATTTACAACTAACATGCGGAGAAAGTTCGTTAAGGACCACTTCTCAAAAGTAACTTATTTGTGCGCATACCATAAATCGTGCTAGCTGCTTGTAGCGAAAAAGGTCTTCTATTATACCTCGATGCTAGCCGCCACACACCCCCAACGCTATGGCCCATCCGAATCCGTTTAGGCAAGGTCCCAGAGAGATTGCAAGGAAATGTACGTGGCCCTTTTTGACCGCTCATGTCACACTATTGCTCGATATTTCTTACAAATATCTCAACAGAACTTTATTGTTTACAATAAAGAAGATATGTAACAATAAGGGGTAGGTTTTTCTTGATGCCTGGTGCTTCTCGTATAACTGATCTCTGTGTCTCTTCTTCTTGGGCGAAGTTTTGGAAAAACAAGCTATTGCCTGATTCAGGATTTCTTCAACTTTAATGTGATAATATTTGCAAAAATTTGTTGTGGGGCCGCATATGCATTGCAAGCAGTTTTAGGTCATTGACTTCAATTTTTGATTTCAAGACATATGCGAATGTGAAAGTTTTCAATAAATAACACTTTTAAAAAATAGAATACGATAACAAAAATAACAGGACCTGGTGCAGGTCCCGCGACCCACAGTTTAAGAAACTTTGATCTAATCCATGGAAAATCCTTGAGTGTTGGAGAATTCCAACAGGTTCTCAAGTGCTACGTTAGGTGGTATATTGCCCTAATTAATTGAGTTTTGAGCTACATTGAGGTTCAACCGACTCTTGTTCTCCTAATTTATATAAACATAAACAGGAATGATATGAATTGAATCTTGGAAATTATATTTGAATGTTTCTCGATGTAGTAGTACATTTTCGGTTTGAACTGGATGTTCTTCTAAAAACTGAAATTGATTTTAAGATATACAGGATGTGCCATGATATGTGTATCATTTGGATCCAATCATTCAAGTAATGCTTCGCACTCGACTCCCTTTCGGACGTTAACAATAGAAACTATTGCTAAAATAGCAATATTTTAATAACGGCTTCTATTTTATAATTTTCTGTTATTGGGAGACGTTGGAAATAGAAACTGCGGCTCAAGTAGCATGTTTTAGTGATAGAAAGTCAGAAAATAGAAGCTGTTGCTAAACTATTGATATTAGAGAGCATTTCTATTTCAGCATTAGTTTTAGCTTTCTATTTTTCTATTACTGGGTGACGTTGGCAACAGAAACTATTGCTAAAATTGCAATATTTTGATAGAAAATTAGAAAATGGAGTGTATTGCTAAAATTAGAAAATTGAAAGTAGAATTAGAAGACTGGAACTATTGCAATATTTTCTAAAATAACAATATTTTAACAATAGTTTCTATTTATTCTAAAATAGTAATATTTTAGGAATAGCTTCCATTTTTTAATTTTCTCTTACTGGGTGATATTAACAATAGAAACTATTGCTAAACTAACAATGTTTTAATACAAAAAAATTAGAAAATAAAAGCTATTGCTAAAATTAGGCAATAGAAATTAAAAATTGGAAATATAAACTATTACTGAACTACTGTTAAAATAGTAATATTTTAATAATACAAAATTAGAAAATAGAAACTATTGCTAAATTATTCCTATTACATATAAAATAGCAATATTTTAATTATTATAAGACCTATAGAGACTCAAATAATCCCATGGTGCCACATGAATTGAAAAATATACTTATTATTTCATTTCGAGCTCTAAAAATGTCCCACCATACATCAAAAACTGGGACATTTTTAATCCCACTGTGCTCTAAAGAATTAATTCTGACAAGTGCTCTAAAGAATTGGGTTTATCTCATGTTTCTTCATTTGAACAAATTCTTATATTTTTTAACTGATTTGCCTTATTGAAAAAAGTGGAAAACGAACTCTGATCGCCAGAATTTAATATCACAATAATACGTCTACGTTTTGTGGATTTAATTACGTCTTTATTACCATTACAGTCGAAACTCTCCATTTTTATCGAAACTTTTTGCCTTTACCTAGAGAAATACCTCAAAAGATTCCGAGCAAATATGAACTTACGATGCAAACTACTTACCAAAATTGCAGGAACGAAAATTGGTATTTTACATGTTACATATTGGTTCCTAAGTATCGCGATTGTCTAACACCAGGGTTTCTTAAAATTTTTGGTATGAGGAGACCATAATATTTAGGAAGATTTGTTCTGGGACCCCATAAACATTGCTGGCAAATATTTTTTGCAATTTTGGTCGTAAGATAATGTGAAAATTTTCAATAACAGTCATTTTTAGCCACCCCAATTGAGCTCGCGACCCACAGTTTAAGAAACTCTGATCTAACGATTATAAAATGAACGCTTAATCGGAAAAATAATTGTTTGCAAATAACGAAAATTGTTTTACATAAAAATAACCTAAAAAAATGGTTAATTTTCGACTGCTGTTATTAAATGATGACTATTAATATAAAAAAGGCGTCGATACGATTCTAATTCTCGGATATGTAATGCAGTAATAAAATTGTACTCTGAAGCATGCACTCTCAGTAAGAACAATTAAAGGAATTGTATCAAGGGCACGTGAAACTGGAACTTCGTGTAGGAAGAAGTGCTTCCTCTTCTATGGATTATTGAAGCTGTGTAATAATAACCAGTCCCCAAATAGCAGAAGATAGCAGAAGAATTTTATTAGCAGCAGGATTTCACTGAAAAATACAGAATCTTGCAATCACATTTTCATTGCTATCGTACAAATTATTGCATAGTCTGTGGAAGTAAAGAAGTAAAGAAGAAGAAAGTGATGAAAGAAGAAGAAGAAGAAAATCAAGTGTGAAGTACAGAAGTAAAGTAAAGAAGAAAAGAAGAAAGACGACAGGAATACGATATTGTAATTGGACGAAGGAGAAGATTATTGAAGATCTGCGATTTTTAAACAAATCTTTGTTCTCTAAGGAAGAACTACCGATCTCAGAATAATCCACATCGCATGAGAATAGTGGGTGGTTGAAGTCTTGATACTCGGTGCGGAATTTTCAACAAAGTTATTGAAGATCTGCTGTTTTTGTTCTCCAACGAAGAGCTACTGAATAATCCTCAATGGAATACAGAATAATGCTCATTGGATGAGAATAGTGGATGAATAAAATAGTTTGAAGTCTTAATACCTACTGTTTGGAATTTTTAACGATCAAATTTTTGGTGCATATTTCTTCGAGATTATATTCAAGGTTTTTCTGTGGAATGAGCTACCATATATTGAAAAGCCATTTTTATAATAAATGGTTACAACTTTAAGGTGCTTTGAGGCGTACGGGAGGAAGAACAACGCTCGACTTCTCGCTCTCAATTTTAATATATAAATCAACAATAACAATAGTGATAATAGGACAAAATATTTTTTATCACGGGAGTGGTGCTGTGGCTACAATTCTTTCGCGTCACTACGCGATTATACTGAAAGCTCTATGCGAACACAGAGCTCTCGGCAAACTCCAAACTCTGAACGAATTCACGATTCTAAACGAATTAAATGAATGTTCTAACCGAACTGCTCTGAATGAACTGTCGCGAGGGCGATAATGTCGCCCCTGAAAAATGCGTACAGCAAAGGAATGAAAAATCAAGAACGAAAATGATAGATGCGCGGACGGGTAAAGCGAACGCTTCCACAAAAACGCAAGGAACGAAAATTGGTCATAATTGAACCAAAGTTAAGGATCTACCGTACACGACTGTGCAATGCTCAGTCGCAACGAATTCTTGAGGAAAACAATTGCTTGGCCTGAATGATCGACACAAACTAGACGGATGTCAGGATTAGGATAGCGCGTGGAACTGGTCGCCAAGTGCTATAATTCGCGATGACCAGATCTGCGCTGAGTCTTGGGAACGCATTGTGATTTAGACCGAAAATTAACCAGTCTAAAAGTCGCGAAATCGTAGCCGGCACACCTTCATCCTATTATGGTTATATTCATTATTTTATTAACAGTAAGAGAATGTTTAAACAATTTAACAATAAGAAGTTGTTTAAACAATATTTCCAGTTCGATCGATTGGACGTGGACCAATGATACTCTCTGAAATACAGAATTGCTATAATATTACATTATACATATGAATGCAATAAAGTTTTGAAAATTCCCGCCATTATTTCGTGGGTAGCTTGTACTTCGACTGGCTTCGTTTGGCTTCGACTAGCTTCGCCCGACTTCGATTGAAGGAGGACAGAGATACGATGCGCTGGAGGTGAAAGGGTGAAAGAAGAGGAGCGCATGCGTAGTAACCTGGCTATCGACTATAAGACTGTTGAAGGTGAGAACAAGAAAGAAGAGGAGTGTATGCATAGTCACCTTTCTATCGAGTAAAAGGATTGCTCGAGGTGAGAGAGCAGGACAGAGATAAGGACTACTCGAGAGGGGAGCAAGAAAGAAGAGAAGCCCATGCGTAGTATTCTCCCTATCGAGTAGAAACATTGTTGAGAGTGAGAGATAGAGAGAGAAAGAAGGAACGCACCTTCTTAATTATCGTAACTCTCTTAGTAACCTTCTTATCGAGTTCGAGATGCGACATAACCTTTTATTTAAAGTATCATGAATAAATATATTAATAAAAGCAGTTGATGCACAGGTCATTAGATATAAGAACAGAAACAATTGCATTTGCGTTCAACCGTTCGTTTCGCAATAATCTAGAGCGATACTTCGGAACTGAAAATGAATATTTTGAAATTACACGATTGATGAACAAATCGATCGTTATCGGTTTTAAAGCTTTTTTCGTTCTTGCGATTTTTTATCATTTGAAGTACGTGTATTAAACTTGCTAATACGAAGATGGAAATATTGCATTTAAGAAACACGAGTATAACCTTAAAATATTGAACGTAAAGATTTTTCTTTCACAGTGGCATTCTCATGAAGAATTATAATAATATCGTGGGATACTCTGTATATCAAAGTGTAGTACTAAATCATTATCATCATGCGATGATATATTTAATATCAGTTGAGCATGCTACCGATTAAGGATATATCTACCATTGGTAACTGTTTACTTTAACAACTTCTCATAATTTCTGCTATTTTAACTACTTTTTGTGTGAAGAACTTTATTTTATTATTATAAAGAGAAATTAGTCGGAGGAACCCATTTGTAGGACTCTAGTTTGGATTGGGGAATGGAGAACAACACTTATCGGGAGGCTTCAGAGGTTTATTTAGATGCAAGTAATGACTACAGAATATCTGAGCTATAGCGTAAACTAGCTAGTATATGATCGAGGGTGAGTGAGTCAAGGTACAAAGATCAGCGAACAAGTAAAGGACAGAGGACAGGATTAGTAAGCGGATACAAGATGATAGAAGAATTGGAATTTAGGAACTATGATTAATCCTTTGCACTCCGAATACTAGCTACTCAGCGCCACTTTGTCTATTTTTTAGAATTTTCTAAAGTACGATAACGTTTGACGCAAACCCCAATAAGCACTGCAGGCTCATATTGTACACGTTGGACAACATTAATTGAGCTCTTTGTGCTAATGGTGCCTTTTCTGCTTGATGAAATGTCTTCAGTGAATTGTTAGTTATAACTGTTAGTTGTAAGTGATCGCGAAGCGTTACCTTGAAAACTGGTTTTCACTGGTTGTCTCGGTATAGGTACTCGGTTGGAAGGGCGTTGCCATTCTCTTCTTTCTTCTCGAAGGTAGTGTGATGTAATAAATCACGAAAAGTTATAAAAAAAACTTTTATTACCACTGAGCATCTCACTCAGCAGTTACCACAATGATTACAATGTTTTATAAGTACAATAAGACAGAATAATAATGATCTCGCGACTAATATTATAAAGGTGGTTATTCGATGCTCCAATTTACTCGATTTATTCTCGACTGCTCGTGGAGCCAAATGAGCGTGCTTTTATACTAAGTTGTTATCTCTAAATACGACGTAGATATGGCCTGCATCTTGGAAGTCCGGATGTTGGGTGTCGTGTTCAAAAGTGGACTTTGAACTGTTGTTTACTGATGATTCCTGGTAAGGGTGCCTGTCACATTCCCCCGGTGTTAGAGTGAATTTGGTCTCCAAATTTGAAGTGGGCTGATCGGTTGATGCCTATGATCGTCTGAGTGATCGTCTTAATATGCTCTTTGGAATACGGGCTGTCCGTGGTCGGATGATTGGCTCTATCTCTTCAAATGTTACTGTACTTGGTTCTGGTAGAGCTGGTAGCGGTTCGCTTATGTATAAATTTTGTCTGTTTAAATGATCTAATGGCATATTGTTCTGATTGTCGAAAGTTACATTTTTGGTTTTACAACATAACAAATGAAAACATAGTTTGCTTTTTGAATTACATAATCTATACAGTCCGTAGAGACTAACGAGTCCTAAGGAGATATAGCTTAATATGGAAAATACTGTCCAACTGATTTCAGTTGCACTCTTGATTCTACGTTGAGTTTGTACTTGATCTAATTGTTGGTCTAGTTGATCGAGTTCTAATTTATAGCTTTTAATATTACTGCTTGGATTTGAAATAGGTTTCATCGTTTCTAAAAGTTCATTAAGGCTTCTATTTGTTGGTATTACTATTTCTTTAGGTGGTATGCTATAAGTTATGTCTCCTTTGATCTGTCTTAATCGAATGTGCTCGTTATTAAAGATTAAATCGCATCGTTCTGTCGCATAAATTAAACTGTTTTTTGCTTATTTCTAATTCGGAATGTTTCGAATCGCATCAAATGTTAACAGTGGTTGGTGTAGATGGTATTACGATGTATTGATTCGGATCGTCTAATGGAATGAATAGAATTCTTTGAACATAGTGTGCTACTACTTCGCAATAAGAAATGTGTGTATCGAAATTAATGATTTGTCCCATACAGTCTTTAGCGTCTTTCTTGCTTTTGATTGGTTGTGTTTGTCTACAAATTGTGATTGTCATGTGAGTGTAACATTGTTTCGAAATGTACTGATCGTCTATATTCAAATAGCTGTGTTCATTTTCAAGGAATATCGGTCTATTGATATGAGGGGCTACGAATATTTTATTTTTACGTCGATCGTATTGATATTTTGAAAAAGATTTTAGTGTTGATAATTGCGACTGAAAGTTTACTCACGTCTAAGATGAATTGAAAGTGTGCATTGTCGGCCGTTAGTATTGTATAGATGTTCTGTGAGGTTAACAACTTGTGATAATTTTCTAGAAATATTTCTTTGTCGATTAAACTTGTGCTAATGATACCCTGTTTTGCTAAAATGATTTGATTTAGTAATTCGTCGATTTCAAAATGTAATTCTGTACTCGCTTCCGTAAGTTGTAATGTGAGTTTAGTAAATCCTTGATTCTGATGAATCGTGTTTTCTAGGTTTCGCGTTTTGGTGTTTAATATCTCTAAATTCTGTGTGCTGTCTGTACTTACAATACGTTTGATTAACATGGTTTGATTAGATATAATTTGTTTCATACGGTTATTTTGTTCAAAAAGATTATCTATATTTTTATTAATTAAAGTTAAATCGTCTTCGTCCAGAGTACCAAATATCGTTTTAGATATTGATCCTACAAAGTTAAGTAAACCTCGTCTTTTCCTCTGGTGGGTTAAATCTCGTAGATGTGCAATTAATTTATTTAATCGTTTAACTGAACCTGTTAAACTCCGTACTTCTATGTCTAACTCGCATTTGCGTTGCAAGCATTGACTTTGTAACTCTGCGCTTAGTCGCACTAAATTCGCGTATTGAGTATAAATATCATTCATTTCGATTCCCAATATAACATTAACTTTATCATCGTAAAGGTACGCTGTTCCTATATTCTCGTAGTATAGTGAACTATTACCTAACGGTTTTACAATTACTTCGCCTGTTCCATCGCTTGCTATGGTCCAGATGATGAAGATTGTCCTAAAAAGTAAGGCTTTAGTCTGTTGCCGTGTATCTTTTTCCAAGTATTATTAATGAAAAATTCGTAATAAGGAGTTTTGACTCGTTCAATGGTGTAGGGTCCTAACCATTCAGTGTCTAACTTGTTTCCTTTATGATCATTATGAACTAAAACACTGTCTCCTACATTAAATATGGTTTGGGGTTTAAAGATTTTACGTTCCAAGTCTCTTTGTCTTCGCTTTTTGCTTTTCATTAAACATTGTCGTGCTGTCTATACTTGTGAATCTATCGTCTCCTATACCTAATTTGTTATGGTCTCTAATTATAAAGCTTAGCTTGTTTAGCCATTCTTGTTCATCGTACTCTCCTAATCGTTCTTTAGTGAGTTGAAAATAATTCGATTTGTTAATTGTTCGTTTCATGAGTTTAGGTAGGTCGTCTGATTGTTCCCATTGTTTAAACTGTTCGTAAAGTGTTGGTTCGTTTTCTACGTGATTTACGGCGAGAGGTTGTCGTGAAAGGAAGTCTGCTGCTTTGTTGTCTTTACCTTTTACATAGTCAATTTCGTATTCGTATTCTTCGAGTCTAAGTCTCCATCTAATTAGTCTGCTAGAAGGGTCTTTGCAATTATGAAGCCATTTGAGTGCTTGATGATCCGTTTGAATTAAGAATTTCCTGCCTGGTAGATATTGTCTTAGTCGTTTCGTTGCCCATACGATAGCTAAAAGTTCTTTTTCTGTCGTCGTATAATTCTTTTCAGGTGCGTTAAGTGTTCGTGAAATGTAACAACATGGGTGGTTGTCTTGGGAAAGTACTGCTCCTAGTCCTTCGTTACTGGCGTCAGTGGTTAATGTAAATGTTTTAGTAAAGTCGGGATATTTTAATACGGGTGTTGAACAAAGTTTTTCTTTCAGAGTTTCAAAGCTTTTCTGAGTTTTGTCTGACCAATGAAAGGGTACGTCTTTCTTGGTCAATTCTGTTAGTGGTTTGGCAATGTTAGAAAAGTTACGTATAAATTTTCGATAGTATCCTGCTAGTCCTAGAAATGATTTAATGTCTGTCGCGTTTTTGGGTGTTTTAAAGTCTTTAACTGCTTGAATTTTCTTGGGGTTTGGTTTTACTCCGTCTGGTGTTGCAATATGTCCAAGGTATTCTAGTTCTGGTTTAAGGAATTCGCATTTATCTGGTTGTATCTTTAATCCAACTTCTTTTAGTCTTTGTAATGTCATTGCTAAATGTTTGTTATGTTTTTCTAAACTGTCTCCAAATATTATAATGTCGTCTAAGTAAACTAGTACGTTAGGGAGTCCGCGTAAGGCGTTGTCCATCATTCTTTGAAAGGTCGCTGGGGCGTTTTTAAGTCCAAAAGGCATTCTGTTAAAATGATAATGTCCCTGTTGTGTGCTAAAGCCTGTGTATTTCTTTGATTCTTTTGCCATGGGAATTTGATGAAATCCTGAAGATAAATCTAATGCTGAGAAAAATTTGGCTTTGCCTAGTTGAGAAAGTATGTCATCTATGTCGGGTAACGGGTAAGCGTCTTGGTCTGTTGATTCATTTAGTTTACGAAAGTCAATTACAATTCTCCATTTTTGTTTGCCTGAAGCGTCTAATTTCTTTGGTACTACCCATACTGGTGCATTATATGGTGAATCTGAATTTTCTATAATGTTTTTGTCTAACATTTCTTGTACTTGCGTCGCGATTTCTTCTTTATGTTTTTCAGGAGGTCTATAGGATTTGATGTTAATGATTTTGTTTTCCTTTAAAGTTATCGTGTGTTC
Source organism: Xylocopa sonorina (assembly GCF_050948175.1). Taxonomy (NCBI): domain Eukaryota; kingdom Metazoa; phylum Arthropoda; class Insecta; order Hymenoptera; family Apidae; genus Xylocopa; species Xylocopa sonorina. Next base: position 4,363,858 of record NW_027490090.1, read on the forward strand.
TGTTAAATTCGTGCAAGGAAGAATGGTTTTGCTTAAGTTAAAAACGTCTAAATAAT